>NC_084647.1:11547493-12172493 GCF_019802595.1 Syngnathoides biaculeatus
GTTTTGTTTGGCTCTGGCCTAAAAAAATAAAAAGTCGCCGCGCTGTTCGGTGTCATGCTACGCCGTCTGAAACTTAAACACGCCGGAGTCGAAGCAAGGGCACAGCGGGGCGGCCTCCTTGATCATTGCCGTTTGCTCCCATTTAATTTAGAAAGTTGCTTTTCTCGCCGTGTTCGGCTTTGCCGGAGTTTTTTTTCCCCGCGCTGCGCTGTACAGTTCAATGTCATGCTGAGCCGCTGTGGGATTTTACGCGGTGGTCTTAGGCCGTATCTTTTTCCGTCCCGCAAAGTGCCACGTTTGATACAGCACAAGAAGGACGGGAGCTCTGCCAGAGTACTCAGTTGCTCGTATGCTTCAGTGACTGGAACAAAGATATTATACCTGAGGAGCCGCAATTGTCTTGAAAACCGTTGAACAGTAGCTTCATCTGAGCGAAGTGATCAGGTAACTGGCCTCCCTTCAGCGGACACGGAACAAAGTTCCGCCAAATACATATTGTGAATGCTGCATTGTCGCTATTGTTGCTGTTGAAATGTGTCTACCTGAGCAGAAAAGATTTCTGTAAATTATCATGACAATGTGGTGGCACGGTGGTTGGTAGTACGCAGGCTTGCTTCCCAGTCAGGAGTTTCTTAGTTTGAACCCCGAACTGGGCCCTTTTGTGCGAAATCTATGTTCTGCACGTGTTTGCCTTATCTAAGACAAACTTGCCAAGGTTCAAACTCACAATCTGCTACACAGCAAGTAGATTCTGAGAGACCATACGAAATAACTAATTATGCTAGTTTGTATAAAATTAATCCATGTACTGCACTGCGTCAGTGATCATAACATCAACATTCATCCATTTCCATTTTCCATGCCGCTTATCCTGTCGCAGGAGTGCCGGAGCCTATCCCAGCTCACATTGGGCAAAAGGCAGACTACACCCTGAACTGGTTGCCAGTCACTCTCGCAGGGCACACGACGACACCATCACCGAGCGGGAATCGACCCCACGCCGCCCGCACCAAAGTCAGTCGTGTGTACCGCGACACCGTCGGTGACCTTCAACATCGATCCATTTTGCCTAATTAGCAAGTTTGCTTGGCCAGTTTGCTTTGCTTTCGTCACCCTGCTGCGCATTGCGCAGACCTCACGCTACGAAATCCGTTCAATTTTCATAAAACAATCCAGTCGATAGTGGAATACATTGTGTATCATAAAAATGCACATTTATTCAGTCATTAATTTTCTACCAGGGCCACAGGTGAACTAGAACATATCCCAGCTGAGTGTGGGCATACTTTTACTTCTCACATAACCATGCATCCATCCATTTTCGTAGCCACTTATCCTCACATGGGTCGCAGGAGTGCTGGTGCCTATCCCAGTTGTCAACGGGCAAGAGGCGGGCTACACCCTGAACTGGTTGTCAGCCAATCGCAGGGCACACGGAGACAGACAACAGTCGCACTTACAATCACACCTAGGGACAATTTACAGTCTTGAATTAATGCATGTTTTTGGAATGATCGAAGAAACCGGAAACAGGAGAAAACCCACGCAGGCACGGGGAGAACATGGAAACTCCACACAGGCAGGGACGGGATTTGGACCCCGGTCCTCAGAACGGTGAGGCCATCGCTCTACAGCTGCTATCCTGGCTCCGCCTGTGTGGAACTGGTCATCAGCCAATCACTGGGCACATATAAACAAACAACCGCTCACATCTCTGGGCAGTCTTCAATTGACCTATTGTGCATGTTTTTGGGATATTAAAGGACCATAGAACTACAAAAGGACATCTATCTTTCAACTTTTAAAGCTCAATCTATACCATTATTGTGGTGAAAGCGCTGCTATTCATACCCTTTCTCTATGTCTTTCTCTGTGTGTGCTGTCTATGTTTCCTCTTCCCCTTTACCGAAAGATATCCGTGCACATTAATTAGGAACGTGGATCTTAATCACTGTGGCCGATGGGCGTCTCAATACGCCGCCAACGTTGCAATACGTTTGCGATATGAACAGGGGAAAAACAACTGCCGCTGTGATACGTTTCACTCCAATTAAGACGCGATAAAATTTGCCTTGAATTTCGACTCATGAAAAAAGTAATGCGGTTGGTTACTGCCGGAGCCCGAGCTAAGTTGGCGAGCCATGAGAAAAATAATTAACCAGTCACAATGAGAACTTGGAGCTGAATCCAAATGGGCAGTTGAGCCAGACTGTGAGTATTTCAATGGACCTTTCCGACCTGTCAATCACTCGTACAATGATAGCCAATCAGATACCCGCATTGTCTTAACACCCCGGCTTGACACGCCCCTCTCACCATATTGTCCCACAAGCAATACTGGTTGTCAGTAGCGTGCGCTTGGAAAAGTTAATGTCACGAAGAAAATGGTCCTCAGATGTGCTTGGGGAACGTGCAATTCTGATGAAAGATATCCTGCTAGCTTACAAGGGGCCCGCTTGATTCATTTTCCAAAACCTAAAACACAGTTGAGGAAGTGTCTACGATGGAAGAGCACTGGGTTCGATTACGAGCCACGTCTAATGAATACACCCACTCACTTCTAAAGACTACAATGATATTACTCGTGAACTTTTTCAAGTAAAAAGTACTCACCCGGCTTTACATGCGCAGTATGATTCCACTATTTTATCCTGTTGGATTTCAATATGAAGTTTGTGAGGCGTCAAAATTTTTTGCATCGATCGCCAACATTTCGCTGTAACTCTGACGTTGCGTACGGCTCCGTCCAAAATCTTAATTCCGTTTACGTATCCTTGCGTGAAATAGATGAGACCTCTCTGTAGAACTCTCATGGACAAGTCTTACGCATTTGGCAAAAAAAACAAAAACATACCGCAATATTATCTGGAATACGCGATAGAGAATCGACTTTAACATGTTCTGTTCAGTCGCCATTTTGGAAGCTTGTGGGACATGGTGTCATGGTTCTGCCAGTCCAGCCCAGGCTGTGCGGGTTCCCGCACAGTCGCACTGATTAGGAGGCGCACACCTGCGCCTCATGCTGGCTGATTGACTCCGGTATATATAGGACCCAGGGGACGACTAGTATTCGCCAGATCGTCGCAACTCATGCCCCGTTCCTGCACTCCTGTATCTCTGATAGTGAACCCGTGTGTACCGATCTCCAGCTGTTCTCCAACCGACCCCGTAAGCCTGACTCCTTTGAGACTCCTGCTCTGATCGATCTTCCATATACCGACCCGTGCCTGCCCGCGGACCTGCTCTCTACGCCCGACGTCCTGATTACCGCTGCCCCATTTGACTGTCTACCTGATCCCCGACCTTGGAACGATTAAACACTTTTCCCAAGATGCCTCTGCGTCTCCGAAGTCCTGCATTTGGGTCCTCCCCCGTCTCGATGGGTCGTGACACACGGCTCAGGGGGCGGAGCTCAAGATCGCCCATCGGAATGGTCCATTAGTCGCAAAGCCTGTCATTTACAGCATAATAAAACCTCATATCAATTACAAATGTGAAGAAATGGATCTGGATTACATTTATTATGGGCCAGATTCTCCCAATATGCGTCAACTGGAAAGGTCTCTAAAATTATATATTTTTGTAACATTGTATTGACACCTGGGAAATGTAAAAAAAGGTGCACATTAATTTCAGTAGGATATGTTATGTATAATGTTACAAATTTACTCCATACAGATCACTTTTGCTGATCACTGAGAATCGTGACCTCCTCGAGGAAGCTGCCATATTCATATCCAGGATCCGTTTCTCCTGCGTCATCGACAGGGAACCGTGAAGCAGCTCGGCGGCTCGACATAAACGGAGCCAGTGTGAGATTATGGAGGAAATCCAAGCAGAAGCTCCGACAAGAAAAAACGCATGCGAGGGCTTCAGGACATGGGAAGAGGCCCAGTTTCCAGAGATTTCGCGGAAGCTGCCAGAGATAATAGTGGAACGGAGGGCAAGAGTCTGCACAGTGAGCACTGGAGAACTCCATCTTGAAATCATGAACGATACAGCCAACCATAGTATATTTCTTCAAAAAAACGTACAAAAATATGGGAAATACGTCATAGATTTTTTTTTATAGAATCGACACTAGCAATTCTGCATTGTTTATTATATATTGATAGGTGGAAAATCCAGCTGCAGACGGATGATTTTGGGGTGTGTGTGTTATACTAAAGAGCATCTTCTGCTCAAGAAATTACAGAGAGCACTTTTCGTCTTTTGCACGACGCAAGCTGTAGTAAGTTGAGCAGCCTGCGACAGTGAAATATCATATTGCACGTTTTGATTCGGGTAATTGCCATCGGTGACAGCTCTCTGGCTGCGGACTCGTGCCCGCACCCCGTCCATAACGCTCACAGATCGCTCAATGGCTGCATTGTCTCCCAATCACGATATGTCGATATATTACACAAAATTAATCCTCCGGAGGGTGTCCGAGCACTCCCTTAAAGATAAGGTGAGAGCTCGGTCATCCGGGAGGGGCTCTGCGTCGAGCCGCTACTCCTCCGCATTGAGAGGAGCCAGATGAGGTGGCTGCGGGAATCTGATTCGGATGCCTCCCGGACGCATCCCTGGTGAGGTGTTCCGGGCATGTCCCACCGGAAAAGACCCAGAGGACGACCCACGACACGCTGGAGAGATTATGTCTCTCGGCTGGCTTGGGAACGCCTCGGGATCCCTCCGGAAGAGCTGGAAGAAGTGGCTGGGGAAAGCGAAGTCTGGGTATCCCTGCTGAAGCTTCTTCCCCCGCGACCCGACCCGGAAAAGCGGTAGATAATGGATGGATGGATGGATGGATAATCGTTTCGTCACCTCTGCAATTGCAGAGCTTTACTCATCAACCATTCCGCTGGAGGCTTTGAGTTTTCGGGACGATGCCACTCGCTATTACAACAACTACATTCTTCGTGAAAGCGTATTGGTGAGTTATATATAGAAATATTTGTTCAAATTTGACCGATGTCAATCGCACTATATGTTGAGGATGGTTGCAGCGCCATGCTGATAAAGAACGGCAAGTGAGCCTGCTGTTTTATTGCTCAGTGAGCATGAGCATAGTATTCCAATTACATGACTTGTATTGGATTTATTTCATACAGAAACAAAAAAAACACATGTTCTTGAAAGCAAGGACAACTCCAGGAGCATTTCAGCCGTGTGCATGTCACACTGACGACGATACTGCATATCCACTACGGAGTTTATTTTCATATTTAATGTGTGGTATATTTTCCAAACAGACACTGTATGTAGGGCATTGACATGTCTCGGGAAAAACTTCAAGTTACATGATTTACAGGCAGCCTCAGACTGCAATGAGTCATGCCTCTTAGGTGGGTGCACGCACATTACCCGCTTCCGCACGCTGGGTGGGGCCCAAGTCGAGCTGGAAGAGTACACATAGTTGGAACGTGCGCAAGCCAGGCGTGTAAATAAACGGCTTACGCACCAATGGGGAAATATGGCTCTATATGCGCGCCGCATTTTTTCCAGTTGGTGCTCCAGGAACTTCGCTGATTATGACAATGCATGCCAACGTGTATATACTACACGGAATTTGTGTCAGATACATGAAACTGCAACGACTGTGCTGTAGGAGCTGCTTGCCATGCAACATTAATTGGACACTCTAAATTGCCCCGAGGTGTGATTGTGAGTGCGGCCGTTTGTCGCCATGTGCCCTGGGATTGGCTGGCAACCAGTTCAAGGTGTACCCTGCCTCCTATTCGTTGACAGCTGGGATAGGCTCCAGCTCTCTCCCGACCCTTGTGAGGATAAGCAGTGAAGAAAATGGATAGATAGATAGATAGAGAGAGAGAGAGAGAGAGAGAGAGAGAGAGAGAGAGAGAAAGAGAGAGAGAGAGAGATAGATAGATAGATAGATAGATAGATAGATAGATAGATAGATAGATAGATAGATAGATAGATAGATAGATAGATAGAAGATAGATAGATAGATAGATAGATAGATAGATAGAGCAAGAGACTGAGATATAGATAGATAGATAGATAGATAGATAGATAGATAGATAGATAGATAGATAGATAGATAGATAGATAGATAGATAGATAGATAGATAGATAGATATAGATAGATAGATAGATAGATAGATAGATAGATAGATAGATAGATAGATAGCAACCAGTTCAGGGTGTACCCTGCCTCCTGCCCGTTGACAGCTGGGAGAGGCTCCAGCTCTCTCGTAACCCTTGTGAGGATAAGCAGTGAAGAAAATGGATGGTTATTAGCTGGGATAGGCTCCAGCTCTCTTGCGACCCAAGTGAGGATAGGCAGCCGAGAAAATGGATTGGAATGGACATTGAATAGTTTCGATCAAATATAAAGCAACCTTGCGGTATGTGGTACTGGGTTCTTGCGAAACGATGAATGCTGCGTTGGCTCAATTATTGCGTCGTCTCTACGAATCGCTCAGCCAGTTCACATCTCGAGAACTCTTTCTCGACATCAAGTCGTTTTCGAGGGAAATGTGGGATTGAGGGAAGTGTTCTCTCCTCACACGCGGCCTTATTATCGCCAGCAATTTCGATCTCATATTGAAGCACAAAACGGAATCGAGAGGCCAGAGTTACCGTCCGGCAGGGGCACAACCTGCGGAGGGCGGGCTCGAGAGGCAAGCCCGGAGAGCCCGCTAATGTGAGAAAAGGTGGAGCAGGGGGAAGTAACACGGATACGCACGAGTGTGCCTGTGTATCAAGGAGGGAGCAAGAGAATTACAGTAGGATAGATCAGAGCATGTTGAGAAGCGCTTTTGGCTTTACTCGGAGGAAGCTGTAAAGCTGTTCCGCCTGTGCCGCTGAATCCCGCAATGGAGATCTCCCCGGTGCTGAATCGGCTCTGGGAGGGTTCTTTTTTTTTTTTTTTTCCCCCTCCTCACTTTACCACCTATTTTCCCCATCTTTCAGTTACGTGTGGTCTCATTGAAGACTCTTTAGCTATTTTTTTTTTCAAAATGCTGAATGTCAGTCCCTTCATTTTTAAACACATATCAGGACGGCAGTAGGAAATCCTCCACTCTCGTTATGATATGATCATGACCTTGATTTTCTTTTCTATAGTTACCCCCATCTTTGCATGTGCTTGAAAAAAAAAAAGGAAAAAAAACAGCGGACCATAGTATAGCATGTCAGTTTTCGGAAGTGGCAGTAGAGAGGAAACGTCAACATCACTTGTACTTAGTTGTACGATTTGGAGTTCACCTAAAATGGACAAGAGAGATGGAGAAATCATCGAGGAACGTCGCAAAGCGCTTGGTGAGGTTTCTGCTCAGTGAGCGACTGAAGGATTGACTCTTCCTTTCTTGTGTTATTGTGCAGCTGCCAGGAACCAATAAGCAAAGCCGTAATCGGGACCACAGAATTGGAAATTCAACTTACTGCTCGCTATCTTACAAGATGGCCAAGATAATGATGACAATAAGTCACTTCTATTTAGTGTTGATGGGATGGGAATCAGCTCCCTGACTGAACTGCATAAAAAAAACACGCACCCATCCTCAATCAAGCACCATCAATCCATCCATCCATTCATTTTCCTCAGCCGCTTATCCTCACAAGCATCACGGGAGAGCTGGAGCATATCCCAGCTATCAATGGGAAGAAGGCAGGGTACACTCTGGACTGGTTGCCAGCCAATCACAAGGCACACAGAGACAGACAGCAGTCACTCACAATCACACCTAGGGGCAATTTAGAGTCTCCAATTATCCCTCCATCCATTTTCTTTGCCGCTTATCCTCACAAGCATCACGGGAGTGCTGGAGCCTATCCCAGCTATCAACGGGAAGAAGGCAGGGTACACCCTGGACTGGTTACAAGCCAATCACAAGGCACACAGAGACAGACAACAGTCACTCACAATCACACCTAGAGGCAATTTACAGTCTCCAATTATCCCTCCATCCATTTGCCTTGCCGCCTATCCTCACAAGCATCACGGGAGTGCTGGAGCATATCCCAGCTATCAATGGGAAGAAGGCAGGGTACACTGTGGACTGGTTGCCAGCCAATCACAAGGCACACAGAGACAGACAGCAGTCACTCACAATCACACCTTGGGGCAATTTAGAGTCTCCAATACATTTATGTTTTTGGGATGTGGGAGGAAACCGAAGTGCCGGGAGAAAACCCACGCAGGCACAGGGGGGAACATGCAAACTCCACATAGGCGGGGCCAGGATCGAAACCCCGGTCCTCAGAACTGTGAGGCCGACACTCTAACCAGTTCCCCGCGCCATGCCGCCAATACATAACAACATGTAATGCAAATGATTTTCCAAAATGAAAATCAACCTTCCCTCAGCCCATACGTCAGCATCCACTTGAAATATTTGTTCCGCCGACTGTTAAATGAACCCACGTCTCGCTATAACCGGCAGCTGCAAAAACCTCTGTCGGAGTATTTGTGATTGCACTGATCACTGCTATTATTGTGCAGACCGGGGCTCATCTGTGTCTAGTGGGATGCCATCTACATAACTCTGCTTATCAATTACCCTTAATCAACGAGCCAAATGTCATTTCATTTATCAAAAAAAAAATAAATAAATAAATAAATAAAAAATAAAAATCAGATGCGGAAAATAGCTCATTTACATCCCCTAGTGGCAAGCGGATTTGAACGTTACATTGAGTCCACCACTTCTTCCGGAAGGAAAAAGAAATATGGCCATATTCTTTTTATGAAAGCCATTGGCAGATTTTATGTGGATTTCAGCATGTAAATGCAGTTTGCCTCCCTTTTAATCTCCTTCAAAAGTTGGACTCAAATGAACAGAACCAGCAGAGATTCCCCAATTGCTGCTTGACATTTTAAGCTCGGGTGTGTTTTTTTTTTTCCCTGGAAAAAAAAAAATGAAAATAAAACAGACTTTCATGCAAACGTCCTGCATCAATTAATTATTGCGCAATTCTGTCGGCAGCCAGCAGTGACGGACGCAGACTGGGTTGGGGCGTGCATGGGCTGCCGGGACAAAGCCCGCAGCCGCACTGTGCAAAAGCAACTGCAGGCGGGGCCATCTGGGATGCTCACAGCCCGTCGGAGCACAAGAACCGTTCGAGCAGGGATAAGACCGCGCCAAGGTTCTTCACTGCACAGAAGGGGATTTTTATTCTTTCTTATTTTTTTCATTTTTTTGTTTTGCTCCACCGGCTGCAACCGACTGGTCTGCGTTGGTTTACAATGCGGACCGACGGCGGGTCAAGTCAAAGTCACTTGTGAGGCGGAAAGAGGACAAGGAGTCCGAGGAGAGGTTCTTCTGCAAACCCCCCCCCCCCCCCTTGTGACGGAGCCCGGTCTTTGGGTTATCGTTCCATCAGAGGTGTTTGCGAAGAGCTGCAAAAAATAATAATAATAATAATAAATAAAATGATGGCCGAACTCCGCTGTCGGGACAGCCACGCGCTTGGATCTGGGAGCGACCACCCGCATCGGCAACACTCAGGTGACAAACAAGCACGCCGCCGTCTATAGGAGGGAATTTCACCACTCCAGGCTTTCCCGGTGTCATTGCTTCGTCATTGGCGACCGGAGCGGCGGTTACTACGCCGTTGGACGTTCGCCTTGAACGGGCGAGCGGACGGAGGGCGCGCGGGGGGCTCATGTGGAGCGCAAATGTCGGCGTAACGCGGCGGTGCGCCAACTCGGCGGCGTTTTGCCCGCTCCCGTGCGCCGTCCCGGCGGATCTCGAGCGGACGCCGGGCTCCTGGTTGATTTCGACTCCACTGATCCACGCTCACGTGGCCCGACGAACCCCTAAAGTGAGCGCCGCGCAGTGAGCAAGCCAAATAAGAAAAGTGGACATCGACTATTTTTGTCCCCCCACAAAAAAAAAAAAAAAAAAAAATGTTTCTGGTCAGGAGTGGGATTATTTCACGCATCCTTGGCTGAAAGGAATCGCGCGTACGGTTTGACAAGAGGGGAGATAACTGGAGCAATAACCTCCACCACCGGCGAGGAGGCGAGGGAGACGCACAGGTACGATCCCTAATGTCTCAATTTCTACTTTTTATTCGTCTGCTCGTTGCGCAATTTCTCCCACTCTCCGTCTGAGTAATGTACAAGGAGGATGTGAGGGAACCGGTGGCGGCGGCGGGCGGCGATGGGGGAGATAATGGCGCTGAGGGGTTCTCTCTCCGTGATGATGTCCAATTTTGAAGACTCGAGGCAAATGGAGAAATGCAAAAGAAAGGGTGAGAGTAAATACGGACGGAGGGATGGGGAAATGATGACATTCCCCAATTTGGATCCTGAGAGTTGTGCGGTGTGGCGATTAGTAGGTTGGCACGCGTCTGCCTCGCAACTCTGGGGTTCTGGGTTTGAAGCTCCGCTCACTGCCTTTGCTGCGTGTGGAGTTGGCGTGGTTACAGGTACTGCTTCTTCCCACGTTCCGAAAACATGCAAAGCAGATGAACCGAAGACCTTAAATTGTCCATATGGGTGTGATTGGTTATATCTCGGTTTGTCTCCTGTGATCCAATGCTGACCAGTCTGGGGTATAACCAGCTTATTGCCCTGATGAGGATAAGCAGACGAGAAAATGGATGGATTGACTTTCGCAGAGAGAGAATCGGGAAGGATACGCAGTTTTGCATATCGGTCGGGGCATAACTGAAGAACTTAAAAGGGCGGACTTCCCCGAGACGACAAGTGGCAGGCTGTGCAGAAGGGGAGAGGAAGACCTGGGGTGACTTAAAATGAGTTGTCAGGGGGTGGGGTGGGGAGGGGGCAGATGGAATACAGAAAAGCACAGGGGAGAGGAGATGGTCCAGGTGATAGGGGAGATGTGTTTATGGTAGGGGACGCGAAGGCCGTAATGGTAGCAGTGAAGGAGGACTGCTGGGAAGGTGAGCGGTGGAAAAAAAAAAAAAAAAAAAAAGGGAGCACGGTTGTGGATAATCATAAAATGGAATTGGGGAGGGGGAAATGGGGGAAGCTGCCAAAAAGACACAGGAGAATAACGGCAACAGCCCGCAAGTATTGCAGCTGGCGTTAAAAGCTGGAGCAGCAGAGCGCTATAGGGGCCAAGTGTACAAAACAATGCCGTGCTGTAGCCGCGCTTTGATATTATTTCATGTTCTGCCGGGGTAATGGCTCTTCCTGCACCGCGAGGAGGAGACGCGGATCGAGAATATGGAGGAACCCACGGAAAGCTGAAGGGAGACCACCGCACACGCGCAACAAAATACATCCTTTGCTGTGTCGGCCCGTCGGTTTTGCTTCAATTTAAATGCCCCCATATGCATTTTTTATGGGGTTTCCTCCATGAAATATAGAATATGACAACACAAATGAGGCTGGGTTAGCGTTGGTGGAAAAAAAAACCAAAAAAAAAAAAAACATTTCATCCCACTCTTGTCTCCAAAACATCCCAACATTTCACTCGCGACTGTGGATTGTGTAGCGCTTCACCTAGCTGACATTTGTGCAGCTAACGTACTACGAAGTTCTACGTGGGGCCCCCGTTTCAATGGCCCGGTGAGTGACGTGACTCAAGGTGACTACTAACTGGACAGCTTTCCAGAGCGTAGTCATCACCTTGAGTCTGCTGAGGAAGTGACCCTGAACAGACGAGGCGATATTGAGAATGCGTGGATGAAATTCGGGTAACGGCTGCGCTCGGCGACATTATCAGAGACAATATGTGATCGGTTTCAGTTTGGAGCTCAAAGAGAAAATCCAGATTTCAATCACCAGCATGTTGATATGAATAAAGACAGCATTCCGGTAAGTGGGGTGGACCCAAATGCAGGACTTCGAGGAAGAGGCATAATGTTCAATGTAGTTTATTTCGGAAACTGGGTCATACGTGCTGTAGCAGTCCGCAAGGCAGAGAAACGCTAGGCTAGGCGGGATCCAAAAGACTTACAGCAAGGGTTCGATGACTTTGAAGCAAACTAACTAACTCAACAGGACAGGTTCAAACTAAACGGCACTGTGACTAGGGTTACGCTAACTTACGCGTAGAAGCGGAGACTCCCACAGGCAGTGAATGCAACTCACTAATGCAAGGCAACGAACTGGCAAATCCCAGTGACAAAAATTCCAACAGTCCCAATGTGAAACAGCCCCCCCAGAGCAGTGGTGTGGCCACGCCCCTCTTGGCAAGTGGCCAAGGCTTGCTCATGACAGCGTTGGCCTCACAGTTCTGAGGTCCCAGGTTCGATCCCGGACCCGCCTGTGTGGAGTTTGCATGTTCTCCCCGTGCCTGCGTGGGTTTCCTCCGGGCATTCCGGTTTCCTCCCACATCCCAGAAACATGTGACATTAATTGGACACTAATTGCCCCAAGGTATGATTGCGAGTCCGGCTGTTTGTCTCCATGTGCCCTGCGATTGACTGGCAACCAGTTCAGGGTGTACCCTGCCTCCTGCTCGTTGAAGGCTGGGATAGGCTCCAGCACTGCCCGTGACCCTCGTGAGGATAAGCGGCAAAGAAAATGGATGGATGTTCTAGTGGGCCAACATTTATATTTTACTTTGCGTGGTTCTCAACCGGATTGAACGCATTTGTTTTTGTCTGCCTTATAAAGTCAGTGCTAAAAGTATCAAACAATGAAAAAAAAAAAAAAACGAGTCACAATTCTTCTTGCCGACTGCGGTCGAGCGTCAAGTTTCTTAAGAACCAGATCGGAGTGGGAGCTCAGGTGGGAAAAAAAAAAAAAAAAGTTTAATGTTGACCACCGAAATTGTCCCCAGTTATAATGTCGGCCAATTACCGATGCAGCGGAAAGATCCATTCCGCGGCGAAAATGAGCGCAACACAACAAGTCGTCTTCTGGGAAATGGTGGGCATCTGCACAAAAATGAGTCTGTAAACACTTTACTGCTTTCTGCAAAAGGCGACGGAGCAGAACTGTTGTCTCTTAGCTCGTCTCGAGTTCAAGGAGTTTGGATGCCGGATGAACGGACGGGAAGTAATTAAGTAGACAACATTAATTAATGAACGCAACCCAGTTTAAAAGCGGCTCTCCAGCTCACAAATCCGAGATTCAGTCAATCAAGTCCCGACTGATTGAATAATAGACGAGCGTTTGCAAAAATCTACCTGCGATCAATATGTAATTACTGTAAAAATGATCATAATTGATAGAATTTATTTTTCCCAGCACCTTTGAACAAAGCGTTCTCTATTTGGCACGTTGTAAGACGCGTCCCTATCTGCCAACCAATGTACCCTCTAAGCTGCGCAACTGCGCATTTGCGCACTCTCAGCACAGATGAAAACAGATCCAGCTCAGTGAACAACAGCCTGACGTGTATTTTTGTTTTTTTTTTTAAATCATAACAGCACACTGCCTCTCACAACAAGCCACACCTGGCCACACACTCTACTTCCTAGTTTACCTGGCTCCGCCCCCTCTGCTCTTAAAGGGGTAATTACAATTGGTGTGTAATGTTAAAATTCCACTTTGGCGCAGACAATAAAGTGCCCAAAAATCAAATTCTGTATTTTAAATATAGGAGGCAACATAACATTAACCTTAAAACTGTTTTGGAACATCATTCAGCTTTCAACATGCATTGCATCAAGATATTCTGCAAGCAATAATTCAGTTTTACACCAAGAATAACAGATGCGCATATCATTGTGGGTTTAAAAAAAAAAAAAAAAGAAACAAAGTTGGAAGCGCAGCACTCCCTGTGACCCTGGTGAGGATAAGCGGCAAAGAAAATGGATGGATGCAAGTTGGAAGCGACATTTCAAATTCATAGTTAGTAATGTATTTTTTTCGTTTGTTGACATTTTCAGTGTAAGTTTGTAAAAACATCAAAATTATTCTTAAAAATGTTCTGATGGGAATTGAACCTGAACCTTTTAATGAGCCATGGATGACACCGATTGCCCGCAGTGCGTACGTCTGATGATGCTCAGAGCATTCAAAGGGGGCGCAAATTATAACGAAGCTCACTTCAAATACTGTACAATGCTGCTTTTGCAATAATTTCATGAGATCTTGTTTAATATTAAGACAGAACGATCCTACGCAGAGGGCGGCTCAGCTGCAAAGCGTCGGCCTCACAGTTCTGAGGTCCCGGGTTCAATCCCGGATCCGCCTGTGTGGACTTTGCATGTTCTCCACGCGCCTGCGTGGGTTTTCCTCCGGGCACTTTGGTTTCCTCCCACATCCCAAAAAACATGCAACAATAATTGGACACTCTAAATCAGCGGCGTCAAACTCATTTTTCTCACGGGCCACATTGTCGTTCCGATTTCCCTCAGAGGGAAGTTATGACTGTGGAACAAAAATATTCATCATCATCTCATCATATTTACATACTAGTTTTAGAATCAGAAATCAAGGGTAATGTGCTTTTCAAGTATTCATGTTTGGTAACACAGAAATGCTTGTGATATCTCATCTTGACAATTTGAAATTTTGATACAGATCTTTACAACAATCACGGAAATTGACTCTAGATTTGGCTTTGCGGGGCCACATGAAATCATGTGGCGGGCCAGATCTGGCCCCCGGGCCTTGGGTTTGACACCCGCGCTCTAAATTGCCCCTAGGTGTGATCGCGAGTGCGACCGTTGCCCGTCTCTGTGTGCCCTGCGATTGGCCGGCGACCGGTTCAGGGTGTGCCCCGCCCTCCTGCCCGTTGACAGCTGGGATAGGGTCCAGCACTCCCTTGTGAGGATAAGCGACTAAGAAAATGGATGGATACCCTACGCAGATAAATTCGGCGAGTTTTTAAGAGGAGACAAGACAATCTTTTTTTAATATTTGTGGGAAAACGACGCGCCGCATGCTGCGGGGTCTGCAGGACCAGTCTGAGGCAACACGTCGCCGCCCGCGGTGATGTTTCTATTTCAACACGTTTGAAATGAAATCTTAAAAAGGGACGGCTGGGGATGGGATGGAGCACAGCTGCGGCGAAAGGCAAACATTTGCGGATGGTGAGATGATGAGAAGAATTTTGACTTGGTCAAAAAACAGAGGTCAATTAGGAGGAAAATGGCAGCGTGAAGGTGATACTGCAGAGAGAGGAAAAAAATAAATAAATCTTAAAGTCAAATGATTTTTGCGGTTTTATAATCAATAATGGCACACACGGGAGTCGAACAGGTGGGAAAAAGAACTGAAAAGAAAGTGATTATTCAGGAAGGAAGAGAGAAGTAAAAGATGAGAGGAAAGAAGGACGACCGCGATGTGGCCGTTTGTCTGGTTTCGTATGGGAAAATGGAGATTATGTCTCCATGATGTTCTCACCGCAGCGACACGTTGTCCACTACAGTCGGGGTTTAAATGTCGACACCGATCCGTGCGAGTGTCTGCGCGCACTCTATGACAGACGCTCGCTCATCGGCACATCTCCAGCTCGCCGGGGAAGAGCGAGGGAGAGATGGTGCTGAGCGTGAGCGGGGGAAAAAAAGACAGAGAAAGGTGGAAGGGAAGGAGAGCGGACCGATGCCAAGAGAGACGGAAAGCACAAGGGAAGCGAGTGGCGTGCTGAATGCCAAGCAGCACGCGCGGGGAAAGGTGATGCGTTGTGCTGATGTATCGCCGCCCGGCCCCACCGCTGCATCCTGTCAGTTACCATTACACACCAATTGTAAATACCCCTTTAAGAGCAGAGGGGGCGGAGCCAGGTAAACTCGGAAGTCGAGTGTGTGGCCAGGTGTGGCTTGTTGTGAGGCTTGGGAACGCATTTCAAATTCAAATCCTGGTGGCACTAATTGACTTCCATACTCTTGCTGTAAACCGGTGATCTTCTGAAATCGAAATACCACTGCTGCTCATGTCAATTTAAATCCCGAGGGAACAAAGACCAAATGGGGACACAACTCCAGCTGTATTATTATTCGTTATAGTTTAGAATTATCGACGCCTTCTACTGAAAAGGCTTTATTGCAGCAGCAATATCAGCAATACATTTAAAATCCGCTGCGGACCAAAACATTAATATAAAATATAAATCGGGAGGTGTTGTCAGAGAAAGAACCCTACAATATCTCAGGGGCATGACATTGCTATCGCGCCAAATTGACTCTGCTTGGGAGTTGTTACAGGTCCAGTTAGAAACCCATCCATCCATCCATCCATCCATTTTCTTAGCCGCTTATCCTCCCGAGAGTCGCGGGAGTGCTGAAACCTATCCTAGCTGTAGGCAGGAGGCAGGGTACACCTCATAGCCTAGCGTTGCTGTGCCTCTGCCTTCTCGGACTGCTTACACCATGTATGACCTCAGCTTTGAATAAAACTACGCCTAACATCATGCCCTCGTCTCGGAGTCCCGCATTTGGGTCCAGCCCCGCACCGTTGGTTCATGACAATTTATTGCCATCACTTGTTTTAATCGCTATAAAACAATGAATTAGAACATTACCCTTATTTTATTTCCATTCATCTATCAATTTTCTTAGCTGCTTATCCTCACAAGGGTAGTGCTGGAGCCTATCCCAGCCGTCAACGGGTAAAAGGGAGGATACACCCTGAACTGGTCGCCAGCCAATCGCAGGGCACATAAAGACAAACAGCCGCACTCGCAATCACACCTCGAGGCAATTTAGAGTGCCGAATTAATGTAGCATGTTTTTGGGATGTCTCAGTCTAGATTTTGGCAATAAACATGAAATGGATGATTTGCCCTACGATTGGCTGGATCTGGCCCTCAAGTCTTGTGTTTGACAATATTATTGGAGTATATGCAAACTTAACAATCAATCAGCGAATAGTTTTGTTTTTGTGGGTGCATTAATTGCCTGTAACGCATTACCTGAAGTGAGTTCACTTTAACAATTTTTTCCATACATTAAAAAAAAATAATAAAACTCATGAATAATTTTTATAACAATTTAAAAAAGAAATTGCTAGTAACAAAAAAAAAAAGAAAGAGTCTTTACAGCGCAGGTGTCAAACTCAAGGCCCGGGGGGCCATATCCGGCCCGCCACATGATTTTATGTGGCTCGAAAAGGCAAATCTAGTTTGTCAACTTCCATGCTTCCAAAATTTCAAATAGTCATATTCCATAAATGATAACGTTGTGTTATTAAAAGCATTTTTGACATGAAAAATAGTTGGAAACCTCATTACCCTTGATTTCTGATTCCCAAAATAGTTCATAAATTGATAAAAATATGATGAGGCGATTAAATATTTTGAGGGTTTCACAGTCATAATGAACCTCTGCGGGAAACCATAACTACAATGTGGCCCTCGACAAAAAAAAATTAGTTTGACACGCCTGCTTTGCAGCTTCAAACCAATCCAGAACCTCTTCATATTAAATGTACAAAAAAATACAAATAAAGATCCTGCAACTGACTGGTTGTTGTTGGGAAATTGGATATTGACGGAATACGCTGTGCAGTTAACGTACAGATACTGATCTGCTAAGCCTGCGCTCCGGAGTCAAGTCATTGCAATCATTTTCCCTCCGCGTGTATGGCAGCGTTCCAGGGGCTGGACAACATCTCCTTGAATGCTCTTAAATCCGATTTTCCAATCCCGTGTTGTATTGGGCAGGTGGTCGAGCAGGAGCGACATCAACGAATCGACCACTTTTTGCTTACGTCGGTAATCCAGAGAAAACAGAGTTTAAAAAAAAAAAAAAAAAAAGGTTTTCGTTTGGAGGCATATTTCATTATTATTACAGGATCGAAATAAAAGCAGACGTGCGTGGCCGACAGCTTAATCCAAAAATAACATAACACGGCCTGCTTTAAGCTTGCGCGTCTGTGTTTTATACATCTTGCTTTTAACAATTAATGGCGCTCCTCTAACTAGTCAGGAGAAAGCAGTTGAAAATATTAAATGGGGATTATATTACCGGCGTTAATATCAAACAACTAAGAATACTCCAAACCCGCGAAGAGGTGTGCAATGCTGACTGTAGCTTCAAGCCCCACTGTCATGAAATGCATGATTCTAAATGTGTCGAAGTGCCACACCAGCCGAAACGGTGATCGGCCGAAACGGCGCCGCTGGGGTGGCTCATCTCCAACACGAAGGTGGATCGGGCGGGGAGGCGGTGTGGCCGCGGCGTCATCGTCGCCCGCGGGTGGCGTTGTTTTTATCACCGCCGTGCGGAGGCGGATCGGACGGGGAGGCGGTTTGGCTGTGATCCGCATATCATCTAAATATGGTTAAAAACAATAGGGTAATATTGCTCCGGTCACTTGACACGGTTGTGAGATGTTCTCTTCTTCGAAAAGAGCTTCCGTGTCGTGTTAGTGTCCCACAGTTAGGGGCCACAGCGTGTTTTCAATGGCGAATGTCCCACTGTGACATCACGGACAGAGGATGCAGCCAATATGGCGACCACTTGGATGTCGAACGACAGTTCCGCAACTTTGCGCATGGATGACCCGCTCTCCGCTCATATTTATTTTTTCGTATGAACATTGAAGCGAATAACGTTATATGTGTTTTTCCATTACAATATGTATTTTAGAATGTTTATAGGGATGACACTTGACCTTCAAAGACAGATACATAAGCAGCTGCAGTTTTATGAAGGTTTAGAGAGCTGAGCTGAATATGTGGGACTTGGGTCTCCGGCGGACAGTTTTGTCTCCGGGTCACCTGTAATCTCCGTGGTGTGCTGCGGCATTGCAGACCCGACAGGCGGGCCCAGATAGCGAGCGGAGATAGATTGAAAAGGAGTGCGTGCGCTCACACCTTTCGCTCTCCTCATCAATTACAAGTGTCAAAAAGAAACACTGCCACATGATGGATTGATGCTCTACCCTTTCCCACCCCCTTCTCAATCAGTTCACTCATTGATTTTTCTCCACGTGGGTCATCCATTCTTTCTCTGCTGCTTTTCACTTCACGACTACGTAGTTTGTTTTTCTCTGTACTGCGCTCGAAGGCCTGTGCATGTACCGCACGGCACGTTCGCACAAAATTTGATATGGTCTCAGACTGCTTGCTATAAAGTCAAGCACATTCCCCAAATTGGACTGAACGAACTGTCGTTGAGTGTCGAATCTGAAGCACGGCGAGAGAGCGCGCGTCAGACATCTCTGTGGTCCCGGAATGTGTGGAAATAAAGTTTATGACTGACCTCCTTCTTCCGTGGTAGAACTGGGCTTCCTTTTATTGATAAAATTGCGCTCAAAAGCGTGACAAAAAGCAGAAATGTTTCACCGGTGCAAGAATTGCGAAACTGCTATCAAAAAAAAAGGGTCCAACGGTGTGTCAAAATGTACTGTAACAGGACTTGTTGACCTGTTTTTAACTGAAATAGATTTCAATTTCATTATATACAGCATTATATGACATTCTAATGCTTCAAAATCAGTAAGTATTTTCATTTTTTTAAAACCTGTCAAATGTCTTCATTGCAATTTCATTTTTTAAAAAAAAATTTCCCCCAAATCCTGTTATCATTGGGAGCGTTGTTCGAAAATATTTGACCTCGATTCTGACAGTTGAAGATTTGAAAATCATGATATTCGTCAGCAGGTTTTGCGAGGATGTATCGCCGGCTACGATTTGTTCATGCATGGTACTTTGCTCAAAACGCAGTGGGCCTTAATAGATCCCATGCAACACGTCCCAGCAACGTCGCACAAAATCTGTTTCAGCAACCGAGACAATTTAGCAAAAGCTATTTGGATCTCAGTAAATCGTCCCCTTGTGTGTAAGCCCGCTAACTAACAGACCTACAAATAGCGATCAAAACCTAACCTTGTAATTTTGCGGCTGGCGTCGGTAGTATTAAGAATTTTAAAGCCGGAGGGGCGCGGTCGCCAAAGTCATCGGTGCTGTCATTGTGGATGTCTTTCATGAAAGTTGGGTTTCTGGTCCAGTGCCCGGCAATGTGACATCTGCCATGTGTACCGCTTCATGAGTTTGGTGTTCGTCACGCTTTCATACCTTCTAGGGATCCCCCGATAGAGTTAGATGCCATATGCACCGTCTTTTTATGTACACTACATCGTGCATACAGTTTGTGCACGGCTGTGTAAGTAGGCTTCAAAGGGCAGTTTATTATAGTCAGTTGGATTAATGTTTCACTTTTCGACGTACAGGCCTTAAAAGAACAGATTTTATTGTATTGACTGACCATCTCAGTCCGCATCCCCTTATCCTTAAGACTCTTCCCACCAAGCTGAGATCCAAGCGTTGCTCAAAAGCTTTTACGTATCGTAAATCCTTCACAGTTCCTTTCACGGGAACCAAAGAGTCAATAGCTTGGATAATTCCACGCTCACAAATTTGTGGGAATAATTTTTTTCCCCATTCCTATCATGACTCTGCACCAACGCACCGCAGCAAGGTCTACAAAGATATGGATGAGAGAGTTTGGTATAGATCAGGGGTGCCCAGACTTTTTTTCTTTACCCCAAGATCTACTTTTCAAGGAGCCAGCCTCTCGCGAGCTACCGACGGTTGATGATGATGCTCCCAGAATGTTTTAAGGTTAATGTTATGTTGCTTCCTATATTTAAAACACAGAATTAGCTTTTTGTGCACTGTGTTGTCTGCTTTCATCCTGGATCAGGCTGTGCCAAGGTGAAATTTTAACATTACACACCATCCCATTCTGCACTTTCTACTTTGCATTCAGACCAGACTGTTCCCACTCGGAAAAGAGAAAATCTCGTCCAGTTTAACCACCTTTTCTTTGATTATTCACATACTCCAACGGTCAATGCATCTCAAAACAGCATTTCTTTTTGAACTTTCTCCATTAATATCAAAAGTAAACACCAGCAGCATGTCAAGCTCGTCTTTGCTCTACATTGCCCACACTTTTTTGCTCATTAAAGCAGCGGTGGTGGACGCTGTCATTATAAAACACATTGATGGGCTGAGTAAGTACTGTAACATTTGTAATTATGAGTACACGTCTTCAAGAGCGTACACAAGTAGGAAAAAGAGAAAGTTCGAGAAAGATCTGTGTGCTGCCTAAAAGAAACCAGTGGCTTCTTCTTTTCATTTTTTATAGTACGTATGTGAATTGTGCCATTGGATGTAACAACCAGTCATCCCTCACTCATTGAATCACATTGCAAAATGCCGCAAACTGAATAGCTGCATGTTATACTTTCAATTTGCATTGGATCATCTTTTTTTTGTACGCAACGCAGAATATCTGAGAAGAGACTGCATCAGCGGTGTACAATTGCGCACACGCGCAGTTTGGAGGGAACATTGGCTGACGTCTTTTTTCGTTTTTTGGCACGCCGTCCCGCGATCGACCAAGACTGCCTCGCGATCGACTGGTCGACGCATTGAGCACCCCTGGCGTAGATAGACGTGACTAACCTTAAAAAAACTTGGATATCAACAGGACAGACTATATTAAGGATGAATTTGAGTGGAGACTGCCAGCCAGATCTTCTTCGTCCAATATCATTCTGCAACCTCACAAATACGCTTCTGGAAGAGCGGTCAAAAACTGCCCACACACGCTCCTGAATCTTGCGGAAAGCCTTTTCGGAAGAATTGAAGCTGTTATAGCGGTAAAGAGAGGGCTAGTGTGATATTAAACTCTATTGATTAAGATGGGGATGTCACTTCAGATCATGTGCGTGTCAAGGCAGGAGGACGAATATCTTCGGCGGTGTGGTGCATATTTGAACCCTGGACGCTGCACAACTGACCAGTCAGCATGGAATGATGAGACATGATCCTAAAATAGATTTTCTTAGCAGAAGAAGGTGGATGGATGGATGAATTTCTCCCTACATTCAATCTGCAAAAGTGGAATTCAGTGGAGAAGATTTCAAAAAATGCTGATTCATTCAATGTTTACCTTTTTCCCCCACGTAAGACTCATTTTTAAAAAAATACCACTACATTCAACAATCCCCTGCCACTATGGCTGGTGCGGAGCTTTTTTTTTTTTTTTTTTTTTTAAACAAAGGTAAAATGTATGTTAGATTTTCTCTAAGTATAGATGTCAGGCACACACGTATACACGCATAGTGAGGAATATCTTTCATGCTTCTGTCAAGTTTGCACTCAAAAATGGAAGGTTGCTTGCGCGTGAACTCTTTTTTTTTTTTTTTTTGGGTGTGTGTGTGTGCCTAATTTAGAGGCAAGCGTGCAGCTCCTGATGCATATTTGATGACGGCTTGATTGACAGCCGCAGACGGCTGCATCTGTGAGCGAGACCAGGCAGGAATCAGTGTGGCAGCAAAAAGCCTTATATTGCACGGTGCCTCGAGCGCCGCTTCTTCATTTTCTCAAAAAATTCCCTCCTTGTATGCACATTTTTCGGTCCTTAATGAGAGTCCAATAAATGTCAAATGACTAATATATTTTGTCAGATTAATACAGGCGCTATCATTTGAAAGATTCCCGCTTGTTTTAAGCTTACAGTAAGTCGTATTCATTCGTTGTTTTGCTTTTTAAACTGAAGCCGATGATTTTGTTCCATTAAGCAGCCAGCCTCCTAGGACATGATTTGAGTTTAAATGATAGCAGAGATAGGCTCCAGGACACCCTCCTAATGAGGATAAGCGGTACAGAAGATATTTGATTTAACTGAGTGCTTATGCCAGTGTTCAGAAAAGGTCCCTCTGACAACTACAGTGGTGCCTCCGTTCCAGAAGGCCGGTTGAAAAGTGAAACGTTCAAAAACCGAAGCGCGTTATCCCATTCTAAAGAATGGAAAATGAAATAATGCGTTCCAAGCCTAAAAAAAGTGTTTTTAAAGCGTTATTTTTTTTAGCTTTTCCTGATAATAAACTGCAGAGTAGAAATACATGTATAGTTTAAATACTTTGTATAATTAAATCATTTAAGAAATATATTTATTTCTTGTTTAAAACGTATGCTTTAGTTGTAGAGTATGTTAGGCTGGGAGTGCATTGCCGTATCTGTAGCGACTCGGCCTCCAGCCTTGTAAAACCTTTTTTTATTAACAAAAGCGCAGAATAACTTTCGCCATGCCGTACTTCTTCGATAGCTCAGAAACACGCACACCAGATTTGTATTCGGCTATCAAATCCTTCTTGAAGTCGCACCGCTTTCCTTTTTTCAGCACCAGCAGTTCCACTTGCCTTCTTTGGAGCCACGATCAGGGGTGAATATTGCTCAATTGGAAGAAAAAAGTCACTGCCGGGACACGTCCGCGTGCAGAAGAAAGTGTGGATCAACTGGTTACATTGTTTCCGATTTTTTCAGGGGTGCATTCGATAGGACAATAACAAATCGTCATGGGTCAGCTGGACGGGGCGTTCGAATACCGATTTTCTTTCGAAAACCAAAGCAAAAAAATCTTGAAATTTTTATTTGAAAATCGATTTGTACGAAAACAGAGAGGTTCGAAAACCGAGGTACCCCTGTACTTCTGTTCGACCAAGTTCTGTATCCACTTTTTCCAAAATTGGCAAAGAACGCCCCCCTTTCCTCTGATAAGTTGCCCCTTTGTACTGCACAAAGCCCACTTGTGAGAGCACACATATTTGTCGAGGGGTAGGCGGAGATCTTTGCTAGTGACATCAATAAGCTCGAGTAATTCAAATTGCCTGATTACTGGCCGGTCGGCAGAAAAATGTCTGGTTCTCAGTAATGCACGAGTGCTTTCATTCACCATTCATGCACCATAGAGGCAATATTACATCCTAAATACTAAAAAAGTTGGATTTGGTCAAATATGCCACCTTTAAGGCAGTTGATTGTCCAGTTTGTTGTTACGAGGGATGCTTTCCTTCATCAAGTACGACACACAAGCTGAGTACGATAAACAAGAAGAACAAGAACAAACGGTTTTTGGAACAAAAGTTGTCTCAGGCCAAAGCTCTACAATGTTCTGTAATCCAGATGTCAGATAAGGAACTGTTCAGATTCCACTATTGTCTTAATCCACAATTCACACAAAGCAGAAACCAGGAAACTCACACCTTGTTGACCTTGGAGCAGAAGCCCAAACAGTTACGAGGACCGGACGGAGCAGCCAAAAGTGATCAGGCAGAACGCTCGTTGGTTCCTGTTGTGCCATCTCGCATGTGTGATTGTGTGACACTAAACGCGTTATCAACATGGCATTAAATATGGAGATGTAGCTGACAGTGGCTAGTCGAATGGCGGACAGATTGGCTGTCTAGCATGACGGGAGAAATGCTAGACTGGGTTACATTGTTGTTAGCTTTCCAAAAGGACGATACCTCCCGATGATCACAAAAAAAAAAAAAAAAAAAAATCGGCATGTTTAAATATGTTGGGACCCTGAACACAACCTTAAGAGATTATCACTCCAATGAAATACTTTCTGGAACTCTTAATAAGTCGACTTTATGTTCTTCCACGGATGATACTGGTAAGCAGGCTTGTGATCAAGGCTCACTGGAAGCCATGTCAATATAAGACAACGTTTCTTGGGTCATTCTTGGGTGTTTTTAGTCGTGTTTAGTGTCTTTACCCTGCTCTGAGGTCCCATGACCTGCCACCGAGACCAGCCTTTCTGACACTGAGCACATTTTGCTCCAGAATCTTGATTTCAACGTAGCCTGCACATTTCTTGTGCAGCAGTGTAGCCCAAGAATAAGCTACTTAGATCCATGGAATGGAACTTTGTTGCATTTCCACATTAAAAGGGGACATCACTGACGATGTAGTTGTTCATTCGCTTGATCTGCGTGGGAGCAGCCGTTTGTTCAGTTCACACTCAGCGACAGTGTCATTATAAGTGTGAACGGTTGTCCGTCTTTTTCAGTGCGCTGTGATTCACTGGTGACCACTTCAGGGCGAGGTCTGCCCTCTACGCCGAGTCGCCTCGGATAGGCTCCACTCCCCCCACAACCCTGAAAAGCGCGAGCAGTCTAGACATGGATCGAGAGACGGCAGTATTCTGTTTCTGGGAGTGTATCTTTTTAGCTAATGTCGACAAGAAGACTCAGCTGAGCTACGATGAATAACACCCTGGATCGAGGAGGGGGTGGGGGGTGGGGGTGGGTGGGTGAGGTCAGACATCTGGCAGGGGATTTCCACTCAGTTTGCTACATCTCTGATTGCGCATGAAGATGCCCCCTTAAGAACCGGGAAGTGTTCTCCACTGATGTGTTAACTACCCAATAAATCAGTTTATAGTCAAGTACGAATTGCTCTCCCAAGCCAAAGGTCAGGAGCGCGAAGCTTGGAAAGCTGCCATTAAACACTAAGACTTGAAAGGTTTACTTTAACGGATGGTTTATCTTATTTGCGCACGCGGCGCGCGCGTTTTTGACGAGGGATTCAAACAGTCTCCCGTTTTTAAGCATTCCCGCGGCCCGTTGCTCCAGGTAAACGGCGTCCATTATTTACAGGCTCGAGGCGGGCGTTGTACGTGTCGCTATGCGTGGGGCAGCCGAAGATGTTGAAGTCTTTGTCCCAGCTGCTGTGATTTCCTGCCAAGTCATTGAGCTGCCAGCTGTTACATGCTGCCATCTGATAATTGTACTGTAAAAAAAAAAAAAAAAAAAAAAGGAAGCTGTTCAATTTTTTCTCTTTGTAGATAACGTTGCTACTGGGTCCACTCCTCACCAGTCACCGTGCAGGTTAATATGATAATAATTTAATGGGCTCTTTCCCCCAAAGAGAGTGAGTCATGAACTAAGAAGATTATATAAGAAATAATTAGGTCACATCACGAGAGGACAAATTGACGTGTTTTTTTTTTTTTTTTTTTTTGCTTTGTCTGCTTTGGTGATGAGACAGATGCTGTTCAAGTGCACTTTCTCCTTTAATTCGCTGCTTTCCAATGGCTACTGTGTAATATAATACCATTTTTTTCCCCACGCAGTAATAATTTTTTTTTTCTCCACAAAGGAGATTTTCAGCACCCAGACGTTTGGATCGCAGAGCAAACATTTGTCGGTCATTTTTTAAAATTTACAATAGGAAATGTCTGGAATTTGTGCCCAAAATGAGGATATTGTATATATTTAACAACATGAAAATGGTTTCCTGATATGAATAGATCCCCATGAGTTGCACGTTTTATATGTACAATAGTTGCTATATCTATTAGACAAAAATATGATGTTTGTGAATCTGAATAAATTCTTTGATGAGCTCCTTATATGATTAATTTTTGAGCGGCATTCCAAGTTTGAAGTGATTTCTGAATATGTAAGTAATATCTCAGTTACAAGGGAAAAATATTTCACATTTGTTTTATTGTTTCTAGATAATTGGCAGCCGACGAAGCATTTTTCAATTCTCAACCACTATTCCTAACCCCAATTCGAATGAAGTTTCGATGTTGAGTAAAACATAAATAAATCTTATATACAATCCAATACACTACAAAGACGAGATTTTTAATGTTCAATGTTGATGTTCCGGAACGGTGGGTCAGATGGAAAACGTTGGCCTCACACTTCTGAGCGACCGCGTTCAATCCCGCCTCCGCCCGTGTGGAGTTTGCATGTTCCCCCCTTGCCTGCGCGGGTTTTCTCCGGGCACTCCGGTTTCCTCTCACATTCCAAAAACATGCAATATTAATTGGGCACTCTAAATTGCCCCGAGGTATGATTGTGAACGCGGCTGTTTGTCTCGATGTGCCCTGCGATTGACTGGCAACCAGATCAGGCTGTACCCCGCCTGCTGCCCTCGTGAGGATAAGCGGTGAAGAAAAGGGATGGATGGATCTTTTAACTGTTTGGTTTAGCTGTTTATTACAGCACCACCGGTCTGAAAGGAGTCCTATTTCAGATATATTGTATGTTATGTATGCATAACACATCTGATAATAAAGTCGCTTGATTGTTATGGTTACAGACCCCCACCGCACACACACACACACACACACACACACACACAATTATATTTTAGGAAACCATATCTTACTACAAAATCCACTGTCACACTCAAATATTCATATTTTGGGGTGTCAAATAGTTGCCTAATGCTAGTTCAGTATGATTAAGTTCAATTTTGACACCACCATAAAGCAATGTAATTGTAAAACAGATAGGAATGTGTGTACTTCTAATATACTACCCTTCTTTTTTAGGTAAGTAAAAAAAACAATATATGTGTCTCCATCTGCCCTGCAAATGGCTGGCGACCAGTTCAGGGTTCACCCTGCCTCCTGCCCGTTGACAGCTGGGATAGGCTCCAGCACTCCCCGCGACCCTTGTGAGGATAAGCGGTTAAGAAAACGGGTGGATGGATGTTGATGTTCATGTTTCATGTTCCTGCTTGATGTACAACTTTAATTGCTTGACAGTCAAGGGTTTCCGCGTCTAACACTTTAACGGGGCTACACAGTTTCAGGAGAGGACCGGTCTGGTCCAGTGGCAGGCAAGTCTGGTTCTGGTTTTGCTACACAGTTGTAACCTGCGCAGAATGTGGATTGGGAAATTTTGTGCGTCACATCTCAAGTATGTCATAACATTTCTATGCACATAATTGCTTTCAATTACTCTATATACTGTAGAGATATTTTTTAATCCTTTTTGAGGCAAAAATGTAACAGTGTGCATGTGTATTTTCATGGGGAAAACATATTTTTAGTGTTTAGATTTTTCAAACTTGAATATATATATTTTTTTTTTACTACCATGAATACCGAAATTTAAACCTTTGCCTTTGGCGATAGTTACAATTAAATTCACGTATTTTTAAATGCGGTGTGAGGAAATTTTAATGTTTGGCAGCAGCATTGCATGACTCAATCATGATGCCCACGCAGTTAAATATTTCTTAGCTCCAGTCAAGCCAGGGTGGACAATAAAAAAAAAACAAGTCGGGATATTTGAACCCAGACAAGCCCGCGGCCATTTCCAATTACTGACCTTCTTGCACGTTCACATGCACGCGCGTGCACGGAAGTATGCGCGATTCAAATCTTGGTTGTCATCAAAATCATGAAAGACACTGATTATATTTCAAATGGAATAGAATAGAATAGAAGAATACAATAGAATGGAATGCCATTTATTGTCAGTGTATAGTCTGTTTCAGTGCATGCAAAAGTGCAAGGTCAAAAATAAATACGTACAAATGAAAAATAAATACAAATCTTCTTCTTTTCCTTTCGGCTTGTCCCGTTAGGGGTCGCCACAGCGTGTCATCTTTTGCCATCTTAGCCTATCTCCTGCATCTTCCTCTCTAACCCCAACTGCCCTCATGTCTTCCCTCACCACATCCATAAACCTTCTCTTTGGTCTTCCTCTCGCCCTTTTGCCTGGGAGCTCCATCCTCAGCATCCTTCTACCAATATACTCACTCTCTCGCCTCTGAACATGTCCAAAACCATCCAAGTCTGCTCTCTCGAATCTTGTCTCCAAAACATCCAGCTTTGGCTGTCCCTCTAATGAGCTCATTTCTAATCCTATCCAACCTGCTCACTCCAAGCGAGAACCTCAACATCTTCATTTCTGCCACCTCCAGTTCAGCTTCCTGTTGTTTCTTCAGTGCCACCGTCTCTAATCCGTACATCATGGCCGGCCTCACCACTGTTTTGTAAACTTTGCCCTTCATCCTAGCAGAGACTCTTCTGTCACATAACACACCAGACACCTTTCGCCAGCTGTTCCAACCTGCTTGGACCCGTTTCTTCACTTCCTGACCACACTCTCCATTGCTCTGTATTGTTGACCCCAAGTATTTGAAGTCATCCACCCTCGCCATCTCTTCTCCCTGTAGCCTCACTCTTCCCCCTCTACTTTTCTCATTCACGCACATATATTCTGTTTTACTTCTGCTAATCTTCATTCCTCTCCTTTCCAGTGCATGTCTCCATCAAAATAAATACCAATAATAATATATATATATATGCATAGGCGGTACGGTGGGTCAGCCGGAAAGCCTCACAGTTCTGAGGTCCTGGGTTCAATCCCGTGTGGAGTTTGTATGTTCTCCCCGCGCCTGCGTGGGTTTCCTCCCACATCCCAAAAATATGCATTCATTGGAGACTCTAAATTGCCCGTCGGTGTGATTGCGAGTGTGACTGGTGTACTGCGTGTGTCTATGTGCCCTTGCGATTGGCTGGCAACCAGTTCTGGGTGTGCCCCGCCTCCTGTCCGATGACATCTGGGATTGGCTCCAACAATCCCGCGACCCTCGTGAGGATAAGCGGCAAAGAAATGGATAATGTTGGCATGTTCCTCACGAGCAACATGAAAGCTGGACCTTACTGTGGTCATACTCCCATCCATCCATTTTCTTTGCTGCTTATCCTCACAAAGGTTCCGGGGAGTGCTGGAGCATATCCCAGCTGTCGACGGGCAGGAGGGGGGGTACACCCTAAACTGGTCGCCAGCCAATCGCAGGGCACATCGAGACAAACAGCCACACTCACAATCACACCTTGGGGCAATTTAGAGTGTCCAATTAATGTTGCATGTTTTTGGGGATGTGGAAGGAAAACCGGAGTGCCCGGAGGAAACCCACGAAGGCACGAGGAGAACATGCAAACTCGACACAGGCAGGTCCGGGATTGAACCCGGGACCTCAGAATTGTGAGGCCAACGTCACATCGAGGGGCAATTTAGAGTGTCCAATTAATGTTGCATGTTTTTGAGGATGTGGAAGGAAAACCGTAGTGCCCGGAGAAAGCCCAGCAGTCACGGTTAGAACGTGCAAACTCCACACAGGCGGGTCCGGGATTGAACCTGGGACCTCAGAACTGTGAGGCCAACGCTTTACCACCTGAGCCACGACTATCAAAATCTATAAAAGTTTACTCGTTATCTTGGTCCTCATGAATCATCATTCTGTTGCTAAATGTTCGCCATTTTAAACCATATTATGTTGCAGAAGCAACCCCCCAAAAAACAAAAAAACCCAAAAAGTGGCTTTTTGAGAGAGAGAGAGGGACATAAACGATGAGGTACGGCCCAATAAACCCGTCCATAAATGGACTCCGGTCAAAATGGATGGAAGGAATTACAAGGCTTGAGCAAGATCCCCCCTCCCGCCTTGCACGAAACGGTCCGGGTTCCCTCTTAATTTCAAAATACCGACAAAGACTCATTTGTCACAGCGCGCGCGGTCGGAGGACTGTTCTTGGAAACAGCGCATAAATAGCAACCGCCCCAGCGTAATCATTACAGCATATAATTTACCAATTGATCTCAGTCAACTCCTAATTCCGCCGGAACGGCCCATTACGTTCTCCTCTTTCTGTTCATTCGCAACGCGTGTGACATTCCCGCCGATGCTCCGCGCAACCGGACTGTCTCTTGGATCGCTCGAATCTTTCGGTGGCATCAATGGCAGGGTGTGAAACCATTTTTTACACCTTCAAAAGAAAATCAATTATATCCTTTGAGTGACATGTCAGCGTCTGCTGCTACGAGCGCGTCTGTCTCCTTTACTGCCAGAAATGCCTGTCAGCTATTTGTGGAAAGAGAAAAAGAAAAAAAAAAAAAAACCTTTCATGTTATAGTCAGTCGCGCTTCATGTTCTCGGTTCTTGGGTTAGATGGATTGCGAGCACCGAGCAGCTCCATGATTCGCTGTACTGTGCGTCCGTTTGTAAAATATAGTCAAAAATAAACCATTTTATCAATCTAGCCGCTCATCAATCACGAGGGTCACGGTTCAATATGGAGCCTATCCCAGCTGACCCTGGACTGGTTGCCAGTTCATTGCAGAATGATGAAAATAATTAACATGATAAAATAAACGAGAAAGATGGAAACAGAATAAAACATCTACCTAACCGTACTTCTTTTTTTAGCCGACGGGCAATTTAGAGTGGACACTGAATGCATATTTTTGGGATGTGGGAGGAAACCGGAATAACCGGGGAAAACCCATGCATGGACGGGGGAGAACCTGCAAACTCCACACTGGCGATGTCGGGATTTGATCTCAGAACTCCTCAGAAGTGTGAGGCCGCCGCTCTCCAGCTGCACCGCTGTGCCGCTAAAAGGAATAAATAAAAATACACAGCAGTGTAAGCAATACGGAATACCACTACTTCTATCATCCATCCATCCATCCATTTTCTTGGCCGCTCATACTCACAAGGGTCGCGGAGAGTGCTGGAGCCTATCCCACCTGTCAACGGGCGGGAGGCGGGGTACACGCTGAACTGGTTGCCAGCCAATCGCAGGGCACATAGAGACAAACAGCCGCACTCACAATCACACCTAGGGGCAATTTAGAGTGTTTTTGGGATACTGGCATATTGATCCAATATGTTTCCAGGTTGTAGTCATGGTCATGAGTGTTATCTCACCAACACCTGCCAAATTTCCAGTGGATTTTTATGAAGTGACATCACAGGCGAGCGACTGGTTAACACGTCTGTCTCACAGTTCTGAAGCCCTGGGTTCAAATCCCGCCCGCCTTGGTTGTGTGGCGTTTGTACGCTACGCATGTGCCGGCGTGGGTTTTCTCCGGGTACTCCTCTTTCTTTCCACGTACCTAAAACAAGCATGGTAGGTTATATAGGGGGCATTCCGAAGGGGAAGGTCACCGGCTGGTCTGAGCGGTGGGACAAAGTTTCTTTCGGCTTGTCCCGTCAGGGGTCGCCACAGCGTGACATCTCAGATGAACGCTCATATTTGTTTGGCACAGTTTTTACGCCGGATGCCCTTCCTGACGCAACCCCTCTTGGGGAGTGGAGGCCCCAGTGGGATACGAACTCACAACCCTTGGTTTACCAAAACAGTGCTCTGACCAACGAGCGATGGGGCCTCCGCGGTAACTTAAATGAAAACTCAAAATTGCCCATAGGTGTGAATGTAAGCGTGAATGGCTCTTTGCCTGGATGTGCCGTGCAATTGGCTGGCAACCAGTTCAGGGTGACTCTCGCCCAGAGTCTGTGCCACATAGTTGAGGGTGTGTGGTATGGAAAATTGACATCCCAGGCATTCCTGGGACATACTGTGTAATAGATGTATTAAAAAAAAGCAAAAGCATTATTTGAAAATGGACTGGCAGATGCATTCATGCGCATGCTGGTAATTCCAGTCATTACACCAGTTATTGGATTGAAGTGCAATTTAGACATATTGGAGTGACAGCTCGTTGAAGGCCAAAAGGCTGCGAGACGTGCTCCAAGTTCGAGGATTTCACTCATCACAGATTTCATCTATTTTCCAAGCCGCTTCTCCTCACAAGGGTGGCGGGAGTGCCGGAGCTTATACCAGCTATCTTTGAGCGAAAGCCAGACGACACCCTCAACTAGTCGCCAGTCAGTCGCAGGGTCAACATCATCAAAGAGCGGTCAAGCATGTCTACCACTCTTTGCGTCCTAATGTAGACAATTTTCCACATTAGTCATTAAAGTAAAGGCCACAAAACTTGAATTATCCCATTAGAGAGAACTTGGAAAGTTTTTATCTGTAGTTTCCAATCAAATGATACTAATAGATCGCTGAAAAACCAAAGATGGATCACAATGAACGGGACTTTTTGAGCACATTTCCTGAGCTCAAAAAGTCCCAATGTATTATTTTTTTTTAATTGAAAATGCGACTTATTAAAATACTCAAACACTTCTAAAGTGCGGCTTGCTGATGGAGTGGCGTCGCAGAAAAGCCCTCAAACGGCAACGCTGATATTCCGTTTCCTTTCCGCCGAGTATCCTCCCCACTCTTGCTACGTTCCTCGGTTCCAGGTCGCCATGGTGACTCAGCTTTCACCCAGCCCGCGAACAGAATTCCAATCAGACCGTCTGCTTTTGCGACCGCACGCTCGCTCGCTCGCGCAGCGGTGCCGCAGGCCTGATGAGAGTAATGACAGATTAACGTGTGTCTACTGGCAACAGCTGACCTCTCCTTGGGCAGCTCAGAAACAATTTAGCCCAGTTCTCCCTCTCCTTTTTTTTTTTTTCTCTTCCCCTTTAACCTTTCTCGTCATTCGTGTTCAACGCCAACCAATTTGTCTTCATTATCTTTATCCAGCTCTTTGGTTTGGTCTCCATTTAATGCCGGTATTAGTGCGATTTACTCATTAGTACGATTTTATTGTGGCTTCGTGGAGTGATCTGCACCCTCCGGAAGTCACGAAACGTTTCCTCGACGCTATTAGGCTCGAAAAGAGGAAAATGTGACAAATGATCAAGAAATATCAGGTATTTTCAGGTATCACTGAGTATCACATCCTGCGTTATACTTGTTTCACGACTGAGTGGATTTACTTATTTCCTGCGTTAAAATAACATCTATATTACAAATCATTGCACAAATGAACAAGCCTGTGCACTGATCATTTTAGCTCAAACTAACCATCCATCCATTTTTTTGGCCGCTTATCCTAACAAGGGTCGCAGGGAGTGCTGGAGCCTATCCCAGCTGTCAACGGGCAGGAGGCGGGGTACACCCTGAACTGGTTGCCAGCCAATCGCAAGGCACATGGAGACAAACAGCCACACTTACAATCACACCTAGGGGCAATTTAGAGTGTCCAATTCCTGTTGCATGTTTTTGGGATGCGGGAGGAAACCGGAGTGCCCAGAGGAAACCCACGTAGGTAGGGGGAGAACATGCAAACACAGAGATGTCGGGGATCGAACCCGGGACCTCAGAACTGTGAGGCCAATGCTTTCCAGTTGATCCACTGTGCCGCCTTAGCTCAAACTATACATGAAAATCATATCGCCCTGCCTGGGGCGTCCCTTTTCCACCCCATTGCTCTCGTGACTCCAAATATTAATGCTAACAGAAAACGGCAATTCACGAGAAACGACACACTTTACCAAATCAGAAGACGAGAAATAAAAGGCCTTCCCGATTGCCATCAATGTATGAATTGCTTAACCGACCTGAGCGAATCCCAATTTGGTGTGAAATCTTTCACCGCTATATGCGTCCACGAAATGAGTGGCCACAAACGTCGAAGGAGACGACGGCTAAAAAAATAGCATTTGGAGTTGCCATATAAACAGAACTTCTTGACTTATATAGACACTCCGTCACGTGCAGTAAATATTAACAGTTCTAAAACGGGCACTTTCCAACCCTTTCTATTGATGCACGTTATAAACATTTGATTGGTGGCTAGAGTGACTTCTTCCCGGCAGTAAGTTCCTTATTTTGATTCTGGGTCCATAACGATTCTCAACTGTAACCGTTCACTTTTTTTTTTTTTCAGCAATTTGCACAGCACATTGAAATTGCTTAACTTCCTCTTTTAGGTTTATTGGATAAGTAGGATACAAGCGGCTGAAATTAGTTTCCTCCGCAGGGTGTTCTGGCTCTCCCTTAGAGATAAGGTGAGAAGCTCGGTCTCAACGTCGAGCCGCTGCTCCTCCGCATTGAGAGGAGCCAGATGAGGTGGCTGGGGCATCTGATTCGGATTCCTCCCGGTGAGGTGTTCCGTGCATGTCCCACCGGAAAGAGACCCCGAGGACGCCCCAGGACACGCTGGAGAGACGATGTCTCTCCGCTGGCTTGGGAACGCCTCGGGATCCTTCCGGAAATGCTGGAAGAAGCGGCTGGGGAAAGGGAAGTCTGGGTACCCCTGCTGAAGCTACTTCGACCGCGACCATACCTGGAAAAGCGGTAGAAAATAGACGGGATGGATGGATGGATATTTTTGAAATTGAATTTCTTTTTGCCAGTCTTCCTGTAGCGGGATCACAAAACATAGCCAGAAAAAGCCATAGAAAAGCAAAACAACTTGTACTTCATACAGCTGAAGAGAGGAGATTTTGGGTGAACTCCAAGTTGTGAGACCCAAGCATTCCACCTTGAAGGCTCACATTGTACATAAAACAAAACTGCAGTTGGTAAAAAAAAAAAAAAAAAAAAAAAAGGTTTGAACAGGAATTTACTTTAATACACTCGGCAAATGTGAATTGAATAAAGCCCTTCTCAATCATTTCACTTGAAAGACTATTAGAGTATCCTTGCTTTTTTTGTTTGAGGAAACCCTAATACTGTAGCTATTCTCAGATGAAATGGCTATTTTTTGGGGGGGGGGTCTAAAATTATTATCAACTGACATCACAGACACTCAGACCTGGTTTTAAGATGCTGTACTCTTCCTGGTTCTTTATGCTGAGTAACTGTCGACTCGTGACCCTTTTACCTCTTACCGGGGCTATAAATAACATTCTGTGCCATTGGCGCCGTGAAGCCTACTTAACTCTGTGTGTGTGTTTAGTGTGACATCTGCGAGCTGTGTCATCTCGGTGTCTCAGGCAGCCATATATCGGATCGTTCGTAAAGTGGCTAGAGTGTTAATTTAAGATATTTGAGTGGCGGCACCAACCGTAGATTAGGGGCAAATTGCCTCAACGGGCAGTTGTGGCGCCACATAAAAGCCGGCACTGCTGCTTCACAAGTGTGTTGCCTTGGTTTCCCCGTAGGAACCTTGAACGGTTCATTGTCCAGTTTTCTGGGTTGAAAACTGAAAAAGAAATACTCCACACACAAGTGTGCACAGACACACACTTGCGCAATCCAGCCTCTCTGGCAGCATGTAACAATCGAGTAATATAATAAAGGAGGAAAAAAAAAAGTGACCCTCAATAAGCATGTTTCATATTCACAAGTGATATGATCTTTAATTTAATCGCCACATGGCCTCTTCTGGATAAGTACGTGCTAGACAGGGGCTTTTAGGTCACTGTGCCAGAGAACGCGATGGACGCAGGATTAGTCCGTCCGGGCACACATGCGCTCGCGATGACACAAATACATTTCGAAATTAAAAAAAAAAAAAAAAACATGACAGGTGGAACGATGGGAAGGGGAGGAAAAGGTTGGATTCCGTTGCGGGATTAAAACGGCTTCAGTCTAGACCAGTAATTCCCAAGCAGGGTCCCGTGGCTGTCAGAGATCATCAGGTGTTCCGCACCGCATTATTGTATTTTTATGAAATTGCTCTGAAAAGTATTACTTGTTCATTCTAAATATATTTGTATTCTTCAATCTATACCAGCGACGTATACGGACAAGCAGAACATTCCTATAAATGCGCTTTCTTTTGATGGCAGAAGATACAGTAAATCTGTTCCAAATTCCATCCATCCATCCATTTTCTTTGCCGCTTATCCTCACAACAGTCGTGGGGAGTGCTGGAGCCTTTCCCAGCTGTCACCCAGCGGTACACCCTGAAATGCTTGTCATGTTGCATGTTTTTGGGATGTGGGAGGACCAGCCGCCCCTGTTTCAATTCATGGAACAGAATAAGTCAAGGCTTCTTGGCGATCTTTGTGTTCAGGAAAATTGGGCCAGATCCTAATTTCTTTTAAATATTCACAATTTTTGTGAAGTTATTGTTCGGTGGTGTACTGTAAAAATTCTCTTCCATGAAAAAGGCGGCAGGCAGGACGGTGACTCGGCTGGTAAAGCGTTGGCCTCACAGTTCTGAGGTTCCTGGTTCAATCCCGGACCCGCCTGTGTGGAGTTTGCATGTTCTCCCCGTGCCTGCGTGGGTTTCCTCCGGGCACTCCGGTTTCCTCCCACATCCCAAAAACAGGCAACATTAATTGGACACTCTAAATTGCCCCGAGGTGTGATTGTGTCTCGATGTGCCCTGCGATTGGCTGGCAACAAGTTCGGGGTGTACCCCGCCTCCTGCCCGTTGACAGCTGGGATAGGCTCCAGCACTCCCCGCGACCCTCGTGAGGATAAGCAGCAAAGAAAATGGATGGATGGAAATAGGCGCCAACGATTCATCTGTTCAACCACCGATTTATTAAAGCAATTGCTTATCCAACGAGGTGGTCTGTTCGCCTAAGGCTTTTTTTTTCCTCTTTTTAATACGCAACATACAGTATACTTAATCAAACGTATCCCCTGAATTAAAAAGGTACACTTTAATAAATTCTTTTCTTTGTTATAACGTCGGATGACATACGATCCATCTGCATGCTTTAAAACGGGGACTGCAAGAGAGAAAGAAAATGTAGCGAGTGTAGATTCCTTTCACTGGTTCAGCTTCACACCGCCGACTGTTTTAAAGAAAGCGGGTGATACACAAGAAGGTGGTGACTTGAGGCATACGAGACAGCTCGAGGAATAAAAAAGAAAGGAAGACAGGGAGACGGCGCCAGGGTGAATGTTATTTTATGAACCTATCCTGTATCAGAATGTTGTCACAAAATTTTTTTGAATTGTCCTGAAAACTGCGAACGTAATTCAGAAAGACAAAATAACAAAGCCTGATATTTTTAGAACGTCTATATAGCGCGGATGCACTTGTGGACATGTGTGCTTTTGACTTGCTTGGAGCTTGGCGAAGATCTAATTTGGGTGGTTCTGCTCCATTTTTTTTTGTGTCTCTCTGTGGTGCCTCGTTGTCCCGTGAAGCCTTCCTCAAAGAACCAAAAGGCTAAAATTACACCGAACAGGCACGTAGGGGTTCTTCACTACTTCAGGTCGGAATTTAAAATGGGTCGAGAGCCATTCCCATGTGGTTCCCTTAATGACGACCAACTGACCATTGGCCTAACTTCCTCACACTTGATCAGAACAAGTTTATTCAAGTTGTACTTCACTCACTCACTCGCATCTGTTTTGAGAGTAGAAAGTCCTGTACTGGCAGCCATTTTACAGCATTTTAATGATCTTTCAAGACACAGAAAATACGATGAGATGATAGAACGAGTTCATCACAAGAATGCTGCATTTAGTAAAGTCAGGTTTACCTCACATTCAGAAAACCTTTTGCTCATATTAACAATTTTTGGTTGCTCATTGTTTTGAGGAAATTGATCATTAATGTGCCCTACGTGATAGTCACAGGTACTGAATAGCATCATGTTAGCTTATTTTGTTGGATTCTGCTCTGGATTCTGCTCGTTTATGATCTACACTTTCCTTTTAAAAGCTAGGCCGCTCCATTAAAATTTAAACGTCTGTTGAAATATAAACTCCGGAAAAGAAGACGCGAGCGAGCCTGTCTAAAAGTCGGCGTTCTGTGCAATGTTGCCGTGTTTGCTGTCTGCTGCCGTGAGCGAAGCTTGAAAATAAAGTTTGAAAAACACCCACATTCTCCCGCATTGTTGCGTGGTAAAGTGTCTCCTTCCGACTGACTCGTTTACTGTTATGAAGTGAAACATCGACCCAAAAAAAATTGACTGGTGAATAGGGAAAAGAACAGCTTTGGTAAGACGGGGTCAAAATGACCCAAAACTACTATCGGAGTAGTTAATGTCACTTAATACACTTGGTTTCCGTAAAATTGAGATGAATTGTAACTTTTGGGACCTCTCACCTTTTCTCTGTACTAATATTTTATTTAAGCGGCAAGGCAATCCCGGAAAAGATAATTGCACTAAACGAGTTTGAGCGAGTGTGTCTGAGACGCGACAGACACGCAAGGCTTCACACCAAACTGCCTAACATAACACCTCACCTAAAAAGAAATGTGAGAAGGCAAAGTGTCAGAATAATCTCCTTCAGGGAGAGAGCGTATTGAAGAAAAAAAAAATGTAGATTCAGGAGCTTGAGAAAAGCTCCAGTGCACAGTTCAAAGATTTCCCCCATTTGTAAATGCTTTGAGCGTATGACTGCTTCCTGAGCTGACTTTGTTCACTGGATGCACTTCATGTTTCAGAGGAGGAGTGACAGCGAGCCAGAAGTAAAATAAAGGTGGATGGTAAATGGACACTCGGCTCTTTCTTGAACCTGGTCTCGGTTCTGTCATCTTCAATCAGACCGAGTTCTTTTGAGTATCGCCACACAAGACTTGTGAGTTATGTACTGATCTGTTCATTCACCCTCGGGCGTCTACACCTGGCAACCGGATCATTTATTGTAAAGATTATAGATCTGCACTGCTGTAGCACGCTTAGACAAATGTATTTTATTCTTAATGTCTCATATTGCTAGTAAAACATCCCCAAAATGTATTTTTGGGATAATGCGATTTGCAATTCTCTAAGTTAGTATAAGAGGTCATTATGGTCAGTTATGAGAATGAGTAGTGGAAGCTAGACTCAGGACAGAAGTAAGTATCTGCGAGCAACAGTATGGTTTCATGCCTAGAAAGAGTACCACAGGCGCACCATTTGCCTTGAGGATGCTCGTGGAAAAGTACAGAGAAGGTCAGAAGGAGCTCCATTGTATCTTTGTAGACCTATGACAGAGTACCAAGAGAGGAACTGTGGTACTGCATGCACAAGTCTGGTGTGGTGGAGAAATATGTTAGAATAGGACAGGACATGTATGAGGACAGCAGAATAGCGGTGAGATGTGCCGTAGGTGTGACAGAAGAATTTAAGATGGAGGCGGGACTGCATCAGGGATCCGCTCTGAGCCCCTTCCTGTTTGCAGTCATAACAGATGGGCCGACATAGGAGGTTGGACTGGAATCCCCTTGGACCATGATGTTCGCAGATGATATTGTGATCTGCAGTGAAAGCAGGGAACAGACGGAGGAACAGTTAGAAAGATGGCGAGGAATGAAGATTAGCAGAAGTAAAACAGAATATATGTGCGTGAATGAGAGGGGCGGAGGAGGAAGAGCGAAGCTCCAGGGAGAAGTGATGGCAAGGGTGGATGACTTCAAATACTTGTGGTCAACAATACAGAGCAATGGAGAGTGTGGTAAGGAAGTGAAGAAATGGGTCCAAGCGGGGTGGAACAGTGTCCAGAGGCGAGAGAGTGAGTATGTTGGTAGAAGGGTGCTGAGGATGGAGTTGCCAGGCAAAAGAGCGAGAGGAAGACCAAAGAAAAGGTTGATGGATGTTGTGAAGGAGGACATGAAGACTGTGGGTGTTAGAGAGGAGGATGGACGAGGTAGGCTTAGATGGAAAAAGATGACACGATGTGGCGACCCCCCAAGCCGAAAGAAAGAGAAGAAAGAAGAAGTATGAGAGGTCACGCAGGTATCTCAAATAACTAACCAAATAATGTTAAATTGGTATTTTTTTAAAATGCAAAACTTGCAACGGTCACTTTCTCATCTCAGCCAGTGCATCAACTGCTCAATAGAGCCATGTGAGCCCTTTCAAAGTTGGAAATATGGAAACAAAATGTGATATTGCCGGAACCACTTTGTGACAATCGCGTTGTTTCCAGGTAATAATGAGAGTTCCTGATCACACAGACAAGGGTAAAAAAAAATGTCAGGTGATCTCCGTCAACGAATGTGAAAAGCCGGTGGTGCATAATCAAGTATCACACTGCACACGTGTTCACAAAAGGTGTGTGATGGCAGGTAGCACCTTATCCTCCTTTCACTCCACCTCTGACTCACTTTTTAATGAAATCTCATTTCCTCACTTGACTTTCTTTCAGTCTTGTCTGTACCTTTTGATTCCTACAATGGAAAAAGGATGGGGCGGCACGGTGACGCAAATGGTTAGAGCGTTGGCCTCACAGTTCTAAGGACTGGGGTTCAAATCTCGACCCCACTTGTGTGGAGTTTGCATGTTCTCCACCGTGCCTGCGTGCGTTTTCTCCGGACACTCCGGTTTCGTCCCACATCCCAAACTCATGTATTAATTGGAGACTCTAAATTGGCCTCGGATGTGATTGTAAGTTCGACTGATTGTTTGTCTCTATGTGCCCTACGATTGGCCGGCAACCAGTCCAGGGTGTGCCCCGCCTTCTGCCTGTTGATAGCTGGGATTGGCTCGGGCACTCTTGCGACCCTTGTGAGGATAAGCGGCTCAGAAAATCAATGGATGGATGGAAAAAGGATGGCTACCTCCCTCTCCGTCTGCTCTTAGTAGCTTGTGGACTGACAGTTGTTCAAAAGATGTCTCGGAGAGCAGTCTGTGTTCTCAGCCTTACTAAAGAAACCCTTTTTGCGGCTATCAGACCTAATACAGCGTAAGACTGATGCGGAAAGCCTGCCTCCACTTGTAGGCATTACGAATAAGCCAGATACTGCTCTGTTTCTTCCTATGAGAGATGTTCTTTGCCATAGAGTATTATTTGAGCATAGTTGTCTTCAGGTTAGCTGCAACATACACAAAATAACATAGATAAAGTTATGTCACTATGCCAAATCCATTTAACCTGAAAAATAGAAAGGACGAAGTGACATAGAAGTGGAAGTATAAGATTCTGATTGCATCTCAATGTGTCTGCCTTTAATGGGTGGAGACGGGTTGTTCAGATTTAATATCATTTTTCGACGGGATCTATGTTACCAGCTTCTGAAAAGGATTTCTCTCTACCTCTCCTGGATACAACGCTTCCTATGCTGTGTTCGTCATCATGTCATTAGAGAAGCGTTTTGCATGATATAAAAATGTAAATTCACAATCCCAGGTACTGACACTCCTGTCAAATGCACTCCATAAAAAAAAAAAAAAAAAAATCAAGTTCCAATATGAATGAATGTCCTCTTAATGCTCACACGGTCGACAACACCTCCATTGCATCACATGACCTACACATCCCCATGTGCAGCACCTCTGCATCAAAACATGCACGGAGATCATCCCTCGTGATTGGTCCATTTTAGTCACATGTTGTGATGGCGTAGCCTGCGCACTTCACATACCACCTACGCCACCACTTTCTTGATCAATTTTGCAGCATAATTGAACGGCTCATCTGTTGATTTAGGTCCATCTGTTCAAGCAGACACCGTTGTTCCTTCCTTCTTTTTTACGCGAAGGGAAATAAAAACGGCTACCGGAAAGGATCAAAAATGCTGAGGAAACTCCACGCTGTGGTGTCGTAGCCAATACCAGCTGTAGCCACTTGGAGAAAAACTGCAGTACATTTTCAAAACTGCGCATGTGAGTTACCCTAGAGAATAAAGGTAAACACCCAAGGGAGAGCTGCAGTGATGTCAGCGTGGGTGCCGTACACGCGAGCATAAAAAGGCCTCGAGAGATGAACAGGATGACAATCTCCAGGAAAAATTATTTTGTACCGAAATGGGGAGCAATGTCAATAGGTACACGGGTTTTGCAAAGCAATTTACGACTAATGAAAGCTCAATGACTTCAACACTGTAAGTTGTGAATAGTTGTGACGGTTAGTGTGCGATTTTTTAAATGTGCCTTGTTTATTTTTCTGTCGCATTTAAACTACCATCAAACTATGGTACTGCATGCGCAAGTCTGGTGTGGCGGAGAAATATGCTTGAATAGTACAGGACATGTATGAGGGCAGCAGAACAGCGGTGAGATGTGCCGTAGGTGTGCCGGAAGAATTTAAGGTGGAGGTGGGACTGCATCAGGGATCCGCGCTGAGCCCCTTCCCGTTTGCGGTAGTAATGGATAGGCTGACAGACGAGGCTGATGAGTGAGGGTGGACGACTTCAAATACTTTGGGTCTACAATACAGAGCAAAGATGAGTATGGCAAGGGGTCCAAGAATGTTGGAACAGCTGGCGGAAGGTGTCTGGTGTTTTATGTGACAGAAGAGTCACATAAGAGGATGAAGGGCAAAGTTTATAAAGCAGTGGTGAGGCCAGCCATGATGTACGGATTAGAGACGGTGGCGCTGAAGAAACAACAGGAAGCAGAACTGGAGGTGCCAGAAATGAAGATGTCGAGGTTCTCGCTCGGAGTGAGGAGGTTGGATTGGATTAGAAGCAATCTCGTTAGAGGGACAGCCAAAGTTGGATGTTTTGGAGACAAGGTTCGAGAGACCAGATTTAGATGATTTGGACCTGTCCAGAGGCGAGAGATTGAGTATATCGGTAGAAGGACGCTAAGGATGGAGCTACCAGGGAAGAGAGTGAGAGGAAGACCAAAGAAAAGGTTGATGGATGTTGTGAGGGAGGACATAAGGACTATGGGTGTTAGAGAGGAAGATGCACGAGGTAGGGGACAAGCCGAAAGAAAAAGAAGAAAATTCAAACTACCGTCATCATAAATTTGGGAATATACGTTGACGCAGGTGACGCAGAGTACCGAAAGTGCCGCTGTGCCTGTGTGTGGAATTAGTGTTGTACTTCGAGCTTGTGTAGAATATTCATTCCTGCATTATGTGTTCCATTGCAGCAGAAACGTATCTTTAGAAAGCATCTTCATCCCGCTCGGTGTTCGTAGCGTTGTTTGGTTTCAACTTCGGGTTGCCGTATCTACTTCCCCTTGCTCCTGTTCTTTTATTCAAGTTTTTTTTTCTTTTTTTTACATTTGTGTCAATTTACCCCTCATCCCTTTCCTCACAGTAGAAACATTTGCGCTCAAAATTAAAAGTTAATGTGAAGAATTCATTTTAATACGATTATGTTGAAGGTGAACGTTCAGCCGATTTTCTTGGGGGGGGGGGGGTGCTCCCTTGAGGCCGAGGCACCCTTAGCAAGTGCTTATTTCGCCTAACGGATGAGCTGGCCGTGATTGCGTGGTCGCTTGTACGATTATTCATTGAGCTTCAACTGCTTCGGCGTTAGAAGCGAGAGAACGCTTTCTGGAAGCCGAGGCTTTGGGCTCACTTCTGTTGCTCATCTCACAGCAATGCAGTATAATATATGGTAATGGGACCTCTTCAGTATTTTTAACAACATTTATTCTTACGAAGGCCCAGATTTGATGAGATTTTACTCAGCGTTTGTTACCTTCTCCTGTTCATTTATCTCCCAGTTGCTCCCGAAGCATCCATGTTGTGCCATAAAGTGATTTATCCAAAAGTGTCAGCTCTCAATAATGTCGGGCTTAGCAGGACTTAGCGGAGAGCCAATTACACTTGGCCGAGCTCGCGCACACACACGAGACGCGCGTTAGATGCCGGCGTGTGCGTGTAAGTGGTTTTATGGTTGATCAAGATGGTTGCAGATGCACTCATAACATTGCCACTGATAAGAGATGCATTAAACCGCCGGGCTTTTAAGATGTCATCTCTTGCACGCCACCTCACTCCGCTATATAGCTCGTTCTATATACTACCCATTAGAATGATGCTGTTTTTTTTTTATTCCATTTGTCTTATGTGCGACATTGGAGGAGCTTGTGTGCTGAAAATATGTGCGACTGTTGTGTGTGTGTGTGTGTGTGTGTGTGCTAATCCGCAGGAACAAGTCCTAGAGAAAACTTAAAAAGATTACTTACACGGTGACCACTTCCTGTTTTTTTTTTTTTAAACCTACTTTGGTAGGTTGACGCTTCTTTAACGACACGATGAGGAACACGGCTTACGAAGGGTTGCGCTAATGGATGAATTTGTTGTCCTACACCGGGGGGCGTTCAATGCGGGAAGTCTTGGTCGACCTCAGCCAATGTTCCCTCTAAACTGCGCATATGTGCAATTGTGCACCGCTGATGCAGTCTCCTCGCAGATATTCTGCGTTGCGCGCAAAAAAAAAAAAAGAATCCAACGCAAATGAAAATATAACATGCAGCTATTCAGTTTGTGGCATTTTGCAATATGATTGAATGAGTGAGGGATGACAGGTTGTCATATCCAATGGTACAATCCACATACGCAGTGTCGGCCACTGGTTTCTTTTAGGCAGCACGTGGAACTTTCTCTAAAAACGACCGCTGCTCCGCCACGCTTTCGTTTTCCTAGTTTACCTTACACCCGCCCCCATCAGCGCTCTTAAAGACGTACACTCTTTATTACAAATGTTACAGTACTTACGCAGCCCATCAATGTGTTTTATGATGACAACGTCCACCACCGCTGCTTTAGTTAGCAACACAGTCTGGCCAACGTAGAGCAAAGACGAGCTAGACATGCCGCTTATGTTTAATTTCGATATTAATGGAGAAAGTTAAAAAAGAAATGCTGTTGTTTTAAGATGCAATGACTGCCAGAGTATGTGAATAATCGAAGAAAAAGTGGTTGAACTGCCACCATCGCTGCTTTAGTTAGCAACACAGTCCCGGCAACATAGAGCAAAGACGAGCTAGACATGCCGCTTATGTTTACTTTCGATAATAATGGAGAAAGTTCAAAAAGAAATGCTGTTGTTTTAAGATGCAATGACTGATGGAGTCTGTGAATAATCGAAGAAAAAGTGGTTAAACTGGACGACATTTTCTCTTTTCTGAGTGGGAAAGGTCTGGTCTGAACCCAAAGTAGAAAGTGCAGGATGAGATGGTGTGTCACTTTAAAATTCCACCTTGACACAGCCTGATCCAGGATGAAAGCAAAGACAATACAGTCTTCAAAAAGCTAATTTTGTATTTTAAATATAGGAGGAAACGTAACATTAACCCTCTCCCCTTGATCTTGGGGTAAAAAACTCTGGGCACCCCTGTCTTACACAATGTTTAACCCATTATCACTTTACCCGAATGTGATGGTAAGCAACATTTTACGTAGCCATCCGAAATCTGAATTGGACTATAGGACACAATTTTTTTGTCCATTCATTGACTGGACAACAATGGAGTGTTTAAACCTCCAGTTTCCTTTTCGGGGTATTCAGAGTGCCCAGCCAACTGGCAGATCTGTCCTTGTACTTCATCTTCAACGTGCCGTTTTAAAGCGGCAGACTGAAAATCACACATTATTGATAGTTTCAAATCTGCAAGGCTCTTTAGCCTCCCTCTGCTGAACTTTTATTTTTTTTTAGTCCATGTACAGTAAGGATTAAGTGTGTACTTAACCGATTTTGGACGAATGAGGGGTAAAACACGCTGCTTGATTGAGCGACCCTTATGCAGTCGGAGCTTAGTAGAGCAGAGAGGGAGCAGGAGCTCTCCGGCTTATGTAAATGCTGTCATATTTGGACTGTGCACACAGCTAACAGGACAGAGTGGACGGGACTCCATGTGTGTGTGTGTCACTAGAAAGTTGAAACATATGTAAAGAATCGCACAAAAAGCTCTGCGTGGGCGATACTTTTCATCTTGGAAGATAAAGTTCAGCCCCGGACTGTTGAGAAATGCGACTCTCATCTTGATATCTCAATCCAGGCCTCCGAAGATGACACGTCTTGTTTTCATTTTCCAGAGGGAGAGAAGACGCTGTCCCATCAGTGCGGCAACCAGCATTGTGTTAGCCGTGTCTTCACCAGACCGGGATCCTACGATCCAACTGCCGCGGGCAGAATCGCGATTCTTCGCTGAGCGTAATATTTCTTCATATGCTCGTGTACCTGAAGCTTCAAATGCCAACCAAAAAAAAAAAAAAAAAAAATAGCATCGTGGCATTGGCAGAGAGTATCTGGCAATTTTTCTCGGGCACGACCCACATACGCTGCTGCTCTTCTAACGGACGCACGTTCGTTTACAATCAAACATTTATTGCCAAAACATATTGCAAGACAAAAGAAATAATACACCAAACACAGATGTCCTTCATTTTTGCACTGTTATAGTAAACTGTTTCTACAACATTATGTACAAATAATTCCCTGTTTTATATGAGAAAATGTGTGTGTATTAGGCTTCATAAGAATAGTTAATAGACAAGAATATGAAAGAATCAGCAAATTGACTGATATGCATCTGCCCCATCTACTGAAAATATCATTAGGCCTTTCTTCTACTGTACCAACTTTTTTTTTTTACTAGTGTCAGATTTTTTTTTTTAATCTTCAAGATGGATTTTTCATTTTAAATTGCTTTGGCCGTTCCGCTACTGTTCCTGACTGGTGATGATTAAGTTAAAACATGCTTTAACACATTTATGTCACGAGCAAGAATGGACCATGGCCAAGTGGGGTGTGGCCTGGCCACCGCTTTGGGCGGTCTCATTTCTGACACCTGTCAGTTTCGTCACTGGCGTTTGCCAGTTCGTTGCCTTGAGTTAGTGAGTTGCGTTCACTGCTAGCAGGAATCTCCACCACCGAGAGAAAGTGTAGTGTGAGCTATCCTCGCCACAGCGATTCTGTGCCACCATAGTTTAGTCCCTTCTTAGTTCATGTTTCCGAGTTTGCCTCCTAGTCATCAGACCTCGCTTCATGTTTCAGGATTTTGCTTATAGCCTAGCGTTGTTATGCCTCTCCTTCCACTGTGTATGACCGCAGCTTTGAATAAAACTAGGCCTTACATCATGGCCTCATCTCGGAGTCCTGCATTTGGGTCCAGCCCCACACCGTTCATGACAATTTATCGCTATCACTTGTTTTCATCGCTATAAAATAATGAATTAGAATATTACCCTTGCTTTATTTCCATTCATCCATCCATTTTCTGAGCCGCTTATTCTCACGAGGGTCGCGGGGAGTGCTGGAGCCTATCCAAGCTGTCAACAGGCAGGAGGCGGGTTACACACTGAACTGGTTGCCAGCCAATAGCAGGGAACATCGAGACAAACAGCCGCACTCACAATCACACTTAGGGGCAATTTAGAGTCTCCAATTAATGTTGCATGTTTTTGTGATGTGGGAGAAAACCAGAGTGGCCGGAGAATAACATCAGGCACGGGGAGAACACACAGGCGGGTCCAGGATTGAACCCGGGACCTCAGAATTGTGAGGCCAACGCTTTCCAGCTGACCCACTGTGCCGCTACTTTATTTCTTTGAATTGTGATTCACCTGAATCATTTTTGTTGTAGAGTTTGAACATTGGCAGTTGTCTTTGCAAATTTTCAGGCAAGAAGCCCAATGATTTTTATTGATATCCCACCTAATAAGAGAAAATAAATGTGAATTCTCTCTATTTTTTTTTGCCAAATCTGACCTACAAATCATCAGATTCGATGTTTTATTTAGCAGCTCTGCCAAGACATTGCCATTGGGAAAAAGAATTTTGGGGCTTGTCACAATGTGCGTGCGACGTGAGGTATTTTTCTAGGTTGTTGTTTTTGTAGGTTGAGTTCACTTTTCTTCTCGCATGAAGAACTCGAGAAGAACAATAAATTACTCTCAATCTCATGACAATATCATGGAGGATTTAGTGTAGTAGTCACTAATGCAATGTTGCACCTTCGCATTTGCTGCCAAAAAAAAATAGTGTTCACGTTATTTTCAAAAGTTCTAAATTCTTGACTGAAATTGTTGGGATAAAGGGAAGCTCAAGTCTGCATGATTATATAATGTAGTTTGAAATCATAAAAGGAAGTGACTTTTCAATTCATTCTAAACACTTGAAAAACAATAGAAATCATAAACAAACCATTTCATAAGCTTAAATGGGAATTGCAATATTGAATGGAATGGGTCATATGCACTTGTACATGGCATAGAGCTGTGATTCTCAACTATGGCCGCCGTGGGAGCCACATTTCCCGCTTGCTACAAACATTTGTTTGTTGTTGTTGTTGTTGAAAAATGGCATTTGAAGACGCATGGACAACATATAATTAATAAGCAAATAAGCAAATTGCTGCGATTGGCTGGCAACCAGTTCAGGGTGCACTCCGACTCCTGCCCGAAGACAGCTGAGACTGGCGTCGGCACTCACGCGACCTTTGTGAGGATAAGCGGCTCGGATAAGGGATGGATAAGCATGACATGTGCAAGTCAGGGGCAGAACGACACTCTGTGTTTGTATCATATAGTAGTTGCTATAGCGTAAGGGTGTAACATTTCCTGTAGCGTGTCGACTATGAATCGTGTACATGGAATTTTTTTTAACTAGTTGTAGATAAATGCCAAAGAGCCTGTAGCACTGCACAAGTTTGTAATTAAACTGTGCCTGTGACATAATATACAATAGACAATTAAAGTCTAGTTCGTTGCTTTTGTTAGTGAGTTGCATTCACTGCCTGTGGGACTCTTTGCTTCGACGCGTTGAGTTAGAGTAACCCTAGTCACAGCGATTCTGTGCCCTGTAGTTTGATCCTGTCCTGTTGAGTTTGTTACTTTGGCTCAGAGTCATCGGACCTTGCTGTATGTCTTTTGGATCCCGCCTAAGCTAGTGTTTCTGTGCCTCTGCCTTGTCAGATTGCTACACCGTGCATGACCCAGTTTCCGGAATAAACCTCATTGAACATTATGCCTCTGCCTCGAAGTCCTGCATTTGGGTCTGCCCCCGTACCGGAGGTTCGTGACAAACGCTTTACCAGCTGAGCCACCATGGCCCCACCCCCACTAGAACATAACCCAAAAAAATGCTGTCTTTATTCAAACGGGCTGGTGATTGAAATCTGGATTATCTCTTCGAGCACCAAACTGAAACCGATCCCGTTGTCTCTGATAATGTCGCCGAACGCAGCTGTTACCCGAATTTCATCCATACATTCTCAATATCTCCTCATCTGTTCCGGGTCACGTGGAACTTTGAGCCTTCCTCAGAAGACTCAAGGTGATGACTACACTCTGGAAAGCTGTCCAGTGAGTAGTCACCTTGAGTCACGTCCCTCACCAGGCCATCGAAACGGGCGCCCCACGTAGAACTTCATAGTACGTTAGCTGCACAAATGTCAGCCACGTGAAGCACTCTGCTACCACACACACACAAAAAAGAAGGATTACACATTATGCCTCTGCCTCGAAGTCCTGCATTTGGGTGCACCCATCTTGGCAGTGGTCAAGCCTTGCTCATGACACAAACAAAACAAACCCACGCTGACATGACAGTTCCGTTCCTGGGACTTCATATTCTTCTGGATGAAGTTTAGTGTGGAGCGTGAGAGAATTATGGTTAACTGCTACATCCGTGCAAATTACGACCTGGTAATGTGGCGCTAATATTCCACAGCTGAACATCTAACCGTCCTGAAACCGTCCCGAAAATAGCCGCGGTTTTCATACTGTAAGTGGACCAAAGCAGTGCAAATCTTTTTGCCTTCTGCAGTTGAGTGTCCTGCACTGTGTTCCTCATTCACGTCAATTTCCTTTGTTGCCAACTGATTTGTAATTGAACGCTGCTCTTCACACTCTCTCGTTGCTTTCCGTCAATCATTGTTTTGTTGTTTTTCATCAATACTTCCAACGGCATCTCAGCCCCATGTAGATAAAACATGGAAATACTTCCTACTGTGTTTCTTCACACCTACAAGGTTGCCATTTTTGTTTTTGTTTTGATGGGCACATCAAACGAGAGCACAGACGCACACCGTTCCTTGTTTTATTTGTGTGTTGCGCTCGTACGCGCATGCTGAGCTAGGCACGAACACGACGCTCGCGCTAAGCCGGTTCGGTCGACTTCACACCGACAGGTGTCCTTCCTCAGGAATCGTCAACCTGAAAGTGAGTGATGTCGTTTAAGCGGCAGGGGTCCTTGCACATTCTCTCCTCCGGTCTTGCACCCTCTTTCCTATCGCACTCGGGCTCCTCACTTTTTCTTTCATCTTTTTCCTCACGTCACCTCACCACTCAGATATTCAATTTTGCGTCTCCTTTTACTGCTTTGATAGTTTCTCAACTGTCCCTGCTGCATTTTTCATTTTCCATCCGTGGAAAAAAAAAAAAACTTTTCAATTACAGCGGCTGTCATTTTGTCACTTCTAAAAGGGAAATTCACTTCTCGCGCGTTTACTAATACCGTGAGTAAATTAAGATGTAAATATGTGTCAAATGATTGGCCTCGAGCCCTTATGTTGTCTACTGAAACGCTCGTTTGTTGTCTCCTGTTTGATTAGGAACATCCCAGTGCAACTGTGTTACACTGAATTTGAGCAAAAACGAGTACTGAACAACATTTTAGTAGCAGTTGCGATGGCAAAATGTTGCGCTACTGCAGAATCAGCAGTTTCCAAGTTGTCATTTCAAAATTGACAAAATAAAGACGGGTTACATGAAGGGTACTTATTGAGTGTACTGAAAACTCCTCACTTCTTTGGATTTTTCACATTGTCAGAATGATCCACACACAATCCAATGACTGCAAACAAATATACAGTACTGTATACGTACGCACTCCAGTATATGCTCAACCGTGCATGATTGGTACAAAACTGTCTAATTTGACAAAACAGCAATTATGTATAAGCACACAGCCAAAAACAAGGGGATTTTTCGTTTAAGCAGTTTATCTGGCCACTGATGGTGTGTTGGTAGACTTGCCTAAATTTGGTGCGACCAGTCTGGGTTCAGTTCCCACTTCAGCGGCGGTGTCAGTACGAGTGCCGTGCCACTGACTGGCGACCAGTTCCGGGTGTCGTCCGACTTTTGCCTGAAGTTGGCTGACGTAGGCCCCCGTGACCCTTGTGAGGGTAAGCGGCCTCGAAAATGGAGGAATGGATCAGTTTGTCTGTTGCTTTTAAATGAGTGTTCAGTATTAAGTGTCCCGTCACCAAAGTGCCAGTGTGTATTTATGACAAAACAACTACCCGTTTTAGGTAAAACTGTCACATCAAATCGAAAGAAAATCCATCCATCTCCTTAGCCGCTTATCCTCACAGGGGTTGCGGGGAGTGCTTGAGCCTATCCCAGCTGTCAACGGGCAGGAGGCGGGGTACACCCTGAACTGGTTGCCAGCCAATCCCAGGGCACATGGAGACAGACAACAGCCGCACTCACAATCACACCTAGGGGCAATTTCGAGTGTCCGATTAATCTTGCGTGTTTTTGAGATGTGGGAGGAAACTGGAGTCCCCGGGGAAAACCCACGAAGGTACGGGGAGAACATGCAAACTCCACACACGCAGGGCCGGGATTAAACCCGTGATCTCAGAACTGTGAGGCCAATGCTTTCCAACTGAGTGACCGTGCCACTTGAAAGAAAATTAGGTTTAATTTTGTGTTTTAGTGACTGGGCCACGGGTACAAAACGAGGTCAAGAATCTGTTTTTATTTCTCATTCAAATGTCATCCTCGAGAAATTTAATATTACTAACAAAATAATCTGTCTATCCATCCGTCATTTCCTATACTGCTTATCAATCTGGTTAGCATCAAGGGGAGCAGAAACCTATCCCTGCTGACTTTGGGTGAAAGGCCATCTAGAGAAGGGGTCGGGAACCTCTGGCTCGCGAGCCATACCTGGCTCTTTTGCTGGTTGCATATGGCTCGCGGAGGGCTCATAACGACAGACTGTACATGTGATTTCTGTCGTGCAGAGAAGGTTTGTCCGAGTGGGGTTGCCGGAGTTAGGTGTGGGAGGCAACCCAAATGACGTAGAGACAGTTTGACCTAGTGGGTTGCCGTAGTTTTTGCCTGGTAGTCGACGTCCAGAGGCGCAGAAGGGTCTAACGCTGATTGTGTCGGAACAACTAATTATGGGAAACGCTTCTGACAAAAGCCGCTCAAAGAAAAAAAATATGAGTACCGAAGTTTTCAAGAAGAATGGACAGCCTTAGCGGAGAGGGAGGGTTCTGCTGTGTGTTTAAATTCACTGATGGGGTGTATGCCGAAGCATTCGTACTCGACGTTGCCAATCGAACTTTTGCCAACTTCGCATAAAGACAAGACAATAGACATGCCATCGTCGGCAACAACCGTTCACCATCGTACCAGCGTGATAGCAAATCAAATTGAATTACGTTCACGATTAACGGATGGAAATCTCAACGCCTGCGTGAAGCTCAATCTGACGATGTGTCAGCCATTAGCAAAACCAGGAAGCACCTGAAGTCGCATTTTTGGTAAGAAGAAGTGCTTTTGTCATCATTGGTTAGCAACGTCTAAAAGTGTTGGTTCTACATAAATGCGCAAATGCACTTGTATTTAGTTTTTAAAATATTTCATGGCGCTTTTGAAATTACGTTTTAAGATATTTGGCATTTATGGCTCTCTCAGTCGAAAAGGTTCCCGCCCCCCTGATCTCGAGTCTAGACTCTGGACCATGGACTGTCCGCCAGTCAGTCACAGGGCACACATTGAGACAGGGCATTCATGCTTACATACACACTTAGTGGGAAGTGAACCCACGCTGCCTGCAGCGAAGTCAGGCGAATGTTACTTAAAAATAAAACATCGAGAAAAAAAATATTGTTCAGCGATTCATCCGATTCAGCAATTGGAGACACTTCTTTACTCACCTCCATATGTCATCCTTCCTAATTAAATGCCCACTCGGATTAATCAAAGGAGTAGTTCACCACTGAGCTTTCTTTTGGTTCTATGTCTCTTTATTTGTGCTTATCTAAGGCTAAAGCCAAATGCCATATAAAGGAAATTAATTCCGGCAGGTTTTATCTGCGATATCTTTCCCTCGGTCATTACACAGCTCAAGACCGTGGCTGGTGGAAACAGACTTTGAGGGCACTTTTAGGGCCTTATTCATTAAATCAGTTACGTGGGCAAAAACTGGTGCAAACTAGATTGGTCAGCTGTATGATGATGACGATGAAATTCATCAGATAACCAGGCAGACCCGTCTTTGGGTCTGTCAATATAGTCATGCGGTTCATTTCGCACATTCTGGGAGTAGTAAAGGTAGATGTTTACCATGCGCCGTGTGATTTATTACCCCTGAGCAAAGTTGCAATGGCTGATTGTGCATCTTTAAATACTCCAACTGAAAGGCAGGTACAAACCTGGTGTCGGTTACAAAAAGGACTCGTGAACCGTCACCAGAGAAAACCTTTCCCACCCTACATTTCCGTGCTTCTGGGTCATTTCAGAAGCTTCTTTGACTTCTACTAACACATTTCCCTTCTGAATTTTCCGGAATGAAAAACCAGCAGAGCTAGCTCGAGCACAACGCAGGTTTTAAAAACGGAGCGGTGTCCCGCACTTTTAGACTTGTTGCCAAATGTGCGCGCAATCTTGAAAAATTGGAGTGAGTGAACGTACAAGTTGGGTTCGGTGCGTGGGAATCTTAATAAATGATCCCAATCTTTACAGAGCACAAAAAAATATGACCACCATCAGCACGTACAATCTGTTAGCGCGAAAATGCTATTTAGCGTCCGCTATTGGGGATCTGAGTAAGTCGGGTTGTTTCTTTGTTTGTTTTTTTACAGATGACCTTTTCACCCTCATTGTATCAGATGTTGTTCCGATCCACTTGTCTAGGCAACCACTGTTAATTCTATAATTTGCGATAAAGTCCTTGAGACTCAACTCCAACTTCAAAGTAGCTTGCAAGCGCCAGGATTTCAGAGCAGGCTGGAATTGGGCCCGTTTTACATTGGCTAGTCTTTTACAACTGTCTGAGGACACCATGTGATGAGGTCAACATAGTTTTGCACGAAAATATTTAATGCGCACTGTATATGAGGCCATGACACTACAGCACCGGAACAACATTGTGGTCTGTAGTCGTTTCAGGATGGACCCGAAAGAATGTCCAAACCCAAATAACTTTTCTGACATTGATTGAGGTCTGTAAAACTCGAGGTTCAAAACAGTACAGTTTGGTATGATAATGTTTCTATTTTTATAGCCAAATGTTCCAAAAGGGTACCAAAATGACCATTCTTCAATTAATGGCTGTGTTAATAGACGATGAGCTCCAATTATTCACCACAAGCGTCATCAACTTTACGGCAGAGAAACGCTTCTCTCAAATAGATGCCTCTCTTGCCCTCGAAGAAAAACACGTGTGAAATATTATCATCTCTGGCCATAAATGCTATCATTCACTTATGTTGTTCCGAACAATTTTCTTGCTCCACCTTAGATACAATACCAAGCTTTCATATATATATATATATATATATATATATACATACATACATTTTCTTTGCCACTTATCCTCATAGGCTTGTATAAAAATATTTTAATTGACATGAACAATAAATAATAGTAAAATAAAATACAATTCACCTGAGATACAATAGCTAGCTTTCATATATATATGTATATATATATATTTTTTTTTTCCCCGCTTATCCTCATAGGGTTGTATAAAAATATTTTAGGCTTGTATAGAATTATTTTAATTGACATGAACAATAAATAATAGTAAAATAAAATACAATCCACCTTAGATACAATAGCTAACTTTCATACACACACACACACACACACACACACATCCATTTTCTTTGTCGCTTATCCTCACAAGGGTTGGAGGGTATCTATCTATCCATCTATCTATATTATATATTATGTATATTATCTATCTAGCTATCTGTATATTTTAGATAGATAGATAGATAGATAGATAGATAGATAGATAGATAGATAGATAGATAGATAGATAGATAGATAGATAGATAGATAGATAGATAGAGATAGATAGATAGATAGATAGATAGATAGATAGATAGATTAGATAGATAGATAGATAGATAGATAGATAGATAGATAGATAGATAGATAGATAGATAGATAGATAGATAGATAGATAGATAGATAGATAGATAGATAGATAGATAGATAGATAGAAACAGAATGAGTAGCCAGCACATAGTTTTCTTTGCTGAATTTATTGGCGGGTTCCACAGTGTCAAACTATTTCCGTGCACTGCTCTCACTATCGTGGCCCTCCACCCACGGTGCAAAGACAAGCCAGATCAGGTCTGCTCCAAACTAAATTTGTGGCAAGTCGATTTGAACTTTACCACTTGGTGGAAACACTAAGCTACAACTTCTGCTATTAGAATGATTATACAAATGAATGCGGGCCACGTAAACACAAACTATTAAACGCAGACATTTCTTCCTGCAGGGGAGGGGGAAAAAAAGAAAGAAAGAGAGAGAGACACAAGCAATGCGCAAGAACAAAGATGGAACAGATGGATAAAAGCAGCGCCCTGGGGAACGGCTGCCTGTGATGGACAGAAAAGTCAACACATTTGGCTGAGGAATGATAAAGACGAGAGTGAAACAGGAAATGCTGAAGATACAGTCAATATGTTTTCCCCCATCTTTGAATATTTGCCAGCTATATGCGAAATCTGGAGATAATATATTATCTTGACTTCTATCTATAAAGCCATCAGTTACCATGAATCTCTACCTCATATCGTTCATATTCATATCGTTGGCACCATGGTCTACTTTCGAGGGACTGGTCATCAATTTTAATGATGACATCATTTATGGAACGTCTATTGTGAAACCGACGGAGGTCAGAAGGTCAAACAATCAAAGTGATCTCACATGACCGTTGCAACCTCAACATGCAGGGTCACGTGGTTTTGGAGGACTATCCAGTGTCACATTTCAAATACCCTTATATAGAGTCAATGTGAGTGGTTTTTTTTTTTTTTTTTTCATTTTTTTTATGAGATATGGGACAGACAGATAAAAGCAGCGCTCTGGGGTAGAAGCGGCCTCTGACGGACAGAACTTTCTGGACTGAGAAGGGAATGGAAAATACGCTGCTGTACAAAAATAGAAGTTTCAAAAACAGAACAGAGTCTTCAAACAAATCTGTTGCTGCTGTCTTATTATTTCTAGAGTTGAGTGTTGGTGTGGTTACTAATGGACTTTTTTTCGACCTGTCAATCACTCGTACAATGATAGCCAATCAGATAGCCGCATTGTCTTAACACCTGGCTCGACACGCCCTTGCCGCCATGTTGTCCCACAGCTAATGCTGGTGGTCAGTAGCGTGCGCTTGGAAAAGTCAATGTTACAAAGAAAATGGTCCTCGGATGTCCTTGGGGAATTGCAATTCTGATGAACGATATCCTACTAGGTTGCAAGGGCCCCGCTTGATTCATTTTTCAAAGCCTAAAACACAGTTGACGAAGTGGCTACGATGGTTTAAGGCTCGCGGAAGAGCGCACGTACAACGAAATGTGGATAATATCAACAAACACAGGGCTGTATATTCGAAGGTAAGTGAGGGAGACGTATCTTCTCTGAGTTTGATTGAATTATTTTCAGTGCTTTATAGATTGCAGGAGATCAACCTTCACTTTGTTAGCGTATCACTAACCTGCCGAATGAAGTGTGTCATCTTTTATGCCGAAAAGTCGGGTTAGGGCTACGTAAATGCGCTACGTCCTGCAAGAGAAATGTCTATTTGCCCATTTGTATCACATCATACTTTTAAGACAGAGCAGCGGGTTCCATTACGAGCCAGGTCAAACTTTTTCATCTGGTGACTATTGGTGCACTTGTAGAAAATCGAACCTAACTCACTTATAAAGACTACAATGATACTGCCATATTTTGCGCACTATAAGGCGCACCTAAAAGCGTTTAATTTTCTCAAAAGCCGACGGTGTGCCTTATAATCTGGTGCACCTTATATATGGATCAATATTTAGCCTTTAGTGGAACTCCATCTAATGAATGCATAACGTAACCTCAGCCCATTCTATGTGCCTTATAATGTGGTGCGCCTTATATATGAATAAAGTCTTAAAATAGGCCATTCACTGAAGGTGCGCCTTATAATGCGGTGCGCCTTATAGTGCGGAAAATACAGTACTTGTGATTTTTCAAAGTAAAACTGCTCATTCTCCTTTATACGTGTAGTAGGATTCCGTTAGTTTATCCAGTTACATTTCAATATGAAGTTTGTGAGGCAAACTTTTTTGCATCAATCCCAACATTTCGCTGTAACTTTGGCACTCCGTCCTGCTCCGTGCAAAATCTTAATTCCGTGTACATATCCTTGCGTGAAATAGTTGAGACCTCTCTGTAGAACTCTCTTGGACAAGCATTTGACCAAAAAAAAAAAAAAAAAAAAAGACGCGATAGAGAATCGACTTCAAACCTGTTCTTTTCAGTCGCCATTCTGGAAGCTTGTGGGACATGTCAAATGAAGTTAAGGGGGCGGAGCTTAAGATCGCCAGTCAGAAAGGTCCATTGCTTCTTGTGTGAAGAACATAAATATTTGTAGTAAAGCATAAACATCTAAAGGGACCATCCACAATCCACACGGATAAGGACCGCTACTGTCCACGAATAGCGAAAAAAATATTTTCAAACAAATAATTGACATGCATTATGATAGCCATTAAAAAAAAAAAAAAGTAAAAAGTGTGCATGACCAGGATAATACCGCAAAAAAATATTTTCAAAAGTGGGGTAGCGCCCCCCCCCCGACATAAAAAAAAAAAGTATGTTATATCATGGTTTGCATGTGTTGAATTGCTGGATTTTCAACCTGAGGAGACGCGTTATAGCTGGATGGATGATTTGAAATCCAATTAGTGTTATCTGCTTTTATCGCATTCCTTAATGTGCCATATGTACACGGAATTGTCGAATGTATTACACCAATTATGATTCCGCTCATGGAAATTCCTCTCGCACTCAGATGTATATTTTGTTGCACACGGCGCAGGGAACCGGATCACACGCACGCATCTGGGCGTGCGAGAAAAGACGGCCAATGAAGCGGTGTGGTACCGGTGGGGCGCGCCGTGAGTTAATTGAGTTTAAACGACCTGTAGGGTGGAGATATTAGTACGTCTATGTATTTTTTGCTCAAGAAAATTAAACTGGCAATCATTTCCAATAATATCAATCCCAGTTGGAGCAGTCAGCAAATTACTAATTGCCCTGTGAACGCCCCTTTCATCGATATGCTTTAATCGATATGCTGCCTCTCCTGAACCCAATTCGCTCCTTGGCCCGTGTGGACAAAGGAGGGTAAAACTATTACCGTAATTTCCGGCCTACAAAACGGTGACACGCCCTCCCACCCCCCCCACACACAGACACGCTAGCTTATGCGGTGATGCGGCCAATTAGTGCATTTTTTTCTAACGGCCGCAAGGGGGCACTCGAGCGGAGAAGGTAAGAGTAAGACCGGTGGAATATATGTGCCGAGGAAGTGACTTTTACCGGTATGTTTTTTTTAAAGCGGTCCTGTTAGCGCTGTGCTAGAATGTTTCTGCTGCGTTACTGCCGTGTCTGTGATTTTAACCGGCTCTGTTAGCGCAGGGCTAGTGTTAGCGCCGCACTAGTGTGTTGCTGCTGTGTTACTGCCACGTCTCAGTGATTTAGGTATGTTTTTTTTTACCGGCCCTGTAAGTGCTGTGCTATCGTGTTGCTACTGTGTAGCTGCCACAGCTTTACTGGTACGTTTTTTTACCGGTCCTGTTCGTGCTACTGCGGTGTTGCTAAATTAAGCTAAGGTATTAAAACTTTGAAAACTCTCTGTGAATCGTCTTTCTTTGTAAATATCTCGTGCGCACTTGCGGCTTTTACACAGCTGCGGCTTATGTATGTACCAAATGGTATTTCCTTTACAAATGTACTGGGTGAGGCTTATAATCAGGTGCACCCTGTAGGCAAGAAATTACAGTATTTTGATTCTTGAATGAATTCATTTCTTTAATCCTTCAAATTGTGTGATTAAATAACATGAATCCTGATAAAGCAAGCAATCACATTCTGTCTCTGACTGACGTGTTAGTCACGAAGATTTTCAACCTCGAGGTGGGCGGGCCTAAAATCTGGCTGAAAATCAGCGTCTGCCATCAGAAAACAAGCCTAAAATTATGACAGTCTATTTTGGGGGGATTTTTTTTTTCTGCAGAAATTGTCAGGACTGTGGAATAAGTCCAACATTCACATGAGACGCTAGAGATTTAGTAGAATATCTATCCATCCATCCATTTTCTTAAGCTGCTTATCCTCACAAGGGTGGCGGGAGTGCCGGCGCTTTTTCCAGGTTTCAACAGGCAGGAGGCGGGGTACACTCTGAACTGGTTGCCAGTCAATCGCAGGGCACGTGGAGACAGACAACAGTCACTCACAATCACACCTAGGGGCAATTTAGTGTGTCCAATGAATGTTGCATATTTTTGGGATGTGGGAGGAAACAGAAGTGCCTGGAGAAAATCCACGGGGAGAATAAGCAAACCCCACACCGGCATGGCCGGGATTCAAACTCAACTGTGCAGCCAATGCTTTACATATAGATAGTAAGGTAGGTAGCTAGGTGGATAGATAGATGGATGGATAGATGGATAGATGGATGGACAGATAGATAGATAGATAGATAGATAGATAGATAGATAGATAGATAGATAGATAGATAGATAGATAGATAGATAGATAGATAGATATAGATAGATAGATAGATAGATAGATAGATAGATAGATAGATAGATATACACGCACACAGAGTATACTCTAATGATTTTTTAAATGATGATTTGTCTATGTTTTTCTGATGAAGTGGAAAAGTGTGAGTGCGGAGGTACACACATTCTTGGAGGTACTACATTATGTCACACCGCTACGATTATCGGTGCTGTGTCAGAGCATTTTTAAGGGGGTTGGAAGAAAGCAAACATTACACGGAACCCTGACAAGACACAAAAACAAATGGCCCGAAATCCATGAATCAATTTAATACGTTTGTGTGAGAAATGTAATGTTCCTAGAACTGTTTCAGAGTCATTACTGTTCCGCATTGTGGGACCAATTAGAGGTCTACATTTCCATTGATTATAGTCTTGAAGCGTGCCTAGTTACAAAAGTGGCCGCAATAAATCCCACCCCACTCCTTCAAACGCGCACAGGCACACACATACAGTAATATACTGTATGTGCTATTTCCAATCGTGACGATTAGGGTTGGTGTGTAATGAAGTGAATTTATAGAGACTGCTAATCATTGAGGAGGAAAATATCACATCCCGTTCAAGAACTGCAAACATGATACGAGCTACTGTATACGCAACATGTAGAAGAGACGTGAGGGGACATGTCGCATGTCATGTACGGCAACAGCAATAATTAACCTGCAGCAACACCAGTGTCTACATGGTTAGTTCCATTCCTAGAGCATGGATCAAATTGAATTTCTAAGTCGGATAAAATGTGTTTTTATTAGTTTAAATATGTTTTAAGCACGCAAGGAAGGGGTACTCTTAATTTTTTTTTAACGTCTTGTGGGGTGGGTCTGGTACATACCTACAAGCCGCGACATTTTTCACAGCCGCCGCGCTAGTTTGCCTTAGCGCCGCTGCGTTAGCATTAGCACAGCCGCGTTAGCACCGCAGCGTTACCTTTAGCGTCACCACTCTAGCGTTAAACTCTTTCTGTCTACAGAGGTTTATCACCGGGTGCGCTCTGTAGTCCAGGAATTACGGTACTACAAATATATAATAGTTTTTTTATAAACTCTTTTTCACAGATTTGCACCAATTGCAGATGGATCGAAGCCAATTCTCCACAATAAATGGCCCTCACTGGGTACCATAATCTGCATTGCAAATCATCAAGAGTTATAAATTTAAGCAGATCCCTTTTGTGCAGTTTCTTTAAAGCAATATGAAGTTGCAGTCATGGATAATATTTTTTTTTTTTTTAAATGCAATCTGCTCTTGAATTATCAGCTGACCTTGTAGCAGTGGCGGCTGGTGGAGTTATCTCGGGGGGGGGGGATGTTGGGGGGCATTATTAGCATTATAAACAAATGACCAATTGTATTTCCTCCCTTTACATTTACCAATGGTAACACATTTTTAGTTTAAAACAAGCACACAAAGAAATTGTATCGCAGAGCCGCGAAAACGTTGATACTCTACTCGATAATAATGTCTATTTTTGTCTACAAGATAAGCAACATACAACATATTTCCTTTTACCACGTTGTTAAAATCAACCACGTCCATGAATAGGAAGCGGGTTTGTCATTTTGATAAAAGTTACGTGTACTGGTGTGATGTTGATATGCTATAATAAGAACAGCACTTTTATTTTGAAAGGCAGCACTTTTTCTATCATTATCCCTTTTTGTTCTTTTCAGCGTTATTGATGATATAAGGAATATTTTGTTAAAAAAATGTTCATTGTCGGGGGGAAAATGCTGCTGTCAGATCTGAGAAACACAGGAAGTAGGCCGCGTGCTTTATTTTGAAGCCGCGCTTATCGTGTAGCGGAAGGAACTACTTCCTCTTGTTTGTGAGATTCCTGGTATAAGAGTTTTGAGAGCAATTGTGAAGAGAAATCTGTGAACATCCGTGAACGTGTCTCCTTTGTAATACAGAGAGGGGATTAAACCAGGTTGAGACCAGCCAACGTCTCATTCATCATCCAAAAAAAAAAAATACACAACGCAGAGTTAGACCCACTACATACACACCCAGTTTGCTGTTTCTCGACCACCCACAAGGGAAGTAATAACCTGAGGTTGAGAGGCTGCAGGCCATATTTGCTCACACATCAACACGTTTGATTGCACCAGATCGCAAACGGATATTCATACTTACACATACATGTTTGCAGTCACCGTGATTTGACGGGAACGATCGCGTGCCATCGCGCTCGCAAATCTGCACAGTCGAGCATGAAAAAAAAAAAAAAAAAAAAAAATCACACGCGTAAAATTTTTTACTGGTAGAAAAAATAGACATTGAAAGACGTCGCTTATTTTGTGTAGCCTTGACATTAATTTACGTTGTTAACTAAACAAGCCTGCTCCTAAACAATCAGTATTCATCCACCTCGTCACTTGATTCAGATGTGACCAATATGACGAGCGCACCCACGTAAAGGCGCGTTCTAGCAAGGCGGCCTCCTATTTGCAGCAGTCGCGCTTATCCCTGCACCCCCCCCAAACAATAAATCACGATTGGCGACAGGTATGTTTTTTTTTTTCTTTTTTTTTTTTTACACTGTATCACTAGCATGTTTCCACTAACGCTGATTTTGTTGATGTAAACTTTCAGCATTTTCAAAACATTGCGGCGATAGACCGTTTGTGTTTATTCCTTGAACTTTGAACTTTTATTCAGATAAAGCGTGTCAGATCAAGAATTCTGATTGATGAAAAATTTTAAATACCGTTTTATATCATGTTCTACTAATAGTTGAAATTGGAAATTATCCTGAGTTTGAAATTTTCGTTTTCTATTTTAGTTATGTATTTGTTTATTTTGTTATTATGTTATATTAATCCAGTAAGTCATTTTAAGGTCTTGAGATTCCATCCCTAATCACACCCGCAACTTTCCCTGCGGGCGTGACCGACCACGCCTGTACATTTTCCAAAAGTGAGTGACTGATGTTTGGTTTTTGGGGGTACACTTGAAATACGGCTCTAACATGAAAAACATTGGTTGCTTCAACAGTGCTCCACAGGGGCTGATTGGTCTCCAAGCCACACACACACGTGCACTGGATATACATCCATCCAGCCATTTTTTTGCTGCTTATCCTCACAAGGGTCGCGGGGAGTGCCGGAGCCCTTCCCAGCTGTCAACGGGCAGGAGGCGGGGTACACCCTGAACTGGTTGCCGGCCAATCGCAGGGTACATAGAGACAAACAGTCCCACTCACACTTACACCTACGGTCAATATAGGGTGTCCAATTAATGTTGCATGTTTTTTTTGGGATGTGGGAAGAAACCGGGAGAACATGCAAACTCCACACAGGCGGGGCCGGGATCGAACCCTGGTCCTCAGAACGGCAAAAACCCTCTCATATTGGAAGGTATTCTCGATTATGCCACCGGGCTCCTCGGGTAACGCGTATCCCAATACGATACGATACGAACTACATGGAAGTAGCCGTGTCCGGACGGTTCTCGAGCAGCGTTACAATGCACGCGCAGGCTCAGGGATAAACACGCACCCACAGACACACGGCGCAAGTTAAATTACAAGCCTTTCTCTTTCCTTGAACGAAAGGAAGTCACTTGCGCTGAATGCTGAGTGGGGTTGCGAGAGGGCGTGAGTACAAATGTGAGAAGTGAGCGAGAGCTGCCGGTGATGCACGAGCGCTGGGAACCCTCGGAGAGCAGCTGTCAGCGTTGGTAGCAGGATGTTTGAAATACCATCAGATGATCGTTTTGAGGCTTCTTTTTCTTTTTTTTCTTCCCATGTTCACAGCTACTTTGGTGTAAGGTTCCTGCTCCACTGTGGATGTAAAACGTACCGTGTAGGTAGGTCAAGAAACAAAACAGTTGCCCTTAGCGCTGTCAACAATCAAATGCAAGAGATCCAAGTTTTACTATTTCAATTTCAATGAAAAAAAAAATTGTCTTAAGTAGTTTTGTTCATTTATTTTTGCCCTATTTTTGTATTACTGGAGCTTTCTTAGTTGTTGTGCGGATAAAATAATTGGGTCGCTAATGGTGTAGTGGTTCACTGAAGAGTTCTCGACATTGGGTGAAAGGCAGACGAGAAATGAAATTATTCCCAGTCACATTCACGCCATCGTCGAGTACCACTGGTGGCCCTCGCTTGGTTTGCCGACAATCAATTAAGATCTGTTGCATCTCCACTAATTGGTTAAAGGCTTACAAGTCTCGGTCAATCTTCGGACATGTGATTTGACTGAATGGAAAAAAGACTGAGGCACTGGGGGCTGCAAGCATGATCAAGGGATGATCGCAAATTTTAACGTGCAAGTTTTATAAATTGTATTCTGAAGGAAATATATCTTGTACATCTAGAAATAAATGCTATTCTGTCCTTTACCCCCAAAATATTACAAATTCAAATTCAATGAAGTCAACTACTAAACTGAATTCAGATTTGCATCATGGCATGCAAGCGTGCTTTCATAGCGTGTATATCGTATCCGTTCAAAAACTTTTTAATTTTTTGTTTTAGTAAATGATTGAAGCGCATGAATTTGACAATTATTAACGTCACGTGTCGTTATCAGTAAATAATAGACATTTTTACAAGTAATTGACCCCTCCGTGGATATTGCGCAATCCGCGTCACTGACCAATCAGAGGCCAGAGATCTGCATAAACCAAAGCCCATTTTTGCTCCCGCCATTTTCTCAGACAACGTTGCATGGTCCAGTATAGGTTTAGTTAGCGTTTTATCGCGTATTTGGGTTCTTTAACAATAGATATGGTTAAGAGGTGTAGTCACGGACTTTGTAATAGTGACGACAGGTATCCTGAAAGGCAAGTTGATGGACTTCGATTCGTACCCTTTCCAAAACCAGTACGAAAAATGCCTTCGATGGATCAAACTTTGTGGAAGACCGCATCATCAACTAAATCAATCTAATATCAACCGGAACACATATGTTTGCACGAAGGTATGCCCTATATTTGATTTTCAATACACGTCTCGTATAAATGAATTCGAAGTTCTTCGCTAGCATAACACCGCTGCGTGTGAACGATTGACACACTTATTCTTTGTTGAGCGATATTTAGCGATGATCGGACTGCACAAACGTATTGATTTCTTGCTGGCTCGCGACCGAAGCTTAACCAGACTGTGTTTGCACGAAGATATGCCCTAAATTAGATTTTTAATACACGTCTCGTATAAATGAATGAGACGTTCTCCGCTAGCATAACATTCCTACGTGTGAATGATTGAATGAAATCAGAAGCATGGCGTCTCTCTCAGTTAAGAATGTATTGCATGTAGAATCTATAATATATCGTTGATTTGAATGAAATCAGAAGCATGGCGTCTCTCTCAGTTCAGAATGTATTGTATTGTATTTGCCATTTTTACTGTTTGTCTTACGTCAGCGCACGTGGCGTGACGTCACTTCTGGAGGCGTGGTTAAGTGCCCTGTACGGAGGGGTCAATTGCTTCCGAACTCTCACCTCGTTAATGTGGTGGTCGATCGATTTGGCGAACGAAGTCGCTTAACAGAGTGGTAACTTCCTTCTGTCCAACTATCGACGATTTCTCGTTCCATCCACTCCCATCAGAACTTATTTTTTATATATTTATCAAATTCTTTCACTCGAGAGGCGTCTTTCCTCTTGAACACTGCCATCGTGGTGTTCACTTGAAAATGGCCCCATGATCTGCCTCGTATACAACAAGCGTTTTCATTGGTCAGGAGGAACACATTCGACCAATCAACAGACGTGTATCTAAACGGCGGAAAGTCGGACCGGAATATGAACGAGTGCGGATTCTGGCACGGGTTACGGTTGGAATATTGCAGAAAAAGAGATTTATTTTTTTTTTAATCAATGAGATTTAAAAAGAGGGAATTCTGCCTATAAACAGAAAAATCACACGTATGAATCATCTTCAAACTTGGAGGGTTCATTCAGTGTGTATTATAGCTACAACAGTTACTATGCTGTTCATTTTCTTGAAGTTATTGGACACGAGAAGGTCAAAATAACTGGCGCTAAATGTCAAATCAGAACACGTTCCTCCTTACCGCTTTTCCAAATATAACATTTTATCATTTATCTCTCTAAAACTCAGCTCACACACTTTTAGTTTGTTCTTGAACGAGACTTTGCTGCATTGTTTGACAAACAGGAAAAAAATGAAATCAAATTCATTTCTTCTGTCTTTCTACCTCAACCCAGGCGGGCACGGCAGATGGTCCTGCTTCGGGCTGAGCTGTCTTCTCGTTTTAGGGAACATTTTCATTGCCTGTGTCGGCGCTTTCTTCCTTTCACCTTGTGAGGCGCCGGTCCTGGAGCTGCTCCATGACTGTTTTTGTTGTAAATGCGTTTGAACTGGAATTTACGTGAAATATGAACTCGATAAAAGTTTTGCCCAAAATAAATAAATCAATAATTGTCAAGCATAAATCTGCTTTGAAGTAGCCATCGATTTTCCTATCAGAGGATGACAGGCCATCGATGAAACCTTCGTTTGGATTTCTTTCCAGAGACCGCGGCGCGTTTTTCGGCACATCCACCGCGGTGGATGTGAAATTACATGTGACAAACGGCGGCCTATACCTCTGAAGAAGATTGTAAAGCAATGTAGCATGAAGGATCTGTGGCCCGGCCAAGCCGCAGCACAAAGGGAACTCATTTAAACCCGCATCCATGTGTGATCTCATTCTTTTAGTGAATGCAAAAAGCTCGGGACCATAAAAGATCATTTCAATGCAAATCATCTGTTAAATTAACCTTAAGGCTTACGGGGGTGGGGGGGGGGGACTTTCTTACAATATGAGTGACTGCGCTTTGTTTGTGTGCTGCCAGCATCAGATAATTGCAGGATTAGCCCTATATATAAATAGAAATACAGTGGCAATCAAAAATAATTAACCCCCCTCTCAATTACTTGTCCACGTACTCACCAGGATATCCTGCTTTTCATTCGGAGAGTCACGTGGGCGGGTGGAAGAATGCGGGTGAACTACCAAACAAATGCCTTTCAGGATTCGATCCTCTGAAGGTTTCTTTCCAATTATGGGCGTTTAGATCAGGGGGTGTCATCGGTCTTTGTCAGTTGTGGGCCTCTGAAGCCCTTTGAGCCTCTTGACTGAATAAATGCCATACAAATGAATTTGACTTGATTTGGTGTCTCACCCAATCATTCAAATCCATTCATCCATCCATTTTTCTTAGCCGCTTATCCTCATAAGCGTCAAATGGAGTGCTGGAGCCTATCCCAGGTGTCAACGGGCGGCCTGAACTGGTTGCCAGCCAATCGCAGGACACATCGGGACAAACAGCCGCACTCACAATCACACCTAGGGGCAATTTAGGGTGTCCAATTAACATTGCATGTTTTTGGGAGGTGGGAGGAAACCGGAGTGCCCACCCGGAGAAAATCCACGCAGGCACGGGGAGAACACGCAAACTCGGGATCGAACCCGGTACCTCAGAACTGTGAGGCCAATGCTTTTCCAGCTGAGCCACAGTGCTGATGTCAATCATTCAAATTAAACTTCAAAATTCAACTCACTAGTCTGTGACCGTTTTATAACTTTTTGTGTTATTGCCATATTTCCATTACAACAGTAGCCCCCCCCCTTGCCTCATTTTATATAATCTGATGCAATTTACAACTCAGTATTTGAGAAAAGTGATCAAAATATGGTTTTAATTCAGACATTTTTGTTCATGGCATCCAAATAGCTTTGCATATTTAATTAACACAGGAATGTGTGGTGGCAGATACACCATAAATGTTATCATAAGAGGGTTAGAGATGAAAAGCTAATCTCTGTAAGTATTCTTGTTTTTTTTTTTTTTTATGTCATGAAAGTACACCCGTGTTCTGCCTGATTCATCTTGGATAATTCTATGCTGTCAACTTTGCTGAAAAAACATAAAAATAAAAAGTTAACTGTGTCCATTACCCGCTTACTGCATTTCCCTTCAGATGGACAGGATGCACATTATGATGAGCATTGATCCAAAAGATGTGGAGTGATTGTTATAACCACGTTGTTATCATTCCACTGCTGATAATAATAATTGAATCTAACAAATTAGCTATCAAACTGAATCATTGAACGGCTTAGGTACGCCCATACGTGAAAGAAATGGCCATGAAAACCCAGTAGGGCTCTGAGATCGGCAGATTCAGGTCAGCGCAAACACGACGAGCAGCATTTTGCTGTTGTGGTGCACACAAATGAAATAACCAACTGCCAACACAAGTGAAGTTAGCCCCACAAAAAAAATAAAAATAAAAATCCACACAAAAAACCTTACCCCTCCAACCCCCATGCTTATGATTGAGCATTTTGGAATTTTTTTTTACACTTCGGAAATGATTTATTTTGCAAGTCGTTTTCTGTACTTTGTTTTCAAATGTGTTTTCGCTTCTTGTTTTTAAATTTAAATGTCATCATGTAAAGCAGCGCATTGACTTATCTCGTTTAGGAAAGGTGCTAAATAAATAGGCTAGCCTTGGTTTACCTTACCTTGAATGAGATTACACTTAAAAAAAAAAAAAAAAAAAAAACTCTTTGCACCTATTTATATAAACATCCAGGACCTTTGCAATGTATTTCTAACTAACCGGCAAAGTATGTAGCATTGACCCTTTTCTTTTTTTTTTTTTTTTTTGAGAGCCGGGAGCTGGATGGAGACTTACTTTTCAGGAAAAACCTTATTATTGCCACAGCACACAGAGCCAGGTACGCATCTCGTGTGCTCGCCATAAACTGCAGCTAATAAATGCAACCAAGGTCACCGGCAGCGTATAGACTGGATTTTCAACGATAAGGGCCAAATCTATTGAGTAAGTCGAACAAATTGGATTGGATAACAGCAATTCCGGGCTCTCCAGATGCACAACAGAAGAGAAATTAAAAATCATGCAGTACATACAGCAGTTTTATGAAAGTACAATGGGTTCTACTCGGCCCGTGTGCCACGTGACTACAAAGTTTCTCTTATTTTTGTGCGCGTCTTTGTGTGCGAGCGTTTGCTGTATCATTCCTACTCCTAGTACACAAGGTCATTGAAACTGCAAAGCAAGTCATGGTGAAATACTTTTGACGAAAATCATTTCTTTCTCCTTGAAAATGCCGGCAGAGAGGGGAAGCGAGGGGGCAAGGACAACATTTTTGGGCAGATTGGCTTTACTGAATTGTTTTTTTTTTTTCTCCTTCCAGATTTAACTGAGAACTCCTTGAATTATTGGAGTATTGGCAGATGTCATAGATGATTTTTTAAGTTGACTTTTTAAGGTGACATTTTAAAAAGCAAGTGGTGTCAAATTAATTCTGTTTCACAGGCAGGTATAACTTTTACAGTCTATCCTTACAATTTACATTGTAGGCAGTTGGTCATATTCATAATTACACAAACCCAAATGTGGAGTGGCCACTGATGCCCACGATGAAGTGATCATGTATTTATTGATGAGACTGTGTTTGTTGTATCTTTCCTGTGACAAATGTTGCACTTATATCACAAAGGCCCTCACTGGCTTCTTTGGTCAGCACCGCACATTTTTGTGTTCTGATATTTAATGAAACAATGAACTTCTGAACACCCAACATAAATGTGTGATTTGGCTCTGATCGAGTCATACCCATTTCAAAGCTTCCTGCCCTCTATTCATTTAGTAATATGAAAACAAGGTACGGGGAGTCCTCAGTCAACGAATGAGATCCGTTCCTACAGTGGCGACTTAACTCGACCTTCGACTTAAGTCGGATTCCACCATTTATGTCAGAATTTACATCAAAATACTTTGTATAAAAAAAACAAATAAACATTGAAACCAACAAGACGATGTAACGTGTTTTCCGCACTATAAGGCGCACCTTCAATGAATGGCCTATTTTAAGACTTTTTTCATATATAAGGCGCACCGGATTATAAGGCGCATAGAATAGACGCTACAGTAGAGGCTGGGGCATCCGTTATGCATCCATTAGATGGAGTTGCACTAAAGGCTCATTATTGATCCACATATAAAGCGCACCAGATTATAAGGCGCACCTTTGGCTTTTGAAAAAATGTAAGTCTTTTAGTTGCGCCTTGTAGTGCGGAAAATATGGTACTTAGCATTACTGCTGAGAGGTGGATGGAGGAGAAGAAGGGGAGGCTTTGCTTAGCTATTGCGAAGGAACCTGGTCCTCAAACCTCTCTATCCAAAGAACCTTGTTTTGTGATCATTGTATCCGACATGGGAATGGAACCCTTCACATGAGCTAAATTACAGGCTTTGTCTTTCATAATTGTCACCACGGTCGATCGATTGAAGCCTTGGTGGTGTTGGTGTCTCCCCTTTTTCCAATTTTTTTATGATCTTCAGCTTTGTTACCAAAGTAAATGATTTTCTTTTGGCTGCAGAAGCATTGCTAAATGACACCGCTTTCTTCTTTGGGGCGGTAATGTCTAAAAAGGAGGGTGAAAAATGATGAAGATACTCCAGGTGCACAAATACGGACAAGCATTAGCCAGACAAAATGAAGGACCAAGACGGCGTTGTAAACTCTAAACGTCTTAGGTCGAGACCGTCTTAACCTGAGCACTCCCTGTAGACAGATGACATTCTAAACTATATCTTGATTATTTTTCATGTACTCGGGAGCTTACAAGCAAAATGTTTGTTCTATAGATGAGGTATCTGTTTGCCTGACATAATTATTGTAATTCCCAGTATACATATTTATTATTTGGAGGGTTGAAGAGATCACTTCATTAGGACAGCTTGTTGCACAATACGCCAGCTGGCATTCAGTCAGCACACACACACACACACACACACAACACACACACACACGCACGCACGCACGCACGCACGCACGCACGCACGCACACACACGCACGCACGCACGCACACACACACACACACACACACACACACACACACACCACACACACACACACCACACACACACCAAATGCATACTGTACATACACACATTTGCCTTTTGCCTCTCTTCTACTTGTAAGGATACCAGCACAAGGGAGCCACCAGTTGTGTTATTGAATTGCGATACGCCAGTAAAATACAAAAGCTGGGAGTAACAAAAGGAGCAAGTGAAAAAGATGATAAGGGGATGAGGACGAGGCGGCGGGAATCTGAAACAACAACTCGAGATATCAGTTTCTCACGAGAGAAATGGAAAGGTGACAGCAAAACAAGCTCAAAGGAAAGAAGAAACACGACGGTTTGATGTGTGTGTTTTTGTGCAGGGGCGCGCGACGATTTTGGTCTGCTTCCCAAAAGAGCAGCGGAGGTTGTCGCTCGGTGCTCATTTTGTTTCCTTGACCCACCGAGCCCACTTGATGAACCTAAATTATTACAGTATGGGACTCCATGATCAGCCGATTTGGAACCATATAGCGGGTCTTCGTGCTTTTGTGGCCACCCGACAGACTAGTTCAATTTCCATCCGCCCACCATTTACTCTCAATCGCTCCCACTTGAACTTCTGTAAGTGGTCACTCGACCGTCTGCAGCTGTGCTTGTTGAGTTGACTCAGAGCACATCCGCGGCTCCAATTGTTGCACAAACCGAGGTTTAGTTGTACTTTTATGCCAACTTTGGAATCATTGCTGTGAAGGTTCAGAGTGATATTTGTCACCATACGTATGTTATACTGCTGAAAACATGGGGTAATGATATACTGTGCATTTCCCCCCCCTTTGGTGGGATCAATACATTTTATTATTCACCATTTGGTTTCCAATGGATGGAAAATTGCAGCCAATTAGAGTAGTAGAAGGAATGCTGTGGTTCAAGATTGGTCAAACAGATTTAGAATTTTACATACCGTCATGAACAAGACTTGGTCACTGCCAAGAGAGGCGTGGCCACGCCACTGCTCTGGGTGGTGACACCTGTCACCGCTCACAGCTGTTCCACATTGGGATTGTAATTAGACGGGCATTTAAGTTGGAGTTTTTGTCACTGGCATTTGCCAGTTCATTGCCCTTCATTAATGAGTTGCATTCACTGCCTGTGGGACTCTCAGCGTAAGTCACAGTGATTCTGTGCCCTTTTGTTGATCCTGTCCTGTTGAGTTGTTAGTTTGCCCCATAGTCATCGGATCTTGCTGCATGTCTTTTGGATCCCGCCTAGCCTAGCGTTTTTGTACCTCTGCCTTGTCGGAGTGCTACACCGTGTATGACCCAATTTCTGGAATAAACTACACTGAACATTGTGCCTCTGCTCTCGAAGTCCTGCATTTGGGTCTGCCCCCGTACCGGAGGTTCTTGACATCTGGCACCAATGCAGAGCAGATATTTTTGCGGCCATGATGAGAAAGCTAATCAACGAAGGTTTGCTGAGCTGCAGAAAGGGCTACAATTAAACAAAGTCCAGGGAAAAATGGAGAAAGAAAGATTGCCTAGCAACCAGTTCAGGGTGTGCCCGATGACAGCTGGGATTGTCTCCAGCACTACCTCAAGGTCCTGCATTTGGGTCCGCCCCCGTACTGGAGGTTCGTGACACATACCTGTAATCTGATGCACCAAGCAACATGTAATCCTCCAAAAAAAAAAAAAAAAACCCCAAAAAACTCCCCTCTTACTCTATTCAAACCAATTACCCTGCCCCTGAAGTCCCATTACATCATATTATTGCATCAATTAGTAGCATTGTTCATAAAAGTCATACAGACCAAGAAACATTAAAAAAGAAACCTTTGATTCATTTTAAAAGATATATAACAAGACATGTGCAGTAATGAGACACTATTTCATGAAGGACACACTTATGAAATGCATTTATCATGTCATAATACAATTATTATACAATTATACAAATACTCCGTCATAGCCATCCGATGTAAAAATAATAAGGTCTGCAAAATGTCTCCATACTCTATATGTATTTTTATGTCACTTATTTTTGAGGTTTTTCTTTTTTTCTGACTTGGAGGCAAAGGGGTCATGCAAATTGTCACCAGAACACTTGAATTGTGTTCTAGAAGTGCACGCTGAAGAGCTCACACACTGACTAGACAGCAGCCGCGCTCAGCCCACTTGAGAGCCGTCTCCTTTTGCTTTCAATTCTTATTTGTAATCATGACACGATGATTGTTTGCTCAGCGTATGTCTTTGGGTTGGGCTGTGAATGAGTTCACGTCAAACATGGAGTGCAAGCTCTGGGGGTGAACAGCACGCAGTCGCGGGTTGTCCCACCTTCAACAGGAAACGGAATTGTAAATCGTGTTGCTGTATGGGGAAAAAAAAATTCTGAAGCGCAAAGCTAAGAGTTCAAAATGAAAGCAGAGAAGCGTGCCTGGGAAGAATAATTTTTAGTGAAATTCGTTTTGCATTTTAAACACATCACAGATACTTCATAAGTATAATCTTCATTTATATTTTTGAAAAATATTAGAGTCCAATTTCCTTTTTTTTTTCAGGGTGCTGGTGTCGGGGGGAGGGGGGGTAACAGATTAAAGGCACTTCCAATCATCTCAAAAGTGAAAGATGATTAGAGATGTGTTTGGAGTGAAGAGCATAGACAGGACAAAGTGAACTAAGATCCCAAGGCTGTGTACTATAGCTGCAGTTCTGTTAGGGAAAGTAAAGTTCAGTTTGCCTCACAGTTCTGAGGTTCAATCCCGGACCTGCCTGTGTGGAGTTTGCATGTTCTCCCCGTGCCTGTGTGGGGTTTTCTCCGGGCACTCCGGTTCCCTCCCTCCCACATCCCAAAGAACATTTGGACACTATAAATCGCCCCGAGGTGTGATTGTGAGTGCGGCTGTTTGTCTCGATGTGTCCTGTGATTGGCTGGCAACCAGTTCAGGGTGTATCCTGTCTCCTGCCCGTCGACAGTTGGGATAGGCTCAAGCACTCCCCCTGACCCCTTTGAGGATAAGCGGCTAAGAAAATGGATGGATGGAAGCTTTCAGTTGCGGCCATATTGAATAGTTCCAACAGCAAGCCTAGACATTATTGCATTAGGCGGATTAATAGATGAATGGATGTGTGCGGACCAATGCTAAATTGAGGAAGCAGATTGGAATAGGGAGGGGCTTAGAGGGAAGACACAGTAAAAACCAGGGGGAAGGAAGAGGGGGGTATTGAAACCAGCCAAGAAGTAATTGTTAGTAGCAATACAATTAATGAGAAATGAATACATCGATTATGAAGCAGTTATTGTTGGACACATTTGGGTGACTCATCGGGAGTGGATGCACCAGCAAGGAGGTCAGAGAGAGATGAGTGGAGAGGTGGAGGGTAATTGATTTGAGAAGACAGTTTTAGGGAAGGAAACGGAGTGAACGGATGACTGTGCAGAGAGGGGGACAGATGGAGGCAGAGATGACCAAATGAAGGGTATTTTGAAAAGCAAAACAGAAGGAACGGCAGGCGGGGGGAAAGGACATTTTGGCCCATCAGCTGCAGTAAAGGTCAAAGAGCTTTTGCCTTTAAACAACTTGAATAAACCACATCACGGAAAGAAGTCGGTAAAATCCCGACACAAAATCACATCCGCAGAACGGAATAGAAGGGATTCTACCCAATCTCAGATGGATGGAAGATCATGGATAGAAGACAGTTTAAATAAGTAAGGACATACCGATATATTATTCCAGAAATCATTACATCACACTTGAAGTCCATCTTGCACACATATACTGTAAATAAACCCCAATGAGGCTTGCACATTACATGCATGGGCGCGGAATGATTTCTTGCCTTGTTAAGTGCCCACCTGGACAAGACAAATACACAGGAGACATCATCTATTTTGCCGATGATTTGGCTGCGAGAGATAAGCAAGCGTCGAAAAAAAACAAACAAACAAACAAACAAACAGACAAAGCCAATATATCTTGCTCAGCTTGGCGAGATAAATGTCAGTGTTTATGTCGAGCAACTGCAAACAAAAGGTTCGGGATATAAAAGGTACGAGGGGAATCACAGAGATTGTGACACACGCCGAGCATAGAGACACGAGTCAAACGTGTTAGACGAAGGCACAAGCGTTGTAGTCCAGTGGCAACAGAGGTCAGTGTCAACTGTCGCGGTTCTGTTGTGGTCTGGCCGTCTTCCGCAAGACCTATCATAACTTATCCTATCAATTCAAGATGGTGGACAACAAAAACTCACGTCCACGAAAGCATGCGTACGCGGAGAGTGATGCGGCAAAGCTACTAAGAGAACATGCCCTAAGTGGTTATGAAACGGAGAAGCAGAATGAAGGAAACAGTTTCAGTTGAGAGGAGCTTTTGCAATCGCATATACCGAGCGTCCGTGTGTGGGCGTGTATACAAATGTTCTGTGCACAATATGTGGACTGAAATATAATCTGCTTTCAATTTGCTCGGGTTCGGGACTCGTAGAACTGCCCCGAGGAAAGGGCACACTTGAAGGCCTCTGTTGTCCATGACGGTTCAAAAGTAAATTGAGTAATTTGCCACTAAGATGCCGGAGGTGAATAATGCACATATGACGATGATTCACTATGCTCGATAGACATTTGCGCTTGTAGATAGCCAAAGTTATACCACAGTCTGCACATTAAGGCGAGAGTTGCACTGCAGCTATACATGCCTCATTCTAAATACAGTATAGAAAAATAAGTATTTGAACATCCTGCTATATTGCAAGTTCTCCCACTTAGAAATCATGGAGGGGTCTGAAATTTACATCGTAGGTGCATGTCCACTGTGAGAGAGATCATCTAAAAAGAAAAATCCAGAAATCACAATTTGTGATTTTTTTAACGATTTATTTGTGCGATACAGCTGCAAATAAGTATTTGAACACCTGTCTGTCAGCTAGAATTCTGACCCTCAAAGACCGGTTATTTGTCCCTTAAAAGTCCACCTCCACTCCATGTATTATCCTGAATCAGATGCACCTGTGTGAGGGCGTTAGCTGCATAAAGACATCTGTCCACCCCATACAATCAGTAAGACTCAAACTTGCAACATGGCCAACACCAAAGAGCTGTCCAAAGACACCAGAGACAAAATTGTACAACTCCACACGGTTGGAAAAAGCTACAGAGCAAAGCAGCTTAAGGCCCAACTTAAGTTTGCCAATGACCATTTGGATGAGACTGAGGAGTCATTGGAGAATGTTTTGAGGTCAGATGAGACCAAAATGGAACTTTTTGGTCATAATTCCACTAACCGTGTTTGGAGGAAGACGAATGATGACGTCCAACCCAAGAACACCAACCCTACTGTGAAGCATGGGGGCGATAGCATCATGGTTTCGGGGTGTTTTTCTGCACATGAGACAGGACAACTGCACAGTATTAAGGAGAGGATGAAGCGTATTGTATGGGTCGTGGCTGGGTCTTTCAACACGACAATGACCCGAAGCATACAGCCAGGAAAGCCAAGGAGTGGCTCTGTAAGAAGCATATTAAGGTTCTGGCGTGGCCTCGCCAGTCTCCAGACCTAAACCCAATAGAAAATCTTTGAAGGGAGCTGAAGCTCTGTGTTTCTCAACGACAGCTCAGAAACCTGTCTGATCTAGAGAAGATCTGTGTGGAGGAGTGGGACAAAATCCCTCCTGCAGTGTGTGCAAACATGGTGAACAACTACAGAAAACGTTTGACCTCCGTAATTGCAAACAAAGGCTACTGTACCAAATATTAACATTGTTTTTTTTCAGGTGTTGAAATACTTATTTGCAGCTTTATCACACAAGTAAATCGTTAAAAAAATCATGCATTGCGATTTCTGGATTTTTCTTTTTAGATTCTCTCTCTCATAGTAGACATGCACCTAAATTACAGTCTCCTCCATGATTTCTAAGTGGGAAAGCTTGCAATATTGCAGGGTGTTGAAATACTTATTTTCTTGACTGTACATGCCTGCTGTACATCCATTTCTCCAGTGCGCTCTATTAAAAAACAAGCCATATCTAAAGGTTATCATTTGGTACCGGGCTTTCACTGGAGTCTCATCTAACTTAATCCACCACTTTGGACCACAACTATTTTCTTTGCAGAGTCCAATATGAAAAAGTTCTCAAGATGTAATTTAAAACGCCAGCATTCTGTTGCAGATATTTGACGATTTTATGAGCGTAATCAACCCTCCTGCAAGTAACTGGCTGTTCTTGAAATGAATGCTAAACTGCAGAGAAAGGAAGAGAGTTTGTAAGCCTCGTACAAAGGCAGAGTCGGATGAAAATAAAAGACAAAAGAAGAAAAAGACAAAAGCCAGGGCGTGACAGACAGGTGTCAAGCATTATTAGCCATGTGGAACATAGTTTGAAGGCAGATTGCTATACACACACACAAACGCATGCATGCACAAGTGCGCACATGCAAATCCTGTCAGTATACTGATAAAAAAAATACTAATTTATTATTTACCAACAGTCTGTTGTTTTCCTTTTGTAGTTCACTGCACTGCTGTTAGCAGATTTGCCCAATCAGATTTTAACTTTTATTCGCTGCCATGTTGCTGTAATTTGCCAAGGGCCTTCAGGTCTGTCGCCCCGACCGATGCAATTCCCAGCGGCCGTAATCTCCCATTTACGTACACGTTTATTTATTTTTTCGACTGATGTAACTGCTAGGGGCTCTAATTTATTATTTTTTTCCGTTACATGACTGGTTGATGCACTTTCACGGAAGGCAGATTCTCCTGTTATGATTACTGACACGTCAACTGTGCGTAACTGGCCCACACGTGCACAACAACCAAAGAGGCGTGACTCACCGAAGTCCGAGGCTGGCTGTAAATCCTGCAGCGTGGAGACAAAGAATGCCATCGAAATCCATATGGAAAAATGAATCACGTTTACTTTCGTGGAGGATGTGAAGTGAATCATCGCCAGTGATACGTGCATAGCGCTGACGTACCCGGTGTACCAACACAGAAGGCCCATACATTATGGTTGCTCCACCCAGCGCGTGGCTGGTATGAGAGTTCGTAAACGACAGATTTGGATTGTCAGGAAATTGTAACCAGCCAGAAAAACTCAGTTTTGCATACTCCTTCAGACATAAGCACACAGGAGACAATGGCTCCAATTTAGCAATCGGTCTGTTTCTTCGATGCATCCGTTTTCTGAACCGCTAATCCTTACAAGGGTCGGGGAGGTGCTGGAGCCTATCCCAGATATCATCGGACAGGAGGACGGGTACACCCTGAACCGGTTGCCGGCCAATCGCAGGGCACATAGAGACAGAATCAGAATTATATGTGGGAAACGCTGTAACCAGTAGAGCCACCGTGCCAGGGACTGTTTCTTTAAACGGTAAATTTAGTGAGATTGAGTCAGGAATTGAAAATCCACTCAAAGAGCAAGTAACAACTGCTGAGTATTAGCTTGAGATGACTAAGAACTGGTTTTGGATGATTTCTTTTTAAAACTGTACTTTGCTCCAGCGTATTAGAATTATTAGATTTGGATTTGGAGAAAGTAGTCACCGAAGAGAGCTTCAATGTTCTTCAGTGTGTTTTAGACTTTATCTCCAAAATTGCTGTCAATGTACTGGATTTTTTTTTTCCCCCATTTCTACTTATCTACCACCCAATTTTCAAAATGCATTACATTTTCTATATTCCATTATTTAAAATTGATTTCCTTTCTCTACAGAACAGCTTAATGGCAGACAGACAGGTCTCATTATACAAATCAGTCAATCCTTTTTATCCATTATTACACAAAAAAAAAAAATAGCTTATCATAATTTCAGTCTGGCTCGTCTATCTTTGGTGCAATGACAAAGAAACAGAATATAGAGCTTCCTAGGATCTGCATTTAAAATTAAAATACACTCAAATGAACGTGTCTGTCCATGCATGAATGGAACTGATTTTCAGACCCTTAAAGAAGGTCCACTATAATGTGTAAATTGCCCTTTTAAAACACTTTCCCGAAAATTGGCGCATCAGAGGCATAACAGGAAAGCCGACATTCCTTCACCAATTCCGATCGGAATGTCACCATGGAAAGCAATTGCAGGGCAGAGGTTGTGCTGTTTTTTTTTTTTTTTTCCATTATTTTGAAGGCCAAAGTGGCTGATAGGTTCCAATCTTTCAGACAAATTTGTTGACTGATGGCCAATTATTAAGAAAAAAAAAACTCTGCTATTTTCACATGCTCTATTAAAGTAAAGATGAAATGTCAACTAAACCTGCGGTACTTGTGGAAAACCTTCATACAGCGGGGAAGAACGAGCACTGTCAGAATGCCTTGCAGCCCTTTATAATAAAACCCTCCTCTCGCCATTACACGACAAATAAACTCACCACATCAGTTACTGCCACATTGTTTAATGGCCGTTGTGGCCAGCGGTGCAAGTTATTGTCAGGCGTTTGCTTAATTAGACTGCCAAAAGTATATTGACCAACGTAACCTCTCTTACTACTCTATCATGTGTTTTCCTATAATCCTATAAATTAATTGGGGCTGGGTTTGGAGCCGAGGGCTCGAGTGTTATAAACAGTGCTTTTCAGAGAGCAGCATTTGGTTTTAACACAGATCAGTAAAAGAAGCGACTCTCGGGATCATGTAATAAGTCCATGCAGTACAGTAACCGTGTTTTGACTAGTGGGAACGACACAACATATCGCCCTAAAAATATTGACATTTACGTCCCCGTCGAAGAGAATGAAAGGAGCCACTCTGATTAACGGTGAAGAGTGGGGTTGTAAACGCACCCAGGACAATCCTGACCACTCACTTTTAGATGCATCTTGTTCTACTGGTCCATATAATTCCCAATCCTGGACTACCCCGACCCTGGCATACTCTTGTACACCGGTCACGAAAATAGCTTACTCTCTAATTCATCCCAAATACATTGTATCCTACAAAAAACAAACAAACAAAAAAAATGCGGGTTTAGTAGCTAGACCAGACTTCTTGGCTCATGTAGAGGTTACTGAGGAGCAGGTTGCAGAGTGTTGGGCATCTGAAGAGAACAGCAGACTGCCAGACCAATGAAAACGGAACAATTATTTTTCAAATTGCAATGTTAGAGGTCACTTTAAGGGTACGTCAACGGTGGTGCTCACACACACACACACACACACACACACACCTGGGATTGAATGTCTTGTTGAAACCATATTACTGAATGTCTTGACAACATCTATAACTTGAGTTTTTTTTACACTCAACAGCTGTACAATCAGGGACAGCCCTCTCAAATACCGATGTTCATCGAGCATTTAACCGTTTAACTTGTCATAATATACATTTCAGCACTTCATTAGGAAACCTTATAATTCATGCTTAATTAGTTTTACTTGTGGTTTTATATTATACGTGAAGTTTTGAAGTTTCGAGTTGAAAGAGAAATTCTGGAAGGAACTAGAAGGCCATGATGTACGGATTAGAAAGGGTGGCCGGGAAGAAACAACAGGAAGCAGAACTTGAGGTAGCAGAAATGAAGATGCTGAGGTTCTCGCTTGGTGTGAACAGGTTGGATAGGATTAGCAATGAGCTCACAGCCAAAGTTGGATGTTTTGCAGACGAGGTGAGAGAGCGCAGACTTTGATGGTTTGGACATGTCCAGAGGCGAGAGATCGAGTTTATTGGTAGAAGGGTGCTGAGGATGGAGCTGCCAGCCAAACGAGCGAGAGGAAGACCAAAGAAAAGGTTGATGGATGTTGTGAGGGAGGACATGAGGACAATGGGTGTTGGAGAGGAGGATGCACGAGATGTACTTAAATGGAAAAAGATGACACGCTGTGGCGACCCCTAACGGGACAAAGCGAAAGAAAAAGAAGAAGACGTTTGACTCGTTGATTTTGACGGTGAATATGGGAGCTATATCTATGTCAGGAGTGCGATCGCGCAGCCAAGTCTCTGTGAAGCACAGGGCGGGTGGAACTCTGGAAGTCTTTGCTGGTTCTTATCAGGAGATAAAGCTCGTCTGTTTTGTTGGGAAGGGAGCGTAGAATCGCGAGGTGAATCGACGGGAGCGCCAATCTGTGTCCTCTCCTGCGAGGTCTCGCATCCCCCTGCGGCGGCGCCTCCTTGCTCCTTAGACTGTAGTCGCTGCTGCGGTGAGTAACTCGGGGAAAAACTCAGCGAATTTGTGAGAGTTTTTGAACAAAAAATGTCCTGTGAAGACTCCCTGATGGTTCGCTGGTCTTCCCTTGTGATCGTTCGTCCAGAGACAACCGAAAAACATAAAAACATAGATAATACCAGGGCGCAGCATAACAAGGTGACCACAAGAGTAGGTGTCATGATATGTTGATCGAGCTAATGAGCTGATGCTAGCAATCAAGTTAAATTAAAATTGCCAATGTATTGAACAAAGTCAAAAAAGGTAATTCAGTGAGTTGACTTTCACTAGCTAAAAGAAAAAAAAAATGTTACATTTAAACTACGAGCAAACAAGTGGGCCAGAACTATGAAAAGAATCTCTCACAGAAAAATGTCTTCCAAAAACATTCTATTTTCTTTTTCCTCAGAGTGAAAAACCTTGCAACCAAGGTAGTGAACATTTTAAAATGACTCCATTCCTCAGTCTTGATACGCTTCCTGATCGGTTTTGACAGTCATCGCTGATTAAGTTCACGGTGATTGACCTTGAGTGACCGACATTCCTAATCAACAAATGTTTTAGCGCTCACTGTATGTCCGTCCCCCGTCGTTGTTTTGAAAATATTTTAATGAGATACAGCTTTACACAAGGTCAAAAGCAACCTTTCATTACCAGCAACAACGCACAAGGGCGCACGACATTTTATTCCGCACCGAGTACCTAGAATAAGTCCAAATGAAAAGGAAAAAAATGACAAAAAAGGCAGTTTCTACTTCTTGTTTTCTGATCTTTTTTTCCCCCCTTGCACATTTATCACAACCTTCAGATAAGTCAATTTCAAAATTGCACAAAGACAACCCAAGTAAATGTCAAATGCAATTTTTATATAAGGGATGGATGGATCTCATCCATAAGACAATGTTTTTTTTTTAACGTTAATAAATGATTGTGCCACCTTTGGAAGCAATAACACAAATCAAGCATTTGTGAAGAATTGCATCGTATGGAGGAACTTTGATCCTTTGCATAACCATTTTAAATTAGACAAATTGAAGCGCTTTCAAGCATGAATTGCCCGTTTAAGCTCATCAAACCGCATCTCAATTTGATTTGTCTTGGCCCTTCCAAAAAAGAAGGACAACACCTAATGCCTTGATCGGACACAACACAATTTTTTTTATAATTTTGTATACCAATACCCCCGCATCCCGTCCTTTATGATCACTGGACTTTATCTTGTCAAATACATTCGTTGCCATGTACCACGGCAGCAAAAATCAATCGGGCACGTATTGTGTTGGTCATTAAAGAACAAAATGGGGGAACATATGTGGTGGTGGTCACCAGTTCTGGGGAGAAGACATTCAGTTGCTTGATGTGTATTCACAGTACAGCTGAACTTTGGAATTTGAACAACTTGGGAGTTGTACAAACCGGACTTTGGTCTTTGGTCTCAGGGTTCGAACACCTGGGCAGCGCTCAATGCACGTTAAACGGGAAGCCGAGTCAAGGCGAACGTTGAAAAATGCACACGGGGCGGTTCTCGAGACAAGTCAGTGCTCACTTCTAGTCAGGCAGTCACATCGTGAACACGCACATTTGCGAGTGTTTCTGAAGAAGTTATTTTTTTTTCCCCCCAGTAATTTCTTAGTCATGGCCCCAAAGAAAGATAACAGTGCAGCAAAGGTAAAAGGAAAGTTGTGCGAACCACAGTCGATTTAAGGAAAGCGATAGCTGCTAAGTATGAAAATGGTGTGCGTGTTACGGCTCTTGCTAACTAGTGGCTAAGTCGACTATTTTGACTATATTAAAGAATAAAAATGTAATAAAAGGCATCTAGTGTTGCCAAATGCGTGACTAGCATTACAAAGCAAAGGCCACAAATAGAAGAAATGGGGAAGCTACTGGAGAATTACCAAGTCAAATCATGGAGAGTGACTTCATTGTAACACTTCCTCCCTCCCTCTCGAGTTCCTCCGAGGCCATCACACCGTGACCATGAAGATAAATGACACGTTACATTTAAGTTGCTTTCAATTAATGCATTTTGTAGTGTTTAAATACAGGGTTTACATGTTTTTACATAAATAGGAATTAAAATGGGAATTTACTCTTTGGAGGTTCGGAACGAATTAACTCATTTACATTATTTCCTATGGAAAAAAATGTTTTGGAGGTTGAAAAATGAATCAGACATTGAGTTTCCACTCCACTTTTAATACGCAAATTGGCAACATAACGTTACGTAGCCTGGCAAGCTAATGCTAGCATTAACAGTTGTGCGTAAACATACAGCCCTTAAGTCGAATCACGCGCGATAGTTGGGCTTTGTGTGAAGTCATTTGATTACAATCTTTGTCTTCTTTTCCTTCCGGCTTGTCCCGATAAGGGGTCGCCACAGCGTGTCATCTTTTTCCATCTGACTAATTTCATTACATTCAAGTCATTTAATCGAGTGATTAGAATACATGACCTGGGATGAGAATATTTTTGCACATATTCAATATACAGTCATTGATCGGCGATTGGCCCCAAAAATCCTGCTTGTGTAAAGTACACTTATATGTAATTTACTGCATGAATATCACTCGCAATGACTGTATAGCTTTGTGACAGATATATTTCCTGTAGAAATATTCTGAAGCTTAGCTATGAGGTCATTTATACCGAGCTGTCCTAGAATAAAGGATAATACACGAGCAGGTAAATATAATGGGAACAAAAGCTTGAAACAGATTCTCGCATACCGTCGGCCTCATGTTGCTGGTTTAAGGAAGCAATGTAAGAAGACATTAATTGGAGTCTGATATATTGAATAAAACGATCTGTAATGGCAATTTACCGTCAGTCGGATTTGCCATTACTGTGGGTATTTGTGCCAGGTCTGTTCATAATTTCAATCATTTTATTTCATCGCATACATCGCTGACAACCCCTCCAACTGGTTCAAAGGTAGAAGAGATGGAATTTTGGCAGCTGCAGCTAACACGCATTCGAACACACACACACGCGCGCATACACAGTAGGCTCACTGGCGGGTCATTTTTACCACAGTAACACTGCTGAGCAGAGGGAAACACTGCTAAATATAGAAAAGAACTGAGCAGAAGTCCAATGACATTCAAGGAAAGTGTGACAATCGATTGATTACCTAGAGAGACTAAAAATCAGTTGATACGAACATTTAACCAGAATTGAAAGAATTGTTTTCTCCGTGTGTGTTTGGTTTATTATAAACCATACGAGGTAAAATACCTATCAAAAAGCTAAGACAGAATAGGAAGTGCAATTATGGGCGGGTATAGTATGCCAATTTTTGAATATTATGAATAGTAATCGGGCTTTGAATTGGCTATTTACCGTCCAATATCGGTGGCGTTTTGCCGTGTCCGAGATAATGATATTTGGATTGAAGCGATTCAAGTCAATAATGGGGGAAAAAAAAAAAATCAAATGTGGAAAATGCGGAATGAAAGAAAGGATCAGGATATAAATTATAGCTTTCTGAACTGACATCTGTTTTGCGGGCTGTGTCGAGTTTTTCGCGACGTGATTACAGTCCTTAGCAAGGCATTTGATGCGTCGTGTAATTGCATATGCGTAACGCGAATGCAGCATGCGGGACTTCAACAAATTCTCCACTCCAGCTTTCCACTGTGTTGTCATATACTGGAGCTTCTTTTATCTCTTGATGAAAGGACATATTTGGACATGGAATAAGAGTAACCAATTTCTGACAAAATTCTTCAGTTTGGGGCTGCCGTGTCAAAGGTCCTGGTTCTTTTTCAACCCGGTACTGGAAAGCGATTCTAATCGAGGTTGAGTATAACACTTGTAGGAATTCAGTGCTAAATGGCGTTTGAAGTAGAATGGTTAGCTGTGAAGCCGTCTGGGATATTGTAAGTCAGACGGATTCTTGGGGACGGGTGACCCCTTTGCAATTGACCCTGGAAAGCGTGTAGTGGGGCTGTTGTGACGGACAATTCCATCGCCGCAATTACGTATTGACTACAATCCCCGGGTGCCCAGCTCTTTGGTCATATCACAGGTTTTGAACCGAATAGACCAGGTTCAAATTAAGGTCGTGCGTACTTGTCCTCACAATTCAATTGCACACGAGCGTCGTACCCGCAGGTAATTTAGGTTTTGGCGCAAATGTTTTCATTCAGTCACTCCCTCTGCTACTCTGCGTCTGCCTCCTCTCCCACTCGTTCTATTGTCCCTTCAAACATGGCAGGTTTCTAGTGTGACCGGCCGACGATCGGCTTTGCTGTACTAAGTACTGACTCTATGCTGAGGAAGTGGGTAGTTGCTAAGAGCTAGATTCATTGCTCACAAAGCCCCATACCCACCAAAAAAGGCTTAAATATAGGCCAAATATTACTTGCTTTTTCTCTAGGCGAGTATTAATTAAGGGAGATTCCTTCTGAACCCATTTTTTTACCATTACATCTAGAAAATAGCATAATTAAATAACTCTATTCTTTTGTGTATGTCTGTCTCTCTGTGTGTGTATTTCATAGGCAGTACTTATTTCAATCCAAGGTGCACATATGTGTGTCTGATGTGTATATATAAAATTCCTTTTGAAAAAATAAATAAAATTCGTTTTGAGTCGGGTGGTAGGTTGGAGCAGCTGGCAAAGCGTTGGCCTCACAGTTCTGAGGTCCCGGGTTCAATCCCAGACCCGCCTGTGTGGAGTTTCCATGTTCTTCCCGTGGGTTTTCTCTGGGCGCTCCGGTTTCCTCTCACATCCCCAAAACATGCAACATTAATTGGACACTCTAAATTGCCCATCGGTGTGATTGTGAGTGCGACTTTGTCTTTGTGCCCTGCGCTTGGCTGGTGACCAGTTCATGGTGTACCCTGCCTCCTGCCCATTGACAGCTGAGATTGGCTCCGGCACTGCCCATGACCCTTGTGAGCATAAGCGGCAAAGAAAATAAATGGATGGATGGATGGATGGTTTAAATCATTTGTATCTCAATGCACAATGTGGCCAGTTATCTCAAAACATAGATAGTCAGGTATAGAACACAGTGACATCTATAGCCTCTTACTTTTTTGCTACCCACAACTCGATCAGTTTTGCAAAGTTTACACAAATGGCATGAAAATAGAAATCATCAAATGAGAGAAAGGGCACAAAAAAGTCTCAACAGCAGAGAGATGACGTTATTTCAAGCGCCATTTTTCAGTCTAACTCACGTAGCACAGCCTGGATTCAGCAAACAGCTCCTCTCAGCGCTAATGAATCCTGTGCCACTCGCAATGATTTGAATTTTCATACTGAACCACAAGTGTAAGCAAGGTTCCCATGAACCTAGGTCCTCCGAGTCCGCCGGATGGTGACTGCTAATTACATAAGGCGAGTTAGCAGAGACAAATGAGCACTTTGTCTTTGGAAACGTCTTACACAAGTCGCTTCGTGTTTGTCTTCCTGAATCGGGCTCCTTTCCTGTCAGGCAAATACACATTCCCCTTTATTTCTGAGCAGGAATACAACTCGTGAGCTGTTTTTTTTTTCTGTTTTTGTTTTAAATAGTTGCTAAAGACATTCCTCTGTTTTTGTAAACTAGAGTCAAACAGTTCACAGCCATGTTTTTGGTGTGCAGGTCAGGAGGAACACATTTTGAATAACAGAAGCCTCTGTGAAAGCAATTTTAAAAACCCCCGACAAAATAAACAAATAAGACCAACGACCGTAATTCCCGGCCTACAGAGCGCACCTGGTTAGAAGCCTCGGTACACAGAAAGAGTTTAACGCTCGCAATAACGCGACGCTAGTGTTAGCCGCATCACCGCATAGACCGCAGGCTTGAAAGCATGTGAAAAAAGTCACGGCTTGTAGGACAGAAATGACGATAATTGCTCCGCCCTTTGGTAGTGGAGAGGCAACCTCAGCCCATCCAATACTTGTTGGATCTCTATTATTATATTTAGCTTTATTTTTGCACATATCCAAACTGACTCAAGTGAACGAGGTCACTTTTTTGAGTGATTAAGAGTAATGTGAATGCATAAAATTAGTATGTTGCCTCATTCCATTGGCCAGACTGTATCACTTTTTTCCCCGATAACCTATTGTGTCTTTTCTCTGGTCTTTTCTTCAGGTTGGGCTCCCTCCCTCCAGGCTCCCCACCCTAACCCAATCATCTGTAAATCACCGCAGATGTCCTTCATGTTGACCCCAACTGAATCAAGGCACACCTGATATAGGTCGGTAAACTTGCCGTGCAGGTTCCCGTCACATTATTTTTTATTTGCAACTTACTACTTGGCCAGAGTCAGTCAAAATTGTTCCATACAGTGGACCACAGAGGAGGGTCGCAAATTTTCTGGTGTTGCTTGAATCTGTGTAGATTAAAGCTAACGATTGTCAAGGAATTCTTAAATGAGTGACAGAAGCTTTTTATCAGACATCCATTGCGTGACCCTCGAATGTGGACTTGGTATAAAAGTGTCAGCTTCAGTTTAAAAATGACCTTGGTTTTGTCAGGTGTGCGCTCAGAAAAAAATAAATACCCTCTGACGGCTACTTATATTTGACCCAGTTTTGTATCCACTTTGTCCATGTGAAACGTATCATGTATATGTTGAAAAGGAGAACAGACTGTTACAGGTCTGCAAACATACTTGACTAATAAAATATCATAATAATCATATTATGTCAATAGTATGAATATAGTGAGGGAATTGAACGGCAGCTCCCTGTGCAGAAGTCAGTGGAGTAAAAGTATGACACCAGTGGCTTGTTCTCAACTTACTTTGCAATTTTCACCAAGATTCTCTGTTTATTAAGATCCAAATCGATTTTGTAGTTCCAGTAGGAATATCACGTGAAAACCAACTTGTCTGTGACCAAATTGATGATCCAATTCCAGAGGCCTTTATTTTGACCTTTAACAAAGTTTGGATGCTTGTTTTCAAATTGATTCTTGACATCATTTTCGGTTTTCTGTGATCAGCAAGCTGTGGTCTTTTGTTTCAAGGTGCCATTCTTTTTTTTTTTTTTTTTTTTTATGACAAAGGAAAATTGGTTCATATGTGGCTGAAATAGTTTAAAGACTGAAGCTAATAAACACATGAAGTTGATTCAACCTACTTGGTATAGAGATTGGCACGGTGGATCAGCTGGGAAAGCGTTGGCCTCACAGTTCTGAGGTCCCGGGTTCAATTCCAGACTCGCCTGTGTGGAGTTTGGATGTTCTCCCCGTGCCTGTGTTGGTTTCCTCCGGGCGCTCCAGTTTCCTCCCACATCCTAAAAACATGCAACAATAATTGGACACTCTAAATTGCCCCTAGGTGTGATTGTGAGTGCGGCTGTTTGTCTTGATGTGCCCTGCGATTGGCTGGCAACCAGTTCAGCGTGTACCCGCCTCCTGCCCATTAACAGCTGGCATAGCACTTCCCGTAACCCTCGTGAGGATAAGTGCCAAAGAAAATGGATAGATGGATGGTATAGAGATTGTTTTTAGGCTTTGGTTTATAATTGTAACAAGCACGTAAATGACTATCACTACAAAAAAAAAAAAAAAAAAAACTCTTGCCCAAGCATTAGAGGAATCATCTGTCACAAATTTTGCTCAAATGCACTTCACTTGGATGACAACATGTTCAATATCATCTAGCACAGAATAACATCTTCCCATCGAATTATTCATCTCAATGCAAGCACAAGTGAAAATTCCCCTTTTTTGAGCATTATGAATGAAAAAGCACTTCATTCTCATTTATTTAACAAGTCGTAGCATCATAGATTACTCATGTGAAATGAACAAACATAACGTGCACTGTTATCGGGAAAAGTGTGATCTAAGAATGTTTGCAGTTGGGATCCATTGTTGAGCTCGTCAACCTTGAGGCACATGTTGGAAATCATAAAAGGACAATGAGCACTTTGTGTTTGTCAGCACAGGTTTGCTGTGTTTACGTCTCACGTTACATGGGTGGGTGGAAGGGCGAGAACTACCCACTGCATGAATGAAGAATACAAGAATAATCACCTTGTTTATGGAAGTAACTTTATCAATTGGAGAATATAGCAAGTTTGTACTACATGCATGGAGTTGTTGTTTTTCTACCAACACAATGAGACACAACACAGATACAGTACATACTGTACACGGCCATTGAAGTGTAATTATGCCCAAGTCAGTCTTGAACGCCTGTGGTATTTTGACAACTGTTTTTTTTTTAAAAATTATTATTACATGCATACACTTGCATGCAAATATGGTTCGAATCAGCTCCTGTATATAACCTGATTTCGATGCTTTTGTGTGTGGAGAGGAGATATTTATCAAACAGGAGCACCTGCTTAGATGAGAAATGTGCCTGTCAGCCGAGCCGCACCACAAATTTCCTCCCCAAATAGCTTCACTTTCAAAAATTGCATTACATACATTTCTGGTGCGAGTGTTCTCGTAAATGAGACAATATTTGTAAAACAGAATGTATTCCCATGACATGACAAGCAACGCTTTGCACTGCATTGTTCAAAGATTAAGCCCATGGCGCTCAAATTTAATGCTACGCTATTCAATATACAAATCTGCATTGACTATTATGTTATGTGTTAATACGGGTGGATGTCTCTGCTGAAGTAAGTGTCACAGTTATTTTCAGACAAAGCTGCATTCATAACAGCAGAGCACACGTTTCGTCGCACATTTATCGTCACAGATTTATTTTCAATGAAAACATGTCACGTCAAGTCAGGGCTGAAAGTTTTTGCTAATAAATATGGTGAATTTCTTTGTATTATTTCATACTAATTGGATTTAAGCTCGGTTGGTAGGGGATGGTTATTAAATCACCAGTTGTGTCTAAAGTCTGGATTGCTCGTTTGTTTTTTATATTATTTTATATTTTGTGTTTAAAGGAAATTGTCTAATATTGTTATGCCCATCAAAGCACATTACTTCAGTCCTTGATCAAGCCTTAATTGGAAACCGACATAACATTCTTAAGTCATAAGTCATTCTTAAGTCATTGTTTGTGTACATACATGTATATAAAAAGGCAGTCACAAAGAATCTTCGACTGCTGTCACCTTCATAGAAAAACTAAACATCATTGTTTACTGGTATTTTTGTAAAAAAGTGGCTGCATTTTGGAGTAATCTTCAAAAAGCAGAAAAAGAAAAATATCTACCACAATGAGACTCAAATATTCCCAAGATTGCTAGGGTCGGACCCAGGAGTCCACCCAAGAGCGACCGGGTGCTTGGGACACCTCCCACATGGAGGGACCTAGGATGGGTCACTGTCCCTACTGAGGAACCTCAAAACTGGCCACAAGGATGCCACCCTGCTGCAAACCTCCACCCTCCGCCCCCCATTGCCCCACATTCCCTGGCTCCAGAGGACTGATGTACAGAATCCCGGTCCGACACCAGTACGCCACCGACCCCACACCAGCCCCTCAAGAAATCCAGAGTATGTTTGTGTGCCCGGATGTGACCAGTAAAAAATATGACCAGTGAATGTTTTGAGTGTGTCCTAAGTGGCTGATAAACAGGCATTGCTTTTGCAGGCGGGCCCGTCCACATGGACAACCATAGAGAGAGAGAGAACCGACTTACCCAGCCCTTCAGGACTGCCCTCCCTCCCCAGTCAGCGCCCACTACCCACCCCAGAGTGCTGCAGGTGGACCAGCCCCCAGACCAGGCAGCAACAAAACCCCACAACACACCCCATTGTCATCAGGGAACACCCCCGTTTCCGCAAGAAGAGGGGAAGGGAACCACAGCTGGATGCAAGAACTGGAGAGAAGAGGAGGGAGCAGGTCCGAGGAGAAATAGGGTGCCCCAACACAACCTCCACCAGCAGCCGGAATGGGGAACCAAGGGGGACACCAGTTGGCACTGCCCTAGCAACCAAGATAAATGAGCAAATCTACCACTAGCGCAAGCCGGGAAGCCCTCCCAGTCATCCCCCCGAAAGACTGTGAAGGAGTAAAGATAATCCTGCTCCAACAGATGCCAGCAATGCATGCACAGGGCCAAGAAGAGAATATCCCCAATCCATGCGCGTGTCCCTTTCGTCATACAAATCAATTTTGAGTATCGAAAAGGAAACGAGTAAATAAGAAAAAAATAGAAATAAAACAAAATGAACAACAAAGAATGCAGAAGGCAAAACTTGACAACATAATTCGGTTATTGTCAGGTGACATTGTAAGCAGGCAAAGGAATCAAAGATTTATGTGCAGCATGTTGAAGAAGAATGACGAGCTTTTTGGGTAGAGAAAAATTGGTGTGTGGTCATTGATCATGATTGGATTATTTTGGAGGTAATTTTATGAGCCGTCAAATTGAAAATCTATTCTTGAGAAGGAGCGCTGAAGGAGCAAAAAAAAAAAAAAAAAAGAAAAAAAATAGTGCACTCTTATTTTGGCCGATTTTTTTGGTCTCCGAATATCGGCGACTGCAAAGTCATCCATACACTGCTTGAATTTATTGGCGCGTCCAGGCTGGTTGCTACTTTGGGGACTTGCACGATCTATGAAGGGGTCAAGCATAAGGTCTCAGTCATCTCGCGGGATTATCGTAGAACTGGCTGAAAGGTTAGTTAAGTGTGAAAATAACGTGTAGAAAAAGGCTAGTTCATCTTTTATAGGAGCGTATACATTAACAAGTGTGTATATTTTGTTAAATATTGATGCCTGCATCATAACTACTGTGTCCAGTTGTGGTAGATATACACGTTCATTATCCAAGTTAAGTGTGATGGAGGCGTTTTGTTAGGGATTTAAACTAGCTCCTCGCAGCTTGCTCGCATGTTTGGATAAACATGTCATTGCACATTATTGTAAAGGATAAATAGCTTAATTGGTTTCCAAGGGAGGGACCCCTAGACAAAGGGAGAATAAACATTTGTGCAACAACGGCAGCCATGTGCTTTTCTCTCAGAGAAACATTAAATATGGATGTTGCACGAGACTGTAGCGCTAAACCACGTGAAGGAAGGACAGGACAAAATGGGGTAGGACAAGAACAGGAGAAGAACCGTGCAAGACAAGGATTTTGAACCTGGTTACACAACGGAAAATGGGGTGGGACTGACTAAGTGAATTATAGAAGTCTCTAGAGGGGAGTCTATATGAGTTTTCTGTTGCAATAAGTGAGTAGTCCCATATCCAGTGAAAGAATCCCCAGCGGGGGTTTGTCTACAGACACTCGCAATTGAATTCAAACCACTGTGCTGTCACTGGCCCATCCGAGGTGCCCCGGGGGCGGCGGGGACCCGATCCCGACCCTTCAGACACCGTCCCAAACTCCCCGCTGACTGTCTGTTTTCATTCGAATTAGGATGGATCAATTCAAAGCACATTCTAAATATTTGTTTTTGTGTGTGCATGTGTGCTTGTAATATAACGTTCATGTCTTCTCGTACCTTCGATGGAGTGTGTGATCAATACCCTACAGCGGCAGCTGCAAAAAAGAAAAAAAAAGAAAAAACAGGAATAGAGAAATCTTTACAGTGATGACAACCAAGCGGCACATACTGTACAGTTCTCCAGACTGTTTTCTTCCTCTTTTGTTCCAACTTTCCGTTCTGAATTCTCCATTCTCTCATTAAAGCCTGTCCTTTTCACTGCTACCCGATCACATATTCTATTTCCACTTTGAAATTTATTACTCCCCCTTCTCATTTTTATATAATATCATTACTCCCTAATCGACGTAATCACTGAACTGCTCGCTATTGCTTTTTTGCTAAATTAAACACATCAGTCACACCTAAACCTTTAAAATACTTTGTGAAATTACAGGCAAAAGAGCGTCAAGATGAGAGAACAGTGGGGAAAAAGAAGAGAGGTTGCACCAGGAAAGCTAGCGAACGAGCAAATGAGCAACAAACACAATGTAAACAATCCCAACGGTGCCAGCCATGCTGTTTACTGCTTTTTGCTAATGTACCCCACCTCTCCGTAACTACGTGGACTCCCAACCTGAAGCCAACACACTGAGACCCCCCCTCAGCAACCCAAAACACTGCCCTCAAAACCACCATGGGCTGCCAAAAAATGGCTTCCATCGATCACGTACACGCCGAGTCAAAACTCGCTCCGGTACGCGAGCATAATGTGATGCTCACAAAGCAATACATGCTTCAGTGCTACCTCGCCGGATGTCAAGGCAAGAAGCGTGCCCCACAGCGTTGCGCAAAACCGTCCGAGATATTGAGCCATCGATCGAGCAGTACATTCATCGCCCGTCCGTCGATGCAGAGGACTACAGGCGTGGCCTCTCGGCGATCCATCGAACAGCCGTAGCAGACAACATCGCCGGGTACAAACCCAACATTGTATTGGGCGGCTACCCGCCTCCAGTAGCCGAACCCGAACGACAACTCCCGCGGCCCGTGAGATCGACGCTATCGCAACTCCGTTCGGGCTGGTGTCACAAGCTCAACAACTATCAGCATCGACTCGACAGCATCGTCGATAAATGCCCATTGTGTGACGTTGCCCCCCACGATACGCATAATCCCTTCAACTGTGCTCAAAAACCGACCACGCTGACGGTGGAACACCTGTGGAGCGCCCCGGCCGATGTGGCTTACTTTCTGGACCTTGATACGGAATAAAGACCATCCTACTTGGCTACAACAACAATCTCTCCATAAAGTTTTTTATACCGTAATTCCCGGCCTACAGAGCGCACCTGGTTATAAGCCTCACCCAGCACATTTGTAAAGGAAATACTATTTGGTACATGCATACGCCGCAGCTGTGTAAAAGCCGCAAGTGCCCACATTGAAACCCACATTGAAACACGAGATATTTACGAAGAGAGTTTAACGCTAGCTCCCGCTAACGCTAGTGCCGCACTAACAGGGCCGGTTAAAAAACGAAAAACATACTGGTAAAATCCGTGAGACACGCGAGCGTAGCGCTAACAGGGCCGGCCCAGTAAAAGTCACTTCCTCAGCACATATCTTCCACCGGTCTCACTCTTACCTTTTCCGCTCAAGTACCCCCTTGCGCCCGTTAGAAAAAAAAAAATGCACAAATTAGCCACATTACCGCATAAGCCGCAGGGTCGAAAGCGTGTGAAAAAAGACGCGGTTTATCGGCCGGAAATTATGGTAGTCACAGTTTGCGCTGCGTGCTGTGAGATGGTGTATGAAATCACAGCCGGACTGGTGGGAATACGATGATCCACAAGAGAGAGACATTCACCAGGGAGCTGTACCTTCAAGGGAGCGGCAGGGAGTTTATTTTTGCGGGCTGCTCGGTTGTTGGTTTAGAACGTGGAGAGTAAAGAAACACTTCCAACAATCACTTTTCTCCCCTCATCTCCTTATTTACTACAGCTACACAGGGGGATATAATCACAAGCAGACAAAGAACTCTGGAGGACCCGGGTATAACCAAAGAAAGCACAAGAGCAAAAACGAGGGCTCGAGCCCACAACCAAAACGTCTCATCTAATTAGCCACTTTAGACACTTTAAGACTGTGCATGAAAAAGGAAAAGAACCTTTGAAAGATGGGCCTCAGTATGCTTCACACTCCTTAGTAGTACACCCTAAGGACACAATGTCAAAAAAAAAACCAAAAACTCAAAAGCAGTCGCAAACAAATATGTAACTTATTTTGAATTTGTAGAACCGTGAGTGAAAACAGCTTCTAAATCTAGATAAATTAAGTATGCGTCGCTCCTTGTTCGTCTTTACTTTGAACCGTTCATGTTGCTCATCAAGCAAATGACGATTGTAGTTCATTTTCTAATGCCTTTGAAAAATAATACTATATTTTGCAAAAATAATATGTAAAGTAATGGTGTGACAAGCTGTTATCCAATTTACCTAAAATTTTGAAGCCAGTAATGCATCTTTAAATAATTTTCTATTCTACAACCTTGCAGCGGATTGGAAGAACTCATGCACTCTATCGGGGCACTAAATGGGTCTTGGTTGAGTCCTGATCAGTGATTGGTTGAGAATGTCATGGCGTTAAGCGGAAGTTGAAGGCTGTTTGATTGCGAGTCAAGCCCGTCTGCGTTACGATGAGGCATCATCGACACCACCGGTTCATTTTACGATTCAGTTCTGAGATTTGAATTTATTTTGTCCGCAATGGTACTTGAACACTGACCTCTGTTTACAGGCCTGACCGCCAAGCACGGAAGCAGGCTCGTTTTTGAAATTTGCACAGGGAACGTCCAAACTATTATCAGATGTTTTGCTTTTTAACCACTTGGCTTGAGCGGGACACTTGGCTGCCTTTCAAGAGCAGTACGCAGGTTAAGGATGCGCCGCCAACAGTTTGCCATTTATAACATAATGTATTGAGGAAAACAGAGAGAGGTTGGGCGGTGATGCCAGACGGGCACAAAGTCAAAGTTTGAAGCATGTAACCAGGAAACAAGGAAAGGAAAGGAAGATTTTTTTTGTCATGGAACGGAGAGGATGTGTTTGTGGCTGATTACACAAAATTTTACAACATTTTAGGTTTAAATGTGGTGAAGATCCAGCATGCAAGTGCTGAGTGAACATTATTTGACTTTTTATGAATAGGTTCTTCTTTTTCCAGACTATAAGGCGCACCGCATTATAAGGCTCACCTTCAATGATTGGCCCATTTTAAAGCTTTTTTTCATATATAAGGCGCATCAGAGCATAAGGTGCACCGTCGGCTTTTGAGAAAATTAAAGGCTTTTCGGTACGCCTTATAATGTGGAAAATACACAAACAGGTATAATATTAGTTTTTTGTGTTCTTGAATATAAGTTGGCAGGACGGTGGGTCAGCTGGTAAAGCGTTGGCCTCACAGTTCTGAGTACCTGGGTTCGATCCCGGCCCCATCTGTGTGGAGTTTGCATGTTCTCCCTGTCCCTGCGTGGGTTTCCTCCGGGCGCTCCGGTTTCCTTCCAGATCCCAAAAACATGCAACATTAATTAAACACTCTAAATTGCCCCTAGGTGTGATGATTGTGAGTGTGCCTGTTTGTCTCTATGTGCCCTCCGATTGGCTGGCAACCAGTTCAGGGTGTACCCCGCCTCGTGCCTGTTGACAGCTGGGATAGGCTATAGCACTCCCCGTGACCCTTGTGAGGATAAGTGGCAAAGAAAATGGATGGATTGATGGATAAATATAAGTTGACTTTTTATCAAGCAACAGTTCTTTAAGTCCATCCATTCATTTTCAGAGCCGCTTATCCTCACAAGGGTGGCGGGAGTGCTGGAGCCTATTCCAGCTCTCAACGGGCTGCCAGCCAATCGCAGGGCACACAGAGACAACCACCTGCACTCACAATCACACCTTGAGGCAATTTAGAGTGTCCAATTAATGTTCCTTGTTTTTGGGATGGAGGAGGAAATCAAAGTGCCTGGAGAAAACCCATGCAGGCGGGGCTGGGATCGAACCCTGGACCTGAGAATTGTGAGGTCAACCCTTTCCAGTTGATCCACCGTCCCACAATTCTTTATTAAGTTTTACATTTAAAACACATTTAATATATATTTGTTATTTTACAGAGCATGAGTCCTTTATTATCGCTTGCATGTGTGCCAAGTGCAAAAAAAAAAGAAGAAAAAGAAAAGAAAAAAGCATATCCACTCATGTGCTGTGGAAATTACCAATTTTAATAAAAACACGAACGGCTCTCTGGCAACTTTTACTGCGTGAACGTAGCTCGGCGAAGATAAAAGGATCGAGACCCCTGCAACAGAACACGGACTGACAAGCATTGTTGCCGTGCGCTCGCGCCGCCTCATTATGGACTGCACTGGCAGGACTATTTTCGAAAGATGATGCACCAGCACAGTGTTGGATGCGAAGGGCACAAACGTGAGCTGACTATTTCGAAAGGTACAGTGCGAAACAACAAGAACGAGTCGTTGTAACACAAGACATCCCCACACGACTGTTTGTGGGGTTCTTTTTTTTTCTACCTGTATGCGTTTTACAGAGTCAAGGTGAAAGTTTTGTGTGAACAACTCTGTTTACCAGCCCCTCTGCATTTATGCGAGGATTTGTTTGCGCCATTGTGTGTATCTGCATGGCCGCCAGCTCGATCGCACAGCTGTTATGAGATTCGGAGAGCAGGGGAAAATGTGCCAGAATCATGACCCCGTACTCCACATAATAGTTCCCTGTGCCAACACGGTGAACAAACAAAGCAAAAAGGTGCCAACAACGATGGAAGTAATTCAGGGGAAAAAGCGGCTGCTCTCGAAAACACGACTTATACTTAGCCCAGTAGACCACTACGACGTGCATAGCTTGGCCGGTTAATGCTTGCAATTGGCGAATGGCGGTTTAACTCTTGTTGGGGTGACACAATCAGCAATCCGTGCAGATCTCGGGCACGCTTCACAAGGTTAGTTTGCCCGCTGTCAAATTTACGATATACAGAAACCACACAGTGAGTGCTGACACCCGTATGCTAGTCTTGACCACCGGTAGTAGGGGAGGTCATTGGTAATGAGACCAAACTCCAGAGAAGTTGAAATCAGCCAGTAAGCAGTTTGATGGGAAACAACCATGCAAGTAGATATATTCTCTATTTGCAAAAGTAATCATTTTGAGTGAAAGCAACAATATTAATATTTTTGTTGCTGATGTTTCAACTTGACCCATTTACCTAACACTTCTTGAGCAAGTGAAATTGTTTGACTCCTCTTCTTCTTATCCTTTCGGCTTGTCCTGATTAGGGGTCGCCAAAGCGTGTCATATTTTTCCATCTAAGCCTATCTCGTGCATCTTCCTCTCTAACCACCCACTGTCCTCGTGTCCTCCCTCACAACATCCCTTAACCTTTTCTTTGGTCTTCCTCTCGCTCTTTTGCCTGGCAGCTCCATCCTCAGCACCCTTCTAACCAATATACTCTCTCGCCTCTGGACATGTCCAAACCATCGAAGTCTGCTCTCTCTCTAACCTTGTTTCCAAAACATCCAACTTTGGCTGTCCCTCTAATGAGGTCATTTCTAATCTTATCCAACCTGTTCACACCGAGCGAGAACCTCAACGTCTTCATTTCTGCCACCTCCAGTTCTGCTTCCTGTTGGCTCTTCAGTGCCACCGTCTCTAATCCGTACATCATGGCTGACCTCACCACTTTTTATAAACTTTTCCCTTCATCCTAGCGGAGACTCTTCTGTCACATAGAACACCAGACACCTTCCACCAGCTCTTCCACCCCGCTTGGACCCGTTTCTTCACTTCCTTACCACACTCTCAATTGCTCTGTATTGTCGACCCCAAGTATTTGAAGTCGCTCACCCTCGCTATCTCTTCTCCTCAGAGCTTCACTCTTCCTCCTCCACCCCTTTCATTCACGCACATATACTCTGTTTTACTTCGGCTAATCTTCATTCCTCCCCTTTCCAGTGTATTTCTCTATCTTTCTAATTGTTCCTCAATTAGAAGTGAATTGTTTTGCCTCCATGCCTTATAATTCGGCTTTTTGTGGGATTGAGCAGTATTAACAATTAGGATTTCATCTGAATGTATGAGCTCCACCACCAGCTCATCGGACATAGATGTACATTATTTTTGTTCCTACTGACTACATAAACTGAAGGGAAAAATTCATAAAACAGTGGTGAGGCCACCCATGATGTACGGATTAGAGACGGTGGCACTGAAGAGACAACAGGAAGCAGAACTTGAGGTAGCAGAAATGAAGACGTTGAGGTTCTCGCTCAGAGTGAGCAGGTTGGATAGGATTAGAAATGGGCTCGTTGGAGGGACAGCCAAAGTTGGATGTTTTGGAGATAAGGTCCAAGAGAACAGACTTTGATGGTTTGGACATGACCAGAGGCGAGAGAGTGAGTATATCGGCAGAAGGGTGCTGAGTATGGAGCTGCTCGGCAAAAGAGCGAGAGGAAGACCAAAGAAAAGGTTGATGGATGTTGTGAGGGAGGACATAAGGACTATGGGTGTTAGAGAGGAAGATGCAGGAGATAGGCTTAGATGGAAAAAGATGACATGCTGTGGCGACTCCTAACGGGACATGCCGAAAGGAAAAGAAGACTGACTACATAAATTGAGTCCCACACATTTTTAGTCGTAATAGGATTACCACGTATTGGAGACTTTTATCTCATTCTCTATCACAGACACACCAGATTATTGCAGAAAAGCAAATTTAAATACAACATGGATTAAATGTTTGACTTCAGAGGCTTCCCTTCGCAGTGAAAATGTTTCTGTTCTTGCTAGTTTTGATGTGGGTATACTGTACTTAAAAAAAAAAATGAAGGGATTAGCCACAATATAGATTGTATTCACAAAAGGAAATAATGACGCTCGTTCACCTGTGCTCTTGAGTTCTACATTAGTCCATTATTGAGCTTTTTCACATTTTAAGGACCGTAACGACTTTCCAAACTGGATTTTTCAGATATTAAATCAACTATGACAGAGCGATGCAGCTTCTTTAATCTGGATTCTGTTCCCAGTTGACGTCACTGGAATGCTCATATTACTTTCTTGCATTGCTGTGTTCACATCTTGCTCTCATCCGCAGCAAGGGAAGCGGAATATTTATCGGGGCACGATTGTGATATTGTGCACTAATCAGGGCCGTGAAATGAAGAGTAAATCCAAGGAATGTTAAGGGGGGGGGGAGCTCTGGGGCGCGCACACACACACACACACACACACACACACAAAATCTGGTCGAACGTCTTAAACTTTAATCAGAATCTAAACAAAATTATTTCATAAATGATTAGCTCTACCTGCCAATCTGTAATTGGACAACTTCAATTCCACTAGTTCGGAATGTTTTTTTCCTTGTACGTGGTCCACCAAACGCATCCACTCGCCTGATCCGTACTTGATATCTTGGCGGCATCGCACGCAGTCAAGCCTTGCCCGGTTCCTTGATTTTACGAATGTGTTCATGCAGGTACTCGTTCCCGACTTTATGTTCAAGCCAATTCCAATTCCATGGGTTTTTGATGCTGATTTCCTTGTCGATTTTTTTTTTTCCCCACATTGTCTTTCTCACCGTCTTCCCGTTGCACAATATCCCTTCTTGCGACAGACATTCTGTCAAATTCTCGTAGCAAAGCTTGACTACTGGCAGTGTTTTTTTTTTTCTTCTTACCAACACGTGTTTCAAAGCGAATACCGGGACAGGAAAGACAGAAGTTGTGCACGAATGCCGTAATGTCGTAAAAATAGGAAGTATGGCAATGTCGTTCGTCGGTAAAATTCACGTACACATTGCCAGGTCGCGCTATTTTTAGCCTGCGTTAAGTTCTTCTCTTGCAGTCAAAACATGTACTACGTTCAGCTGGCGTAAAACTCCGCGTGTCCGCGTGTATTGAGCCGCCGCGGTGTACGGGGCCTGGTCGCCGCGCAAGCCTATTAAAGCCGAGTAAACCCTTACCCCTTAATGATCTTTCATGTAAAAATAGAGAGAATAGTTTTGTGAACATCATATTTTTCACAACAGAATCCGCGGAATTCCGCGAATCCACGGAAATCTCACAGCCCTGACTATTTGTGCCTGTAGCGACCTTCCACGTGTCTTCACCGCCTCCAAGTACTCCCCCACCCAAGCTACAACTGTGCAGGAAAGTTAAGGTCGGACGAATAATTCTACATTTGATGCCAGAAAAATCAACTTAAGCCCTCTTTAAAAATGCTTTACTAACTTTTTTAATGGTGATTAATGTTATCAGGTATGAATGCCCATAAATTTGAGTAGGGTTTGTAAGTATATTGTAAGATACTGTATGTATCTTTCTTCAGACCTTTATGTTTTTTTTTTCCCGAAAACTTGTCACTTCAATGCAGCAATGTTCTCAAGTGTATAATATGCACTAGAAGCTAGCTAGCTACTGACCTCACATATTTACCATATAGTTTTGATATGCACTATCACATAAAAAACTTACAACTCAGGGCTTTGATGTCCACGGAGTCAAAATGAAGTGATTAGAAAAATAGATCTGCTACATAATAGTTGACAGTTTTGACCTGGTCAAGTTTGCCGATTTCGGCGTCTCATTGATTCCACAAATCGAGGAATACTTTCAGGGGGTCTGTGGCAAAATTTCTCATCTTAGTTACAGCAGTTTTAAATGAAAACATGGATCTAGCAGGTTTTTTTTTTTGCAGTTAGTGTTGAGTGTGAGCGTGTGTGATGGGATGGAGCGGGCCCAGTGTTCTTGGACAAAAATAAACTAAGGCGCACTATCCTATAGTGTAGCAGCACTCTCGCCACACAAGTGTAGTTGTACTCTTCGCTATGAGGAATCTGTTCACCCCCACCGCCATCACCCTATGACGGCAACGCAGACTCGTTACTTGCCAGATCTGTGGACCAATCTTGTGCTTTCTCACAGCCCCCATACACACACTTGCAACTCCCCCACAACCATAACACATACTCTGCCCACCTCCTCACTGTTACCATCCATGTGTCATCGACTGTTGCTAAGATACAGGCCTCCACCAAGTTTTTTTTCCTTTTTTTCACCAACTGTTTTGACACAGACCCCACTCTGTAGAATCACTTAGTTTTTTTTTTTTCTTTCTTTTTTTTTTTTAGCCATTGTCTTCAGCTTTTATTCATCCAGTTGCTGCCATGACTATAGCAAGCTCGATTTCTCCTGCATGCTCTAAACCGTTTTATATCTTAACCAGGACATCTATCCATGCATTTCCTGATCCGCTTGTCCCCACAAGGGTTATGGGAGTGCCGGAGCCTATCCCAGCTATCCTCTGGAAGGAGGCAGGGTACACTCTGGGTAGGCTGCCACCCAATATCAGGGCACATGTAGGCAGACGACAGTCGCGCTCACAATCGCACCTCTGGGCAATTTGGAGTCTCCAATTGAAGCATGATTTTGGGATGTGGGAGGAAACCGGACTACCTGGAGAAAACCCACGCAGGCATGGGGAGAACAAGCTAACTCCGCACAGGCAGGGCCAGGATTTGAACCCCCGGTCCTGAAAACTGTGAGGCCAACGCTCGAACCAGTTGTTGCACCGTACTGCCTTTTCACCAGGACATTGCGCATAATCGATGATGACTGAGAAAGGAAAAATATGATTAATTTAGTGTACCACGAATACATCTATGACCATGATTTTCCTTTGTGGAAATGTTTAACTAAATTATATGAACAACAGCATTTGTCCAGTACATGGCATGTTTATGCCTGCAGGGAAAAAGTGGTAGAGCTCAGTATGCGTATGCAAATGTATAGTAAATGTTAAAGTATTATTTCCGTGGTTTGGTTCATATACAGGACGTTATACCCACACAAAGACGACACGGTGTTGTGCGCCAATGAAGGCTGACAGGGTAATCTGTCTCCAGCGAGGGATAGAAAGTACTCTCGGGAAGCGTGAGACACACCATAATCAAAAAGCCACGTACGAACTGCAGATGCACAGATTTCCCAACCGACGGTTCACAAGCATGCAAATATTTTTTTTTTTTCCTTTTGTACCTTCCAGTCATCCGTTTCTCTCCTCAGTACTATTTTAGGACAACGAACAAAAGAACTGCACCAAGGTTGAAAAAAAAAAGTTGGGGGAAAACATGTGACCAATGTACATTGTTGAGGGCCACACTTTCTGCAATCAACTTGATGACCTTTATTGTACAGCCATAGACGATAGAAGACAAAGTCATCTGTTGGTCCTTACAGACTAGGGGAATGATTTCAATGTGACTCAAATGGGTAGCAGAGGAAAGACGTAAATATCAAGAAATGTATCCAAAACTATTCATTGATTTCAATGGATTTTTACGCAGGGTGGCACGGTAGTTCAGATGGAAAGCGTTGGCCTCACAGTTCTGAGGACCCAGGTTCCATCCCGTACCCGCCTGTGTGGAGTTTGCATGTTCTCCCACTGCCCATGTTGGTTTCCTCCGAGCATTCCGGTTTCCCTCCCACATCCCAAAACATGCAACATCAATTAGACACTCTAAATTGCCCCGAGGTGTGATTGTGAGTGCAATTGTTTGTCTCCATATGCCCTGCAATTGGCTGGCAACCAGTTCAGGGTGTACTCCGCCTCCTGCCCGTTGACAGCTGGGATAGGGTCCACTGCCTGCTACCCTTGTGAGGATAAGCGGCTAAGAAAATGGATGGATGGATTTTTACGCAGCATATGTCCCATTGTTCCAAAATCCAGGCAAACAAAACAAGTCATTCTTACCTTTGGGACCGTATTTATCATAACAACTATATCCCATGTCTTTATAAAATAAACTAGCCCTAAAATGTCAGTTTTAAAATAAATTTTTGATATGTTTTTCACTGTCTTTTAGTGTCTTCATCATCAAAAAGCAATACAATTGGAAAGTGGCTGGCAGCATCAATAATCATTCGAGTGCAGGGCTCACAATATTAAGACATTGTTTCATATAACTTTGAGGACCTGTAATCATTTGACCACTGGCCACTCATAACAACATTGATATTGTACTTGGGAATAATTGTCTGACTTGTTGTCGTTATTATGGAAGCAAAGGTTGCTAACTTGAGTGTCATGACTCAACAGTAGCTAAAGTTTGATGGGCAAAATATACAATACAAAAAATGTTAATTGCAAATGTGGTAATTGGGAAAATATGCATGAAATGAGTGGCATTTCTTGTAATTATCGTATATATTAAGATAGAAGTGTCAAAGGTGACATCTGAAGTTATCATTAACAATACAATACAGTATTAACGCTCTGCATCTTCGCCAATGACAATTGTGTACCAATAACAGCAGTTTTACCAAACAATTATGTAACTGTGTCACTGATTGCAATACTTGCCTTCAACATGCTCCCTGTTTTATTTCATTTTTTTTCCCAAATTTTTGCCAGGGTGCAGCAGATTGACTCATATATGCAAAGTAGAGAGCAATCTGTCAAATGGCACAAAGAGACAGCATGTGTCAGTGTGTGTTTGTGCTTTACTTTGTAATAACAATCATATAAACATTTGCCACTTACAGTCTAGAAATGTTATTCATTCAACGTTTTTCCACATTATTTTAGAAGAATACATAAACTGCTGCTGAGCACACTTGTGTAATTAGTTTAAATTGATGCTGTACATATTTTTTTCTCCATTGTTTGTCAGACTTGATTCTTTCATTTTTTTAAGGCTGTTGAAGACAAATAAATACTAAATGACAAAATTAAAAAATATATGTTTAATTATTAGAGTGGGTGAGCACATCTGTCTCACAGTTCTGAGTTCGGGGGCTTCAATTATGGGTTCTGACCTTCTTTTGTGGAGTTTGCATGAGGTTCCCTGTTCTTGGTTTTAGAAATGTTCATAGGTGTGAATAACTGAATTGTTGTTGGTCTGTATGTGCCCAACAATTGGTAGAGGACCAGTCCAGACTGTACAATGGAAACTCCACTGCGTGCGCTGGCTCAGCTGGGATAATAGTAGAAGTAGTAGTAGTAATAATAATAATATTAATAATAGGCACCTTTCAAAGGCATTGAAGGTAAATGTACAAACAAACATACCTTGTAGTTAAAAGAAACAGTAAAATGAATAGAACATAAAACAGCAATTTAAAAACCAAACAATATGGGAAACAAGTCTACAGGCAGTCCAGAATTGGTAACGCTGAAGTTTGGATTTCAAGAGGGTTAATTAGTCTGTGTTTCAGAGGTCAGGTGCTTGTCAGCTGTAATTTCTACGCTGACTTGTGAGGGAAACCAAACAGAAGGGGAGCGACAAAAAGTCAGTGAGTCAACCTTAGACGAGGCTCTGAACAAAAACTGCAACAGTTTGGGGAGTGAGGGCTGGGCAGACCTATTCAAACCATTGTTTGAATTCAGAGAAGCTGTCAGTAAGAGAGGAAGTTACCTGCTAAAAAATTTTCAATAGAACATTTCTAAAGAATTTCTACAGAACTGTAGAACTTTAGGACCCAAGTCCTATAGAATTTCTACAGAAATTCCAATATTCTGTAGAAATTATATAGAAATCACAGCCAAAGTTCTATACAACAAGCTGTTCAGTACAAATTCTATAGAATTCTATTGAATTTCTATATACAGTGCCAAACATATATGTGCGTTCATCTGAGATGACCCGCTGTGGCGACCCCGAAAGGGACAAGCCGAAAGAAACTTACTATCTAGTATATATATGGCAGTGGGCTTGGTAGCGAGGTACAGCTGGGGGTCATCGGCGTAGCACTGAAAGTGTACTGTTGAATTTACAGGAAATATTGCCATGAGCTAGGATGCAGATGATAAAAAAGAAGGGGCCCAAGACAGAGCCTTGGGACACACCAGCATTAATGGGGGAGGCATGGGATTTGAATTAGTTCATTTGAAGTGTGTGTGGCTGGAAAGGGAGGAAGTGAACCACTGGAAGTGTGTGTGTGTATGATGCCAATGTGGTGAAGTCTGTTTAGGAAAATGGTATAAAAGACGGTGTCAAAAGCTGCTCTTAGATCAAGGAGGTTGCAGAAGACAAATAAGGCCACAGGCAGTTTCCAGGATAGGTTCCAGTTCACTCAGGACTCAAAGGAGAAGAAGTGGAATGGAAAATGGACGGATGTCGCTTGTTGACTTTGTATGCGCAACAGTTAAATATACAAATTCTGGACATCCACCTTCAATATCATTCATTGCGTTCAGGGTCATCAGAGAACTGAAGATTAACAATCAATCACAATTATTAATGCAACACAATCGCAGTATTAGATCTAACTATAATTGACTCCAAAAGAAATTCTGGATCTCGATGTTTAACTAGTTCAGTCTGCCTTAACAAAGTGAACTCACAAACAAACTGTCTCCTTTTCTCATTCTTTCTTCCAGTCGCCTTGTTCAAAGTGGACGATCATGGAACGGCTGTGGTTGTCTTTGCTGCTGCTGGTGGCAGCGGCATGCAAGGGGCAGCAGTGTCCGAAACGTTGCATGTGCCAGAGCCTGTCGCCGTCGCTCGCTATCCTCTGCGCTAAGACGGGATTGCTATTCGTTCCTGTCGCTATAGACCGACGTACCGTGGAGCTACGGCTTCAAGAGAACTTCATCACAGGTAGTGGAGCAACATTGTTTCAATTGTACCCCGCGGTGATTAAAGCCGGGGCAGTATTACTGTTTCGAGCCATATTTAGATGATATGCGGATCACAGACAAACTGCATGCGGCCAAACCACTCCGCGCGGCGTAGATGAGCCACCCTGGCCGAAGCCGTGATCAGTGGACACGGCACCGACGGGCACATCGACACATTTAGAACCTCTGACTTATGGACGTGGATCTTTTGTTACGTTCTGAAAGGATTATGTCCTCTCCACAACTATTGTTTTTTTTTTTTTAGTCATTTGGAACCCACGAAGCTCTTGTCCTTTGCACCCATGCAATCCATTTTTCACGATGAACCAGAAATTTATGAAGGGTAAATCCATCCTCCCGTTCTGCGTTCGAGCAATATCCAAGCAATGCGACGAGCCGGCATTTTGGCTAACACGAAGGAACAAAAATCTACCTTCCTGCAGGTAAAACTAATAGAAACAAACGAGTCTGCTTCAGTGCGCTACTGCCCTGTACGTCACTTCCTGCTTCTTGTCGAAAACAAATCCTCGAGAGGATTTTCATGGCAGGAGTTACAAAAAGCCATACACCTCAAAATCATGTTTCGTGGTGAAAAAAAGCATGGGATCATACCGGCTGCCGTTTTTTTGTTAATAACATACTAAAAATCATGCATTTAATGACAATGGCCCCTTTAATAAAGGTTATTAACCCATTGCTCCTAAAAAGAGAACATGCTGAGCAGTAGCAATACTATTGTTGCACAATGAAAATTGATTTTGTACATACCTGTTTCCTGATCAAATTGCTAATGCGGTGATACTGCAGACTATTATTTCATAACAAAGAACCCCTAATTAACCATTCTTTTATGTTATAATTGTTATGATATACTATATTTTTGTTGTTGGAGCTAGCAAAGCAAAATACATTTATTCTAATTTTGAATGGGATAATCAATATTGCCTAAACTGAATTGTAAGAAAAAACATTTCAAGTGCCCAAACAGAAAGGACACAATTAGACCAAACAAGAATTATCATTCTGTATGCATATCAGCGAACATGCACTGCTGATAAAATGTCACTTGTTGCACCATTGCTCCTCACACAGCTGTGGTTATTTAGGTCGTAAATCCCCTTCTGGCTGCACTTTAAGCGTGAGACTATGGAGTCCCTGTTTTAGTTTTCTTGCTGATTAATTACTCCTACACTTAAAATTTGAGTGGATATTTGAGAAATGCAAAGGAACTAGCACACTTTTCCTCCATTCCTCTGGCATCTTCACTCCCGCTAGTACTCTATTGAATAAGTTGGTCTAAAACTCCACAGCCACCTCACCAATTTGCTTCCATACTCCACTGTTATGCCATCGAGACCTTTCTAACTTCCCCCTTTATAATCATTGCCACCTCCCGGTCATTCACGCTTGCCTCTTTTATTCTCCCTTCTATCCCATTTTCTTCATTCATTAACTTCTCAAAGTACTCTTTCCATCTACTTAGCACACTACTGGCACCAGTCAACATATTTCCATCGCTATCCTTAATCACTTTTACTTGCTGCCCCATCCTTCCCATCTCTAGCTCCCTGCCTGGCCAAAGTGTAGAGATCATTTTCTCCTTCTTTCGTATCAGGTTAAATCTACATCCAGCCCCTTTTGCGAAGTCATTGTGGGACGATTTGTATACAAGCAATTAAAAGTGGTTTTTTTTTCCCCCCTTTCAGGCTTTCATTCAGAGTATATGATATTTCTGTTTGCTCTTTTCCAGCTGTCCGTAGGAAGGACTTTGCCAACATGACCAGCCTGTTGCATCTGACTCTGTCCAGAAACACCATCAGTCAGATCCTTCCTTCAGCTTTTAGTGACCTGCGGCGACTTCGAGCACTCCATTTAGACTCAAATAGATTAACTGTTGTGAAGGTAAACTTGATGGATGGCTTAATGTTTGTATTGTACTGGGATATTTAGATGTTTAATGATGAGGTTACGAATAATTACGATACAGACCTATTGAGCGTCAAAGAATAACGGCACATTTGCGTGCTCAATACTTACTGTACTTTCATTCGCAATTCCGTAATTTTAACTTCGGTATTGGAGCTACAGTATAAGCTTTTAAAAAGAATCTTTGGCTCAGGATATGTTGGAGTATGACTAGCTGATCCAGGTGGCCAAATGGCGGTTGCCAAATCCATCGTTCATCCACGACGGCTCAAGGCTCATATACTGCATAGTGTGTTCAGATGGGTTTTGCCCTAGAAGTCCCCTAGCAAAACCTGGCGCACACAAATGAAAGTGAACTTTTATTCGAAAACTGTTCTTTGATGCCAGAATGAGGGCGTTTTCAATTGAGCATTGTCGTGTTTTAGTATCCAACTTATTTTTGCTTCTTTTAGGACGATCACTTCAAAGGCCTGAGCAACCTTCGCCACCTGATTCTGGCCAATAACCAGCTTCACTCCATATCTCCCCATGCATTTGATGACTTCCTGTCCACACTAGAGGATCTAGACCTCAGCTACAATAATCTCGCAGAAGTTCCTTGGGACACAATTGGACGCCTAACAAATGTCAATACCTTAAATATGGATCATAACCTAATTGAAAATGTTCCCCAAGGAGTTTTCACCAACTTGCACAAACTTGCCAGGTAAGAAAATCACTTTATGGAAATGTAAATCGTATGATATTTCAGTGTATCCAATCACTTTGCTGATATTGTGTTTGTATTGAGAGAATAAATTACTTGGGACCAGTGATGATTATTAATGCCCATGACAGTTCTTTTAAGTCTACTCATTCACTTGAATCTGTTCTTTAAAAAGATTTGTGCAAAAGATTCAGTGAATGAATCAATCAGTTCCTCAGTACACCAGTTCACTAAACGAATCCCTTAAGTGCCCCCCTTCCCTGACACTGGCTGCTCATTGGTCTTTCACTGAAGTGATTGACATCTCTGGCGAGTCGCAAATACGTTCGCCACCACCTGAAGGGAGTGACAGAACCCTTCAACAGTTGCATTTCCACTCCCAGGTGACTCGCTCGACTCCCGGCGGTGGGCGGCCAAGCAAATACAACGAATCCTTTCATAAACGGATTCAGTTCAGTTTGTTCATTAAAAAGATTCATTTTTCTGGAGGGATCATCCGTGAATGTAACAACACCAATGACAATCTCCTACGTATTAATTTCTGACTGTCTCATGCTTTTATTGTTACAGGCTGGACATGACATCCAACAAACTGAAAAAAATTCCTCCTGACCCGCTGTTCCTGAGATTCCCAGTTTATGCAAAATCCAAAGGGAGCCCCCTGTCCTCCTTGGTTTTGAGTTTTGGAGGAAACCCTCTCCATTGCAATTGTGAACTTCTGTGGTTAAGAAGACTGACCCGAGAGGATGACCTGGAGACGTGTGCTTCCCCCCAAGACCTTAGTTCCAAATACTTCTGGACAATACCTGAAGAGGTTACATTCCATTCCATAAATTAACATATAAAGATACATTTTAAAGAACACTCAAAAAAAATCTGCTACTTTATATATATATATATATATATATATATATATATATATACTTTTCTCCCCTTAGGAATTTATTTGTGATCCGCCAGTGTTAACCCGCAAGTCACCTCAAACTATGACTATGGAGGGCCAGCCTGCCAGTCTCAAATGCAAAGCAAATGGGGATCCAGAACCAGAAGTCCACTGGATCAGTCCCGAAGGGCGACTAATATCTAATGGCACAAGGTATTTTCATGTGCTCCATACCAGAATATGTAGTCTAATATATAGTCCACAGCAATTATTTGTTCTTCACCTTTAAGGCTGGGGAGGGAGGTGCATACCACTCCATGCATCAATTAATACGTACAGTAGTTTTTACTTCAGTTGTTAATCTGGAGAAAGATTTTAAGACAAATTCTGGAAAATGTTTTTTAATGTTTAAATTACCAGACTGTTTTTCTTTGCTTGTTTTTGGTTGGCACCGGTCTGCCTCAAAGACTGAGGTTCAAATGTTACCTCGGATCTTTGTGTGGATTATACATGTTCTCTTTGTGTTTCCTCCAGGTACTGTGTTGTCATACCACATTTCAAAACCACATTTGTTTGGTCAGTTGAACACTTTTAATTTCCCATAGAAGCTAGTATGAGTGTGGATGGTTGTCTGTCTATACAAAGTATGTGGCCTGAGATTGACTGACCGTCAGTCTGGCGGTTTTAATGAAAATCATCTGGGATGGGCTTCAGCTCACCCGTGATCGTGAACGGGATAAATAGTGGAAAATTGATGGATTGAACCGTTTTTCTACATGGTTTTCTTTCATTATCCCAAACAGCTGTTGGAGCAGATATAGTTGTTACACAAAGGTTTCACTCCAATAAGTTTTGGAAATGTATGAGGGGACTATTTGAGGTTTCAGTGGAATAGTCCCATCACTATAGTCACAGTCACTGACCTACCTGGAAATGTAAGAGTCAGACTATTACTTGAAAATGTAAGGAAACTGAATCCAAAGAAGACTGATATAAATTTTCCAAATCTTTCCAAATCAAACCCTCAGTCAATACAATATCTTAGAAGGCATTCTTACTTGCTTTAATATCTAGCCATCCATATTTTTATAGCTTTTTCTGTTCAGGTTCACAGATGAGATGGAGTCTATCCCCTTTGGCTCTTAGTGATAGGCAGAGTAGGCGACACATTGAAGTGGTTGCATGTCAATCACAGGGCAAAGAAACAAACAGCTGTTGACGCCCACCATTACATTGGTGAATATTCGGTTAATTTACCGCCAATGTTTTCAAAACACGGGAGGAATCTGGATTACCAATGCAAAACTCATGGAAATCTAGGTGCCAGTATGCAAACTCCATAAAGTAAACCCTGAGCCAAGATTTGAACCAAAAACTCTGAGGCAGATATGCTGACAACATTTCCCTTCTTTTTTCCAGGCTTAAATATTTTGAAATCAAAATGGCATATTTGTTCATGATTTCTTTCAGAACATTGGTTTTCCCAAATGGAAGCTTGGACATCAATGTCACCTCTCTAAAGGATGCGGGGAACTTCACCTGCATTGCCTCCAATGCGGCAGGCGAATCCACAGGAAGAGTGGAACTGGTTGTTACGCCAATGCCCCATCTGGCAAACAGCACAAGCCGCAGCAGAGACCCATCAGAGGCCAGAGAACCTGCTCCGTCTGACATCCTAACCTCGTCTAAAGTCTTGATGCCTAACAATGAGACGAGAGCAGATCGCAGGGTTTCCTTGGTGCAGCTGACAGGAAACTCTGCCCTCATTAGATGGAGCAGTCAGACACCTATGTCAGGAGTCAGGATGTTCCAGGTCCAATACAACAGCTCAGGGGATGACACGCTGGTATACAGGTTGGTCTGTCCACATGTCTGTGTTGAGTTAAAAAACCAAAAAAAAAGTGTCTCTCTACATATCAGGCATGTTTGTAAAACCCCCTTGGACGGGCTGCATATTTGCTGCTGAGTGTCTGTGTGCATTTGCATGTTTGATAATCAGGAGACTTCTGTTCCTTCTGTGTGGATGAGAGCAGATGAGAGACGATACACATGGAGATTAGCCCAGTCATGCAGTAATACATGCCTAATCAAATGAAAATATGAAGAGTTCTGCTGTGGAACAGAGATATGACAATTTAAGCAAGCGGAATTTGAGGAGGGTGACTGTTGAACACATTTAAACATTTAAACTCAATTGAGCTTTTATCACCAAATGACTCCACTAATAATTTCCTTGATTGTTTTATTGTTGCTGTTGTTGCTGTGGTTTTTTTGTCATCAAAATTGTCCATATTTGGCAAAGACTTTCCTCCAAGGAAGGCAGAGCTCTCGTGAAAACCCTCAATATGGAATCTGTATACGAGTCTGCACTGTAATTGCGATCTCTGTTGTAATTTTTCTGGTATACAGTTTCAAGATTCCAGCCTCCGTATTATCAATCATTTAATCTTCTTCTCCCTTGAATAAATAACTGAGTTGAAGTTTACTTTATTTTCAATCTGGTGAGCGATACTGTAAAGTTAAATTAGCCAGTCTCCCTGCATCATACAGTTGAAGGTACACCCTGTAGGAAGTTGTATTTATCTTTGAGTTGACAATCGTTCTTGCTCTTGTCTTTTTTTCAAATTTCATCCAAAAAATAATCCTTGAGTGCAAATGTAATTATCTGTGGAGTTCTCTCCGTGATACTTGCGCAATGATCCAGCCTCAGCCCTCGTCTCATAACCCACCGGTGGCCACGTTGCCAGATTTACATACGCCTCACTAACTCCGCTAACAAATAGATAAAGGAAAGAAGCTCAATAATTCTCCTTCCAACAAATACAAAAACATGGCCTCTTTGGCTGTTAGGCAGCTCCACTATCACATTACAACTGAATAGAAGATCAGTTTACCCTTTAATCGATCTTGTGGACGGCCAGTGGCCTGTCTTCCAGGGGCCCTGACGACGATTCCAAAAGAATGATATCCCCAATGATGCCCCAATTTCGCATAAATTGTTGAGCTTCTTCACTCCAACTGAGGCTAGTCTGTCCCACCTAAGTCCCTCGTCGCACGAACTGATGAAGTCCGTTTGGACGACAGGTCAAACGGCTTGCAACCAGAACATTCCAGTTGCGATCGATTCAATGCCCCGTGAATCTAAATTCATCACATAGCGGTCTTGATGATTTATCTCGACGTACCCTATGAGAATCCATTAGGGGGATGCGCTACCACATATCCCTTTTCAGGTACAAAATAAAAAGCATGTTCACGTACTTCCTGCTGCCTGCTGTCTGTCTTTTGGTCAATATCCATTAGCAGACCTGAGGCACTTTACTTTGAAAAGAGAAGGGTGAGGAAAAGATAGGGGAGGGAACAAAAGAGTAGAGGGCAGGAAAACATGGATGCAGTGTACTGTAGTGGTGCTCAAAACAGACACTCTTTGTGGTTGCAGTGTCTTTATGGCAGTTAGAATAAATCATGCAAACCAGCATGACATAATCTTTTCCTTCTCAGTCGTATAATCTTAATTGTAATAGACTGTTTTTAATGGGACATCTGTTGTTGTCATTTATATATATAATAACTACTTTAAAATGGGGACAATGTTCCTTTATTTTTCTTCTCTTTTAAACCTGTTCTGTTTAGTTGTACTGTCGTGGATCTGTAAGGCTTTTATCCAGTTTTGTTTGGTAACACGGGTGTTCGAGCAGCATAACAGGTCATCTAGATAAAATGACTACAAATAATGTCACAAAGGAATCACGTTCTTATTTGTGCCCAGGGCGCTGTGCTTAAATAGTGTCTTGACCCCTTTAAGAACTGGAGAGTTGACATCTTAATACGAGCCGTGTCATTGGTAGGAATCCCAGCTCAAGCAGTTAAATCCAGTGGCGTTTCGATAAGAAATCCTTCCATATGCATTATAGCCAACTGGTGACAGATTTTCCTCATCAGGGAAAATTCTCCTTTTACATCAAGACTAATAATACCTGTCAGTAATAATGCTGATATGTGTCACACTTGACAGTGCCCTGTAGGTCTGTTTCTTTATAGCAGTTGTTCATGCTAGTAGTGCCTTATATGTTTGGAGAGACAGCACGAGACATATGTTTTTTGTCACGGCTGAGGTTTTATATGACATACTGACCCGGGAGCAAGCAAATACGTCACACTAAATTAAGACCAAGTATCATTCTTACACTTCAGGCAATTCTTTGAGATGGGACATATGTACTTTAAAATCGTGTGGTGTCAGATTGATGAGTTGTATGCAATGACATAAACATCCATCTCTTTGAAAGCAATATAAGACTGTAAATCCAATTGCAGCTCTTAATATGATGGGAAAAATTTATACCAAATTTTAAATTTGGAAAAAAGAAAGTTGGAGATAATGGAATAGGGTAACTCATAATGTAGGAGGAGGAGGAGTGAAGCTCCAGGGGGAAGAGATAGCGAGGGTGGATGACTTCAAATACTTGGGGTCAACAAGAGAGAGCAGTGTGGTAAAGAAGTGAAGAAACGGGTCCAAGCGGGGTGGAACTGTATGCGGAAGGGGTCTGGTATTCTATGCAACAGAAAAGTCTCTGCTAGGATGAAGGGCAAAGCTTATAAAACTGATGTACGGATTAGAGACGGTGGCACTGAAGAAACAACAGGAAGCAGAACTGGAGGTAGCAGAAATGAAGATGGTGAGGTTCTTGCTCGGAGTGAACAGGTTGGATAGGATAAGAAATGAGCTCATTAGAGGGACACCCAAAGTTGGATGTTTTGAGGACAAGGTCCGTGAGAACAGATTTTGATGGTTTGGACATGTTCAGAGACGAGAGAGTGAGTATATTGGTAGAAGGGTGCTGAGGATGGAGCTGCCAGACAAAAGAGCGAGAGAAAGACCAAAGAAAAACGTTGGTGGATGTTGTGAGGGAGGAAATGAGGACAGTGGGTGTTAGAGAAGAAGATGGACGAGATAGGCTTAGATGGGAAAAAGATGACATGCTGTGGTGACCCCTAACGGGACAAACCGAAAGGAAAAGAAAGAAGAAGAAAAACTCTGGGTTTGACGTAATGAAATGTGATCTGTTTCACTTTGGAAACTACAGTACCGTATTTTCCGCACTATAAGGCGCACCTACAAGCCTTGAATTTTCTCAAAAGCAGACGGTGCGCCTTATAATCCAGTGCACCTTATATATGGATCAATATTGAGCCTTTAGTGCAGCTCCATCTAACGGATGCATAACGTAACCCCAGCCTCAACCGAACCGTCTGTTCTATGCGCCTTATAATGCGGTGCGCCTTATAGCGCGGAAAATACGGTATTTGCACGTGCCAAATTTCCTCATCCGATAATGAGCAAATCTTAATGACTCAGCACAGGCATGGCAAAAGTAAATGTCAAGGTACTTTTGTCATCTGCTTTGCAAGCATGTTCAACACTTATTACAGACAACACCACAGGGGCTTCATCCGGACTGCTCACATTACTTCCCGGTGGTAGATTGCGCAGTTGCTGCTGAGTGTAGTCTTCCATGAAATCCACCCGCATTTCATTGCCCAGGGTGATCACGTTAATTAAAACGAGTGACATCTGTATGTGAATGTGTGTGCGCGCGCTGGTGGATGATAACCGAATCTCAAGGGAGATAACGTTAGAGCAGGTGATGAAGCGGAGGACGCATGTTGCGGTTGGTGTGGGACAATTAGAGGATATTTTCGTCAGTGTACAGTGGGGGGATGCGCATGTACGTCTCAAATTATTAATGGGGAGAAATTATATACTACGATACGTTTCTATTCATGCTTTGAGAGAACCAGGAAACATTTTGCAATGTGGTGTTTTCTTGTTAATGCATATCCATGATGAGGTTCTGTCCACGTAGATCTATATGAACATTTGAGGTGGTACCAAAAAAGAGTGTCGTGTGGGAGTGATAAAAATGTAAATTCTAATCTTTCGGCATACGTAATACTTTTGGAGGCGGCACGGTGGTGCAGCTGGAAAGCGTTGGCCTCACAGTTCTGAAGTCTCGGGTTCAATTCCGGCCTCGCTTGTTAGACACACTCTAAATTGCCCCTGATTGTGAGTGTGGCTCTTTGTCTCGATGTGCCCTGCGATTGGCTGGCAGCCAGTTCAGGGTGTACACCGCCTCCTGCTCATTGACAGATGGGATCGGCTCCAGCACTCCCCGCGACCCGAGTGAGGATAAGCGGCTACAGAAATGGATGGATGGATAATACTTTGACAGTCATATAATTTACTCGTTCAGATGAAGGAGGGAAAACAAAATGATTTCAGAAGTTGGAGGGTTAATGATAAAGCAAACGAAGACGGGTACTTGTGAACAAGCTAGTTAAGCCTGATTCACACAAAAAGACTTGTCCTCTTTGAAAAGACGTTTTATCTGCTCCAGACACTGCACGTAAAGTTAAAAAAAAAAAAAAAAAAAGGACATTCAACAGTTTTGGTCACCGTGTGTGGTGTGCTCCGAGAATCTCAGCAAAGCAGACAAAACACAAAGATACTGTTGCACTGCCGATCTTGAAGTCTCATGTGATCACACTTGATCTCACAAATGCAGAGAAGAAGAAACACTACCGGTTACGTGCCTTGGTCAAAAAAAAAAAAAAAGGCAGTGTCATGGGCATATGTGTCAACTTTTCGGAGCGCAAACCTGACTACCAAAAAAATCCTTATAGAGAGCAAAAAAAATCCTTAACATATCAGCACCCTTCTACCAATATACTCACTCTCTCCAAGTCTGCTGTCTCTCACCTTGTCTCCAAAACATCCAACTTTGGCTGTCCCTCTAATGAGCTCATTTCTAATCCTATCCTACCTGTTCACTCTGAACGAGAACCTCAACATTTTCATTTCTGCCACCTCCAGGTCTGCTTCCTGTTGTTTCTTTAGAGCCACCGTCTCCAATCCGTGCATCATGGCCGTCTGGCACTCACCACTGTTTTATAAACTTTGCCCTTTATCCAAGCGGAGACTCTTCTGTCACATTGGGCACCAGACACCTTCCGCCGACTGTTCCACCCCGCTTTGACCCGTTTCTTCACTTCCTTACAACACTCTCCATTGCTCTGTATTCTTGACCCCAAGTATTTGAAGTTGTCCAGCCTCACGTCTCTTCTCCCTGGAGCTTCACTCTTGCACATATATTCTCTTTTACTTCAGCTAATCTTCATTCCCCTCCTTTCCAGTGCATGCCATGTATTATTTTTTTTTAAATCCTTTTAAGCAAACACGGTAACGGACATAAACATAACATTTTGTCCACTATTTGGGTCTCTCCGATGTGCTCATTGAATGCTCTTGGTATCTAACTGCATGACTCACTCCGTGCACACCTCGGCCAAAATAAGAAACACGTGCACCTTGCAGCAAACCTCCACACTGTTTGCACCTGCTGTATTTGAGGCGACTAAAAAAAAAAAAAATGAGTCAATAGTTCAGACACCAAAAAAGCCTGATCTTATTTGTCGTACCTATTTTCTCTTACAGTATGTGTCCGCAGGCTTTTTCATCCCCCTGTGTTAGTCTGTCTCTCCTTCTACTTTGCATAATTTGTATGTTTTAGCATGCTCATTTCCCCCCAACGTTTTCGCTCTCGTTATGTCTTCCACATTTTGCATAGAAGATGTTTGCTCTCAAACTGTTTCCCCGCGTCACTGATCTTGTTGCCTGTGTGTTCTCCTTTCATTTGATGTTGCCTTTCGATACTTTTAAGTCATGTTCTTTTCATGTGTTCTCATCTGTTTGGCCTCTCATCTCCCTTGTCCTGGCTCACATTCCCTCTCCTTCGTCGGTGGAACGCTGAACTCAGCAGAACGCCGGCCGTTGTCCAACCCCTAATCTCCTTGTTTGGCATCTTGCTGCTGTTTTCATCATCGCCCCAAATTGATGTTTAACTACCCAGCGACGTGCCCACCCCCTCGCTAACCCTCCGGTTCCCGACTCATCCGTCCGCTAACAGCTAAGCCGTCACATCCTCGCGGATAGCGGAAAGAATGATTAAAGAGAATCAGGGCACAGAGTTTGGGTGCAAGAATGGAGGAGAGAAGGAAAAGGTGATAGGAGTGGATGGGGAGAGGATGAAAGGACAGATGATGCATGTTTGAGAAGGAACCTACAAGGGGAGGGGAAGACGACAAATTAGCGAGGGATTCCGAAATTAAAGAGGATTTGGATGGTAAATAGGGATGGTAGATCATCTCTCTTAGCTCCTCTAGCGCTCAAGAAAAAGCAAGCAAATATAACAATCAGTTCTGACCTCTTTCATATGTTTTCTGAATCGTTATCAATCATGCTCCACACAATATATTCCACTTTGTGTGTTTTCCGCCGCTGTTCCAAAGACAGTCTAATCTGCCTGACCTTCATTCATCATGTTCCCAATATTCTCTCACACAGCTTTTCCTGGTTATGTTTAAGCATGGAGGGTAATAAATGTATCAGTATTCTTTTATTTACGTATTATGCTGATCATGATCTATCACGGTTCTGCACGCAAGCGGTGGTGCCATATAGCTCGACATGGGCTAACTTCACTTCCATCGACTACCGTATTTTCCGCACGATAAGGCGCACGTAAGAGACTTTAATTTTCTCAAAAGCTGAAAGTGCGCCTTATAATCGGGTGCGCCTTATATATGGATTGATCTTGAGCTTAGCGCAGCCCAGCTAATGGATGCATAACGTAAACCCAGCCTCTCCTGTAGCGTCTATTCTATGCGCCTTATAATGCGTTGCGCCTTATAGTGTGGAAAATGCAGTACTTAAAAAAGGAAAGCCCAAGTACTTTCTACTTCTGCCCTAAAACTGCACTTCTACGTAGTCAATGTTACCACAAGAAATGTGCCAGCTCAGACAATACACGACTTTCACCGAGAACATCAAACAACGATTCTAGTAATCCAGAATATGTATCTAGTATGTGCCACTTGAACATTCCAAATTAAGAAACACAATTACTGCATGTAACACGTTCTAAAGCATTCAGGTAATTGTAACTTTAGAAAACAACTCAACGGAGGATCTTGGATATGCCTGTGTAGAGAAATATGAACTATACTTAAAAGAAACTCAAAGGAAGAAAAGTTGAAATGAAAAACTCTTACTAAAGGGTGGAAAAAGTATATGGGGTTCTCAAACTCAATTTTCCTTGGGGACGCTGGAGGCAGAGTCCTGCTGAGGCTGGGCCGATATCAGGCTCCAGCACCCCCGCAACCCTTGTGAGGATAAGTGGGTCAAGCTGATTCTGATACATATAACAGTATCATTTCTGAATGTATGCAGATTTTTCTTTTTAGTTGTTGCACACAACACAGAGATCCAAACGGTTCGAAAAAATAATAGTCATGCAAAGCAAGATGTCAGTGATGGTGTGCATTGGGGGTGTTGCACCTGAGCAAAGTTTCAGAAGGCGTTCAGCGCTTTGCTCAAGGGCATCTCGGGAATGGAAAGGAGGCAGAGCAGCACCTCTCCAACAACAATTTGCTCTTGAATTTATTTCATTACACTGATTTGTCACCATGGCAGGATCAAGACCAATGATGCTCTGGTCATTAAGTCCAAGTTCGTAGAGTCTGAGCTCCTGCTCTCCAAGATAAGAATTATTGGATTGTTATTGCCTGCAGTTTTGGACTCGGAGACTCGATAAGGTGTCCCTGGATTAGAATACAAACTTTGACTGTAAATATTGTAGCAAACAAACATAGACGTTCACGTGTGTCTTGGTAAACTGTTTTGCACATGAACACGAAGGAATCCGATAAGTGATTCCAGCGGCGATATTGATATGATGTGTCGTGGAAGGTCTTGCATATCATGGAAAGATCTATTCTTTTCCCCTTGTTATGGATACAATGTGAAATGTAATAGTCATTGCAATGCTCCTCTTTCTCTCTTTTTATCTTTTTTTAACAATCCTTGTCATTCCCTTTTGCTTGATCACTCTATTATTCATGCTGTCGTGCGCCAATTCCATTCTTCCGTGTTTTCTTTAACGGCCCTTTGTATCCCTTATTCCAAGATCTCTTCTAAAAATAGTCCCAAATTATTTTGTCACGGCTTTCTTATCACGTGGTCGTCATCATTCTGCTTTTTCACTCAACGGAGGCCCTGGAAGCGCACACAGAGAGTGATGTTTTCTGGGTATTGAACAGGACTCATCCACATGAAACATGAAATTAAATATTAAAAGTAACATTTACAGTGCCAAGGAGGTAAGGCAAGATTTGACCCCATCTCCTTAATTATTTATGTCAGTTTCAGTCCAAATCCATTGTTGCTTATTATTTTGAATCCATTTGTTGCCTCATAACAAAAAGCATCTATGTCTGAATCTGTGTAGCAAACTCAAGCCTCTATGTCTGGATGTGCTACGTTGACATTTACACAGGAAAATAATCTAACAAATAAACAAAAAAAAAAAAAATTCACACAATTGCATTTTGTTAGGTGGAAAAAAGAATGAGGTAGTCCAACAAAATATATACCGGCGAAAGTAATTAATAAACATTTTTTTCTTTCCAGTTACTGTCAATAAATTTGATGTTTCTCTCTTTAGTTTCACCATAAATATATATTTTTTTCAAACCATTCTTTGTTTTTGTTGAATGTTAAGCATTTTTGGTAGCACGGTAGTTGACTGCTTAGCACATCTGCCTCAAATCCGGCTTCACCCGGGGGGAGTTTTTATGTTCTTCCCGTGCTGTCATGGATTTTCTCCAGGTACTCGTTTCCTCCCACATCCCAAAAAAACATTCATTGCATGGTCGGTTGATTTAAAACTCTAAACTGTCTGTAGGTGTGAATGTGAATATAAAAACACTATTTGTTTATAGCTGCCCTGCAACCGGCTGGAAGTCAATTCAGGGTGTATTCCCCTTTAGCTAGGATAGGTGACCCTAGTGAGGATAAGCGGTATAGAAAATGGATTGCGGGGTTAAGTCAGGGCTGCTCAATGTGTCGATCGCGAGGCAGTTTCGGTCGATTGTGACGGCGTGGTGAGAAAAAAAAAAAAAAAAAAGACATCAGCCGCCTAGCCCAACCCGTCGATCGCGAGAGGCTGGATGCTTGAGAAGTAGATCATGGGGTAAAAAAAAGTCTGGGCACCCCTGGGTTAAGTAGTGTCTTTTATTATTCCCATATGTCCAAAGGACATTTTAAAGCATTTGGCACTTGCCCCGATCCGTATTATTTCAAAGAGGCACTTTACATTACTATTTTTTTTTATCTCTGTATTATATAAATCCAAATCTCAGGGAAAAAGGCGATGCAAGCAATAATGGTGACGGAAGGTGAAGGACGAATAAAAGCAACGCGGAGTCGGGCAATAATTAGGGAGTGTTGAAAGGGAAAAGCAAAGATGAAATAGGGGTGAGGGGATGATGGGAAAGGCCACGGAGGAAAACGCCGGTGCGAGAAGATTGAAAGCTCGACATTGAAATGCAGAAGAAACGGAGGGAAAGGTAGGACGGCACAGGGCTGGAAAATGCCTCATTAGGAGGAAGGACCCTTGCCGCTGTCAGGAGTCTGCACAAAGGGTCGGAGTGAAAGCGCTTTTAAGACACAAGTGAGCCACCAACTCCCCAAAATGAAGAACGCCACACGCTTTCCGCGGGGACTTCATTCATGGACAACTGTTTGCAAACGCCGATACTGGAAGTGAACTCAGCACGTCGTCGTGACAATGTTTAGTCGTCGATGGCGTTTGAATTTGGAAATTTGCGCACCGTTGCGAAGTCGCCCTCGGGAGAAGGGACGCAAGAAGAGATGCTGTGGGGCGGAGGGAGGGGAGGGTGAGCAAAGGAGGCAGCTAGAAAGAATGCTTCATCCTTAATGACCACAGTATGTTGTTATTTTAGGAGGTTGGGGGTGGGAGGAAGTGGGGGGGGGGCGTCCAACTTGAAACCTCTCATCATGTAATGTATCGTAGCAAAGTGCTTTGTAATGTCTCCATCAGCCTCTCGCCAAGAAGCTTGATCGATTCCTTCAGCTCATTTTGTGATTCTCCTTCAGATGAAATGGCATTAGATAGAAAAGTGCGACACCGTATATTTAAAAATAAATAAAAGGTGTGCGCATATAAAATGCAATACTAATGAATTAATCCCATTTGAATGCATTTGAATGGATCTGTAACTTTAAAAGGGAATTTTGTTATCTCGTAGTACGGCCATGTAGAGACCCTGGAAAAAATTGACATTTATTATGTAAAGTAACTGCAGATGAGCGAATACAACTGACTGACTGTTTAAAAAAAAAAATATATATATATATATATATATATATGCATGTTAAATTCCAGGCCACAGCCATACTGCTCGGAAATGGAAGATTAGCCAGTTTCTAATCCTGTGTGTGTCCATCTAGTGTACATTTTCTATTTATTTATTTGTTGCTTTGAGTCGATACTAGGACACATATGAAACTCTGTTTGGCACAACTACACAACTGGAACAAGACCTGCGACTGACTGGCGACCAGTTCAGGGTGGAGTCAGCCTTTCACCCAAAGTCAGTTGAGATGTCCTCCAGCACCTCATGACCCTAACCGGGATGTGCGGCGTTGGAAAGTATTCAGTAATTAAATAATAGTCATCCATCAATCCACCCATCCATTTTCCGAGCCGTTTATCCTCACAAAGGTCGAGGGAGTGCCGGAACCTATCCCAGCTGTCAACAGGCAGGAGGCGGGGTACACCCTGAACTGGTTGCCAGCCAATCGCAAGGCACATCGAGACAAACAAACAGCTGCACTCACCATCACACCTACGGGCAATTTAGAGTCTCCAATTAATGCATGTTTTGGGAGGTGCCATGTGTGGGACATGCCGCTCCGGACCATACGCTGCAGATACATATAGTACATATTGGTACGTTGTGAAACTAGATGTTCACACAGAAACACTGTAAATATTTATTTGAATACCTTGTTTCCATCCAGTGACTACAACACAGCAATAAAACGGCTCAAACACAACAGAAACGTTTTTATTCCGCTCGTCCTGTTCACTCAAACCACAAAAGTCGTGATCATCTTCTCAGAAAGTCTCCGTCACACACTATTTCAATCGCTCAGTCGAACTTAATGTCATTTTCATCCTGAGGTTTTGCCGTTTTTCTCACGTAGTAGTCCAGCCTTTCCAGATCCGTTGGTGATGGTTTATTCTTTTTAAGATCCACTGGCAGACCTCAGAAAGCATGCAGCCAAATTTTGTGAAAGATTTTAAATTAATTCAATTTAAAATATAGATGATGTTTGTGCGTGTCGTGCTTCGTTTTGCTCTGAGCCCACCAAAAAGTTGCACAGTCTTCTTTTATGCACGCTCGAGGTAGCTTCATTCTTCTTCCATGCGCAATTTAAGTAGATTCTTCTTCTTCTACACGCAATTGAGGAAGATTCTTCTTCTTCGACTTGTACTTGAAGTCGATTCAACTTCTTCTACACGTGTTAAAGGTGAAATCTTACTCTTCTGCACATTGGAGGAATCTGCCAATGCTCAAACCCGAGTGCATTGTGTGCATCGAGTGCGCACATAACCCAAATATTATCTGGAATACGAGATAGAGAATCGACTTCAAACCTCTTCTGTTCAGTTGTCATTTTGGAAGCTTGTGGGACGTGGCAACTGTAGCTAAGGGGGCGGCGCTTAAGATCACCAGTCAGAAAGGTCCATTGTCTTTCCAGAATACAATTCCTACGCAATTTTTTTCTTGACTTGATCTCAGCTATGTGAGATTAGCTTCTCTTGTTATCGGCAGCCGTTTCGTTTTGACAGAACACAAATTTTGTTTTGATCTCTCGTAATTGTGATCAATCAAGTGTTGCCAATAACCCTCTATGAATGTAATGGAACATTTTTCCGCATACGATTAAAACAAATAGAGATATTACCGACATTGATCCAACAGATGAATTCAACTGGAGCTCGTTTCAGTGACGAGACTGCATAAAACTGCTGAACTGAATTGCTGGCTCAGTGTAGCGAAAATGATCCACTTCAACGGGGACCGTGAGTTTGACAGACGATACAGTACGTATTGAAAGTATAGTATGTCACTTTTAAAGTCGGTTGTGAATTTGGAGCGCCCCTAAAAATAGCCAAATTGAATTACGGCGAGCATGACCGGAGGCACATTCAAACGAGAAGTTGAAACGGGCCTGGCTTAATCTACTTGACAGTATTGAAGGAAACACGTGCTTTTCTTGAGCTCTTAAAGCAGGCGGTGTCTATCGAGCACAACTTGTCATTGAACTCTAACGTCTACTGCAGCCTTTACAAGACTTTTTAAGCCATTATCAAGCATTGGCTTTAGCCTCACTCTCTCCCCCTATGGCCCACTTAGATTGATGTAAAATTAGGCTTTAATCCACCAACTGAACTAAATACTCTCTCCCCGGTGTCAACACTGCTCATTGCGCAAAATGTTATCCCCTCTCCATTCATTTCCTATCTTTTTGTGATTCTAGAGCTGCTCCATATCTCCATCCAGATTCTCATTTGTTCAATCTGCGGGTCATGTATTATAAATTTGAGTTGATTTAGCAAGTTGTCCCCCGCTTGCCGGGCTTCCTTTGAAATTAATCCTTTCTCCTCTGCATCGCACTCTCGGCTGCCGTCTCTTTCCCTCTCCCGGCTCTGTCGTACGCTCGGCGTGCTTGACGGGGCCGTGGGCAGTCCGCGGAATCGATTGCGTTGATAAACGGGAGACAATCCGACAGAGGCTTTGAAAATATAACCTATTAAAGCTAGTTTAGGGGCGTCCGCTCATGTAGGCCAAAATGACAAACGGACACGTATAAATGTCAGTTTGGAGAAGCGGGAATTCCTGTTTGGCTGTAACACTTAAGGAGATATACGGTGGCACCATTTTCGAGTGAAAACCACTATCCTATGACTACCATGGAGACCGGCTATTTGAGTCCATCCATCCATTTTGCAAGCCGTTTATCCTCACAAAGGGTCGCACGAGTGCTGGAGACTATTTCAGCTAACCTCGGCCCTTTATTAAAAGTACCGTTTTTATTGTGGTTTATGTATGCATTGGGAGCGAGGGGACGGATGCCGCCCGTGTAATTTTATCACCAAATCTTTTTTTTTTTCCGATTTCCAACCACCTCACATTTTTTCCCCGCCGTCTGGTGTTTCAAGGTCGCAGAATTAGCAATCCGGCCTTCTGTTGCTTAAAGCGGGCTGTGGGGAAAAATAACTCACAAAGTGAAGTGGACGTGCAGAGGAAGACAGAGGCGCAAACGATCGAGGTAGAGACGTTGCCTCAGCATTGGTTGCAATTACGGCATCAAGTGGTTAGACGGCATCTGTTTTATCACATCGTCTATATTTCATGTCCTTGGGAGAGTTCATTTACCACCATGTAAAATTCAAGCACTAAAGAATCTAGGTTCAAGAGCAGAACTTTTGAGGCTCGCAGCCCAATTACATCATAACAATGGTGAAGATCAAACTGCTTATTTAGTTCATTGATTGGGCCTTCAGTTCAACCTCTGTGCGTTCCCATTGTCTGGATGACTTGAATTGAATTGATTTCCATTTTCCTCGATTCAACATTTTTGTCAATCGCACGTTTTGGGGATGTGACTTTCTACAGCCTAATGATTTGCGATAATTGCTTTATGGTTGGGGACAGGCACCAAATGCTACTTTGACACGCTAAGGCTGGGGAAAATTAGACCGCTATGGTGCAGTTTACAAGCTTGACTTATACTTATACTTACAAAATACCGTAATTTTCGGCCTACAGAGCGCACCTGATTATAAGCCTCACCCAGTACATTTGTTAAAGGAAATACCATTTGGTACATACATAAACCGCACCTGTGTAAAAGCTGCAAGTGCCCACATTGAAACACGAGATATTTACAAAGAAAGACGGTATACCGAAAGAGTTTTCAAAGTTTTAATTTAATGTAATTTTAATTTATCTTAGTTTAACATAGCAACAACACGGTAGCATGAACAGGGCTTGTTAAAAGAAAAAAAAAAAACATAGCGGTGAAAAAAAAAAAATAGCCACGAGAGCTACACGGTAGGACAGCACTAACAGAGCTCGTTAAAAAAAAAAAAAAAAAAAAAACATACCTAAATCACTGGGACGTGGCAGTAACACAGCAGAAACACACTAGCGCGGCGCTAACGCCCGCGTGGCACAAACAGGGCCGGCTAAAAAATTTTTTAAAAAATCCCGGTAAAAATCACTGAGACACGCCAGTAACACAGCAGCAACGTGCTAGCACAGTGCTAACACGAGTGCAGCACTAAGAGGGCCAGTTAAAAAAAAATAAAACATACCTAAGTCACTGAGACGAGGCAGTAACACAGCGGCAACACGCTAGCACATCCTTAACACTAGCGCAGCACTAACGGGGCCGGTTAAAAAAAAAAAAAAAAATCAGATAAAAGTCACATATATTCCACTGGTCTCACTCTTGCCTTTTCCGCTCGAGTGCCCCCTTGCGGCCGTTAGAAAAAAAATGCACAAATTATCCGCATCACCCCATAAGCCGCAGGGTTGAAAGCATGTGAAAAAGTCCCGGTTTAAAGGCTGGAAATTACAGTATAAATTTTGTGTGGACCTTATCCCTACAGTTGCCACAGATTAAACTACAAATTTTGAATCCAATCTCATGCTCAAAAGTATTTGCACGGAACCTTTTAATGTACCAGAAATTAACCTATTACACAACCCCAGGTTATCACACATTTAATATGAGAGAGGTTATTCTTAACCGTGACATTTACCTGACAGTACCGACGTCGAAAAATGTTCTGGCATCTGAGCTTTACACCGAAAATGCTTATTGTGTTGCAGTGGATGAGGTCCGGTGCGTCTTGGGAAGACTCGGTTACTTTCCCTTACCAGAATTTTTTCCCCTCTCTTCGTCACACATTCGCCATGTCAATTTCATAAAACCTAATTGATTCCAGAATTAGTTTTAGCTTTACCATTTTTTTTTTTTTTTAAATGCTGGGTTACACCGATGGTATTGCTGAAAGGCCAGAGATTGGCTTTTACTCACGCACCTGCGCACATATTCAAAAATAACAATAATAATAATGATAAACCACACACACAAAAGAGGCATTTTTGGGCATTATGGGGAAAACGGGCAAGTGTTCCGGCACTCAACTCGCCCACGTCCCTGTTGGATAAACTAAAACATGGTGGTGTGATTGCAGTTTATGTACAACCTGAATTTGCATATGAAAGACCCCGTTGGGAGAATTTACGTGCGCGATATCTGTTCACTTGCAGCTAATATGTATTCAAGCTGTGCAACGTTCCGTTGTTTATCAATGCACAATTGATTTCAAATATTGACAGAGATAGGATCTGCTTGCTAAAGCCAACATAAATCTGGAATATTGTAAATACACATTGTCTTTTTTTTTTTTTTTTTTTTACCGGAACGAAGTGTGGTTGTGACTCGTGGATTCAAGGAACATCCACAACAGTTTATTTGGATTTTTTTTTTTTTTTAATATATATAAATTCATAACATCTCCAAGCCAGTTGACATTCCGAGCGGGAGATAAATGTTAGAAAGAGGCAGACAGAGATAAGCGCTGACATTTGTTCTCCATTCAGTACGAGCAGAATTGACAAACCAAAACACATACAGCAGAATACACACGCCATTGTCAATGGCGACAAATTTATGCTAATGCCAACTATTGCAAAATATACACGTTCGCTGTTGAAAAATGTGACCTAAACAATGAGAATAACGCACACAGAAGACAATTCTTACTTTTTTCTCAGAGTTATGACTCTTTTAACTGAGTACGACCATACATGGGCTCTTCTGTGCGGCACGTTTATGCGATTTAAATCCCACTTCCGGCATAATTTGGGGCAGCTGTGACCGAGTGTGGAGGGACCTCAGGTTTGTCCAGAAAGGCAAATGGATAAGTGTCCCCACTTGTAGATGGAAAGCTAGAACCTAACAAACCATCTGTCAGTAACAGTTTGTTCCAGTGTAGTCGGCCTCACAGTTCTGAGGTCCCGGGTTCAATCCCGGCCCTGCCTGTGCGGACGTTTCATGTTCTCCGCGTGGCACTCCGCTTTCCTCCCACATCCCAAAAACATGCAACATTGATTGGACACTCTAAATTGCCCCTAGGTGTGATCGTGAGTATGGCTGTTTGTCCCGTTGAGCCCTGCGATTGGCTGGCAACCAGTTCAGGGTGTACCCCGCCTCCTGGCTCCAGCTCTCCCGTGACCCTTGTGAGGATAAGTGGCCAAGAAAATGGATGGATGGATATGCAGGATGCTCAACAGATTTTGACTACAAATTGTGGGTATTGCAATTTGAAATTACCGTAGGTGCTTTGAGATTGATATGGATAGTTGAAGCTTTTTCACAAGTTTATGACATTTTCTTTGCCGCTTATCCTCACGAGGGTCCCGGAGAGTGCTGGAGGCTATCCTAGCTGTGAACGGGCAGGAGGCGGGGTACACCCTTAACTGGTTGCCAGCCAATTGCAAGGCACAAAGAGACAAATAGCCGCACTCACAATCACACCTCGGGGCAATTTAGAGTGTCCAATTAATGTTGCATGTTTTTGGAATGAGGGAGGAAACCGGAGTGCCTGGAGAAAACCCACGCAGGCATGGGGAGAACATGCAAACTCTACACAAGTGCGTTCGGGATTGAACCTGGAACCTCAGAACCACGAGGCCAACGCTTTACCAGCTGATCCACCATGCCGCCAAGTTTATGATACATTTTTTTTTACATCGATATTAAGTTTGGTGTGAAAGCTGTTTTAGTAGCTAAAACATGAGTGCATTTTTAAAATGAGCTACCACAAAAAGATTTCTAAATGGAACATATTCGTAACTGACGGCTAAATCATTTCAAAATGACTTCATGATAGAAGCCTTTTAACCAAATGGTTAAATGTAAAATTCAGTGGGAGACGAATTAGTGCACCATGGCTATGAAAGTGTTCAGATTAGTGACAGTGCAGATGCAGCCAAAAAGACTTGATAATCGTGTTATCACTGAAAAAAACGTAACCATTGATGCGATAAAAAAAAGGCCATATTCAGCTCATATTTGAAGTTGCCATGCAATGAGGATTAAATGGCAAGCGCACCTGAAACAACCGTTGCCCGTTGTTCTTAATGTGTGTCTCAGCAACAATGCCAGGTGATTGAAGGCGTTTTTTTTTTTAACGTCGCATGATACATGGCATCGTTTTTGTCATATTGGCTTCTGCAATGACATCTTCCTTCCGCGAATGAGACAATTATGCGCAAGGTTAGAGCTCAGTGATTTGATGTGATGAATGTAACCATGCGACTGCCAGTTAAAATCCCTAATCTCACACATGCACACACACAAAAATGCAAACACATCCAGACTGTGGACTTGCACGTGCGCGCGCACACACGCACGTAGTTTGGTTATTTAATGTCCTCGTGAGCGGTGCGCCAATGGGGGGAAACTGTCACTTTAATTTAATCCAGTATTCCCCATTATCCCAGCTTGCTAATTGATTCTGTCAGACTCCTCATCTTGACAGAAGCTGACATTTTCCGCTGTGCGCTCGTGTCTGTCACAATGTATGTGTGCGTTCACTGTGTGCATGTTCCTGCCCATGATTTAATTAAGTGCCATGTGAACCTCCGTGAGCGACTCGGCATGTTAAAATCAAGCTTAATCATTTAAAGGGCGTAAACTACGGCTTTGAGTCCCTTTGTCGACGGCTTTGTCCTTAGCTTCGTTTAAGTACCGTAATTTCTCGAGTATAATGCGTCCTGAAGTATAATACGCACCCCCAAAACTGACCTTGAAAAAAAAAAAAAAAAAAAAAAAAAAACTACCAATGTATCATGCGCACCACCAGTTTGCTGCTATCCATTTGCTCAAAATATTAAGAATTATCTCTATTTCTATTTTGCTAGGTTTGTACTTCTATTTTGTAGTTGTGTTGGTTTTCAAAAAAATCATCTGTACAACAATAATTAATAATAATCTTTGTGCATGTACTGATACAGCGGTAATATACATGTTGGGACAGGCCACAGGACAGGCTTGTCCTGGTCCCTGCAATTGTCAGAACAGAATCCCTCAACGAACTATAAATGCTCAGCAATGGCATAACATTTTATAAACACAATTAACACATATTACAGTCCTAAATAAATAAACTATTTAACACTGTTTAACTTAAACATTTTTTGCATTAAATATCTGTGCATAGTGCAGTTTATTCACTTATCCTAATGATCGTTCAACGCAAATTGCGCATTATTTTGAGAAACTACGGTAATCAATCCTTCTGCATTTTTGTTTTCTACTGGTGCACGTACTTGTGTGCGTCTCTATGTAATTTTCTGTGAATCCGTTCTGGCTTCATAATTTAAATTACACTTCACGCACTCAAAAACACATTAACCAACCCAAATCCACAACATCCCTGGAACCAATTGATTGACAGATTTATTGGTGATTTCTGGGCACACTGGCGTTTTCCAAGCTAAATGAGCAGATTTTTACAGGAAACAGATGCGTTTACACACCCACTTGAAGCAGAGGAGCGAGATTAATAGCTTGATGTTCTTCATCTTTGACCTTGCGATAAATGCATGCCTGTATCTTAACGTGCCAATATGCGCTCAACCTGTCTGCTGTTTGATGCCGGGCACCTGCTGCTGCAAAGAAATGTGCTTGAAACTAAGCAAATGTTTCATAAAAGGAAGGTGGAACTCGAAATCTTTTTTTTTTTTTTCCCCTCAGCAATCACGGAGGAACAGAGTGGCAGAGAAATTAGAGCACATGGGGGAATGACTGATGCAGATGTGACGCACTGTGATGCAATTTGGAACGCCTTTAGATGCGTCGAGGGCTCGTTTCGCTTGTCCCGATGCCAAAACGTTCCGTTTTGGCCGGTGAAGCGCCTTGATATTTAACAAAGTATGAACTTTTCAACTCACTGTACGCGTTTTTACCAGGAGTCGATCCAAACTTCCAGAGGATGGGAGTTAACGCTTGAGAAATCTAACAACTCCTCTGACACAGCCTGAATAAAATATGCATATGTTCCAAAAATATACTTTTTGTGTGCCTTCCTCACACGTTGCCATGACGTCCATCAATGCAGCTCGAACGGCTTCTGCGTCATTTTTATTTTATCCCACGTCAGCCGCTGATGTATTGCTTTCACTCCACTTGCGACACTCCAGGCCATCGAAGTTTTTTTTTTCTTTTTTCTCAAAACCATAAGAGATTGACAGCGACGTAAATGCACGAAAACCTACCCACAAACACACAAATAACACACTTTCCTGAAAAAACATTTTTTTTCCATCCATCGAAAATCTTTCAGATGTTTATCCTGGCCTTTTTTTTTTTGTCGCGGCTCATCTTAAATTATTAGCACGGTTGGGTTCTGGAGGCACGTTAGCGATCATGAGGAAAAATTCATAAAATATGAAACGCACTATATTTACAAAATGACACATTCTCTTTAAAAATACATACAAGAAATGAAAGCTAAATGGTTTCTTCCACATCAGGCATGACCGAAAACATGACACAAGAGCTCTCTGGTTTGTTGAACATTATAGCTATCCAGTGCAGGGGCTTGCTGAGCTATTTATAAATAAATAGAAGCCAGACAGACCACACAACAACATCTCGGCTTTATCCAGAGAAGGCCACATGCCAGTCAGTATTTTTTTTTTTTTTTTGTAATTGTGTCCTCTCTCAGTCTCCATTTATTCCTCCATATTAGACTGAATGGGCCCACCTGTTCATTTATTTTCCGGCAGTCGCTGTAACCCCCTTTCCCCAACCTTCCAATTCCCGTGAATCTCAGCCTGGCTCTCCCAACACGATAGTACACACAAAGAACCTACTTTAGACCCAACTAATCTCACGGTAATCTCTGACCAGATTATCTGTTCCTGTTTTCTCAGGGAAGGAATGGGAGGGGAATAGAGGGGCTGAGCGAAGAGAGCAATTCGGATTCTAGCTATTATTTATTTCCCCGCAGACACTTTTTATGACGGTGGTGAAAGGGGGGCGCTGAACATTAATGAAGACTGGTTGTAGCATCGTGTCCTGCAGCAGACAAGCCATTCTCTAACTAGAAGGGAAGTCAGTAGAGCACAGACCTCCACCAAGGTTGAAAAAATGTACCGTAAATCCCGGCCTACTGAGCGCACCAGGTTATAGGCCTCACTCAGTACGTTTGTAAAGGAAATACAATTTGGTACATACGTAGGCCGCAGCCGTGTGAAAGCCGCAAGTGCCCACATTGAAACACGAGATATTTACAAAGAAAGACTGTACAAAGAGAGTTTGCCACACTAATGCTAATACTAACGCTAGCGCCAACGCACTAACAGGGCCGGTATTAAAAAAAAAAAAAAAAAAAAACATACTGGTAAAAATCATTGAGACACGACAGTAACACAGTAGTGCAGCGCTAACAGGGCAAGGGTAAAAGGCACCGGGCACCGGTAAAAGTCACTTCCTCGGCACATATATTCCACCAGTCTCATTCTTACCCTTTTGGCTCGAGTGGCCCCTTGCGGCCGTTAGAAAGAAAAGGCACAAATTAGCTGCATCATCGCATACACCCCAGGGTTGAAAGCGTGTGAATAAAAGTCGCGGCTTATAGGCCGGAAATTACGGTAGTATATGTTGAAAATAGTGAAACCTCCAAAGTGGAACATGATGGGTTCTGTGGTGCCGGTTATTTTATTTATTTTGGTTCTAATTTTAAAATATACATAATGATCTACCAGTCCGTCAAATGTCTCATTTATGATACCTTTAGAAACTACAGAGGCAACTCAACATACCTAATTGTCCTTGTAAATACGCATGGGAAATTAAGCACTCAATACGAAATCCAACTTCAAACACAATGTCTTCTGATTATAAGTATGCTCGTTCCGACCACAGACCACACACGTACGAGTCGACATGCTGGAGTGATTGGGTGCGTGGGGGGTTTGGTGCCTTGCTCAATGGCATGAAGATTAGCTTATCTCCAGCAACCGATAGCCATGTATTTTGTCTGCAGCACAGATGAGCTACTGACACACCGAAATGTTCAGTGAACTTTAGGATGGATAGTTTTCACACCATTTTGCAACTATATTCTGTCACACATCAATATGTGAGTATATCGCTTAACGCAAAAATGTTTATCAAGGTACGGTGCAATAGGCTAAGGAGGAAATATGTAACATAAATCCAAGGTTGAATTTCAGTGTTGTTTTTGCTCTTTTGTTAACTTGTTTGGTCCTGAAAGACAGCGGCGCTCTTGAGCACTGTTTCGCAAAAATTACAACTTTCATACATAATTCAACACACATGCGCACATTTACCTAAACGCATTTTTTTTCTTCTATTTTTCAAATCTTTGTGGTATTCTTGCATGTGTTTTCATAGACTTTACACGTAGTTGTTCACCTCTAGAAATGCAATCAAAACTGTCTCGCTCTGACCATTCCCAGATCTAGTTTGACAAAACAATGCGTCGCTCTCAATTTAAGTGACTTACTGTATATTTAATTAGACCACACCCAAAACTGGTCACCAGTCAGTTGTAGAGCACAAAAATAGGCATGGCCAACAATTCACACTCACTGACATACCATCAAGGAGTGGGAACTGAAGCCGCACTGCCTTCGCAAATCATCAGCGACGTGTTGTTGTTGTCTCATGTCCCTATTGAACAAACATTGTTTCAAATGTTTATTCCATATGTGACTCCCAGGTTGCACATATTTGAAAAAAAAAACTATGAATCCTAGCCCTGTAACAACAATGAATGTGTGTGGAGTTTGCATGCGCTTGTGTGAGTTTTCCCAGGTTTCCTCTCACATCGGCAAAATTGCACGCAAAGTTATGATTGGGTTAGAACTCTTTAACGTTAAAATTCACTCAGAGTGAGGACTTTTTCTTTCTTTTCTTTGATATATACAAGCAGTAAACCAAAGGCAATTATAATTCCTAACAGTGCTATCTCCAGAATAGCTTTAAACCAAAGGTTAATACATTTTTATTCTTTCACAAAGAGTCTCAGTGTGATCTCAATCACAAGTATAAGTCATTGGTGAATCCCGTATCTTGCTATTATTAGACCAGATTACTTACATATTTAGCTATGAATTTTAAACGTTGAGGATTGTTTTTGAAGACATTAACACTCGGGATTAGCGCCGACTCGATCTCATCCCGATAAGCCTTTGATTTATCCTCGGGGAGGGTGCGAGTCGTGCATTTTCTCCGTCATCTCTCTACCAGAAAGCTGTATTATTATTATTATTTGGTTATTTCTGCTGATCTAATCTTCAGATGCGCGGTGGTAAAAGTTAAGCTATTCCTTTCTCGAGTTCAAATATTTGTAGGCTTTGCAAAGACGAGTTAATGAAACTTAATTTAATATGTGCGGCGCCATCATTGTCTGCCACCCAGGCAATGGGAAATATTGTACGTATATTGCATGTCAGCCCTCTCTGGCCACCGTTCACGCGCTCATGTTGTGTTTGACTCCAACCAAACATGGAGGGATGTTATTGCCTTGTGCCGAGAGGACGCATGCAGCCATTCCCCTGCGCCGTTATACCCCTTTTGTGAAAATCTGCTCTACCGCTTACAATTTTTATATCCTTTTTTTTTATAACTAAATTACAGCAAACATAAAATGACATTCATACAGTAAGGAATACAGTATATATTCTTTTTTTTATATTGTAAGACCAGTAATTTATAAATTAGTACAAAGTCATATGACTCGGTTGAATAACCTTGAGACATCAGCTGAGATGAAAACAATTTTAACACACAATCAGAAAACTAAATTCATCTTTATGCAGAATTTGGCGCACAAAATAATGTACAGTAGATTTGTAAATTAAATAACCACTCTGCATGAATACTAAACTGGGAATAACTCGTAATTTGTGGATTTTCCATCAATAACTGTCAAATTTTCTGATCTGAACAAGAAATGAAAAAGTTAATTTTGCTGTAACGTTGAGAACTTATGCACTTAAAATAACTCCATCAGTCAACTATTATAACCTGTGTGCAACACTTGAAAGAGCAGTAAAACGGCCGTTCACTTATTGCAGTGTGACAAAAATGTTTTAATTGAATCGTATTTTTATGACGTATACAATTATGCAGTACTATTTGTCCTTAAAACACCCATTCCAACATTTTTAGTCATTTTTTTAGTGCTGGAACGGATTAATGACATTTTTATTGGGATCCAATGGGAAATGATGATTTGAGGCATATTTGGAGTTATCCATCCATCCATTTTATTCGTCACTTATCCTCACGAGGGTCGCGGGGAGTGCTGGAGCCTATCCCAGCTGTCAACGGGCAGGAGGCGGGGTACACCCTGAACTGGTCGCCAGCCAATTGCAGGGCACATGGAGACAGATGAGAGTCACAATCACACCGAGGGGCAATTTAGAGTGTCCAATTCATGTTGAGTGTTTTGGGGATGTAGTAGGAAACCGGAGCGCCCGGAGAACACCCACGCAGGCACGGGGAGAACATGCAAACTCCACACAGGCGGGGCCGGGATCAAACCCGGATCCTCAGAACTGTAAGGCCAACGCTTTACCAGCTGATCCACTGTGCCGCCTATTTGGAGTTATCAAAATCAAAAGCCTTTTTTGTCATGATATGACTGTGCACACAACGAGATAACGACCGCTTCTCCACAAGGTGCTTGAACCAATAAAATAAAATAGAACAACTTAAAAATGAGGCAAAGTAACTCATAAAAATATTTACAATCAAGGCACAGTTATTTCTAAAAGAACTGTAAATAAATAAAGTACTTTTTTTATTCCCATTTTTGAAGCATTGGAAACATTTTCACCCATTTGTAGTCCTCCGTTGCTCAGAAAACTAAGAATTGCAGAATTTTCGATTAGAGTACTGTTTACATTTAGTGGTCTTAAGCTCATGGTGTTGATAGCTCTCGGGAAAAAGGTATCTTTGAGTCTGCAAGTCCGTGTTTTGTGGAACCTGTAACGGGTTAGGCAGGTCCTGACCCGGCTGGGAAGAGTCCTTAACGATGTTACTAGCTCTGCTGTGATAGCGAGAGCTGCCAATGTCGTTCAGGGAGACCTGAGAGCAGCCAGCGATCTTATGAGCGTGTTTGGAGAGCAAATTAAACTTGTACCAATACTACGTTTGTGTGTCCCAACTCAGAAACAAAACCTTTCCATTCGTAGGGATTCCAATCCACCAGGACCTCCACAGAGTGCTTCTCAAGCATGTTTTAGCCTTTTTTTGTGGTTCAGAGAGATGTGTGTGTGTGTGCGCGAATTTTGTATCTCCTATTTTTCTGCTTGCCAAAAAAAAAAAAAAAAAAAAAAAACCCTTAGCCGGCTTTTCGAAACGCAAAGCAGCAATAAGCTAAACTCTAAGTTCTCCTGTGGACTGCCAGCGCTCCAAAATGTGTCACAGAATCGAGCTCGGTTTGCAGATGTGGGCATGTCAATTGCAAAGTTTTAAGACTTCTTTTTCCTCCCCCCACCATACATCTTTATTAATCGTGACGCAAGATGTGGTGGTGAAATAGGAGCCATAACGAGCAACTCAGAACTTAGCTGGGCTTTGTGATCACTTTTCGTGTTGTTCATCCAAGTCCGGTGCGTATCCGTTGTTAGTTTCTTCAGAGTGGATTTGAAAGGCTGACAGGCAACATACATTTCTTACATTAAAATTGGTTGATTGCTTGTCTATAAATATGAAAAATGGTCGTTACATTTCCAAATCAATCTTTGTGAGTTGTCTATTTTTAAAAACGTACCTACCAGTCGTATTGTTACGGAGCGCCTTTAAGCAGGAGTGTCAAACTCAAATTCAAATACTCAATTCACTCAAATACTTGTAATGCCGGCGGACCAGCTCTGATATTAATTTTAAATATAATGACACCGTTGGCCAAATTTGGCTCGCGGGCCAGAGTTTGACACTTGTGCCCTAACGGGACATTGAGAGAAAAAAAAAAACTGGTTTCTCATTGTAATGAGTAAGTTTCTCATTGTAATGAGTAACTAGTCCATTGCATATGTGTACGTATAAAAGACCCTTATTCATTTCCGTTTGCATTTTGATTTAACAATGACAATCCAGGAATTAGTTCCCCCAGTTAGGTTTTTTTTTTTTCCCCCCTCAATGTCCCTTTAGGGGTTCTGTAGATTGTGGGAAATTTGGAGCAAATGGGTCATGAATGGCTAAATACTGCCAACACAGGAAGGATGTAAAACCAAAAGCACACAAACACAGAACAAACACAACGGGAAAACACTGCAAGAGAAAAATTACACAGTGGAACAGAAAAAACTTGAAAATAAAAATACCAAAAACAAACAATCCCTCCCCCCGATCCTCACACACACGTTCTTTTTTTTTGTATGCAGTTTTATGTACAGTACTCTCAACAACCAAACGTGATGTTTTGCTCACTGTGCCCTAAATAACTTTCCAAAGATGTCCCTTCATGGCTTCCGAGTGCTGAGACTTTCCTTGAAGGACTTTGGAACGGGCCCAGAAGGAAGGGGGACATTCTCCCTAATCAAGACGACTACACTAAATTATTAACTCCAGGAATAATATTTTCTGAATTTAAATTAAAACTCGCTTCGCTTCCGAGATTGTGCAAATGACCCGACAATAATCTTGCTGCATTTGTACTGGTTTCTTTTTTTTTTTTCCATTTCGCTGTTAATTATTTAGATAAACAAAAGTCCTTTTACTCCGGTCGCTGACTTCCGGTTTTGAGATATTATTATTTTGCCCAAAATGGTGCAAGCACGTTGAATGGACAAAAACGGTCTGTTGTAAGGACTTTGGCATCGCACTTTTGCCCTTTACTGTCTTGCCCTTGTTGCAGCAGATGAATAATTGGCACATTAATATTTAAAAAAAAAAAAAAAAACAGCCAGGGAGCATTAACATAAATATTCACTCGACGTTCTGCTTAGATCAACAGTCACAACTCGGGGCCCTGAATGTAGCCGGATGACATCTGGTGTGTGCGTGCGCGTGTCAGCATTTTGAGTGCCCGAGAGCTGATTGATTGACAGTTTTCCACTAACAAAGCTTCCTCCCATCAAGCAACCTAACTGGATGCAGATCGCTTGAAAAGGTCAGTCTCGTGCACGCACATAGCTGAGAATGTGCATTAACATGCAGTCAGAAGGGAAATGTCAGCCCCTCTCTCCACTCGAACAGGCACACGCAAGATTTGGCAGTAGTCCACCCCCCATACCCTCCACCACCCGCCTTGTGATGTCGGGTTGTAACGAGGGTGTCTTAACGAACCCGCCGCTCTTCTCGCAAGGCAAAAACGACGCACTATTAGAGGGAAGCCGCTGATAGCAGATTAGCGTCTTTGAAATGTCGTTTGCGACCCCGCACTCAGACAAACCGCTAAATTTCCTACAAGGATTTTGTACGATATTATAAACTGCAGTGTGTAACTTTCATTTGCTATCTAATGAAGTCACCGCGGGTTGCACACCTGTGATTCCGGCCCGTCTTGCTCATTTTCTGATTCCGAGTGGATGAATCTTACTTTTCTTCTGGATGGCATAATTTTGTGTACAGCTGCATCATATGTACTTGAAAGAGCAAGATAAGTTACTACTTTGATAGCATACTTAAATAAGTACATGCTAGTCGTCTTCTTTTCCTTTCAGCTTGTCCCGTTCGGGGTCGCCACTATCTCGTGCACCTTCCTCTCTAACACCCCCTGTCCTCATGTCTTCCCTCACAACATCCATCAACCTTTTCTTTGGTCTTCCTCTCGCTTTTGTGCCTGGCAGCTCCATCCTCAGCACCCTTCTACCAATATACTCACTGTCTCGCCTCTGGACCTGTCCAAACCATCGAAGTCTGCTCTCTCGAACCTTGTCTCGAAAACATCCAACTTTGGCTGTCTGTCCCTCTAATGAGCACATTTCTTATCCTATCCAACCTTTTCACCCCAAGCGAGATTCAACAACATCTTCATTTCTGCTTCCTGTTGTCTCTTCAGTGCCACCATCTCTAATCCGTACATCACGGCTGGCCTCACCACTGTTTTATAAACTTTGCCCTTCATCCTCGCGGTGACTCATCTGTCACACAGAACACCAGACACCTTCCCCCAACTGTTCCACCCCGCTTGGACCCGTTTCTTCACTTCCTTACCACACACACAATTGCTCTTTATTGTTGACCCCAAGTATTTGAAGTCGTCAACCCTCGCCATCTGCTTCACTCTTCCCCCTCTGTCCCTCTCATTCACGCACACGTATTCTGTTTTACTTCGGCTAATATTCATTCCTCTCCTTTCCAGTGCGTGCCTCCATCTTTCTAATTGTTCCTCCGTCTGCTTCCAGCTTTCACAGCAGATCACAATATCATCTGCGAACATCATGGTCCAAGGGGATTCCAGTCTAACCTCATCCCTGATGCAATCCCACCTTCACCTTAAATTCTTCTGTTACGCCTACGGCACACCTTGCCACTATTCTGCTGCCCTAATACATGTCCTGAACTATTCTAACATATTTCACGCATGAAGTACCACAGTTCCTCTCTTGGTACTCTGTCATAGGCTTTCTCTAAGTCTACAAATACACAATGTAGCTCCTTCTGATCTATATGCCATTACTGCGTCATTATTGAAGCGTTAACGACGGCACAAACGTTATGCTCCACCGAGCCGTGAGCAAAAAGGTTTCTGATCAGCGGTTTAAACGTGAAGGAATGAAATCCACCCCCCGACTTGTATGTTCCTTTTAGCAGTTGGTAACAGGTGGGAAATGTCTTACATTTGACAGACCCCAGAAAGGGGCTTGTCGAACGTGCCGTGCAATTTCAGAGGGAAAAGGGAAAGAGCAAAGAAAGCTGTAGCCTGTTATCCATTTGTAACATCAGAAAACATCAGCGGTCATACACTGAAATCTTTAAGGTCAAAAGGAAATTCAATAAATAAAAGTAGATTGGTTTTACCAAGTAATTATTTCGTTTTTCCAAGACAGACACTACTGTACCGGAATACCATTTTCTACACGCGGTTCATCGCTAATATGAAATTAAACATGCACCAACCCATTTACAAGTTATTAGGTGAAACCGATCCACGGACGACGAACCGAAAGGGCATTTTGTATAATTTCGCTGTTCATTTACAACACAAAAATTGTCTTTGAGAAAATGCCTTCAAGGGTGGAAGTAATTGAGACAAATGGAAGGCAGTGAAAATTCTTACAAATGAGAAGGGGTAGACTATATTTTATTGAAACATAGAATAATAAATTGGATGAATTTAATGATGTTAAGTGACATTTTATTAAAAAGGCCGCCTGTGATAATCTGCTCAGCTGTGTGAATTCTTCGTGCCATCATTTATAAATTCCCAAATGGCCTTTTTTCCCCCTCTATGATTAACTGCAATAGTAATGCACATACAGTCTGACAAAGTTGGCACATGATAGTTTTTATTCTTTCCATGAGTAGACACGCAGTGTCACTCACTCAGAATGACTATATAATAAGATCAACGATTTTTTTCCCCCCCCTCTTCAATCCATTTCCCTCCAGCTCTATTTTTGTTGCATAAAACGTACGATACATTTTTAACAACACACATATCTTTCGGATTGTTATGTTTAGGATTGTGTTCACACATCACTCGTCTTTGCTGGGTTTCATGTGACACGCATGCAGAGTTTAACGTACACGTCATACACGGCGCGCTGCATTTTTAAAGCTGTGTGGTTGGTGCCATCAGAGAGTGACAAGAATGTTGACATTTATAAAACATCATTTGCACACGTGTAACTAAATGATTGGTGTGGAATCGGGTTAAACTTTAAACTATTAGCATTTTCAGGACAGTCGGGCACAATAGAAAACTTCACTCTATCAATACAGTGAATACTCAGTTATAATCAGCGTTCGAACGAAAAATTTGAGATTTTTTTGCTTCTGATTTCGAAAGAAAATCCAGTACTCCAACGCCCCCGAAAGAAGACGTAAATAACATAACGCACGTGGCCCGACCAGCTGACCCACCCACGACGTGCTTTGTTATTGTGTATAGCGCAGCGTCTGTACGCTAGCTACGCTTACTGACTGTTTTTTCTTCCAGCTGAGGACTATTATCCCCCAATCATGACTCCGAAGAAGTGACACGAGATGAGTTCTTTGGGAAAAGAAAAGAACTTCCAGGAGACGAGTCACCCCCACAGAAGACATTTGATAGTTGATAGTTTTGCATTTTGCATTTTTGTTTTGTTTCGAAGATTTTGTTAACTCGAGTTACGAGCTGTTACTTTATGTAAAAATAAAAAACAAATTTTCTTTGCTTTTTTACCCCTTCATTATTGCTCGTTTAAAGTTATTCTGCACTTTTGTTAGGGCTAAAAAAAAGTTTACAAGGCTGAGGGTTCGAGTCGCTACAGATACGGTGGTGCACTCCCAGCCTAGCCTACTCTACCACTAGTGCAAAAAATAAATATATTTCTTAAATTATTTCATTACATAAAGTATTTAAACTATACATGCATTTCTACTATGCAATTTATTATCAGGAAAAGGTAAAAAAAATGCTTTAAAAGCCTTTTTTGGGGGGGCTAGGAACGCATTATTTTTTTTCCATTAATTGTAATGGGAAATATCGATTCGGATTTCAAACAAATCACTTCTCGAACCGCCTTCTGGAACAGATTGTGGTCGAGAACCGAGGTGTATATTGTGTCGCTAAATTACAAGAAAAGAGGGAATGCATCAATAAATTGTGTGTTCATGTATGTGTGTATGTATCATGATTTGAACCCATTAACTGAGTCACCATCCTGTATGATTGCAGTGTTAAATGGGTTCACCCAAGTTTTTCTGCTTGGCTTAGCAGACTTTGTCCTTTCTGAAGACACACTTATGCTGATGCAGGACTCCTAATTCATTATACATATTTATAAATATTTAATCATTGGAAATGTATCAAACATTACACATTAGAACTGTATCTAATGGTACATACCATTAGGTGTACATTAACGGTGGTGTTGTGCAGCTAGCTGTATGTCTGGGAATGAATTCACTAAATGGTGTGCTGCTTAAATCCCAGTAGAAACACACTCACTTCACAATGTTATGTAACAATTAAAAAAAGAACATACTATGGAAATTAACTCTGTGAACGGCTGTTGCAAGTCAGGGACATCACGTTGAGTTCATGACAATCGAGGTAACTTGGAGTTGTACCTTTATCTGTTTATCTGCACTACACATATTCGGTGTTCATTTTACAAAAAGTCTATAGTTTTGTGAGGGGTGTACCTGGTTTGGGGAATTATGCAGACTGCCAGATGTAGTTAACGTTATTTTTTTAATTAAATATGATCAGTAATCAGTTTTTTACATTTCATTTCTTTTGTTTACAATAGATTGTAAATGCATTTTGAATTTATTGCCCGAGGATATTAACTCACATGTATTTATTTAACATTAACATCCCACACAACGGCGGCACGGTTAGGCAGCTAGTAAAGCATTGGATTCACAGTTCTGAGGACCCGGGTTTGATCCCGGCCCCACCTGTGTGGAGTTTGGAGGTCTTCCCCGTGCCTGCGTGGGTTTCCTCCGGGCACTCCGGTTTCCTCCCACGCCCCAAAAACATCCAACATTGATTGGACACTCTAAATTGCCCCTAGGTGTGATTGTGAGTGCGGCTGTTGTCTGTCTCCATGTGCCCTGCGATCGGCTGGCGACCACTTCAGGGTGTACCCTACCTCCTGCCTGTGGACAGCTCAGATAGGCTCCTGCTCTCCTGTGACACTTATTAGGATAAGCGGCCAAAAAATGGATGGATGGATATGCAGGATACAGGATCCTCAACAGATTCTGACTACAAATTGCGGGTATTGTAATTCAGAATTACTGTAGGTGCTTTGAGATTGATGTGGAGAGCTTTGAGCTTTTTCACAAGTTTATGATATCCATCCATCCATTTTCTTTGGCGCTTATCCTCACGGGGGGCGCGGGGAGTGCTGGAGCCTATCCCAGCTGTCAATGGGCAGGAGGCAGGGTACACCCTGAACTGGTAGCCAGCCAATCGCAGGGCACGTGGAGACAAACGGGCTCCTGCTTGCTGACAGCTGGGATAGGCTCCAGCACTCCGGCGACCCTCGTGAGGATAAGCAGCTAACAAAGTGGATGGATGGATGCCATACAACTGGCTAATTCATTATGAGGAAATCCGATCAAATTATTAAATCAGGTTGATCAAAGGCAGGAAAAGCCCTCGAAGCTTCCCATAATATTATGCAATACTGTATATCACCGCCACGTTCCCACCTCTACCTTTTAGTAAGGTGACATCTGTAAATATTCTAAAAAAAAAAAAAAAAAAAAGTTCAGCACTTTGAAAATACATTGATCTATCGCAGAAATTGGTTTTGTGATTATGCGCGCAACGCGTTGGGCTGCAAGGAATCGATTCGAACCTCGCTCGCACTTTACGGATTTCATGAACGCTGCCAAGACAATTCCCTGACTGATTTCCCCGAGGTATCCCTCCCAGTAAACAATAATTTAGTTTGTCTTTCCGCAAAGCTGAGAAGAGCCGAGTGTCAAAAAAACGGAAGTTGTTTCTCACTTTGCTTAAAATCATTTACATTACGGTGGGAGAAGTACATTTATAGGGAAGAATGCCCACAGAGACTTCTTTTTTTTCCTGATGTAATGGAGAGGGGGAAGTAATTTAGAGGCAGAGCAGTCGCATTAGCATATCTGACATCTAGTTATAGTTGTAGAAAACAAAAAGACAAGCGGAAACAAGGAGGCCAAAAGGGCAAAACTGTTTTGAAGAACGTATTCCTTGTTTAACCAAGTCTTTCTTAATTTCCCCACAGTCATAGCATGGGATAATATCTTTGGGGCAAGAGTACAGAAGGAAATGGATTTAAAAAAAAAAACAAAGAAGAAGAAGCAGTTTAATCTGATTTGAGGTGGCTTAACGCAGAATGATTTGAAAATAGATCTGTAAAACCTCCTCTTTTACCCACCATTACGTATAAAACCGTATGTTGTGGCGATAAAGGGGACCCATTTTCGCTGGCCATATGACACACGGCAGTCTCTTTATGTCAACATTAGACATGCTTGACATAACTCTGCCCAAGGAAGCGTGTTGGGGTGGCGAGAGGCTCAGACCAACACGCCGTTGCAGCTGGAAATGCCCGCTCAACTTCAATTTACACACACGAGTGGACACTAAAACGTGTGTAAGGCTTTCAAAATACCAGTCGTTATGTCTTTTTCTTGGGCTAGACCGGCGCTAATAAACAGAGACGATTTTGTGCATGCAATGCTAATGAAATGGACTTTCTTCCTGAAGCCTGGCTGAGAAGGGAATACGCTATATGTATGCCATAATAATGAATGTATTAGACGCCCCGGGCCCTGTACGTGCCCGAGATAACGACTCGACTTTACGATTGAATAATGGCATTCTTGTAAACACATATATACACAGGACACGGGAAAGCAATTCAAGTAAATATACGGTACTGGAACTGATTTGTACCATATTCTTACGTTGACGGAATTAAAGGGAAGGAGCATTTGTTGGCAGGTATTCCACCTTTCTCGGTGGAAGAAAGTATAGTAGAGGGCAATAAGATTGTAATTTGCCACGGTCATATATTTCCTTTTTACAGAGGAATTAAGATGATGAGCCACACAAGTTATGGGAAAGAGTAGTGGAGGCTAGACTCGGGTCAGAAGTAAGTATGTGCGAGCAACAGTATGGATTCATGCCTAGAAAGAGTACTACAGCTGCCTTATTTGCCTTGAGGATGCTTGTGGATGAGTACAGAGAAGGTCGGAAGGAGCGACATTGTGTCTTTGTAGACCTAGAAAAAGCCTATGACAGAGTATCAAGAGAGGAACTCTGGTTCTGCATGCGCAAGTCCGGTGTGGCGGAGAAATATGTTAGAATCGTACAGGACATGTATGAGGGGAGCGGAACAGCGGTGAGATGTGCTGTAAGTGTGTCAGAAGAATTTAAGGTGGAGGTGGGACTGCATCAGGGATCCGCTCTGAGCCCCTTCCTGTTTGCGGTAGTAACGGATAGGCTGACAAATGAGGTTAGAAAGGACTCCCCTTGGACTATGATGTTCGCAGATGATATTGCGATCTGCAGTGAAAGCAGGGAGCAGGCGGAGGAACAATCGGAAAGATGAGGTACACACTGGAAAGGAGAGGAAGGAAGATTAGCCGAAGTAAAGCAGAATATATGTACGTGAATGAGAGGGGCGGAGGGGGAAGTGTGAGGCTACAGGGAGAAGAGATGGCGAGGGTGGATGACTTCAAATACTTGGGGTCTACAACACAGAGCAATAGAGAGTGTGGTAAGGAAGTGAAGAAACTGGTCCAAGCAGGTTGGAACAACTGGAAGGTGTCTGGTGTGTTATGTGATAGAGTCTCTGCTAGGATGAAGGGCAAAGTCTATAAAAGCGTAGTGAGAGGCCAGCCACGATGTATGGATTAGAGACGGTGGCACTGAAGAAACAACAGGAAGCAGAATTGGAGGTAGCAGAAATGAAGATGCTGAGGTTCTCGCTCAGTGTGAACAGGTTGGATAGGATTAGAAATGACCTCATTAGAGGGACAGCCAAAGTTGGATGTTTTGGAGACAAGGTTAGAGAGAGCAGACTTCGATGACATGTTCAGAGGCGAGAGAGTGAGGACATTGGTAGGAGGATGGTAAGGATGGAGCTGCCAGGCAAAAGAGCGAGAGGAAGACCAAAGAGAAGGTTGATGGATGTTGTGAGGGAGGACATGAAGACTGTGGGTGTTCGTGAGGAAGGTGCACGAGATAAACTTGGATGGAAAAAGATGACATGCTGTGGCGACTCCGAATCGTGACAAGCCGAAAGGAAAAGAAGAAGAAGATATCTTCCTTTGTGCGTTGGGGCACGACAGAAAAAAATGGCCTCCCACTAAAATGACGCGAAAATGATTTAGGGTCTTTAGAACATTGACCGAAGAACACCGATTTGCAATATCCTGGAGTTGTCCGGTCTCCTCATCATTTCCTTTCTATGAAAGCTAAAGCAATATGGTTTGCTTTCAACACAGATGAAATTAGCTGACCAAGATCAGATTTTTTTTTTCCCCCCTCACCCGAGTGTGCCTCCTTTCAAGTCCTCTTGCAAAGGTACCCTGGATTAGGTGATGCTGTGCCCAAGACTTTTATCCATAAAAGTAATCATTTCATGAATATATATTACATACACTGTGTGAGAGAAATGTAATTTAAACATTTCATTTGAGTGCGATCTTAAGTTTGCCACACAAAATCCACACACGCTCACTTTTGTTGTTGTTGCAAGCGACAAGACGTCATTCATACCTTTGATGATAACCAGACTACAAATAAAGCTTTGATGATTTTGTTTGCTTTAGCTGTAGCTTGATACTACTGCCCTGTTTCATGTCTTACATATATATATATATATTTTTTTTTTTTTGTCTGATCTCTCTGCATTTCCAGGATGATTCCCTCCAGCACCAATGACTTCCTGGTTCGTGACCTCGCTCCCGGGAGAAGCTACGACCTGTGCGTCCTTGCCGTCTTCGAGGATGTCGTCACCTCGCTGACTGCAACGCGTCCTCTGGGTTGCTTGTCATTCACGACAGACACGGAATTCAGCCAGTGTCAGGCACTGCACAGTCACTTCCTGGGAGGGACGATGATCATCATCATCGGCGGGATTATAGTGGCTTCCGTTCTGGTTTTTATTATTATCCTGATGATAAGATACAAGGTTTACAGCCACCAAGGGACAGCCCATGGAAAAGCTGCCATCTCGACAACTGTGCCAAGACAGCAGAGCAACGGGCAGGGGAGTCAGGCCCAAGTCCTGCCTCGCTCTGCTTCAAAAATGACTGAGAGTCAGGACGAGGAAGCAGTGGGTCCATCTGGGGCCGTGTCACCGAGCGACACCGTCGCATTGGTCGTGGAGGAGGCCAGCGGGCGCAGCATCATGACACGGACTGACACCGCGGCCAATGACGAGTTGCTCTCACCCAGTAAGGGCCGCTTCAGCTCCAGGGTGGCCATTGAGATGAAAAACAGACCGCCATCTGGCGCCAAAGAGCTCACCTCCCCCAAGGAACTGGCAGGTAGAGAGACGACAGAAAAGGGGCATAGATAGGGCTAAAAAAAAATTAAAAAGCGAAAGAACATAAGACATGAGGAAGAATTTTACAGTAGAGAGATGGAGGGTGAGGGGGAAAAACATCAAGAGGGTGAAATGATCATAAAGTCAAAAACGAGAAAATGGTAAAAGCAGGGTGAGTGTGCAAGAGAATAAACAAAAGAAGCCATCTTTGTGTGTGTGGAAAATAAGGACATTTTGGAGGAGGGAAAACGAGTTGCTGGGAGATATTTGGGAACAAACACTTCATACGTAAATACTTTGGTCAAATTGTTAATTTGTCCTGGATAATGTTTGACATTTGCATTTTATCTTCAAGGGATACAACCCATGAAATAGAGGCAGCAAAATAGCTCACACTCGTGCAAGTAGTTAGCTGTGTACACAAATAAAAGGAAATAAAATAAAGGAAAGAAATGAAATACACTTAAGGACAAAAGTAACGTTGAATTGTTATTGTAATTTACGTAATATACGCAGTTTGGTTACTTAGCACAAAAACAACAACGAAACTGCACACAAAATTATTGGTCCTGCATTAGCAAAGCTAATCAACATATAAAAGTTGAGATAAATTTGCTAATAATAATGTCCACAAAAAAATAATTTAAAGTGCTTTTTCAGATTAGATGAATAATTTTTGAATGACAAAAGGTTTTTTTTTCCTTCATATCTTCACCTGCAAAATTTTGAAAAAAGTAGCACGTCTATTTTGACAACGTAGTCATTTTTTAGATGCAAGGACCAAATCTAAAACTTCTAAACTTGAGCTGGAAAAAATCTACTTTAGGACAGTAACAAAGTATTTGTACTTATCAAATAATTCGACACACACTGTTGAAAGTTCAGCCTCTCAGTGCGAGCTTTTTTTTTTTTTTTTTTAACAACAGTTTTGACTCGCACTTTAGGTTTTTTCTCCCTTGAGTTATTTCTGTATAACGCCATCATATTTGCCTTTGCATCTTCACAACTCTAAGTACACCACCCCTGAGGAACAAAGTATAATAGGAGCAGAATCAAGCTAACCGACTGGGAATACACCACACAAAGTACTGCGCGTGAGAAGGAATTAGCCTACGAGTGAAAATCACAGTCGATTATGGCGGTGGTGGGTTTTAAGCAGTATAGAAACGTTGCCTTGGTTTTTTGGGGGAGGGGTGGGGGAAGCCTTGCAACGACAACAACAACAACAAAAGGAAAACTGTGATTTAGAAATCAACTGATGATAACTAAAATGCAGTACAGTATGTGCTGATAAAAGAGGAGCAGAAAGGCGCCATTTGTGGCTGTGAGTCATGTGAAATAAAAGCCTTGGCCGGGAGTTTCGATTCAAGCCTGCCGTACTCACACGAAAGGATTGTAATTATTGTTGCGTTCTATCAAAAATAAAATGTTCCAGGGTGTACAGAAGACTAAAGGCTAATGTTCGGAATAGTCATGAAGCAATTTTCTCCAGTGATATTGGTTCAAATCCAGCTTCGGAACCATCGCATCTATCAAGCCGGAGGCTGCCATTCAGTTCTTTTGAACTCCCGTTTCCTCATGTGGCACTTGAATAAAGTATATAGAGGATAACTGGCAGTCAATAAGTGACAAAATAAAATGTTCTTTTCAAAAACTACAATAAGTTGTGCGTTCCAATCCACTTAAATTGGAGAATTCCATCGCATTGAGTCCTGAATGTTGGAAAATTTGGGTTTAGATTATTCGCGAACATGCAGGACCTGGTCGAGAAAGCCATGTCCAGGGTGTGTGTTAGCTCTGTGTTTGATGATAGACGGCAAAAATGTCATGTGGGAGTCAAGTCATTGCTTTGCAAGTCACAAATCTCAAGTATTTGCCCTTAAGTCCTGAGTCAAGTCACAAATCCCACAACCTGACTTTCAAGCCCTTTCATGTCATTTTAATAATTTAATAATTTACAACATTTGATGGTTATGCGTATATTGTGCACTGCATTTGTATATTATATTTAAATATATTTTAAAATTGGTATTTATTTACAAAAACAAATTTGAGAAATGCATTGAACCTTTATAAGATAAACTTGAGGGCTGATGGAAATTTTTGCCTTTATAATCAAGTGGCGGTGGGGGCTCCATTTATTGCCCCTTCAAAAACAATCGATAGCACATTTTCAATTATTCGATGAAAATGCTATGCTGTGACTTTCTTTTCTTACTTTATTTCTGAGGCCTGTCACGATTCAGAATTTGGATCACGAAATGCTGCGAATGCTAATCGAGTACTCGCCTATCGGAATCATTAACTATGAGGAAAAAAACTAAATTTTGCTTGGTTCAAGAACCATTACGAATATAGGAGAAAATTAAGCATTTTACTTAATAGTGGACAACCAATCCACTTTTAGACCATCAACAGCATTTTACTTAAATTCACATTGTGCATATTACGGGAAACTGCATCCAAACATGTCTAGTGTGGCCATTTCAAAAACAAATATGTAAAGTAATTATAATAAGTTCTTGTCTCTAAAACTAGGTTAGGCTGGCTCATGAGGATAAGCAGCTTGCAAAATGGAAATGGAAGCGCATAGGCATCCCGGCTCACAAAGCCAGCTGATAATGCTAGCGAAAACAAGCATTCTCCCTCCTTTAAATATTGCAGTCAACTGTCAGCGGCATTATAACGCAGTGGAAGTGATTGGAAATGACAGCACACAAAGTGGGAGGTCACCTAAATTGAGAAGGTCAGCAAATTTCTGCAATCGCGACAGCTCTCCAGACTTCATCGAGCCTTTATTTGACCTTAACAACAGCGCAGAGTGGGCTCCTTGCAACGGGTTTCCATGGCTGAACAGCTGCATCCAAGTCAAACATCACCAAGTGCAATGCAAAGCGTCGGACGCAGTGATGTTAAAGCACGCAACGACTGGACTCTGGAGCCTTCCCCCGGGGTCACTCATCACTTTTCTCCATCTGGAAATCAGACGGACAAGTCTGGGGTTGGCACTTGACAGGCGAATGGTGTTTGTCACACTGAATCGTGCAAAGTGCTGTGGAGGGGCTGATGATGTTGTAGGGGTTCTTTCAAGGGCTTGGCTCCTGAGTTCCAGTAAAAGGAAATCGGAATGCTTTATCCATCCATCCATCCATCCATCCAACAATTTTCTGAGCTTCTTATCCTCACAAGGGTTGCAGGAGTGCTGGAGCTAATTCCAGCTGTCATCGGGCAGAAGGCAGGGTACACCCTGAACTGGTTGCCAGCCAATCGCAGGGCACATGGAGACAGACAACATTTGCACCCACAATCACACCTAGGGGCAATTTAGAGTTTCCAATTAATGCTTTTTGGGATGTGGCAGGAAACCGGAGTGCCCGGAGAAAACCCACGCAGCCACGGGGAGAACATGCAAAACCCACACAGGCGGGGCCGCGATTTGAACCCCAGTCCGCAGAACTGTGAGGCCAACACTCTACAGCTGCCTCACCGTGCCGCCTCGATGTTTATCATAGAGAAATTTTGGAGAATTACATTGCTCCCAAGTTTGTGGGTGAAATTTTGGGATGCCCACTTTCTGTTCCAGCATGACTCAACCAGTGCACAAAGCAAGGTCCATAAAGACATGGATGAGACTTTATTTGGATGACTTTAACTGACCTCAACCTTTTGGATGAATTAGAAACCAAGAGCCAGGCCTTCTATTCTAACATCAGTCTGTGACCTCAACAACTCCTATAAACAGATTTTTAAACCTTATATAAAACCTTCCTAGCGGCGCTGACAATGGACCGACATTATTTCATATCTTACAGACTATGAACGGGATGTCAATTAAATTCAGCCACAGAAATACGTCTGGGAAAAATGCTCACAAGCTATAATGAAACAGCAGCAGCTGCATTAGACAAAATGTCCTTGATAATACAATCATTACATTGTATATAACTCTGACAATTAACAATAATAATTGTAAATAAGTAAAAAAAAAAAAAAGACAGGCAGAATGAGTTTTTTTTTTTTAAATCAGAGTAACAAATTAAATTTGTTTTCAAATAAAACATAACTCAAGCATACATTTTAACAATTGGAGTAGTTTTGTGGAAGCTCAAACCTTGTACATGGCATGCATTTTCTACCGATGTGCGCACACCGGGCTAGGATCACAGAACACATACGAATTTGTCGGATTCAAAGGCATAGGGATATATAAACAGAACCCTTTGCGCCTCTGGACCACGGTTAAAATTTGTTCTTGGCTACAGCGCTGTGCAGGAGTAATAATGTTCCATTAAGCAACCTAATCATGGGAAGAAAAGGCTATTCTTAGGCTAATAAAATTTGTTGATGACTGGCTTGCTCCCTGGATCCACACCCTCAGCACCCCCGCACAAAAACGCTCTTTATAATTCTCAATAGTGCTGTAATTAGAGAAATCCACGAGAGCAGATTTTCACAAAACTAAACTCGCTCCAGTCGACTTCCACTCGAACTGCAATCTACTGAGGAAATTAGGACGAATAAACGGAGACAGCATTTCACACACGGGGCTGAAACAGCTAAAGTTGAAATATGTTATCAGTGTCTGGTCATTCAATTAGCCTCTTTGAGTGGGTTGAAATGAGGTGTCATTGAGCCTAAGATAGTAACACTGGGGAGGGGAGATAACGCACTGGCTTAGTCATCGAGTTCAGGGAAAGTTTTGACCTTCACGAACTCTGCGGATAGGTGAAACAATTATAACAGTTAATTGACCTCGACACCCCTTCAATTGAGTCATACAGTCGAGGGTTGTATTGTAAGAGAATCCGCAAGCATATTGGGAAGATTAATTGGATGGCAAATTAAAGCTCGTCGTTATCCTTTTCACCTTTTAAACCGTGTTCGAGGATGCCTGCACAAGTACCTCTGTGTTTTGAGAAGTCTGTAGCCAAATTGGCCTGCTAAAGGAGAAACGCGTTTGGGTATTAATCGCAACTACAACAGGCTAGAATCCATCCATACATTATCTAGCGCTTTTCTGGGTCGGGTCATGGGGGAAGTAGCTGAACCAGGGATACCCAGACTTCCCTTTTCCCCAGCCACTTCTTCCAGCTCTTCCGGAGGCATCCCGAGGCGTTCCCAAGCTAGCCGAGAGACATAGTCTCTCCAGTGTGTCCTGGGTCGTGCCCGGAATACCTCACCGGGGAGACGTCCAGGAGGCATCCCAATCAGATGCCCCAGCCACCTCATCTGGCTCCTCTCAATGCGGAGGCGTAGCGGCTCGACACTGAGCCCCTCCTGGATGACCGAGCTTCTCACCCTATCTCTAAGGGAGAGCCCGGACACCCTGCGGAGGATAGTCATTTCGGCCGCTTGTATCCGGGATCATGTTCTTTCGGTCACAACCCACAGCTCATGCCCATAGGTGAGGGTAGGAACATACATCAACCGGTAAATTGAGAGCTTCACCTTTCGACTTAGCTCCCTCTTTAACACAACGGACCGATACAAAGTCCGCATCACTGCAGACACTGCACCGATGCATCTATTCTTCCCTCATTTGTGAACAAGACCCCAAGATACTTGAACTCCTCCACTTGGGGAGGCATCTCATCCCCGACCTGGAGGGGGCACGTCACCCTTTTCCGACTGAGGACCATAGTCTCGGATTTGGAGGTGCTGTTTCACGTCCCAGCCGCTTCACACTCAGCTGCGAATAGCTCCAGTGAGAGCTGGAGATCGCGGCTTGATGAGGCTAGAATTTCATCCAAAAAGTATGAAAAACAATACATTACAGTAAATGAGCATTGCGGTGCTAAAACAACTGTAGTATTTTTTTCAAATTGCCTTAACTCTCTGCTAACCCAAACTGACTGAAGATTGTCAGTCAAACGAACATCAAGCAAGCCATACGCAGGCTACAGACAACTGCAACAATAATTTGGGCACTCTCCGCGAATCAAACATGTGACAGGTGTCCTTTTGCCTTCCTTGCTTAGATTCGCTTCCGCATTCGCTGTGTGGCACTTCTAGGGCAAATTGTGTTGAAGGAGTGATCCTCAAATGTGTCTGGAGAGAAAAATTTAGTTTTCCCGGGGTGTAAGATGGGCCTGTGACATATTTCACCGCTTGCTGCATTGCAGAGACGAGAACCGTTGATCTGATCAGAGGGAGCTGCAGAGTCGGAGTGGCTAAAGAACACAGCTTGTGACAGATACAAAGAGAGACCCCCATTAAAGGCCCTCAGTTGTCAGAAATGATACCCAACTTGGGAGAAGAGACACATTGTGGTATTTTACTTTGTTTTGGTGTGGAGTGCAGCTGAAACGCAAGTTTTTTCTTCCCCCTCAGGTTCAGTCAGCCTCATTGTGATTATTATCAAGAGCTCAAATCACTTTAGTAGCACTATTTTTCATCAAATTCCATGCAAATTACCTGACTAACTCACAAATACATGGAAAAACTAACATGTAGAGTGTAACATACTTCACAATTTCTAGCCTGAATAAGGAAGTTATGGGAAAGAGTACTGGAGGCTAGACTCAGGACAGAAGTAAGTATCTGCGGGCAACAGTATTGTTTCATGCCGAGAAAGAGTACCACAGATATTATTTGCATTGAGGATGCTTGTGGAAAAGTACAGAGAAGGTCAGAAGGAGCTACAGTGTGTCCTTGTAGACCTAGAGAAAACCTATGACAGAGTAGCAAGAGAGCAACTGTGGTACTGCATGCGAGGAAGACCAAAGAAAAGGTTGATAGAGGCTGTGAAGGAGGACATGAGGACTGTGGGTGTTAGAGGGGAAGATGCAGGAGATAGACTTAGATGGAAAAAGATGACACGCTGTGGCGACCCCTAACGGGACAAGCCGAAAGGAAAAGGAGAAGGTATAGTGTGAACCACAGACCACAGCAAAAGCTTGACGGATGATTAATTGAGTTAATTGCTTTGCGTTGAAGATCAGTGAACCAAATGGAACATCTGTTCATAATATGTGTTGAATGTGTTTAATACCAGGCCTGCAATCCATTCACACAAGCTCCAACTGGGGACAATGAACAGCTTGCTGTGTGTAATCCCTCATGTTTAAAGGGTTAAAGGTTCCCCGCGGGAAGTCAATGTAATGTTCTCATAAGTGGAGTGGAAATCTGTGTGCGCACAAAAACTCAGGGTCAGCCACCAAAACCCTGCAGGTCTGTGAATGCATTTCGGAGAGGTAATGTGCGAGGTTTAACCGCCTTAAGCAAGGGCAACCGTGCGCACTCTCGCAAGGTTAGCCGAGATAGGAAAATAGTTCATAATTTTCAAGGATGTGTGTGAGTTATTTGTGAAAAGCAGCGTGTGTTATATCCCCAAGGCCCACCCGTGACCTTGTAACCTCTCTCTCCTCTGTGCCCTAAAAAATACCATCACTCCTTTCTACGTCAACCCTCACGCTTGGCTTCATTCTTGTTTGCCATCCGTGTGTCTGAACGCATCTCCCTACTTGCGCCGCCTGCTGTGTTTTCCATTCCCCTCCTGTCACTTACTCTTGATTTGCCTCTCTCTGGATTTTTCGCTGTTTCCTAGCTTGTTGCCACTGCCGCTGATTCCTTCTCTCTTTCTCCATGTCTCCAATGCTTCCACCGGCAGATGAAGGACAGCCTCGTACTGTCGAGTGGAGAAATTTTAAGATCTGACTGTCTTCCGGCCTCACAATGAGATGGCTCCAAAGAGTAATGATTGACGTGATTTTTAGCATCCCTTGAGTCTCATCCAGTGATTGTAGACTGTAGCCTCCATCCGACCCAAAAGTTTCTATCCTACCCTTTTGCAAACCGCCATATGATGTGATCAGGTTTTGAGGTATCACACAGCAAGTTAAAAAAAGACAAAAAGCAGTTCACTTCAGCTCTCTAGTTGTGGCTTGTTTCCACAACAGGGTGCGTTAACATGTTGGTGATAGCTGCGTCGTCTTGGTAAATCGTATCACACGCTGTAGCTGATTGAAAATGTAAATCTGTAAATTCTTCTTGGAGTGTGACTGCTCGTTACATAAATGCAGAGTCACCTTCAGACAAGATCATTTTTCAAGATACAAGGTATTATCCGGCCATTTTTTTTTTCTTTGTCTTGCGAGGACAAACATGAGATAAAAGCACTGAATGATGCCGGGGAGTTCAATTCAACTCAATTCAAAAGCAGTTTGACAAATATTCCACAATTCATCAAAAAAAGCTTCAAGCTGGTTTATGCCACTCACAGTTGATACTTACGCTCAAACTACTCATAAATTAAAGATAATAAAATTTCGAATTTCAACCAATAACATACTTTTATTTAAAACCAGGCCTTTTAGCTTAATGCTAACAAATAACAACAAAGACCACTGGTATCCTAATGATTAACATCAATATTTGCGGTTTTATAAGTGACAGATATTCGAACACGTGATGGAGTAACATATACACAGATATAGAATAATTAAAGGCATACTGTATATCCTTTATCATGTGAAAAATGGTTATTATGACAAACTTAGTGAGTAGTTGGAAAGTCGAATAAGCTGAATTGAATGCAGCATTAAATCATCATTCGCAAAATGTTCAATGCTTTACATTCTATCTAATTAGGTTATCACTCTTAGTATTCATTAAGCGTAGTATTATAGAGTGCAATTTGTCTTTATTCAAAAAACAAATGAAAATTTTTGGGGGGTTGGGGAGGGTAGTTGAAACGGATTAATTGCAGTTGCATTCATTTCAGAGGGGAATGATGATTTGAGATTCAAGAGTTTAGAATTACATCTAGGATCACAGAACAAATTAAACTCGTACTTCCAGGCACCATGGTACAAGCTTGGGTCCAGAAAATTATGTTTGCGCTCATCACACTGTATTGTAATTGTTCCGCGGAAAATGTTGATTTTCAGCCGCGCGTCCACCACCTCACAATTTTGTTAACATAAGCCAAACGTGTCTGCAGCATTGTGACAAAAACAGAAAAATGATATGCAACTGTTATTCATCCCACATTTATAAAGGATAATGCAAAGACAAATTTTACAGAGCTAAACTGCACTGCCTGGTCTTGTAAGGCAATTCATTGCTGTTTCTTCTGTACTCAATTTGAAGATACTTACTGGATACTCTTTTTTTTTTTTTTTTACACCAAAATTAGGATTGGGATGTTTTCTCTTGAAAAAGAAATATTAATAAGATGATTATAATAATAATATGATTGTTAGTGCTTAGTATCAGTTGCCTCAAAGCCTGTGAAAATCAAGGAGAGGGTCATTATATCTAGATAAATTAATATCTAGGTGAATTATTCCTGTCACACGCTGAACTCGTGCTGCCTTTTTTTTGATCTTTGTTAACTTGACACGTCTCCCTGTGTCTTTCTCTCACCGTCTCTTTCAACATTTTTTTTTAACGTGTAATTCCTCCTGTTTGCGGTTCTTAACCTTCTACCTATTGTGGATTTTCCCTCGCAGCACAACTGTACTTAATACTTAATCCTATTTTATGTACTCTCCCACCTCCCCATTAAATGCAAAACATATTTGTCCTTTCCATCCACTTTATTTCAACACACACTGCCTAACGTTATCTGTGTACAGCGCCCCCCGCCCCCTCCATCTTCCCCCTCCCTCCCACCTGCGAGAGTGATGGAGGCAAGGATGGGAGCGGTCAGATGGAGGCGCTTGCTGGGAAGCCGATGACACGCAAGTCAGCATAGATGCGCTCGTGCCGAGGTCGCGATGGATGAAGACAGTCGGGCGGGTCGTTGCGAATGCGCTGCTTCATTCTTTAACCGAGACTAAAAGGACCGGCGTTTATGTAACGCCGGTAGAAAATATTCCTTCTGACAAATGCAGTTAAGAATGTCCTCCTGACAAAACGCGCACATTACAAATAAGTTATGTTGCAATAACCTGCCAGAGAGGAGGACGACTTCATCCATCTCAAAGATACTCCGCTCCCTCCCTTCCTCTGTTGCTCTAATATATAATGTATCCCAAATATCGCAAATTCTGGTAGATTTAGCTAACTGTGCCGCTGCTCGGTTGCTGTGTTCCAAATTCTTCGCTTCCCATTTCCCTTTGTCCAAACAATTTCTTTTCAAGTTGCCCTTTGGCATGCGTTTCCCTCGGGAATTCAATCGATTCCAGTCCTTATACCTTAAAAACACATATTTGGTTTGTAAATTCACTTCTAATGCTTGTATTTTCTTCTCTGTTTTCTAGAACCCTGAAGTTTCTAAAACTGATTCGAGTGGTTCAACGGAAAAGATGACATTACCGCAGAGGAGAACAAGAAAAAAAAAAAAAATTAAGAAGAAGAAACCTCCCCCCCCTGTCTGTTTATCTTGCTTTCTGTAACCCTTTGTTGTGTTGCCATCTGGTTTACCTTTTTTTCCCTCATTATCCCGGTTCTCATTTCTGGATTGGATTACCATGTCAGTGCTTGCCAACGGTGTTCCTGAAAGACCCCAACCCCCCCACCCCACCCCCTGTTTGTCGGATCATCGTGATGAGCGTTAATGGAATAAATTCGACACTCACGAACAACACAATCTCCTTCTTTAAGAAAAAAAATACAAGACTGTCAAAGGTTGATGCTGCGGACTACAGTTGGATGATTTAAAAAAAAAAAAAAAAAAAAAAAGAAAAAGCGAAAAGCATAAAATATGTCACGACATACAATGCATTTAACTGTAAATGAGCCCCTATCCCATTGGACAAGTACCGAGTGGATGATGAACGTAGACTGGCTGACTTTAGAATCTCCTTCGACTAGGATCTGTAAATGCTGACCACTGGTGTTTTGGCTGTAAAAACTGCTCGTACACTCAGAACCCAGAGTTCAGCTAGCATTTGGAGCACTGTCAGACGCAAAGTCAACATGTATTCCTTCTATAATCACTTGGTAAAATGCAACTTTGTAAAAGGAAGATAACCCTTGTCAAGCGAAACGGATTTGAACTTTGACACAAGCTTTGCATCCAGTGGTTTGTTCCGGACAATTCTCATGTGATGAGTCATGATTTGACTCTCGGAAAAAGATGAGCCTTGTCTGGGTACTGGACGTGTATTCAAAATGCTCTGTCGCTAGCCTTGCACAGACTCAAATGGACTAAACCAAGCAGATCATCTTTTGTGCCAGTCTAAATATTTCCACTGGATTGGACCGGCAAGGACCTCAAACGCTCCGTTGCACCTTTCTGGATCCCCTTTAAACCAGGTGAGTAGTATTCAAATTAGCCCATTATCCCAAGCTAACAAGCAGCCAGTTGAAAAGTTGTCACCCAAACACCGAAGCTTCTTAATTAGTCTTACATCCACTCACCCAACTGACTGTCACCACGGCCTGACACCATCTGTGGCTCCCGCTCCAGGGCATGCCAGCGTTGGCCTTTGTGTCCTGCTACCGTGATTGGATCGGTGCTGGTTAAATGCCGTCTAATTGCTGTCAATTAGAGTCACTCGTGCGAAGCGAACTGTTGTGTTACTACGCTTGCCTGACGATACCTGAACGGCAACAAGAAACGCGTCACACCCTCTTATTTGGCTGTTTTGGTGTCGAACTCACGTGGCTTTCAGAGTCTCCTCCCTTGCTCTATCTCCACACGTCTTGCCCATCAGATGTCTTGTTCTGAAATGTATTTTTCACATCTTGCAAGTGACAATTCGGGGCTGGAAAACTGTGTATCTTCATTATTGGCCACGAGATTTGTCAATGTTTTTGGTCACACAAACATATTGCAACATCATAACTACAAGATAGGTAATGCAGTAGATATCGCTGTACCTGCGTGGGTTTTCTCCGGGCACTCCGGTTTCCTCCCACGTCCCAAAAACATGAAATATTAATTGTAATCTAAATTCCCCGTAAGTGCGTTTATGAGTGCGGCTGTTTGACTCGATGTGCCCTGCGATTGGCTGGCGACCAGTTCAGGTGTACCCTGCCTTCTGCCCGTTGACAGCTGGGATAGGCTCCGGCACTCCCCACAAACCTTGTGAGGATAAGCAGCTAATAAAATTGATGGATGGATCGATTCTGGCAGATTTGTATGAGTATATCAAATAATAATAATAACAAAAATCATGGTTGTCACTATGCGTTTTTTTTTTATTTAACATAAACAGTCATGCCCTGAGAGTCACTGACGGTGTAGTGCTACACATGCCCGCCTTTGGTGCGGGCAGCATGGGATCAATTCCTACTCATTGATGGTGTTGATAACTGCCCCGCGACCAGTTCAGGGTGTAGCCCAAAGCTAGCCGGGATAGGCTCCAGCATTCCGGCAACCCTTGTGAGGATAAGCGGCTTGGATAAGGACGATAATGACATGACATTCATGCCCTGTCTGGACATCCGTCCATCCATCCATTATCTACCGCTTTTCCTGGTCGAGTCGCGGGTGAAGTACCTTCAGCAAAGATACCCAGACTTCCCTTTCCCCAGCCACTTCTTCAAGCTCTTCCGGAGGGATCCCGAGGCATTCCCAAGCCAGCCGAGAGACATAATCTCTCCAGCGTGTCCTGGGTAGTCCTCGGGGTCGCTTTCCGGTGGGACATGCCCTGAACACCTCACCAGGGTCAGAATCAGATGCCGCAGCCACCTCATCTGGCTCCTCTCAATGCGGAGGAGCAGTGGCTCGACACTGAGCCCCTCCCAGATGACCGAGCTTCTCACCCGTTCTCTCGGAGAGCCCGGCCACCCTGCGGAGGAAACTCATTTTGGCCGCTTGTTTTTTTGGTCACGACCCACAGATAATGCCCATAAGTAAGGGTAGGAACGTAGATGGACTGGTAAATTGAGAGCTTCCCCTTTTGACTTAGCTCCCTCTTCACCAGAGTGGACCCATACAAAGTCTGCATCACTGCAGACTGTCTGGACATCTCGAGACTTAATTTCATTTCTCAAGATGCTGTGCACCTGCTAGTTGTCCTCCAATACCGTCAACCCCAATAAATTTCGGCAAAATAGATTGAGGAAGAAGAAGGAGAATTTCTAACATACAAGGATACTTCTGATTGCGTAGGTGATAATATCATCAAGACACAGTTTGCGCAGTGTCTTGTCTGTTAATTTAAGTTTACAGCTGATTGCCGCACAGTCTGATCCCACTCAGTTTGATATGCCCCGTCTGGGACAATTGCAGCGCAACATGCAACACATCACCGCCGCCCCGTTGGCGTTCAGTCTAGTAGTTCTTCAGCCGGTGGATGACAGCAATGGAGTCACGTGTTGTTATCGCGACGTAAATGGAGAGGAAATGTGCTCTCTGCGTGTGGGCTGATTGGCAATACCGTACAACATGACACATCCCGCGGCTGAGGAGGCTCTGATGAGGATACATGTGGCCGTGCATACATTATTGAGTTTTTATACAAACGGCCGATCTCGTCACTTGGATGTGCCCCGGTTTGTACAAACATACAAGTGACATCGAGCGCCACGGCCTGGGGTGGTAATGTCCCGTTTTCTATGCATGTGCTCACCGGCAACTATCTCACCTGAGTTGATGCCACACTTGAGCGTAATGACAACGGAGGTAAGGCGGCGAGGGAAAACGGAGGCGAAATTCAAATAATGTTTACAACGCCTTTACCACTGGCGTAATAATAATATTGCCGGGGAAATTAACAAATATACAATGCAACGAAACAAAGAAAAGAAAAAAAAATAATCATTCGGCCAAGGGCAACCAATAAGGTAAAAATGGCGATTTCTTCCTAGCTTGATATTGCATGGAATGGAAACTGAGAAAGCAGGAAAAATGAAATAAAAAGAAAGAAACTGAAACAGAGGCTCATTTGCAAACCACGCACACAAAGTTCCTCCGCCGGTGCGACATCTACTGTATGTATTATACATGTACGATACATACGCTCCAGTGCTATCTTATCATGGAGTGCGGCTTTATGGATTTGTACTACATTACCGAGGAGGACAAAATGGGTACAAATCTGAACATGATAAGCAGTTTTGCTTAATGGAAATCGGGGATTATGTAAAGGGGAGCAGGAAATATGAAGCAAAGCGTAACGAAGGAGGAAATACCGTAAAGATAGAAGAAACAAGGAGATACTGTACATTCAGTTACGCGGAACATATATCACATAATGCATACATTTAACATAATGTACAGTCTAGCATTTAATTCATATCCTGTATGTATGTATGTACATGCATTCTTTATATAAATATGTTCACATAAAATATGACCAGCAACTGAGAAAAAAAATGTAACCCTACCAGGAGGAGGAGGAAACAAAAAAGGACCAAATTCACAATCATCCTACAGCGACCTTGAAACAAAATGCAAATACAGTATTATTCAATTTATTAATCAATACAAGCATTGACTAATACAATTATTTAGACCACTGAGTTTGAAAGGTTTGCATTTCAGCACCATTCACATATTTTATGGGAGATAAGTGCTTCTATCATGTAGCAAATCCTACAATATGCAACACCTCAAAATCTTTTTTTTTTTTTTTTTTTTTAAATCTGATGTTCCGTGATCATGCTTATTACCGATTATTACTACACTTGTGCTGATGCTGTGCGTTTCCTTACGAGCAGGATAAAATGAGGAGGAGGTTGCGTAGTGCGGCATTTGGAAATGGAGTATCAGAGTGCCCACATGCTCTCTAGTGTCCTATTGGTTTAGCAAATTTAGAGTGTTATGCAAATGATGGTGAGTATTTGTGTTATTTAAAATGGCATGTTGAATTGGGCCAGAAGGAAATTAGCTGTACCTGCTCTTGTTAGTGTCTCTTCTTGGGCTGCATGATATGATCTGTGAGCGCTTTAAGGAGTGGACTGGTTTCAAGTATGATGATGCCAAGATACCTGGGATATTAAAACATCATGATAATATCTCCCCGGTGCTGAAACAGGAAATACCGCTAAGGCTGTAGATTAGAAATATGGCAAGGTGCGAGCCGCGAGATTGCAGACAATCCTTGATGGATGGCGGATGAGGAAGAGACGATGAAGACATAAAAGAAGACAATGTGCAGTCTCAAAACGTTACGTAATGAATGACCTGGGCAGATTCTGCGGGTATAACCGAGGAAAACAAAGATATTGTCAAGATGGATTGAGCGCTTAGAAATTGAAGCACCGGGAACTGTGAATTGGAACTTTGCGACGTGAGTGAAGAGATTGCGGCCAGCGACGCGACTCTGGCACCGATCCAGAGCAGATATTTTTGCGGCCATGATGAGAAAGCTAATCAACGAAGGTTTGCTGAGCTGCAGAAAGGGCAAAAATTAAACAAAGTCCAGAGGAAAAAAAGTAGAAAAAGATTGCCTAGCAACCAGTTCAGGGTGCGCCCGCCTCCTGCTTCCTGAGTTTATGCAGCTATTTTCTCCCAGTAATGTAATCAGTTTTCACCGGGCACTCCAGTTTCCCGACACATCCCAAAAAGATGCAATTGGAGACTCTCAATTGCCCTGAGGTGTGATTGTGAGTGCGGCTGTTTGTCTCCATGAGCCCTGCGATTGGCTGGCGACCAGTTCAGGGTGTGCCCGCCTCCTGCCCGATGACACCTGGGATTGGCTCCGGCACTCCCTGCGACCCTTGTGAGGATAAGTGGCAAAAAGAAAATGAATGGATGGATGGATTTTCTCCCAGTAATGTCTTCTTCTTCTTCCTTTCGGCTTGTCCCATTAGGGGTCGCCACAGCGTGTCATCTTTGATGAACGCGGATTTGTTTGGCACAATTTTATGCCGGATCCTCTTCCTGTAATCTAATCGATTATAATTACATACGTTTTGTAATCAGATTAGATCATCTCTGTGCATGTAATTAGTCAATCCTTAATGTTCATTGGTTTTATTTTCACGGCGTCTTGTCATTGGGGCAGCTCACTCAAACACACACAGACGCACGAACGTACATACTGCATCAGGTTATCATCAATATATAGACATGATGAGACAGTTTCCGTTCCTATCTGCACGGTTACACATTTTATAAGCCATGCCCGTCCGAAACCGTCTTCTACCCCGTGGTTTTTATCAATTTCCCTGGCATGATCATCTTTTCGCTCCAAGATTTTCGCCAAACTGACAAACGTGCAGACCGTTCGATAACATATTCGTACGTACGTCTATAAGTTATAAATATGCCGTAGTAAACAATGTTTCTCTATGAAATGTTACCATCAGAGTAAAAATACTGATGACATACCGCCAGAATGCTGCCGGAAATCGTAATTATAAACACCAAATTTAATGCAAACAAATAGCAATGCTGTGAACAGATAGCAAAGCCGTTTTCCGCTATCACAGCTGTGATTAATTTCACGGCAAGCGTTGCCGATAGATGCTGGTGGCCGGTCTTGATCACAGCCTTACCCCGTGTCAAGCCGTACCCTTACCCCCACCCCAACATTTTTTCAACGGATTTACACATTTCACAAAAATGACCTTTTCAGCTGAAAATACGTCGCCGAAAATTCTCATCCCTAAATATGATTATCATGAAAACCATTTTTTGTTGTGACCAAAACATGTATGATGGATTAAATGACAGAGCAATATTCATTTATCTACATATTCTTTTTCCCTTTTCAGGCCCAGATCTGTCATCTCTGAAGAAGAAGAAAAGCGCCGTTCTCCTTCACAACAAAAAGAGACAAATAACAGCAGTGCATCAGTTTCAGTCATCCGTCATCGTTCTTTTTAACCTTTGGCCTCACTGTCAGTCAGCGTCGTTGAATATTTTCATGTGCAGAACAAACGTGGTAAGCGAGCAAATGATGGCAAATTGTTTTCAGCATTGTTTGCGGCGGTCCCGGCCCCATTTACATCACAATCGCGTCGTTACCGTCACCACGGATTGGAGCGTGTGCCCAGCATGAATTTCCCAACGTCTCATCATAAAGTTCATCATATTCCTCTGGAGAATTTATGTATCACGCAACGCGCGGCACGATCCAAGTGATCATCACTTTCATCTTCCTCATGATTTGGCCCATTGCAGGTGGAATTTTGGATAAATAAGTGCTGTGTCTGATATTTACCACCCATGTTTGTTTCTGTCGAAATTATGGTCATTAGCGTTATGATCCCATCATTTCAGATCATTTTGGAGGAATATCTGCTCCAGAAGGAAAACCGGGATTCTTTGAAGAGGCTCACACACATTCTTCCTAACCAACACGCATTCCTTCTGTGTACGCTTTTTTTTTCTCTTCTTTGGTCTTTATCTTTTGTATGTGTATATAAAGCAATTTCAAATCTTATAGTTTTGTACATGTACTTTTTATGGTGTGTGAATATTTTAATTAAAAAAAAGAAGTGTGGACTTTCCAAGTGAGTTGCTTCTTGCCTTGGCTTTTTTTTAGTTGTTGTTCATTGTTTATTTTTTGTAAGTCTGTCTTATCCTGCTGCAGAGAAAAAAAAAAATTGCCTCTTTTTCTTGGGCAGGGAAATGTCTGGAAGATTAAAAAAATTTGGTCAGCGACTACTTCAGGGTGTACGCCGTGTGTCCCCCAAAGATATCTGGGATAGGCTCCAGCACGCCTGCAAGTCAGGATATGCGGTACAGAAAATGGATGGATAGAATTTCTTTATGCTTGAGAAAAAAATACCTCAAATGGGCCATATTCTGCCACACAAATTTCCTCGTATTTGTGATGTAATATTATCTCTATGATGCCTTAATAAACATGTGGAATAGGAATTAAATTCAGATATCCATTCCTTAGTTCTAGACGTTTTCCCGTCAAAAGGCCTGAAAATGAATTTCTCAAGCTTATCTACGTCATTAGCAAAGATCTCTGCCTTTGCTTTCCGCATTCACAACATAAACACCTTTGCCGTTACAAGTACCGTATTTTCCGCACTACAACGCGCACCTAAGAGCCTTTAATTTTCTCGAAAGCTGACAGTGCGCCTTATAATCTGTTGCACTTTATATATGGATCATTATTGAGCCTTTAGCGTAGCTCCATCTAACGGATGCATAACGTAACGTCAGCCTCCACTGTCGTGTCTATTCTATGTGCCTTATAGTGGGGTGCGCCCTATATATTAAAAAAAGTCTTAAGCTAGGCCATTCATTGAAGATACGCCTTATAATGCGGTGCGCCTGATAATGCGGAAAAAACGGTCTGTCTTCTGCACGGAGGAAACCAATCAGAGAAAAGGGGCAGTCGTACCCAAATATGGACAAAGTGGCTACAATGTTGGGTTAAACACAAGTCAAGGGGTCTTTTCTTTTTAAGGGGCCACTTGAATGACAAAACCAGGGCTCTTTTTTTTTTCCTTTTTTGAAATTGACACTTTATATTAAGTCCATATTTAGATTTAGAGGTCTAAATACCCAAAATATTCAATCTTTCAGATCTCATTTAAAGGAAAGAGGGGGTTACTGATGGTGTTGTGGTACACACGCCTGACTTTGGGTGTAGTCCGCCTTTCACCCGAAGCTAGCTGGGATAGGCTTCGAATCTCCCCTAATCCTTGTGAGCATAAGCGGATTGGACAATGGATGGAAAACCCAAATGAGGCTGGACTTAATGTCCCAACACTTCCTTCTTACTCTATACAGTACGTATCAGCCACATTATTAGGTCAAGCAGAATCACTCCCAATATAGAGAACATTCATAATATATTAGCCTGATGTTTCATCTTTTGTTGGTTAAAAATGACACTATGTACGTTGTTGTTATTGAACATGACGCTGAGTCATGTGTGTTCCTCATTATCTTTTTCACAGGCGCTAATGACTACCGAGAAAATAGCCTATATCTGTCTCCAATTCCTCTTCTCCTCCTCCCTCATCAATTCCCCTCAGCCCCTGTTGTTCTTCAACCTCATTCCTGCTCGTGCCGCACTCCCTTCCATTTCTTCATGATTTTTAATACTCAGTTTGTGCGACAATTTATTCCATTCCTCTGTTCTGTGCTCCTAGGTTTGTGGCAGCCTGCCAGCAAAAGATCAGCCACATTTGCCTTCTTTAATTATCTTTATTTCGAATGGTAGTCTCTATTTTTTTTTTTTCATACTTAAAATAACAGTAAGGATCATTTATTTTTGCTCTTGGCGCTGCCTAAAATGATTAAGTAGTATTTTGTAAAGCACCTTTGACTGTATAAACAGACAGCAATTAAATGTGCAAAATGAGGTGAAATCAGTTAGATATTGAATATTCAGCAGATAGAAAGCACACAATCGTGCAATATTAGTTGCGGGGATAGGAAATGTAAACATGGGGCCTTGGGTTTGACACATACGGAGCAAGTTAAATTGTTTATGATACTGGTGGGAACGCGGACTAGCTACCGCAAGTGCAGGCAGGAATTTCGAAACGAGGGTGATTTCTTTGGAAGATGCAGAAAAACAGTGCAAATAATGACAGCCATGACACCAAGCAGCAACAATCAATGCATGCGGGAGTGGTATGACAAACACTTGAACAGGGGGAGCCGCACGCTCGTGTAGTGCGATCCGTCCCGGTGTGGAGACCCAATAAGGCTGGAAAGGCATCAAGTGCCATAAGAGAGATCAAACACAGGAAATCAAACTAAAACCAATTTACAAGTCCAACGCGTCACTGGGCCACTTATGCCACTGAGGACCGTACTTTTTGATGCTGAGTTGATATCTACTTGGTTGGACACTGCCCAAATTGATTTCGACTTGTTTTTTTAGCAAGTTTCTTTCAGGGTATGAAATGCTTAAATAATTGAAAAAAAAAAAAATAAATAAAAATTAATTATATATATGTGTGTGAAACTTTTGTGAGTATTTTACTCAAAATACTCTCAATCTCGGTAGCAGTCAAATATTTAATTCCGTGACCTACTTGTCATCACAGATAGCGACTCTATTTCAGGGGAGTGAAATCAACCAGGCAGTGTTACATTTCATCCGACCATAAACAAGGCGAAATAATCGTATTTCTCCACAATGATTTAATGGATTAACAAAGATAGCCGCGTCGAGGTCAGTGGCTGGTGAGCGAAAGACTTTGCCATACGAATGAACCCAATAAAGCAACTTAGACTTGACATTTAATTTGTCCCTTGCACACTGACTACTGGTAATGTGTTATATCACATTTCAGAATCTGGTTTATGACCTTAACCCTGACTACGGAATGTAAAATTATTAATTTTAGAGATACAAATCCCAAGAATGAATAACTACATACATTTCGGGGGCACACCTGACTTGCTATGAGAGGAGGGCAATGCATGTAACGGTCAGCAGACGTTTTTTTTTTTACAGTATAAGGGCATCCCATGCTGGTTTACAAGTTTCTAATCACTTCCACAATTCCCCAATGTGTGACAAGCAGGCCTGAGATAAGTGGAAGAACCGCTCCCGAGCCTGGCGCTTAAGCTCAGGCTGGAGGAACGTGACAATATCTCATCAACTCAAGTTCAACTAATTATAACAGATTATAGATTTCCGTCCTCTCTTAGCCCAGTTTCTTTGGAGGAGCGAACGTCTTTGAAAGAACAACAAATTGGGGACGGACGTGAATCACTAATGTATCTGTGAAACCTGAATTTTCTCAAAGCAATTAAGTGGTTCTCCAGTCTTCGAAGGATGCGGCAAGCTTAATAGCTATAACGCAGCTTTGATTCCAAATCATAACTCCAAGCCGAATTCTGCATTCAATACAAAAACCATGTAAAGGCAATTCAGAGATTTGTTTTTGAAAACATGAAACAATGGGACCTCGACATAACAGATACCGAATATAGAGCGTCAGGACGAAACAATGTGTTCAAAACTAGTTTGTAATAGAGGAGGGATTGTGATGTGAGAAGCAGACCAGAAAGATATGCGGCTTTAGAGGCCTTGATTGGCATCAAAATTACTCTGAAGCCATCAAACAAACGAGCGAAAAATAATCAATTGGCAAAATACAAACTTATCTTCTCAGTCCAAATTAAGCAGCAGAGGGTGACTACAGATGACCACAGAATTATTATTTTTTTTTTTTTGCTGACAGTCTTCCTTTCCTTCCGTATTTCTTCAGATAAATGAGAAGCTGTAATGTTGCACAGCAGCTGACTGGAACTATAAAAGCAACTTCAATGTCTGGTTTATCTCAGTGTGCAGATGTTCGGTGGATGGGTGAGCGAAAAGCATCCTGCACTCGGTGACAGGTGTTCCGGGAAGCGGACACTCGGGGCAACGAATTAATTTCCTCCTACACTTAAGTTATGCACGTGATGTGATCCCATCCGTGCTGCTGTTTCTCTGTACACGTGCCCAACTGACAAACTGAACTCCAGCGTTAATCAGTTGACCATGTTGCACTTGTTTCAGTCAGCAGTGCTCTATTTTCTTATATTGACTGTAGGAAACAAGAGAGTTACTGACTGAAATTGCTCAAGACAGAAAGTGGACAGGAGGTTTAATAGAAAAAAAAAATAAAAAAATCTATGTTCAGAAAAGGGCCACTTCAACTCTTAATGCAAAAGCCAGAAGTAGACACCACCGATGCACTATGATATTAAATACTATATTCGATTTTGATGCTTGAGATAACACTGCGACCAACTGAAAACATGTACAGTAAATCTACCGTCATTTCCGGCCACCAGAGCACACCGAATTATAAGCCTCACCCAGTACATTTGTAAAGGAAATACCATTTGGTACATACATAAGCCGCAACTGTGTAAAAGCCGCAAGTGCCCACATTGAAACACGAGATATTTACAAAGAAAGACAGTACACAGAAAGACTTTTCAAAGTTTTAATACCTTAGCTTAGCTTAACATAGCAACCACACGGTAGCATGAACAGGGCTGGTTAAAAGAAAAAAAAAAAAATAGCGGTTTAAAAAAAAAAAAAAAACAGCCGCGGCAACTACACAGTAGCAACACGGAAGCACTGCACGAACAAACAAACCTAAATCACTGAGATGTGCCAGTAACAACAGAAACACACTAGTGTGGGGCTAACGCTAGCGCAGTGCTAATAGGGCCGGTTTAAAAAAAAACATACCGGTAAAAATGACTGAGAAATGGCAGCGACAGGCTAGTGCAGTGCGAACATGACCGGTTTAAAAAAAACCATACCAGTATAAGTCACTTCCTCGGCACATATATTCCACTGGTCTCAGTCTTACCTTTTCCGCTCGAGTGACCACTTGCGGCCATTGCAAAAAATGTACAAATTAGCCACATCACCGCATGAGCCGCAGGGTTGAAAGCGTGTGAAAAACGTCGGGGCTTATAGGCCGGAAATTACGGTAAAAGGAAGAGACCTAAGACAGAGCCCTGGGGCACACCAGCATTAATGGAGAAGTCGCGGCTTATAGGCCAGAAATCACTGTATTACTACTACTACTGCTGCTGCTGATACTACTAAGACTGCGAGTACGTCCACAACTACTACTACTAATATATACATACAGAAAATAGTTAGGATAGGCTCCAGCACTCCCGCTACCCTTGTGACGATAAGTGGCTCCGATAATGGATGGATGGATAGATAGATGTTCCAATATTTTTACTGACTTGCAAAATATTCGTCTTCAAACAAAAGGTGCTCCGCCCTGAGCTGTTTAAATCCTCGATCTGTAAATACCACGAAATGAAAGCTGGAATTGTGAACTTTTGTCTCACAATCATCTGAAACCCCAATTATTTCAGTATACAAGAAAAACAAAGAAATTGAGCTTGCCCTTCTAATACTTTTGGAGGGGACTGTACATACATAGAGTACATACAGTACAAGGACGTTCCAAGAGTGCAGTTAGAGGACAGTTTTATTGAAAGTATTGTATCAAAGTTTAACATTTTGATCGGAACTATTGAGCGAGATTACATCACTTTCATCAGAGACAAGATTAGATGTGACGGTGGGGAGTTGATTGAAATATCATTGCCTGCGGATTTATGTGATCTCAGCCTTATTCACATCAGTGTTTATATTCATGTCCTGAACCTTGTATCTTGATAAACAGACCATATCGCTTCGGCTTTTATCTGCCAATCAATCTAGAGATCACTGGATCGTAAGACCACAGAGGAGCCGTTTCGATTCTACAACAATTCGCGCCTTTCATCTGCAGAGCTCAAACTCCATGTAATAGAATTTGTTAGCTGAATTTAAATTGTTTTTTTTTTTTCCCAACAAGCAAGGTCAGTTTTCAATCATAAAAACATACTGAAAAGTTGAATAAGAGTGCGGATGACTCCGGGATGAACCCTAACCCGAGGTCTTCGGTTAAATTCATAACAGACATTAAGAACTAATTAAGATTAAGAACTAATCACGAAAACCTAAAGAACTGCTGAATAAGGCCAAGAAGACCTTCACTCTCGAGAAACGTTGAGTCTCTTGTTAGTGAATTGACAAGTCTGGGGAAAAAAAAAGAAAAATCCAGCGATGCTATCATCAAATATATATTTCTCACCGAAACCACAAGTTTTCCCCGTTCAACGTGAGCCACGAGATCAACCGACACGGCAACAGACGTTAGCGTTTGCTTCATTTTAGAAGGCGAGAATACGCAAGAGCTGCGGAAGGACAGCTTGTGGCTGCTTCACCGTGGCAACGCCCTTTCTCATAATACCCTGAGAATCAGAAAGTTCCTGGTCCAGAAATACCGCAGCGCATGGAGAAACCTCTCTTCTCATCTGATCTGGTTCAATGGAATTTTTTTCCCCTCTTTCCCATGACCAACTGGGTTATCAAGGAGAACGTAACTGGAGATGTAGACGACATCAAATGCAGATATATCCATTTTTGTTGTTTCTGTAGCTGTTGTTTCTGTATATTTGATCAAGGAATTTACAGAAACAACAAAATGGATATATCTCCTTGGATTTGATCAAAGAATCTACAGACAGTTGCGTCTGAACTCTTCATTTGTCCTCTTTCTTTAGCTAGGAGCTGTGAATAAATGTGAGAAATGCTTGTTCTCCTCCATTTGTTTGTTAAAAACGCCATGATAAAATGTTATCATATCAGCCATTTTGATGTCGCCTACATCTCCAGGTACGTTCTCCTTGATAACCCAGTTGGTCATGAGAGAGAGGAAAAAAATCCCATCGAACCAGGTCGGATGAGAAGAGAGGTTGCTCCATGCATCTAATCGAAGCAGATATATCCATTTTTGTTGTTTCTGTAGATTTGATCAAAGAATCTACAGAAACAACAAAAATGGATATATCTGCTTTTGCGTCTGAACTCTTCAAATATATCCGAGAGGCAACTGGAGGCAGCAAGAAACTGAGGACAATTGCATCAATGCGCAAACTGTGGAATAAAATACTGACGTGGCCAAAAGCTCAGGCAGAGGAACAGAGAAAATTTAAGTTAGGATATGTCATTATTATTGGCCATTGCTTGCCATGTATATCCCACATTTAAAATTATTTACGAATCACCTTGAGCAATTAAACAACCAGCAGATCGTATTCATTAGGTATTAATCCCCATTGGCTAGATCACGCTACAGAATTTAACCCCAATATCATCCCGATCAGATATCACATGCTAGTTTCCTGGAAAAAAATTACAACATTTCTTGTAGTATGACATAATCCACTACTAAGAATTTGGCACGAGGATTACATCTCAATAAATTTATGTGGCTTTGATTATGCCGCTTGCAGCTTTGTGACAGTACATCAGTACATTCTACTCAAAGCAAGCTCACAGCAGGTGCTTCATTGATCACAGAAGGTATTCACCTGTATGGATCTCTAAGAACAATGTCCCTGTGGCTAAATGACGTCATCTCGCAGACATAAACCGCAACAGGAGGAGAGTCTCCGCAGGATTCCGAACCTCTCAAGGCCCTCCCAAGGTGAATGACGCTTGCATACATCTGCAAAATGGCATTTTGTCACATTGACTCGAATTTTTCTTTTTCAGGGTCAGTCACTGGTAATGGCATGTTCCAGCCATGTAGTAATATTTCGGCACTAACGCATACAGATCACAAGAAAGTGGATCTGGCCTGGTGATCGAGTCAGTACAACAAACTATTGACTAGGTCTTTAAAAAGGACTACAAAAACGTTGCAACCAGGATCTCATAGCTAGTTGTGTTTGTGGTGGTGGTGTTCCTAGCACCAAGAAACATTAAAAAGGACTCATTTAATAAAAAAATGTGAGCATCTTATGGTTGTAAGTTGGCTTCACAGTTCTGGGGACCGGGATTCCAATCCCAGCCCCACCTGAATGGAGTTTGCATGTTCTCCCCATGCCTGCGTTGGTTTTCTCAAGGCATTCCGGTCCCCCGCCAAATGCATTCACCGGAGACTCTAAATTGCCCCTAGGTGTGATTGTCATTTGTTTTGTTTCTTTGTAACCAGTTCAGGGTGTACCCCAGCTCCTGGCCGATGATAGCTGGGATAGGCTCCGGCACTCCCAGGACCCTTGTGAGGATAAGCGGCTCAGCAAATGGATGGATAGATAATATCTGCACACCGCATTGCTTATACTGAAGTACACAAGGTTTGCCTATTGAATATTGACGGATTCAAATGATTATGCAGCTAAATGCATCGTTTGAATGCAATGCAATGCAATTTTTTATCCACATACTGTGGGTTTGTTTTGAGATTTAGGAGCTGGAAAAGAAGAATCCCCTCCATCTTTCCGGATAAACTGTGGCAGTTTTACAAGGGCACAACTTAACCGTAGTTGTCTTTTAAAAGAATTCATTTGTACTTTATAGCAAAAAAGCAAAAACTTAAAACAGATCAATGAATTCAACAGCGAAGTAGCGGTGCTGGCGTGAAAGGCGCCCCGAGTTGGGACCCCCGTAGGTGTAACATCGACAGGGGTTTGAGTGCTGAATGAAAAATTCTATTTAATAACCTACTCGATGTCTAGAATGCAGGTTAATATTACACCTAAACTACTTTATCTACCACGACGGTTAAAATCAATTGATCTTTTGTTTTGATAAGGGTCATACTTTCAAACCACAAGTAATATTTGTGAATTTACAGATAAGTAGTAAGTCGTAGCAACTCTCGTACCTTCTTTTTTTTCTCTTCAGAAAATTGCAATTGCCAGGAACCTACTTGAGCATCTGAGTCATGCTCACAGAAAAACAGCATATTATTATTATTATTATTATTATTACATCCGTATCGACTATGCCGTTGCCAGTTGATAACCTTCTCATGCAATCACCTTTGCGTAAAAGGGTTAATTGGACTTTAGTAAACCAAGTGATGACAACCTTGAATAATTAACATTTAGAATGCAAGTATGTTTCAAATAATTATCCATATATACTTTATAAATGTTGTATGGGAATGACCAGGAAAAGTGAGCAAATTAGATGGTCACCAGCGAATTAAATGCCGCCACACACGCAGCCATTGTATTTCTTATCTCAAATATACAATATAACTGATCCAGAGGTCAAGGATATCTCCGATATTTGCCGTTTGACATTTTCTTGTCCTGTTTTTCTCTCCAGCTGAGTTGTTCCTAATATTCTCGCACAAGATCCTCCCGACACAGACAAGCCATCTCGTATCTTTGCTTTCATTAGGATTGCAGAGATAGCAATGCTACAAAAAAAAAAAAAAACGATTAGCTGAGCCCAAATATTTCAGAACGCAGTGAGCTTTTATAAGGCATTATGCTGCTTCAAAGTGACTTTGAGATGATTTATGATGACGCCATAAATTTTTTTTCTCGTAAGATGCGTTCTAAACGTTAATTACTCCAAATAAAACTGGCATTACATTTATTTATTATTACATTCAGTTTTCAAATTGTAAATACCATTGACGTAATTATGTATTGTCTTTTTGTGTTTCGATGACAGTTCTTTTTATTTCCCTGCTGCTGAAAAACAAACAAAGTCAGTCACATTCCATTCCCCAGAGCCAACTTTCAGAAGATATTTTTGGGCCAATCCATATTACTTCCTATTAATTAATGTGTTTTAAAAAAAAATACCACAAAAATAAAAATGAAAGCTACATTAATATAACAACACTTGAGAAAGTTCCATGGCTTCCTTACAAATCCAATCATCCACCCATCCATTTTCTGAGCCACTTATCCTCACAAGGGTCGCGGGGAGTGCTGGTGCCTATCCCAGCTGTCAAGGGGCAGGAGCCGGGGTACACCCTGAACTGGTTGCCAGCCAATCGCAAACAAACAGTCGCACCCACGATAACACGTATGGGCAATTTAGAGTGTCTAGTTAATGTTGCATGTTTTTTGGGGATGTGGGTGGAAACCGGAGTGCCCGGAGAAAACCCGCACAGGCACGGGGAGAACATGCAAACTTCACACGGGGAGGGCCGCAATTGAACCCGGGTCCTCAGAACTGTGAGGCCAATGCTTTCCAGCTGAGTCACCGTACCGCCGCCATCCAATCATAGCACACATAAATAAACAACCATTCCCAGCTAGTCAGCCAATCAAGTCATATAGTTGAAGTTGGACCATGATGTTCGCAGACGATAATCTGATATGCAGTGAAAGCAGGGAGCAGGTGGAGGAACAATTGCAAAGATGGAGGCATGCACCGGCAAGGAGAGGAATGAAGATTAGCCGAAGTAAAACAAAAGATATGTGCGTGAATTAGAGGGGTTGAGGGAAAAGAGTGAGGCTCCAGGGAGAAGAGATAGCGAGGGTGGACGACTTCAAGTACTTGGGGTCAACGATCCAGAGTGAGGGTGAGTGTGGTAAGCAAGTGAAGAAACGGGTCCAAGCGGTGTGGAACAGCTGGCGGAAGGTGTCTGGTGTTCTATGTGACAGAAGACTCTCCGCTAGGACGAAGGACAAAGTTTATAAAACAGCGGTGAGGTCGGCCATGATGTACGGATAAGAGATGGTGGCACTGAAGAGAGAACAGGAAGCAGAACTGGAGGTAGCCGAAATGAAGGTGTTGAGGTTCTCGCTTGGTGTGAACAGGTTAGATAGGATTAGAGAGAGGGAGTATATTGGTAGAAGGGCGCTGAGGATGGAGCTGCCAGGTAAAAGACCGAGAGGAAGACCAAAGAGCAGGTTGATGGTTGTTGTGGTGGAAGACAGTGCGTGTTGGAGAGGAAGATGCACGAGATAGGCTTAGATGGAAAAAGACGACACGTTGGCGCGACCCCTCACGGGACAAGCCGAAAGGAAAAGATGAACTAGTCAGATGTTTGAAGTCAAGTCAGGTCTATTGGCTACCGTGTCTAAAGTCAAGTCTTTCTTGTGTATAAAGTATGAAGTATTTGTCAGACGAATCGATCAGGTTGGGGAGTGCGAAGTCTTTGGTTCCTTGCTTAAGCTGCTGCCCCTGTGACCTGATGAATGGATTGGTGGATGATGACATACAGAATGTTGGAAAGACGCAGTAGGGCATCAATGCGACCAAACTATACCCAAATGACTTTTACATGAGACTAAGAATCAAGTGCTGAACCCAGGTTTGACAGATCCATTTTGGTCTCCCATTAGCGTGTGCGCACAAGCTGGTAGAACGACTTCAAAAGTGCTTTTTTGTTTTTACCCCCCAGGTCTATCCTGTTCTTTGAAGTGTGTAAGTTGTGTGCTTTGGAGATGTGGAAATTTAACAAAACCTGAGTTTCTCTTCTATTTACTGTGTATAAGTGAGTGTCTGCGTCTCCCTCTGTGGATCTGCGTGTTTGAGGTTTGGGCATGCTTAAAAATGAGGAGTCATTAAAAATCAGTCAATCCTCATAAATACGAGCGTTAGTAGCACATAATGACATTTCTTCCGACGCAATAACATACAGCATCCGCATATGCCTATTTGACTATAAAGATGCATAATATTGTACAAGAATGATATTTCAGCGATGTAATCATAAGCAATGAAGAAAACCAGTATTGAATAAAAAGTATGCACCAATAACACGTTTATTACATCTGGTATTATGTTGAGATGCTGAATGGTTTGACGGTCACTGCTTTTATCTTATAGTACATAAATGTAATTGAAATTAGTGGGGGCTCAAATGAAGATCTCTTTTTCATAACGAATGAATACGTTTTGATTATTATGATAAAGATATTTATCGACCAGGAAAAATATGTGCATTACGCAGAAACCTTTGTGTCATATAATGGTACATAATGATGCATATAATGATAATGACATCAATTATATAATCTGTCCTTTGTATTGTCTCATTCCTTCACCCAATGAGAATTCACAAGAGACCAGATCTATAAGAAAAATCTAGAATGGAAGTGGAATCGGTAAAGTCTTACAAGTTCACCGTCTTGTTCTTGGTAGTTTTGTCACGAAGGCTGAACATTCAAAACGTGTGCTCAGAAATCCCAATTATAATTATCAAGTGGGTTTGCATACTTCCCATTCTGCAATGACAAAAATAAAATTGTTTTAATCATGAAGGAATGAGAAGAACAACAATGAATGATCATACATTTGCTACAGTCACGGTTTGTGCTCACATTTTACACATTATGTGGAGAGCAAATTTGATTAGCGTGCGGTTTACATAGTCCAATATTGTGGAATATATTTTTTCTCAAGTAATAAATAATGCAAATGTTGTTGTTTTTGGAGTGACCAGAGTGGATTTATTCCATTTCCATTCATTTCCAATAAGGGGAGATGATCTGAGACCTGAGTTTTTTTTTTTTTTTTCTTTTTTTATATCTCAGCGAGGTCATGGAACAAATCTATCTCACAGAACCACCCTCTCAGGTTTTCTTCAAGCACTCATGCATCTGATTGCTATTGTTGACACACATGGCTTTTTTATTTGTGTTCCAATCAATCGTGAACCAAATTATTTTTTTTCCCCTCGCTATACGAAAGGGCGTATGCTAGCTGTCATGCAAAGATTGATCTTGGATTGTCTGGCTAATGAACGCTTCCCTAACTCACGACCATTTTTCGCACAGGTCGGACGATGCAATATGTTAGGGGAAACTTTTAAAATCCTAGCAGAGCTTCTTTTTAGGCAAGGATAGCATAATATTTATTGCATATTTGGCAGCTGACTGAGGCAAGTAATTCCTGGCTCAAAAGCATCTCCGTACCAATTTGTTTTGCACTGACAGCAGAGAAAGAGAAGAAGGACTCTTAATTTATTGGCACATGTCTGCTGTATCTTCCCGGTTTTGTTGACAGATTAACATTGGACAAGCGGCACATATAAACAAGCAACTATTCACCCTCACGTTCACACCTATGGAATATATAGAGTCTGGAAGAAAATCATCAGAGGATCGAAACGAAGCTAAATTTAAAAGAAATCATCGGGTGGATTACGATGGTAAAAGAAATTAAAGCCATTTCTCTTACTTGTTTACGGAATGTATCGGGATGTAATGTACCATGTCACATTTATCCTCTTAATCCACAGGCTAGTTCAATGATGTTGTGCTGCTATAATTACACACCATTCTCAGTAGCGTATACTGTAGCGGCATCCCGCCTACAAGCGGTGGAAACGCACGTCGGATCAGCATTTATTGTTCCAAACCATGTCAAACTGAACCGAACTGTATTGCTTGGTGGAAAAGTGGCTTAACATGATCTCGACATGAAGGAAAAGGCCTTTTGTGCGACCATAATTTTTGAATAAATGTAACATATACCCATATATCCTTTTCCACCACGAAATAATTACGCTCGCAGATAATACGGTGAACTGAAAGAAAGGCACGAATCAGTGGATGGAGCTCATCTGAAGGCCCAAAGATGGCACGGGACATAAATATGACGCACAACATTGCCGAGCAAGCACATTTGTGTCAATTGGAATGCTAATAGACACCTTCTCCCCACAACGTAAGATCATTTTTCATGGGGAGCTCGTTTACAGTGGCAGTCGGTAAGACTCCCGCCTTTAATCTTTTTAAGTGCCTTTTTAAGTTGGTGCAGCTGGAGCAGCAGAGTTCAAATGGGATAGTCACTGAACTCCTTAAATTTTGCCTGTAAAATAGAGCATCGATGAACCGAGGGCAATTACGGCTACGGGACTCCGTGTTTTCTTTCTCCTATGAAAAAAAAAAAAAAGTGGGATTTTTTCCTGTTAACATCGACAAAATTCAAATTTGAGTTTGACATCTTTATTTCCTCAGAGTACTAATACAAATATTTAACAGAAAATTCAAACTGAGTTCTTCAGACCTCTCTAGATTCCTCACAGAGGCAGCAGACGAGAGGGTTCCTCATCCTCGTCATCCCCTTGTGATGCAGGAAGGATTTGTAATTGTACTCTACTGTTCGAGTTCATCTTTATTCTCTTTTCTTTGTGGTTTCCGAACCTTTCCAAACCGCGTCTTCCTCGTGACAACCGGCGTGCGTCTATCCCGCTTTTCCCTCTATCATCCGTTATTTCCTCTCTCAAAGACAAAGCAGGTAGTTGCTGCATACCGGGTTGAGTATTCGGTTTTACGCAGCCCGAGGTGAAAGCGGTTTACCCGGCACATCCATTCTTACCTTTGTTGCGTGAAATCTCTGATTTATCGGTAGTGTAACCGTAGCTTTAAATTCCCCACAGTCATGAGAGAGCCCCCCCCCCACCCCCCTCAAAAAAAAACAACCTCACACAGCATCATTATCAGCATTGCAGTTCCAGAAAACTATCAATTTCCTGTACCTGGGCATCACTGCCAACTTAAAAGTCCGGTTGAAAATCTTTGATCCGTGGTAAGAGGTAAGATTTTGTTTTCGGTCCAAAATAATTTAAAGTTGCAAGTGCATTTAGCAGATTCAACCAGTGACCATCCCAATAAACAAACAAAAGAAAAAACCTCTTTATTATTGTTGGAAATCACAAGCGCGGTGAGCATTAGAAAGTCCTCTCGTTGTATGCGACAAAGCTCTCCTTTTCTCCTGTTACTTAAAACTAAGTAAGACAAATGCACGCACCTGTCTGGTGGAATTTATTCACACAGGCCTGGTCTCAAATGTAATTATACAAAGAACAATCTTGTAACACAAATCTTTCAATATTTCAGAGCTCTAAACTTCGCCTACTTTTTCCAATGGCTGAATCGGTCCATTGTAAAACATAAAGACTTTACTCTAATTCAGTCAGACATTTTTTTAATCTGACATTTAATTCAACGGGCATTTACTGTATAGTATGTAATGCTATTGTCTTTATTGTTCTACAGATTTCTCATTGTCCACCTGCTACTGATGTCATGTTATTAATCTTAAACCAAACCATAACTCAAGTGTGATGTATTTTCCATACCGAAAGTATTTAAAGGTCAAGTGTCATCCCTATAAACGTTCTAAAGTAGATATTGTAATGAAAAATACATATAATATTATTCACTTCATTGTCTATACGGAAAAATAAATATGAGCAGAGAGCGCGTCATCCATGGCCAAAGTTGAGGAGGTGGCATCCGACATCCAAGTGGTCAGCTGCGTCTCCTGCCCGTGACGTCACCCGGGACATTCGCCATTGAAAACACGCTGTGGCCCGTTACTGTGGGAGACGAACACGCCCCTTCTGACACGGAAGCTCCTTTCGAAGAAGAGAACATCTTACAACCGAGTGAAGTTACCGGGGTAATATTACCCTAATGTTTCCAGTCATATTTGGATGATATGTGGATCATGGCTAAACTGCCTCCTCGTCCGGCGGAGATGACCCACCGCGGACCGGCGTCGACAAGCCTTGCGAGCCCGACACGGAAGCTGTCCGATGCGCATACCGACACATTTAGCACCCCTGTCGTACGTACGTGGATCTTTTGTTACGTTATGAGAGACGGATTATGTGGTCCCCCCCCCAAACCATTATTTTTTTTTTAGTAGTTGTATACACCCCTACCTCTCATTCGGAACCCACAAAGCTCTCGTCCTTTGCACCTGTGCAATCAATTTTTCACAACGAACCGGGTAAATCTACCCTCCCGAGTGTCCGAGCAATATCCAGCAATGCAACGAGCCGGCATTTTGGCTAACACAAAGGAGCAACGAGCTACCTTCTCACAGGTAAAACTAATAGAAACAAACGAGTCAGCTTGAGGGCACTCCTGCCCTATACGTCACATCCTGCTTCCTCTCGAAAACAAATCCCTCGAGAGGATTTTCATGGCGGGAGTTACAAAAAGCCATATACGTTAAAATCATGTGTGGTGAAAAAAGGCATGGGACCATACCGGCTGCCGTTTTTTCATTAATAACATACTAAAAATCATGCATTTCGTGACAGTGGCCCTTTAAAATAGTGTTCAGAGCTCGACTCCTGCCTTGCACTAAAATAGCACTTGCGAGACTGGAAAAAAAAAAAAAATCCCCAGATATATCCATATTTTTTGTCTGAGCACGCTCTATGCGACCGCAGAGAGCAGCTGGACAATCGGGTACAAATAAATAATAAAAGACTCCCCGTGGAGAAAGTGCGAACGAGAGCAAGCGATGCAGAGAAGGATGAATGCGCTCTGTTCATTCAGCCTCCATTTTAAGATGCAAAGAACCTGCTCGAAGAAAGCACAAGGCCAAACAATAATAACCAGAACACACGGAAAGTCAAAAAGATAGTGACGCGAGGAAATGTCAGTGTAACCGGTCGGAATGTTGTTTTTAGATTTTGTATTCATTGAATTTTCGCTCATACACCTTCAGTTGCAGGGTTTGGATTGCAAACTAATCGCTCTGGATTTGTCATCGGTTTTGTGGCGCAGCGTACACAAAGCCTAACTGGCTCAATACAAAATGACTACATCACAAGTGCAATGAGGACCGTAAGAAAAAAAGTTGGTTTTTCTTGCTAAATAGAAAAGTAGTTTCCACATCCCTTTTTTGGTTTCGGATTAGTGGACATGAATAAAAGACCAATGCATAGCGTAACGAAAATGCTTATCGTCAAACAGCCATTAATATGAAGTTAAATTGAGGGACTGTTCAGAAAAATAAAATCTGACATTCCCTAATGAGTTTTAAAAGTATGGTGACAGATTGACTCTTAATCAGATTAATACACGTTCCATTGTTTTCCATTGATCGGCACTCAGGCCGTGTCCCGGCTTTGATTGCGTTCACCTTTGAAGGTCAGCCTGTCTATGAAAGTAAAGCACAGCGAAGCAAAATTTATTTGGACTCATTCCATAGCCGCATCCTAACCCTAACCGTACACAAGGAAACCCAATGTGCTTTTAAAAAAACAATTAAAAACATTGGCAACAAAAGAGAAACACAAAATAGATGGAATAAAATTGAATAAAACAGCGTACAGCGCAAGAAAGATCTGTTAAAAATGGAAATTTAAAAAAAAAAACGCATGAGAAAAAACAAGAGTTCTTAACCTGGGCTTAAAAAGATTCATACTTGGGGCTGACGTCACTTCTGTTGGCAACTTATTCCATTTGTGTGCAGCATAATACCGAAATGCAGCTTCACCATTTTTGCTTTGGACTCTGCTCTGTTGGATATTGACTCCCGTCTGTCGATCTCAAAGCCCAACTGGGTTTATATTCCTTTAGCATTACTTTCATGTATTCTGGGCCTAAACCGTTTTGTGATTCTTAGAGCAGTAGCAGAACTTGAAAGCCCATTCTAAACCTGACTGGGAGCCAGTGTATAGACTTTAGAATTAGAGTATTGTGTTCTGACCTCTTTCTTTTAATCAGAACCTGTGTCGCAGCATTTTGAATGAGCTCCAGCTGTTTAATGCTCTTTTCGGGGAATCAAGTCAGAAGACCCTTACAATAGTCAAGTCTACTTGAGATAAAAGCATGGGTGAGCTTCTCCTGGTCTGCTTGGGGCATGCAAGCTTTCACTCTAAATATGTTCTTCAGATTTGTATAAAGCTTTTTTTAATTGATTTGATATGGCTGTTGAAAGTCTGGTCGGAATCTATCAGCAAAACAACGTATCAGACTTGTAATTTATTTTTTTAAGGTGACTGACTCGAAGTATTAACTAACGGCAAACCTCGTTCCTTCATATGGTAGAACGCTGATTTAATAATTGATTTCATGTGGCCATTGAAAGTCAAGTTTGAATTTGTCAGTACACAAAAGACTCCGTCGCAATCCACATATAAAAACAGACATTGAACTCAAGGATTTTCAGTTGATTTGAGAGATGTTTTTAATGAAGTTCCACGGTCGTTCACAGAGGTGGATAACGTGTTTTTAATTAGGGTTGACATCTGGTCAAAATGCTTATTGAATGCTTGATTCAGTTTGACAAAATCATGTCGCATGAAGTGCTGTTTACGATTTTCCCTCACTTTGATAAAATGGCGGTTAAGCAGATGATTGTGCTGCCTCTTCCTGTCTGATGGCTACAATTTCCAAACAATACTAACGTTGGAGGATATTTTGGTGTACAATATCTTTGAAGTGGAGGTAGGTATTTTGGAACATCATATCCAATTCCCTGCTAAATTAGCTACATACCCCCATCGCGTTTGGGAACTGGTGGATCACCAATTCCCAACAACCACAAACAGCTTCTGACTCCACTTGTTTAATCGGCTATAAATAATGCAATGGCTCATGTTGTTCCTTGCCACACTTAAATTCTACACAAGCACTTTAAAAACACAAAAAGATGTTTGACGTGCATCTGTCTTTTAAGACTCTATCCCCTGACAGCCCGGAGGTGGAGTGGGCTGTCTAATAACCGTGTCTCGAATCCTCCAGTGGCCACAAGGAAAAGTCCTTGGGCAACACACTTAAACTCCAAACCACACATAGAGCCATCACCATCAGGGCGAAGAATGTGTTAAAAAATATATTTGACATATAAATAGATGTCAAAAAACAAGGCCAACGAACTAATTCAAAACAAATTATAACAAAAGAGGAAGGACTCAATTTTCTTCAACATGGGGCCTTTTAATTGGAAAAAAAAAAACCTGTGAAGGACATTTTCATTTGAGATGGGAGTCGGTATGTTGGTTGAGAGGTGCTCATAAAACGTGCGGCATTCTGAAAAATCACTGCTGATCCTTGACTGCCTTTTTCCAATGACAAAATACTGAAATTTGAAGTCAGTGGGTGGGGTAGAGGTTTGAAAAGCTTTTCTTTGGAATGGATGTCGTCTGGTTCTCAGTAAGGAAACACTATTCTTGTGGGGTCCTTGTGCAAATATCTCAGTATTAAAGAATTCCCCTTTTTCATCCTATTCATCGACTCTTATATAAGTGCAAATCCTTGCATTAATCACGAAATATATATATATATATATATATCATTTAATGTTAAAAGGCTGTCACTTTTGTTCTTTGGCTTGTCAGGTTGTGACGATTGATAAGCTAATGACTGGGAAAATACTTTAGCCTATACTAAAGAATCCGAAATCATTGACCCAGCAATCCCTATGAACATTTTCTCATTTGTTGCCTCCTGTTTTTGTATTCATCCTAACACGCATGAAACAAAAGACAGGAGATCAGATGCTCCATCAGAATCATATTTGTGTTGAGTTGCTATTATATCTAATACACGACCAGGAGTCATTCTATTAAAATTCTATCCTTGCCATTCCGCAGTTTATTTATTTAGAAAAAAAAAAAAAAGATCGAGTGGAAAAAGAGAAGTAATGCTAACCTTGCTGTCATGCCCTGTCTGGCTGTTTATGTATAAAGACAGCCCCCTTAGTATGGGTAGGAAATGATGTGCTGTCTGCTTTATCTTGCCACCAGGTAAAATGAATCTCAAAGGCTGGCCTCTCTCTGTTTTGCTCCTGAAGGACTCTTGTAGTTTTCATACTCTAATTGTGAAGGCACATGACAATATGTGAAAATGCTGTTCTGCACATTTTGTTGAAAAACATGAACATCGCAAGGATTTACTTTTATGTTTGACACTTTGATGTCGGTACTGGAGAGAATTTGAGACAATACCAGCAATATCTTCGCTAGGTGATTCAGGTAGCTTGTTCTCTTGAAACATGTCTCAATATCATTTTTCTCTAACCCTAACCCTAAAATGAATCCCATCCTAATCCTAACCCTAACCCATCTTAAACTTGCCCTCCAGGATATTTATGCTCTCTTAACTGCTCACCATACCTTACAAAACACAAAAAGTATTTAAAAACTATATGTTTCTACAATTCGAAGCTCAAATGGGCCAGATTTTAGCTGAAGATGAGGGGAGATCAGGAAACACCAGCCAAATGTATGCGACGGGATGGAAATACTGCATTAAATAAGCTTAAATATAATCACCAAGTAATGTTTTTTCTTTAAGTTGAGCTCCCTTCGCAGTTAGAACTATTACAAATTTTCACACGGTAAGATCTGATTTGCTTGTATTCTGCTGCGATTGGGCGGCAATCAGCTCACCCCTGCCCCCCACCCGACCATAATGAGGGCAAGCGGTATGGACAATGGATAAATGGATGGTTGGTATGCTATCTGAATTGGAGATTTCAAGCACGGATTCAAAATTCACAGTTAACCGTCAAGACATTTCAAACGACTGCTTAATTGATAATGAGCGTGGCGGGCTCCTAACTAAGGCGCTTAAGCCCAGAACCTCCCAGGGAAGGACATCTATCCGACCAGCCCCCCTTTCTCCCTCAGCGCAAAGTCATTGGACATCCATGAAAAATGTAAGGACGCCCTCAGTTTTATTCTTATTTATCTTTGTCAAGTTCCCTCTTATTAGGTTATATGTCTTGTGCCTTTGAACCTCAAATAAGCTCAGGTGACAGATCCCAGCTTTGGTGGCGGTATGCGTGGTCTTAGTGTTCTTTTTATTTCGCTATGCATCATTTACTATAGCTGTCAGTAATCTCTATTCATGCATGCAAAATATTAACTCAAATATGGGACACTCTCCACTCGCTCCATGGTAATATTGGATCCAACACATGGTTCGGGTTTTTTTTTTCCCTATAGCTTTGGATCATTAAGTCCGTAGCAGACAGCTTTATGAAACCCGACAGCATGGAAGACCACATGAGACATAGGGGGGCAGTATAAGAAAGGGAGGACAGAATGTAAGAAAGGGAATGCGACAACAGAGATCATGAGGGGACAGGGAAGGAAATTAGGAAAAGTGTTAAGAACGATGGAGAGAGACAGTGTTTGCGATGTGGGTTGTGCAGAAAAGATGAAACATTTCACCCATCATTAGTGAAGTTGTGTCAGTCTCTGAAGCCCCCCTGAGGGCTTGATGTGGAGGTTTCTACTGGGTCACATCTTTCAACTCCACCTGGCTGGTATTCCCATCAGTCAAAAACAAGTTGTTGTTTTTTTTTTGTTGTTGTTTTTTTTTTTTTTTTTTTCTAGCTCGAGTTCCATTTTATTAGAGTTCCCATTCCTCTATTGTTTCTTGTAAGTGAAAGGTTGGATTTCGCTCCCAGTCATATCCCAATCCGAATCTTATTTAGCCAATGTTTTCCAATGTGTCGTTCAGTAAGTCACTTAAACCTTGCTCCACTGAAGCAGCTCAGAAGAGCCTCTGGAGCTACTGGGCAAATTGGAGGTTTGAATAGTTGCCAGAGTTATTGCATCTTATTATTTTATTGGATGCGGTGTTAATGGAGTTCTTATTACATGTGCACATAGCGAAATGGGACATGACTCATAAAGATATGACATTTAGTTTGAGTCGTGCAAAATAATCACTTCCTCTCACTTACAATAACTTCACCAACAATGATGGAGATGACAGTCATTTCACATGAAAGATAACGTTTATAACTGTCACACTAGTTTATCATGTTGTAGAAGTAATAAAGTGAATAATATTTAGGTGCCGTTTACCTTATTGTCCATTCAACAATCAGACGGAGAAAGAGCCACTGCTTATTTTGATATCTGTGGGCAAAAAAAACATTTGTGGTTTTGTAGCACCCTTGAGTGCATCGACCTTGACTGTCCGTATGGGTGCTCTGTAGTCACATGATTTATTTTGGTTTTAATTTCCAGAACCTTAGGATTTGGTAATTCTGGGTCACCTCCTTTTTCTCTGGTCACAAAACCCAATCAAGAGTATATGTATTACTTTGTATTATTCGATGCGAAAGCATGAACAATGTGGTTGCACAGTGGAAGCTGAGCTACACACTGGGCGCAACAAAGAATGTGTCTGCCAAACACGCCAGGCTAAATTGCCATGTAGTTTATTTTGCATATTGAGGGAGGAGACTATGCAAATCGACTAACTTAACAAGTGCAATGTGAAATCTAATGACAAATTACACCGGATGGGTCTGAATTTTTAAATACCGAATACGAAAGGCTGCTGAAAACCAGCCTGTCAAATAATGCCAATGCTAACCCTAACCCTTACCCTAAAGCAATTTTCCCAATGAACTGCCCCAAGTTTAAAAAGTCAACGTGACGCTAGATGGGTACATAACGGTTAAATAAAACAAAGCATGGCTTTTATGTAGTTACTATCTTCCCCAAAATTATTGGTGCAATCATTTTTTTTTTTAATTTGTCCTATCTTTAATTGCTTTTTCCAATGACACTTTCATCTCCATAACTTAAAGCTTCCCTTTGGACTTGTGTTGTTCTCCATCAGAGATACCTAAACTACAAAAACGTTTTTATGGGCTATGTGCTGTCTTGATATATCGTGGATAAAAACATAACCCTGGAGACGACAAGCCAGGCCGCAGCCCTCCTCACGTACAATTCCCTTTAAAACGTGGCCTCGCGGATACAAACGGCTTGATGATCCCGAGATAATAACACGTTCCTTGCCTGAAGTCATGGGCGTGTCTAGCCCTTTTTTTCTAGTAGATCCAACACAGCAAAATCGGAGAGACCGCAAGATTTTTCTGTGTTTTTTTTATCAAGATAGAAGTGTTAAACACGTGCAGTTCATAGTTGAAATGTAATATTTTAACAACCAAAATGCAGTACCCACCCGTTAAAAACTGTTAAATCCACCCCATCCCTCCCAGCTCTTCTCAACTGAGCGTGCAGAGCCTTCCTCCCAGTCATAACCGTCCGCAGTTGTAGGGTTATACCAGGATAAGTGGCATATTTATTGACTTTTCTCACTCAATATCACCACAATATTATCACGACTAAGGCTCGTGTTTGCTGCATTTAACCAGGGGTCCCTGTTTATGTTGTTCGGATGGACTCAGCAGACATTTTTTGTAGGTAGGAAACATAACAGGTGGTCAGACAGTAGCCGTGTCCTTTTTGAACTTGAAAGAGAGAATCAAGCTTTTGCCGTGTGCAATGGTTGCCATTCACACCAATGTGCTTAGTAACAGGATGCCCATCGATATCAAAACATCTTTGGTGTGTATGTTATGTTTTTGTGTGTGCATGACTGTTCACATATGACACAGATGGCCTCATCGTGAATATAAGGTTGTTTTCTGGAAATAAACCAGCAGAGGTTCAGACGAAAGGTCAAATGGTCGATCGCTCGAGAATTGGGTTTTAAGTTGTATGAATGCATCAGTTTGTATTTCTTATTAGATATACAGTATATAGTTTTTGTTTTGTTTTATCTGTCTGGTTTAATCAGCAAGTATGTAACAATACACTAGGAATTTGTCTCCGGCAGTCGGTGCCGCCATGGTACAACATTCAGAAGAAAGAACAAACAGGCGAGAGGAATTCAGTTGAAAGGAACTTTTCTTTATAAGAGTCACAGATGTACAAGATGCAGAATCTTCTTCATTTAGAGCAGTTAAGAGTGCGACAACACCCCACATTATGTTTACCTTATAGAGAGTGCCCTTAACTGTTCACAGTTCCCATTATAGACCAGTAACAATGACAATTGTGCAAAGGGAGCAGTTTAAAGTGACCAATCATGCGATAGTCTACAGTATATATCATTAATACTAATTGGACCAGCAGGAGGTGTGGGTGTGTCCCACCAATGGCGCAAGGCAGAAAATAGTAGTTTCGCTAATCAAGATACAAAAGCCCAGTTGGCTCCACTGGCATTACAGGGACATGATGAGAAAATTGAAGAGCAAGTGGAAGAACATAAGAGATTTATTTATTTTTTTTCGTCAAGTGATGCTAACACACAAACAAAAACATTGGCTTCAGTCTCCAGCATTTGGTCTTTGTTTGATTTTTATGTGAGATTTTGTATTGACTCCTGATTTATACAATATGTCTAAATTTAAAAAAAATGCCCACACGCCACCTGAACATTTCTTGAGCTAAACTATTACCCAAAGGCTACGATGGCACACCTTTATTATAACCCTAAATGTTGTGTATGTGTGCATGGGCGCGTATTGTGAGCGATTAAATGTGAAGCCTCGAACACCCCCCGCTGACTAAATGCCCCTATCAATGTGCTCTGGAGCCGAAACTGTCAGCACCCCTCAACATCTGATCCTAGAATCACCCCTGCCTGAAGCGCTACTTACGCAGACCACAAAAATAGGAGGAAAATCAAAGAAAATAATCTGCCGATGTTGTTTACAGAGAAGATTTGCACTGTTTACTCTTATTTCTCATATCCACTGTTTAATTTTACGGCCCTTTTTTACACCTGTTGCCAAGAGCTGTTTGTGAATGTGTGAACAAACAATTTAGTACCAGCAATTTGGGATCTGGTAAAAGATTGAAATCTTGGTAAATCCCACATAATAAACCCTCCGAACGCGTGCCAATTTAGCATCTGCTATCAGAGGAGTATTTGTATTGTGTATTTTAAATTAAATCTGAATCAAAGCAATCAAATTAAAAGGATATATAAATCGTTCCTGTCTGAGATCTGTCTTCAACAAAGTTCACATTTACATTTAGAGAGAGAGTGTATACAGTACTGTATATAGAGCTCGTGCACCTACGTCACCGAAGTCAAATGACTGACCATACTGACGGTCGAGCAAAGCATTCTTCAATGCTAAGTCCGTTGAGACGAAACAAAAATACGTCTTATAGCACGACGCCCAGAGTTTTGACAGATACGTTAAATATTTAGAAGGTGATAATAAACAAAGGTACTTGGAAAAATTAGAGACACTTGGCATAGAGGACCCATATTTAATGCCGAAGTTGATGTTTTCGTCGATAAGAAAGTGGACTGTTAACCCACTTCCGCTTGTCTTGGACAACTGGATCTACACATGGATCTGCTGAGTAAGACATGGACGAGTTTGAAAGCATAGAAAAGTCTGGACGCATACAAATACTTTGTTGCTAGATCGGTTCTCAATCAAGAATAAATCCCACAAAGTGATGGAGTCACTCAGATTGTTTTCAATAAAAATACCAATATTTAAATAAATGACCCCTGGTTTTACACAAAGTCGCATTCATTAACTATGATTTAAAAAAAGAAAAAAAAAAAACAAAGAGGACAGGGAGTCAGCTCCTCTGTACACGGAAGGGTACCAACTTAAACCTCTCGGCAACAGACTGTTTATTTTCTTTTTTTTTTTTTTTAAATACGCATTGTTCTCAAATGAGTCAACTTGGCATTATAAATACTTCTTGGTAATTTGAAATTAAGAATAATTCCTACCTGAAATGACGTGATTGCTACACAGGCGTGTGTATTTCGTTGGGCACCAGCCATCACGTTTAATTGCCGAAATAAATCGATCTTTTCTGGTCTTTTCAGTTGGTATCCCATAGAATGATCTCTTTGAATAGCTGTCTCGTCTGTTGTGACAACCAAAAGGACAACAGGTCTCGGATATTGGAAATATTCTCCTCCGGTTCAATGTCTCCCACAAATACCGAGGAGCTCTGTTTGACCGGCAATATGGCGCCGTGAAAATGGTGACATCACGTGCACGAGCTCTATAGGAGGTGAGAGATGAGAATTATTGTAGTGTCTCAAAATATTGCATTTGTAGGAAACAATCACACATAACTGGAAAGACAAACAGATAAACAAGTGTGTTGTTTCATCCGTCCATTGATATTGTTTTAAGACAGTCTTGCAAGTCTTTTACTATCTTAAAAGTTATCATTTCTATCTGAATGCTGAAAGCCAAGTTGTTTGAAAAAATGTCAACAAAACTTGCGATTTCACATCATGGAAACATACAATGTGTTACATCAAGGTTTCCTTGTGGCAAAGTTCTTTAAAAGTAGATTTATTCCAATCTACTGTAAATGAAGCACTTTATTCAGAAGACAATTAAGTATCCCCCCATTGACAGGGCGAGCCTTTCGCGCAATCATACACATCCATATGCATAGCACAAACAATAAATGAATCAACATGACAATGTAATTGCAACCTAAATGCATTGCTTAAAGGGAAGCGACACGAGCGGAAGCTCATCAGGTGATTTGCTTGATTAGCTTGACAAATTTAATATACAGCATGTGAGTACACGGCGGCATCTCTAATTGTCTCCTTTTACATGTAAATGAGCTTTTGCACTATCAGTTTTGCCTTGCATGGCTGCTAACGGAATGTGTTGGAAGAGTTGTGTCAGAGCAGTTCCAGGACAGGCGGCACGGTGGCGCAGCTGTAAAGCGTTGGCCTCACAGTTCTGAGGACCCGGATTCAATCCCGGCCCCACCTGTGTGGAGTTTGCGCGGTCTCCTCGTGTTGGTCATATTCTCAATTTTAGGACTTTAGGAGCATCTGTCAAGAACCAACGGTGCAGGAGTGGACCCAAATGCAGGACTTTGAGGCAGAGGCATAATGTCCAATGTGTTTTTTAACATAACAGGGTCATACACGACGTAGCAGTCTGACAAGGCAGAGCCACAGAAACGCTAGACTAGGCAGGATCCAAAAGACATATAGCATGGTCCGATGACTCTGGGGCAAACAACTCAACAGGACCGGATCAAATAAAATGGCAAAGAATCGCTGTGACTCGGGTTAGTCTATCTTACGCGTAGAAGCAGAGAGTCCCACAGGCAGTGAATGCAACTCACTAACATAAAGCAACGAACTGGCAAATGCCAGTGACAAAACCTCCAACTTAAATGCCTGTCTAATTACAGTCCAAATGTGAAACAGCTGTGACCGGTGACAGGTGTCACCGCCCAGACCAGTGGCCTAGCCACGCCCCTCTTGGCAGTGGCCAAGCCTTGCTCATGAGACATCTGCGTTTGCACAACATTCAAATCATAAAAAGGTCACAAGAACACAAACTCTCTCAATGTACTAATGGTTATTCTTCCATATGTATGCAAAAATATCCTATTCAAGTTTTGCTTTTAATTGATAAACCTTTCGCTGAAAACTAAAATTCAAAACACAGAATGTTGTTATAATCTCCTGTTTTGAGTCATAACCTGAATGGATCCTTACCTACATTTTGAACCTGTAAACAGTTTTGCATCGCATGCATGTGAGGGAAAACGTTTAAAAGAAGCACCGCTGCCAAAGAACTAAGCAAACATTTATGTAAGTGAGAATTTTCTGTAGGAAGATGTTTTTTGACAGCTGCCTCGCTGGATGTGACTGTGTATCCTGTGTGTGCGTGCGTGCGTGCGTGCGTGCATGTGTTTATGGGTAAGTGGAATGAATTTGGTAGATAAAAAGACTTAGTTTGAGGTCAGGCGTGCTGTTGCAAAATGGATTAAAAAGCAGAGGAGACTTGCGAGAAGACAGAGCGGTTAGTTCAGACTGGGTGAGTGAGCGGGGAGGCCTGGTGGGATTCGGCATGGATGCAATAAGATGGTGACTTTAAGAGATTGATGGTGGGAGTGAAGAAAAAAAAAATGAAGAGGAATGTATGGTCATTCGGGAGGCAGCACGGCAGCGTTGTTACGTTATCATCAACAAGTGAGAGAGAGGAGGAATATATACGTGCCAATTATTTACTTGAATTACCTGAGATTGAGAAATGTCTTTTGGTTGCGTCGAGATTATTAGATAAGCAAATGTTTGTGCCCTCATCAGTCTCTCGATGTGCATGTTTCCAATGTTTCCGCAGTTATCGTTCTTGTGTGGTCCCCCCCCCCCCATCCTTAACTTCCTGTTGTGCTCGTCCTCGCTCATCCTTCACTTTCTGGCTTCCTCTCGCACTCCCTTCCTCTCACCCCACACACATGCTTTCATCTCGTCTCTTCCGCAGTCTTCATAGCAAAACCGCAGCCAAGGAAATCATTCCTCAAGGGAAAGTGAACTCTGGTCATTATGTTGTGATATGAAGGAATACATACGCACAACAATCAAAAGAGCGGATGTACAGGTTAATAAAACTGAGCTTTTATTGAAAAATAGCATGTGGTGGCACTACCACGTCTGCTCTACAAGTGGTATTGAAAAAAAATCCCCAGGGTCTCTTTCCTGTGGGACGTGTCCGGAACACCTCACCAGGGGGGCGTCCGGGAGGCATCCGAATCAGATGCCCCAGCCACTTCATCTGGCACCTCTCAATGCGGAGGAGCAGTGGATCGACACTGAGCCCCTCCCAGATGACAAAATGACGGACCTTCTCACACTATCTCTAAGGGAGAGCCCGGACACCCTACGGAGGAAACTCATTTCGGCTACTTGTGTCCAGGATCTTGTTCTTTCAGTCACGACACACAGCTCGTGACCATAGGTGAAGGTAGGAACGTAGATCGACTGGTAAATTGAGAGCGTCGCCCTTCGACTTAGCTCCCTCTTTACCACAGCGGACCGAAACATAGTCCCCATCACTGCAGACGCTGCACCAATCTGCCTCCCGACCCCAAGATACCTGAACTCCTCCACCTGGGGCAGGATCTCATCCCCGACCCGGAGAAGGCACACCACCCTTTTCCGACTGAGGACCATGGTCTCAGATTTGGAGGTGCTGATTCTCATCCCAGCCGCTTCACACTTGGGTGCGAACCATTCCAGAGAGCGTTGGCGATCATAGCTTGATGAAGCCAATCGAACAATATCATGTGCAACTAAGTACTTTTTTGGGGGGTTTGTTTTATTGTTTTTATGATGTTTTTATTGAGAACATATATGTAAAGTCATCTGGTCAGGTTTAAAGTGGTGCATTAGTGAGTCGAGTAAATTTTTTGATGATTTGTGAATTGACAATAGCAAAAAAATTCAAGACTTGACTTGGACCCATGTGTTAAAGACTCAGGACCTGACCGGAGACTTAATGACTAGACAGACTCTATCGTTGTTAATTTTACCTGGTCAGTCCTAAGACTAAATCTAAAATTATTTAGGCTATAATATAAACTGTCAGAAAGCGAGCCCATACTGGGACTGACATTGACAAGATTAGAGGATTAGCCTGTCAATCAATCAAACCAATGACTTTGAAATTCAGACCCTCTCATTTTCAATGGCATCATCATGGAGGGAGGAAGAATCCCAAAAGTTACCAAATTGTTATGTTCATACTGTAATTTTTATAAATGCCTCATGTGGACTCACAGAAGCGGGATCAAATGATAACCGAAACAATTAGTGAGCACATGCGAGATTCCAACACTCAAGAAATAACAGTTTATTATACATACACATCCATCTAACTGCCATGTTAAAATTTTAAGCAATTTCACATTTCCCAAAATGTGTTTCAAGAGGCAATAGTCACTGTTAAGGATGGGCTGTCAAGGAAAAGGTAATAGAAAGAACATGCCAGTTCTAATTGAGAGCAGTTTTATGCTCCATCATTTTCTATACACAAGTCGGTGACTCATTGTACACTGTGGGTATTGGACTGATTTTTTTTTTTTTTTCAAATTAACTGCAGTTTTTGTCTTGACTGTTTTGTTGCTCAGTGGCCTTGAACCTTCACATCTTTTTGGTTTTAATCATCTACAGACAGCAGATCCACTTTAGCTGTTAGAAACAAACTGATTTGATTTTTAATGAAAAGATTCACCAAAAAGTCTCTTAAGTGCCACGTGCAGAAAAAAATAATTTTCTTAAATAAAGACTCAGCGGTCACGCAATGAGATCGTATTGCAAGCAACACCTCCGCGTTTGGGGGTAAGATGGTGAGTTGACTTCAAGATGGCAGTTAAAGGCTGAGTCACAACAATGACAGCGTTAAGCTTTTTGTAGATCTAGATATTTTCTTTTTTCAAGAAATCTGATCCAATTTCAGCAAATTTGCAATTAAAAAGTGTATTTATCTAGCAAAAGCATTGGTTTGGTAAACCAGTGGTCGTGGGTTCGTATCCTACTTGGGCCTCCACTCCCCAAGAGGGTTGCGTCGGGAAGGGCATCCGGAGTAAAAACTGTGGCAAACAAATATGGACCTTTCACTGTGGTGACTCCTAACGGGACAAGCCGAAAGAAACATACCATTTATCTAGCATGAAGAAGATGTATTTTCATAGTGTCACAGAGGTGTTTTCTGGACACTCATATGATAAAACCAAGGTGTTATAATTTCCACTATACTAAGTCCACTTTTGAGCCGAAATCTAAAACAGTGAATATGTCAGAAATCTTAATTTAAGAAAGCATATTGTTCAAAACACTATATGATGTGTTTTTTTGCTTTATATGAGTACAAAATGACCAAGTTTTATGTATAGTGACTAAATTGCCAACCATCCATCCATTATCTCCCGCTTTCCCGGGTCGGGTCGCGGGGGAAGTAGCTTTAGCAGGGATATCCAGACTTCCCTTTCCCCAGCCACTTCTCCCAATTCTTCCGGAGGGATCCCGAGACGTTCCCAAGCCAGCCGAGAGACATAATCTCTCCAGCGTGTCCTGGGTCGTCCTCGGGGTCTCTGGATTGGTTTTGTTTTATGTTTCCTGTGTTCCGTCCTTTCCACGTCTCGTGATCTCATTTTGTTAGTCGTGTCCAACTATTCGCGTTTGACTTCCTCCCTCGTGTTGACCAATCAGCTCTCTCCAGCCACCCGTGTCTTGACCAGGTGCTTCTTCTTGTCTCGTCAATTTCTGTGTGTTCAACTCCCCGTCTTCTTTCAGTTCTTGTCGGTCCATTGTTTGTGCATGTCAGTATCTCGGTGTCCATTTTCCCTATCCTGTCGAGGTTGTTGTTTCACATTTTAGGAATACATTGTTACTTTGGTTCTTAGTCATTGGACACTGCTGTTTTGCTGTTTTTGACAAATATCATTTTTGGAGATTCCTGGACTGCTGCCATAACTCCCTGCTTTCCTGCTCTTGAGTCCTCCATGTTTTTGTCCTGCCTTCCTCACGTTCTCCAGCCCAAACCGCGATATAAATAGGAACAAAAACTAATATTTGCGTGAGATACGTGAAATCATCCTGTACAGTAATCTGTTAACTTGTATTCAACACTCAAAACAAGATGAAGATAATGTGACTAGATTGAAGACTATAAATCTCGTTAGGATGTAATAAATTTGCAGTGTAGATGAGGCACTAACATTGGGTAAAAAATGTAAATGATTATACAATCAGTCAATAGCGCGACGATCGTTCGTGCTTATCAAGTGAGCATTTTTTGGGGGGGTACTAATTAGTCTTTCCAAACAGTTTGAACATCTCAGTTCAGTCCATGTGAGCGTTTACAAAGAATTCCATTTTGCTCTCAGAGAACAGTAAATGCTGTTTTCCACCAAAGAAGACTCAGTAGCAGAGAAAAAGCCTAACAAAAGAAACGGGCAAAAGAGCAAGAAGATTAGCCTGTCTGATGTGATTTCATCAGATGTAAATTATTTTTCGGTTTATTTCAAGTCTCTAATCGCTAAATCGTAAATGGTGACACTCCAGGCACTCATCTGGACCAAGGAAGGCCGTGTTTAGTGGTTCTTTAATTAACACAACAGTTTCGAGCATTGACATTGCAAGTGTTCTCTAATGACCAATCAGCCTTTTAACACCACTGGATGTGTTAGCCAATCGACCACCATGTTGGACACTCTTCAACATAATGTAATAACTGCCATGTTCTCTTGTAAAATCAGATGACGGAAAAACTCCCTTCCTTTATGAGTATCAAATTGGATCTATCAGTTTGTTCTATTTTCATCCCGCACTGACCTTCAGCTGTTTGAAGTAAGAATAAAAAAAATTCTGGAATTTATAAATGAGCTAAGGTTCTATTAAAATTTGACCCCGTTTTAAATACACATATACAGTACACTTGGACTTCCTGTGCATCATTTCTGCGTATGTACATATTGTGCATTGAGCTCGCAGCAACATTTCATTTCGTTCAATTTTTTTTTTAATTAAACTATGGAAGTATGAAACAAACTCAGCATGTATGTTTTTTGAGAATGTGGGAGGAAACCGGAGTGCCCGGACAAAAACCCACGCAGAGAACATGCAAACTACACGCAGGCGGGGGTTTTGGATTGAACTCCGGTCCTCAGAACTGTGAGGCCAGCGCTCTGCAGCTGCTCCACCGTACTGCCTAAATTAGCACATCAGAAGCACGAAAGTAGAGCTGGGATTTTTTTTTTTTTTCTCCTGTGCATTTCAAACAGTACCCGCTGAAGGGGGACATTACTGTGCTCGAAGTGAACGTTCATACAACCAGTGCGGGTTGCTCCATTAACATACCGCCTTACCTGTCCCTCTGAGATGTAGCCTCTCAGACTCAGTAAGCTCGCAACGGTTTCAAATGTTCCCCCTTTGTGGCTGAGAATAGGGTAAGTGAAATAGTAGATGAAAGGATGAGGTGTACTTTTGTCAATACTAACATATTTATCAATCAAATTTTCAGTAATTTGAGTACAGGATGGCATGGAGGTTTTTTTTTTTTCCCCACATTCACGTTTTCTTTCCAATACATCCATTTTCTTAGGCGCTTATCCTCATAAGGGTCACGGGGAGTGCCGGAGCCGATCCTAGCTGTCACCGGGCAGGAGGCAGAGTTCACCCTGGACGGTTTGCCAGCCAATCGCAGGGCACATGGAGACAGACAACAGTCATACTCACAATGACATCTATGTGCAATTTAGAGTGTCCAATTAATGTTTCATGTTTTGGGGATGTGGGAGGAAGTCAAAGTGCCCAGAGAAAACCCACGCAGGCACGGGGAGAACATGCAAACTCCACACAGTTGGGGCCGGGATTTGAACCCCAGTCCTCAGAACTGTAAGGCTGACGCTAAACAGCTGCGTCCCCATGCCAACCTCAGTATATCGTACATCTTCATATCATAATAATTATACCATACCATTATAATGTTCTCATACTACTATTAAAAGTTATGATACTATATTACCCTAATAATGTACATGTTCTAAACCTATTCATTATTGTTTCCATTACTGATTGGCTGGAAGAAATGACGTGGTTCTATTGCTTTATAGTGAGAAGAGTGGTGTTTAATTTTTTTTGTACAGGAGGAATCAGGACATGCAGGTGGGATTTCAGAAGATTCCAGTTTACCTTGTACAATAATAAAAATGAAGTGGAGCAATGTTAGTATTATGATTGAAATTCTGCTACCGCTACGGATGATCACCAGCAGCCATGCAAGAATATTGAGGAAATGCATGCGCAGAGCAAACTTCAATTTTTTTGTCAGCTACCACACTGATCATAAGTGAATCCGAAGAGTAGTTATGTATTTTTAGAAGTGGAAATCAAAGCAGGAACAAATATTGTTTCATTGAATCAGCTTCACCTGCGGGTCTCGGGTCAGATTGCTAATCCAGTTTGTGTTTATTTGGGTCGGGTTGCAAAAAAAATGGGTTTGTGAGACATATGAGCGAATGAAAAGTGACAGGTCGCGACTGAGCCTCATTTCATAAAATTAATCAATTCTGGAATCCTCGGAAGAAGAGTCTCCGCTTTATAAAACAGTGCTGAGGCCGGCCATGACGTACGGATTAGAGACGGTGGGCCTGAAGAGACAACAGGAAGCAGAACTGGAGGTAGCAGAAATGAAGATGTTGAGGTTCTCGCTTGGTGTGAACAGGTTGGATAGGATTAGAAATGAGCTCATGAGAGGAACAGCCAAAGTTGGATGTTAGGAGATAAGGTTCGAGAGGGCAGACTTCAATCAGGCAAAGGAGCGAGAGGAAGACCAAAGAAAAGGTTGATGGATGTTGTGAGGGAGGACATGAGGACAGTGGCTGTTAGAGAGGAAGATGCACGAGATAGGCTTAGATGGAAAAAGATGACATGCTGTGGTGACCCCGAACGGGACAAGCCAAAAGAAAAAGAAGAAGAATCCATTCTGGAATCTTACTAAATATGGCGTCTTGTATATTAAATACTTTTTTTTAAGCCATCCAAAACATGAAACTCACTTCATCAACTGAGATGTACATTTTTGTGTTGGCATTTAAACTTTTTTTTCTGATTTTGGGGTTCAAAAGGTCTCCTTTTTCCTTGTTGTGGCCTCGCATTTACCTTAACATGTGCCGGTGCTGTCAAGTATGCATGAGATTCTATTATTGATCATTTCAAATCTTGAAACGTGCTGTATCAGCAGACAAGTTTCTTTACAGGCATCATGTATGTGATATCTGTCATCATTATTGGGTCTTGTCGGTAACCACTAAGGGCTCTATTAAGCCAGAGAGATTCATCAAGTTGAATCGGGGAGGACAGAACATGAATATAATCATTGTCAACGCAACGCCTTTTTGTACGCCCTAAATAGTTTTCCGTGCAGACAGTAGAAGTCGGCTCAAGATTGTGCGAGATTTGTCAGGTGAAGTTGGTTTGTGTAGCCCTTAGTCACAAAACTGTCCAAACGGTTTCACAGGCCCGCCGTTGCGAATAATTGACAATATCCGCTAATCGAAATGCTCCAATCGAGCAAGGGAAAACTCAAAACCCCATTCACAGAAGAACAAAACGCAACATTTATCACGTCGTCTGCTGATGTTGAATGTTCAGAAAGCTTGCAAGATGCTGAATAACTTTCATTGGGATGGTATGAAAGTCCATTCAAAGAGAAAGGAGCCGCAGGGTACCTGACTCCGGGCGAAGTGGACCGCCTTAGATCTCGTCCCAGTTGGTTGGTGCAGAAGCCAAAAAAGCAGCAGCCTAAGATTCGCTCACCGTCACGTAACCCTCTCTGAGCAGTAGACGAGAGGGGAGGACAAGCAGCGGTAAAACGGGTCTGCATGTAATTTAACTAAATACCAAATAGTAGAAATAAGTCTTAAGTGGGAATTAAACATGTCCCCTGAGAAAGTAGTTCTAACATCCATGCATGGGAGATTCCAGACTACTGGAGGTCAAATAGAAAAGCTTGAAAGCCTGCGGACTTCTTTCTGGCTCTCAGAGTCACCAAAAGATCAGCATATTCCCACGTTTAGGTTTTAGGACGGAACATCAGCGAGATCAGGGGGTGCTAACCCGTGTGATACTTCATGAGGCGGTAACATGGCTTTAAAATGCCATTTTAAGTGAATCAGTAGTCAATGTATAGTAATTCCCGGCCTACAGAGCGCACCTGGCTATAAGCCTCACCCAGTACACTTGTAAAGGAAATACCATTTGGTACATTCATGGGCCGCAGCTGCGTGAAAGCCCACATTGAAACCCACATTGAGACAAGATATTTACAAAAACGGTGCAGAGAGAGTTTACCGCTAGCCCCGCCGGGCTAACGCTAACGCCAACGCCGCACTAACAGGGCCAGTTAAAAAAAAAAAACATACTGGAAAAATTCACTGAGACACGGCAGTAACACGCTAGCGCAACGCGGACAGGACCGGACTGTCACTTCCTCAGCACCTATACTCCACCGGTCTCACGCTTATCTTTTCCGTTCGAGTGCCCCCTTGCGGGTTGCGGGGCGTTGGGAAAAAAATGTACAAAGGATTGAAAGCGTGAGAAAAAAATGTTGCGGCTTATCAGAAACTACGGTAAATTGGCCAGAATGAAACTAATAAACTTTGAGGGTAGCATTTTGTATTAACTGCAGGCTTTTAGATAGATATTATTATTACTTTTAGATATAGATATTGGAAGACACGAAAGCCGCACGTTCAATAGTCGAGGAGACATAAATGCGTGGACTATAATATCTGCATCACTAGTGAAGACGATGAGCCACATCTGAAAAAAAAAAAAAAAAAAAACAATTTTGGTAATATTCTAATTAAAATTTGGATTGGACGTATAGCTGACGTATTGTTGGCATAATAGTGAAAGTTAATATTATATATTATATATTATATTGTTTGTATTTTGGTAAAGTATCCCCCATGCCTGATGGGAGACCTCAAGTTTAGTCACATAACTTTTGCACAAAAGCATCGGAGAAGCTCGTAATGTCTTAGGTCTCTGGTTTCACCTGTGAACCAAAGGGCAAATTTCTTGGGATGCATTTTTCATGGTTTTATGGTGTGGAGCGTGTTACACGGGGTCACATTAATGTAATTTGCAAGATTATCAATAGGACACACATAAGGAAGGACGGAAATGAGGAAAGTGCTGCGGGTAATAGTTCAGGGAGTTAAAGAACTAATATTACAGGTCCTACAGCTTTGGTTGCGGTCGGAACAACGGCAACGGGTCAAGACTTCAAATTCGAGTCATGGTCGGACACAGCAAATTTATCTGGAGTGTATGCCTGAAATCAAAATTGATTATCTCTCATGACCATGCAAAGTGTAGACTAAGGACACTTTTTTTTTGGTTTGTTTTTACTGACTTTGGTATTTTACTAAATCATTCCCATCCACATGAATATTTACAGATTATTTAGGACAATTCATACACTTCACGACATAGCTGAATGGAGCTATTTGACGCTGCCACAAACATAATTGAAAGAAGAAGCTGCAGCCGTTAGTGTATTTTCACAGAACGCAGCCATTGTAACACACTCATGTTGTTCCCTGTTGATCTAGTTGAGTGCGAAGTGCGTGGCGATGATTTTACGATTGTTAAAATTACATTTGGTAGCATGCCGCAACAAATCAAACCCACTCCTTAAGTTAGCTTTTGTTGCATGGTTACCCTTGCACTTATCATCATCATCATAATCGTCATCATCATCACAGCTTGAGCATAAAATACCGCATGTCAGCTACACCAGTGTGTGTTTAAACACTTTGCGGACGCATAGTTCTCGAAGAATTGTTGGCACTCTCTTTCATGCATGCTCCCACAACATCTGTCCACCTCATGATGTTATCAATCCAGCTTGTTTCGCCTCTGCCCTTTCCTTCAAATTCTCCTTTGATAGCAAATCTGTACGACACTATCTGGATGTAGCTCCCATTGTAAGTAAATGTCTTCATCCCCTTCATCTCTCTGTCTTCTATCTCTCTCCCTCGCTCTCTGAGGTGACAAGTTGGATCATTTGAAGTTGGATCATCATCACCCCGGACGTTGTAATTTTATGTCTCCCACAAACCACTTATGTCGGATGCTCCAAAGTGAAAGGAAATCGATTCTGTGAAGTTCAACTACAACTATATTTTTCCCCCTTTTTCATTCGTGTGAAATACAACCACTGAAAAGTGACGGAAAATCTGAGAAAAGTAAAACACGAGTGAGTGAAAATAAAAATGATGCAGAAAAGCACATGACCGTTATTCCCGGCCTACAGAGCGCACAAGGTTACAAGCCTCACCCAGTACATTTGTAAAGGAAATACCATTTGGTACATAAATACACCGCAGCTGTGTAAAAGCGCCCACAATGAAACAGGAGATATTTACAAAGAAAGACGGTACACAGATGCTAGTCCCGAACTAATGCTAGTGCTAACGCTAGCACTGCGCTAAAGATAGGGCTAACACTAGCGCTAACAGAGCCGGTTAAAATAAAATTTACCGGTAAATATCACTCAGACACACCAGTAAGACAGCAGCAACACACTACCACAGCACTAAGGCTAGCTCAGCGCTAACAGGGCCAGTAAAAGTTACTTCCTCGGCACATATATTCCACCGGTCTTGGCTTTTTCGCTCGAGTGCCGCCTTGTGGGCATTGGAAAAAAAATGCACAAATTAGCCGCGTCACCCCGTAAACCGCAGGGTTGAAAGCGTGTGGAAAAAAGTCACAGGTTGTAGCCCGGAAATTACGGTACTTTTTATTTTGAGTACAAGGAGCTGAAGGTAAGTGACATACCTACAGCAGGGGCGTTAAACATATTGTTGCTGCGGCAACATTGCACTATGGGATGGCTGCGGCTCAGTTGGTAGAGCGGGTCGTCCAAAGACAAGGGTTGATGGTTTGAGTCCCGGTTACTGTCCACATGTCAAAGCGCCCTTGAGTAAGAGACCGATATATGAATTGGTGAATGAGAGGCTTTGTAAAACACGTTGGGTGCTGGTATAGTGTAGCTAAAGCTAATAAAATTAAAGCTAAACCACGAAAGCGGATTCTGATTCCAAGTGCAGTCCTTTTACAGCTTTCCTCAGAGGGCAGTTATGAATGTGAATCATGACCTCTGTTTATTATACATACTTTACACAAAAAAATTGATTACTTTTTTTTTGTTGCTTTTAGAGGATTGCAACAACAAAAAATGTGCACAATATCTGAATGTAATCAAAAGTGAAGACAATATGCAGAACAAGATTTGCTTTCGCGGGCCACATAAAATAATGAAGTGGGCCAGATCTGGCCCCCAAGCTTTGTTTTTTTTCACCTATGACCTACAGCACAGGTCTCAAACTCAAGGCGCGGGGGCCAAATGCGGCCCAACACATGATTTTATGTGGCCCGCAAAGGCAAATCATGTGTATCAACTGTTATGATTTTTGTTCAAATCTGGACCAAAATTTCAAATTGTCACATGATAAATGATGACATTGAGCTATTGCAAGCATTTTTGTGTGACCAAACATCAACAATGGTTGAAAAACCCACTGCCCTTGATTTCTGAATCCAAAACTAGTTGATACATTTTAAGGTGTAAATATGATAGGTCAATTAAAGATTTTTGTAGTTTCAGTCATATTCAGTCACAGAAACTGTAACTACAATGCGGCCCAGGAGAGAAACGAGTTTGACACCCCTGACCTACAGTATAATGATGGCATGCATTAGAGGTGACTTTGCATATCTTCGCTATTGTCATAAAATGTATTTCTGTCCAGATTTTCAGCATTTTTTGCTCACTGATATTTGTATTGGTCATGGCGGGGATAGGCTCCGCCACTCCCGCGACCCTTGTGAGGATAAGCAACTCAGAGAATGGATTGATGACAGAGTTTGAGGACTGCAACTGCTTTTAACCGTGACCACAATGTGTGTCTTTTTTCAAGGTTACTATAGAAATTAGAAAGTACTTGTTAGTGTAAGATAACATGTTGCGATAAATGCAATAGATCCCTAAGACTAGAGCAATACATCTTTACCTTGCTTCTATAGCCCATGTAAGATTGCATCTTAAATTGACTTTTTTTCCCCCCCAATGTTACCTCTTGAGTTATGGTAGTTTTCAGCATGAGCAGGCAAGAGGGGAAGGTCAATAACTATGTCCCTTTGTGGATGGGGAGGCGGTGGGGCGGGGGTGATGGGGTAATGGGGCGGGATAGAGTTCCAACCAATAAAAAAAGGAAAGAAACGATCTAGTTGTTTCGAGAGCCCATCTTATGGAGCTTTATATTTCGAGTGAGCGGCAGAAAACCAAAACAAAAAGGTAAAAACATATAAAATGATTGTTAATTCTATGTGGGATTTTGCAATTGACATCTTTAGTATTCCCAAGTGCCATGCGAGTGCAAAACAGAATTTAACCACTGTTGAATAAAATGTAGATAAAGAAGAACTTCTTCTTCTTTTCCTTTCGGCTTGTTCCGATTAGGGGTCGCCACAGTCTTTATGTTATCCCTAACACCATCCATCAACCTTTTCTTTGGTCTTCCTCTCGCTCTTTTGCCTGGCAGCTCCATCCTCAGCGTCCTTCTACCAATATACTCCCTCTCTCACCTCTGGACATGTCCAAACCATCCAAGTCTGCTCTCTCGAACCTTGTCTCCAAAACATCCAACTTTGGCTGTCCCTCTAATGAGCTCAGTTCTAATCCTATCCAACCTGTTCACACGGAGCGAGAACCTCAACATCTTCATTTCTGCCACCTCCAGTTCTTGTTCCTGTTCTCTCTTCAGTGCCACCATCTCGAACCCGTACATCACGGCTGGCCTCACCACTGTTTTATAAACTTTGCCCTTCATCCTCACATAGAATACCAGACACCTTCCCCCAACAATTCCACCCCGCTTGGACCCGTTTTTTCACTTCCTTACCACACTCTCCATTTCTCTGTATTGTTGACCCCAAGTATTTGAAGTCGTCCACCCTCCCTGGAGCTTCACTCTTCCCCCACCGTCGCTCTCATTCACGCACATATACTCTGTTTTACTTCGGCTAATCTTCATTCCTCTCCTTTCCAGTGCGTGCCTCCATCTTTCTAATTGTTCCCCCGCCTGCTCCCTGCTTTCACTGCAGATCACAATATCATCTGCGAACATCATGGTCCAAGGGGAATCCAGTCTAACCTCATCTGTCAGCCTATCCATGATTACCGCAAACAGGAAGGGGCTGAGAGCGGATCCCTGATGCAGTCCCCCCTCCACCATACAGAAGAACTACTAACCATTTGAAAACCTGTTTCAGAATGGTTAAAGCCACCTCTTGTTACATTGCAGCCTAGACATCAGCCTCACAGTCAGAATTTCTTGGTTTGAATTTGTATGCTCTCCCTGTGCCTGGTTTTCCAGATTCTTCCCCCATCCCGAAACCTGCATGTTACATTCATTAAATAATCCTTATTGCCCGTAGTTGAGAATGTACGTCTAAATGGTTGTTTGTCTATACCCGGAGTCACTGACACGGTGCCCACAGGCACCATTTAGCCCCCAAGGACCACATGAATCGCCTGCAGGCCTGTTCTAAAAATAGCTCACTGGGGAGAGGCTGAGAAATGTTTTCTTCCACTATTGTAAAAAAAAATGTGCCACTTACTAGTGAGCTGCATCTAATTTATTTTTCATTGCTTTTCTCTTGGAATCACACTGGTGTAATTTTGAAAATGATACTAGAAAATTAAAAAAAAATTGTAGAAAATAGTAATAGTAAAGGGTCAGTATTGAAGCGCAAGACCAAAACATAACATTCTAGGAATCAAGCTAGCAGGTGCAACGACAAAGCCGTCTTTTATCTCAAAATATTTTGATTATTTTTTTCCCAAAATGCTTGATCAAATGGTAACTTTTTGTATAATTTAGTTTGGATAAGACATGAGCTCTCGGTTTCAAACTCAGAACCGTGCCTATTATTGCGAGGATAAGCGGCTCAGTATATGGATGGATAATTGGATTGATAGTTGTTATTACCGGGGGCACGGTGGCTCAACTGGTAAAGCATTGGCCTCACAGTTCTGAAGTCCCGATTCAATCCCGGACCCGCCTGTGGTGAGTTTCCACGTTCTCCCCGTGCCTGCGTGGGTTTTCTCCGGGCACTCCAGTGACCTCCCACATCCCAAAAACACGCAACACTAATTGGACACTCTAAATTGCCCATAGGTGTGATTGTGAGTGCAGCTGTATGGCTCTATGTGCGACGAGTTCAAGGTGTACCCCGCCTCCTGCCCGCTGACAGCTGGGATAGCCTCAGCACTCCCGCGACCCTTGTGAGGATAAGCAGCTAAGAAAATGGATGGATGAATTATAGAATGACAATCGGGGTAACTATATTTTCTGTCTCCACGTCTCACTCACTTATCTGGGGGGATTTTTGCTTGTCTCGGCTTGGGAAGCAGTCATGTTGTTTCCCAGTGCTTAATATGAGCATAGAGACAGTTAAACAAGGGATTGATTTCCTCCACCGTTCTTTATCTTTACACGCCATTTGGCCCTTGTGAATATGTTGCGAAGCCATCGCCATCTTTCACTGCAAACGCTCTCCCCTGCATAAAACATTTGGACTACGGGTCACAAATTATCAGAATTTATCTTTATAAACCTTGTAAGAAGTTTTATTTCGATACTTACTCAATGCCTCCTCAAATTCTCGCTTTGCAGTACATAGATGGGCCGAAAAGAACGAATGACATTTGTTTTCCTTTTTAATCACGCCCAGTTCAAATTTCCGACCAATCGCACAGCAGCAGCAAAAAAGTTCTGGCCGAGCGATTTGTCGAGAACAAGCTGCGAACGCCCAAATGAGGGGCCAAAGAACAAACCTCTCTGTTGTCGCATAGTACGTACAGGCCTCACTCAAGCGTCTGTACAATTCATCCGAAATGTGAAGAGAAATAGTTGCCTGAAGTGTTCCGAAAATACACTTGACACCGTTTTCAGGAGATTGCTGCCTACACACACACACACACACACACACACACACACACACACACACACTCCAATGGCGTGCAAAAGTGTGGGATGTGGGAGTGGGGCGGGGGCTCGTGGCGTAATTAAAAATGCATCATTCACAATGCCCCCAATTTCCCCTACCCCCTGGCCCACCTGTCGTCCACCATTGTTTTGGAGGAGGGCTACAAAATACATTTCTGTGCCTCATGTAGCATCAAAGCTTTCACCTTTTTAAAAAATGCATACATTGTGAACGTAATTCAATTTGATTTGCCATCATGCTGGTACGACTGTGAACAGTTGTTGCCGACAAAGGCGCGTCTTTTATTCGTTTCATTATCTTGTCTGTATGCTAAGTTGGCAAAATGTTTATTGGCAACGTCGAGTATGAATGCTTTGGCATACTCCCCATCTGTGAATTTGGACACGCGGCAGAACCCTCCCTCTCCACAAAGGGTGTCCATTCTTGTTGAAAACCTCTGCGGTGCTCGTTTTTATTTCTTTGAGCGACTTTAGTCAAAAGCCTTTCCAAAATTAGTTGTTCCGGGCTTCGACCGTCCCTTCTGCGCCTGTGGACATCGACTGCCACACTAAACTACGGCAACCCCACTAGGACTCACCTTCTCTGCGTCATTTGCGTTGTCCGCACGACAGAAATCGCAATCGCATGTACAGCATGTCGTTATGAGGGGTCCGCAAGCCATATGCAACCACCAAAAGAGCCAGTTACGGCCCGCGAGCCGTAGGTTCCCACCCCTGGTGCAGAGTATCCCAACAATACAATCCAATGGCAATCCAGCATCCAAATGGCGCTGTTAATTTTCCATGCAGTATATTTCTTAATATAATACAAAGCAGCAACAGAGCAATGAAATGAATTATTATTTTTTTATGCTTCTGGTGCTTTGTTTTTTTTTTTTTAAGACTTCTTTTCATTTCCTGTGTTTTTGTCTGAGTTCCTGTTGGCTATTTCCAACCCATCAAGCCTGATTTAAAAACCTTTTTTCCGCTCTGGTTACGACCAACTACGTGTAATTCACAACTCATTTGCAAATTGAACCCCCCAATGTTTGAATCTGAATATATTAGACAATTTTTCAAACACTGGGTCTCGGTCAGGTTGCATTTGGTCACTCAGTAAAATCCTGAATAAAACGCAAAAAGGTATTGTGGTGATCAAAAATATTTGCATATCAAAACACAAGTAACTAAAGTCATTTAAACACAAGCACATAGAGTTATATTGAGACACCTTCTGCAAGATAGTGGAAATAATATAATGTGTAGATAATGTTAGAAATTAACCATTATAGTTTGTTTTCAGGTTATCATTAATACCAACACTTTGTTGTTATCTTTTGTAGAGTAAAATCCCTCGGACATACAGTGCAGAAAATAAGTATTTGAACACCTCGCTATATTGCAAGTTCTCCCACTTAGAACTTGGAATTTTCATCGTAGGTCCATGTCCACTAGTGAGAGAGATCATCTAAATAAAAAAAAAAAAAAAATCCAGATTTCTAAGTGGGAGACCTTGCAATATGGCAGCGTGTTCAATTACTTATTTTCTTCAGACAACAACAGATAAAATTATGACGGACTGATTTTAACGCCCATTGGATTCCATTTTCCCCAATGACATTTTTGAATGCACACTTACATCCGTCATACACACCATAACAGTATAGCTAACAAACTAAACCATACATATTTATTTGGCAGGTGAACGAGTTCACATTCCACATTACCTTGACGGTTTCGTGGTTATTATTCTTGTGTTTTTCCCCAATTCTGTCTATGCGGGTGAGTGCTGATGAAACGCTGCACGACTGGTGACTTGCTCTTCACGCAAAGCTGCAAAATTGAGTGGACTGCACCTACAGGTACCCTGTTGGCAGAGTCACACAATGCATCCACAAAACCATGCCAATGCGCACACGGGCAAACTAGCATTGAATCGCATGAACGCACTGAGGACGCGTGCATTTCCTAATTCACATTTATTCGCGCTCCCCCATGACACACGTGCATGTCGTCTTGTTGGAAAATAAAGGAAAAACTCCGACGTGGATGGTTGCACAAGGTCAAGCGCTGAATGTGAGTATGCAAACCACACACGTGAAATGTTCAAGTACGCACGTTCAGGCAAAAATGAGGGCATACAAACGAGTACTGGCGCATGGATCTAGCTGAGGGCCTGAAAATAGATAGAAAGCACAAGTGGACAATAATGAGATAAAAGAGGGAGGTAAATGATCAAAAGACGGCGAGAGAAGAAAGGTTGGGATAATTGGATGAGGAAACAAAGAGAATGAGACACCACAAATAGAAGACTGGAATGTTTCAGAGAAGCTTGAAGAATATGTTTAATAATTTGCAGAGCCATTAAATCAGATGATTAGTATCTGAGCTCTGCGCCAGGTCCAGAGGCTTCTCCATTTCCACAAAGAGTATAATGTACATTATGCGCATGTTTACCTTGAAACAGATGAGCGTATTTTTGTGTTGGAAATTGCTCGCATGTAATTTACATTTGTAATTTGATGTATGTTAAAGTATGCACGGATAGCCATCATTTTCAACGTAACGCACAAAGGACGTAAAGGATTCTTCAAATAATAAAACAAGAGTCAATACATTATTGGCATAAAAAATGGCTGTGTGGAACGATGATCTATTATTTGCTAACCCTCCGTTCATGATTGCTGTGATTAAAGGGTGCGCTTGATAACTCACGAGAGAAAAATAAAGTTTCAGAAATACGACTATCCCATTTTCCAGTCGGAAAGAGACATTCTATACCAAAGCAGCAAACAACATTGTGCGTACATACAATTTAAGCACACGCAGTGCTTTTGATGAACAAGCCTCGCCCAAAACGCAGGTGTTGCCATGCCCTCTTTCTGCTGCAGCGCTGGGAGATTTTTTTTTTTGCATTTCATGTGCTTCGTTTATTCATCCAATCTGAGTGAGCCTTTCGCAGTGCGTGCAGAGGTTTCCTTTTACGCCACAGGAGGAAAGAACACAAAGGCAGTGAATGGAGGAGGCAAATAAAGTGTTAAAGTCATGCAAGAATTTAATAATTTGACTTTTATCTGCCATCTATTTTCTGTGGGAGGGGAAAAAAAAGACCATCACAAATTACTTCTGAAGTAAACTTCCACTGAACTTCCTCTTGTTGCTACAAATTTCCTTTAAAAAAGAAAAAAAAAAAAAAGCATGTAATTGGAATTTGCTCCTCCCTGAGCCTTCACCATACCATCCCGGACAGCCTGGTTTGTCTCAATAATTCATCCCATCCATCCATTTTCTTTGCCGCTTATCCTCACGAGGGTCGCAGGGAGCGCTGGAGCCTAACCCAGCTGTCAACGGGCAGGAGGCGGGAGAGACAAACAGCCGCACTCACAAACACACCTACGGGGAATTTAGAGTGTCCAATAAAGTTGCATGTTTTTGGGATGTGGGAGGAAACCGGAGTGCCCGGAGAAAACCCACGCAGGCACGGGGAGAACATGCAAACTCCACACAGGACGGTCCGGGATTGAACCCAGGACCTCAGAACTGTGAGGCCAACCCCACCGTGCCGGTCCCAATAATCCTAAAAACTAAATTATTGGGGGCTTTCTTCCCCTGGTAGGGTAACCTAGGAAGAACCTAGGAATGGAGGAGAAAGCAAGAAAGCCCTGAGGTAAAATTCAAACAATGCTAACTGCTAACCATTTAAGGCCTACTACCGTAATTTCCGGGCTACAAGCCGCGACGTTTTTCACAGGCTTTCAACTCTGCGGTGATGCGGCTAATTTGCGCATTTTTTCTATCGGCCGCAAGGGACTCGCAGGGAAAAGGTAAGAGACCGGAATATACGTGCCGAGAAAGTGAGTTTTACCAGCCATGTTGGTGCTGCGCTAGCGTGTTGATGCTGTGTTGCTGGAGTGTATCAGTGATTTTTACTGGTAATTTTTACTGGCCCTGTCATCGCCGCGTTAGCATTAGCGCTAGCGCCGCGCAAGCGTTAAACTCCTTCTGTGTACGGTCTTTCTTTGTAAATATCTCGTGTTTCAATGTGGGCACTTGCGGCTTTTCCACAGCTGCGGCGTATGTTTGTACCAAATGGTATTTCCTTTACAAATGTGCCAGGTGAGGCTTATAACCAGGTGCGCTCTGAATATCCCATTGAAACGAAAAAAAAAATATAATACAGCATTTATTTGTTTTAGACTATTGAATTTTACATGTTTATCTATTACAAACCATTTATATGCGTGTAGTATACTGTATATAGCTTACATTGCAATAAAGGGAAATATGAACTGCGTGTCTTCATTCCAATCTCTTAAAGAGAGAAATGAAACATTCAGGATGGAGGATTGACTTGAACTGGATGCAGACTAGCACAGTAGAAGTCAGAGAAGTAGAGTGAGGATCCAATGACTGAGAGAAAGACGAGAACACGAGGGACACTGGGGGCGGACGTGGAGAATTGATCGGCAGCGGCCTGAGGAAGGAGAAAATAGTTGGGGACACTTGAAGATGACAAAAGCCAAAAGCGCGATCCTGCTGGAGAAAAAAAAAAAAAAAAAAAAAAAAAAAGGAAGCCAGAGGGGAAGGAAGACAAAAGCCGCATCGCAAGGACGGGAGCGAGATAGGCATATTGACGTGTGCTACCGTGTTGGCGGGGGAACCCACTTTTCAAAGGACGGACAGCGCGTCACTACAGGCAAAACTGAGGTCTGAGTTCAGCGGGAGGCCAGAAAAAGAAGATCAGTGTAGGCGGACTCTGCTGTTGCATTCCCGCTGTGAATGGCAAAATGTTACCAAAGTGCAGTACTATGTAACACAAATTCATCTTTTAAATCCTATCAAGCCATTAAAATCCAACAGAAATCAAAAGACTTTGGTCAATGTTAATTATCTTTAAAAGATAAATGGGATTTTATGTTTTTTTAAGGCAGCCCAGAATGATCCAATAGTGATGGCCACGATGCAAATCGAAGAAGCTTTAATTTCAGATGACTCAAAAACTCTTGTCACTCGTCATCACAGTTCAGGTTGGTGACATGTTTTACGGTGTTTTTGTAAAAACGCACATCGAGCAGCACGGAGTCAGGCGTGACGAGCATGGGAGCTGTTAAAGGAAGTAACGAGGGATGTCGGACGACGGGGATTTGAAAGAAATTCAAATTCTGCCTCTCGGAAGACTCACGCCCTCAGAGAAGCACCGCGTTTGATTGAATTTCTCAACAGACTTAGTTTTTGTAAATATTTACAACTATTCACTTGTTTTTCTACTTGTATGACAGTTAAAAATGGTAAATTCTCCCATGGTAATGTCACAGAACTATTTGCATTGGACTAATGAAATCTGGGCAGACAGACCCCTTGGAAAATTACAAAACCTTGGAAAATTCCATGCTTCCATTTGCTTGGCAACAATTTAGAGAAAGCCCGTTTCAGTCTCAGCATGGTTCTGACCCAACGCACAAAGATAGTGTAGGTCCATAGCAAACGGATTAAGAGAAAAAAAAAAAAAAAAAAAACAACATTGTAACACGGTGGATCAGCTGGTAATCTGCATGTTCTCCCCCCGTGCCTGCGTGGGTTTTCTCCGGGCACTCCGGTTTCCTCCCACATCCCAAAAACATGCAACATTAATTGGACACTAAATTGCCCATAGGTGTGATTGCGAGTGCGGCTGTTTGTCTCGTTGTGCCCTGCGATTGGCTGGCAACTAGTTCAGGGTGTACCCTACCTCCTGCCTCTTGGATAGGCTCCAGAACTCCCGCAACCCTTGTGAGGATAAGCGGCTAAGTATGGATTGTACCAAGCCAGCATGCACATTTAAAGAGTTCATGTTTCCCAAATGCTATAAATCTGTCCCGATTATTACGTGCAAAGTGATTTGAGTTATTAACTCATCCACAGTTGTCGTTAGGTTTCTTTTCTGAGAGCTTCAGTAATTCGCGACTACAGTGCAGTGTGTAGTGACAAAAATGGGATGAGAAAAGACGACAAATTGTGAGACAGAATAATGGAAAAAAAATGTGATGGCTAAAGCGTATCTTTTGGAAAAAAAAAAATGAAAGAACTCATATCAAGACACACCTGACCACTGGAATCCACGCACCACCACAACGCTGAGTTTTCTTCTTTTCTTACCTTGCTGGTTCTTTTTAGTCAACCTTGTCCTTCTTTAGTCATTCTTTTCTTGTCTGCCAATTTCAGAATTCATAACAGAAAAACATTTTTGTTTTGAACCAAAACTATACTTGGCTCCATAATTCAGGGCATAGCCATTTTTGTAATTTTGTTTTTACATGACTCAACCCTGAAAAATAGTGTCACATTCAAAAAAAGTTTTAAAAAAAATTAATTGCAGCTTGCTACCAACCACTGAGACAACCAACTAATGTGTCTGTACACAAAAGACACATTACACATTTTTTTAAATGACATTAAATCATGTTGATGAGCCAAAATATGTACAGCTACATATTGTCAGGAAAGAATTGAAAACCCAGAATTGTGTCATTCATGAGATCCCATTTCACAATCGTTGCGTTTGTCGTGAGTCGTCCATCACTTGCTTCTCCGAGCATCATTGAGGGCAAAACACATTAATGAAAATATTTAACAATATGGGGACTGGTTAGCAAGGAGTGTGCACGCTGGTGGCTTGACTGGAAAGTGGGTCGTCTGACTGGCTCAGACCAAGTCATGAATCCACTCGACCGATTGATAAACATTTGAGTTGCGTGAATGAAATTTTTATGACTACGATCCGTCAATTGTCATGCTCTAAAATGGGAACGTGGCAAAGGGTAAGTTAGCGGAAGCGGACCTTGGAGGAATTCCTCCCGAGCGCGGCAATTACACATGCTCAAACAGCCGCTTGCTGTCATAAATGGATTATCTCACCACTCTGCCATTTATCACAATTGATTTGTTATCTAGCTACTTTGCACATAGAGTTTAAAAAAAAAAAAAAAAGGCCGATGTAAGATGGAAGAATACACTCGGTATTTCTTGTAAATAAATAACCGCGGCTTCTAACGGGCGGGTTTGGCTGCATGAAATGCAGCACAGCCACAGAAATCTAGGCATATAGGTCTAGGCTTTCTTCTTTTGTCTGTTTATGTGCATAGCTCGCTGAGGGAATGAGCTTAAATATTAATGCATCAGGAGATGGGAAATGTAATGCGCTGCCAAAACCACTTTTAATAGAACGACACCGGTGGAAAACTCCATCAATCAGCAAACGCTCCCGATTTAAAGCGTCCCCCACTTTCCGAGGCGCATTTGGCCTCGGCAATAATAAAATGTTTAATTAAAACGCTGACTTGCATCCCTCATATTTTATGTATGATGGCACGCTGCAGAAAACATCCTACTTTGACATTTTAGTATCTCTAAGACTGTTTTTTTTTTGTTTGTTTTTTTAACTAAAAAAAAAGAAGACTGGTTTTGTTTTAACTTGGGATTGACATTTCTCTTGAAAAAGAAGACAATTTGAATTTAAAAAAAAAAAAAAGTCTGACACTTTCAGAGGAACTCATTTCCTTCCAAATGCTTTTCTTCTCTTGGAATGTAAAAAAATAACTACGAATCTTTCAGCGTGATGCACTTCATCTATGTAAACGTAAAGTTATCAGAACCTTGACCAAGTATCTGGGCAAAGCGTGCAACTATTTCGCTGGAGCCCTTCTTGCTTCATTTTGTCAATATTTACAATTGAATGTGTTGAATGACCATTAAATCATTAAATAAGTGCTCAATAGCTTGAAACAAGATATGACTTATGTTATGTGTGTGTGCATTTTTATTCTTGATTCTATTATGCTGTGGATCTTTTGTGATGCGGAATTCTGGAACTTTCCGATGAGTGCCTATAGAGCTCGTGCACCTACGTCATAAAATCACCTCTCGGTGGAGACGACACGAAAATGTCTGATAGCACGATGCCCAGAGTCTTGTCCGATACCGTTAGATATTTAGAAAGTGAAAATAAATCAGAAAACTCTGTATAGAGAACCCGTATTTAATGCGGAAGTCGATGTTTTCGCTGATAACAAATTGGACTCCTAATTCACTTCCACTTGTCTTGTACAACTGGATCTACACATGGATCTGTTGAGTAAGTCGTCGAGATTTACACAGAAAAGTTTGAAAGTGTGTAAAAGTCTGGACGCATACAAATACTTCGATGCTGGATCTGTTCTCAATCAGGAATAAATCCCACATCGTGACGGCTCGTGAACGCGGAAGCGTGTTCAGCCACACGTTAACATTTGCTGGAATGCATCGATCTTTTCAGATCGTGTTCACTACAAATACCAAAACTTAAATAAACGACCCCGGGTTTTACATAAACTTGCATTCATTAACTATGATTGGAAAAAAAGTAAGTTTCTTTCGGCTTGTCCCTTTCGGGGTCGCCACAGCGTGTCATCTCAGATGAACGCACATATGTTTGGCACAATTTTTACGCCGGATGCCCTTCCTGACGCAACCCTTCTCAGGGAGTGGAGGCCCCAGTGGGATACGAACCCACAACCCCTGGTTTATCAAACCAGTGCTCTAACCACTGAGCTACAGGGCCTTCCTAACTATGATTGGAAAAAAAAAAAAAAAAAAAAAGAGGACGACGTCGTCTCCACGGAACGTACACGGAAGCGCATTGGAGCCACACATACACCTCCATAAACCTTCTTTGCGACAGACGGTTTATTTTCTTTTTTTTTTTAATCCGCATTGTTCTCAAGTGAGGCAATTTGGCATTAGAAATATTCTTGGTAATTTGAGATTGAGATGAATAATTCCTACCTGAAATGAAGGGATTGTTACATAGGCATGTGTGTATTTTGGTTGGGCACCATCAATCATGTTTAATTGCCGAAATCCTTTTCTGGTCTTTTCAGATGGTATTCCATCTTATGATCTCTTTGAATATTTGTCTCGTCTGTTGTGACAACCAACAGCACAACAAGTCTCGGATATTGTGAATATTCTCCTCCGGTTCAATGTCTCCCACAGTGTTGAGCAGCTTTGTTTGACCGGCAATATGGCGCCGTGAAAAATGGTGACGTTACGTGGACGAGAAGGATCGTCAACGGAGCTTCTTACCACTGCTCTTTGGACAAGTCTACAAGTACACGCCACACTGCATTCTGCTTTTCGTCCTTGGACATTTCTGGAACATTTGTTGACTTAGAATATTCGCTGGAAAGAACATTTGCCCGGTTGTTCAACTCTGGTGACTATTCGTAGCTTGGCTCGACTACTCGGTCTTTCAACTTCTACTTTGTGTGAGTTGTTTCATCATTTTTGTGTTTTATAGATGTGTGTGTGATTAAATTATCTTAAACGCAATACAACTGCTTTGTCATATTTTGCTAGTTTGAGCAAGGGGATTTTCGTCGAAATTTATACGTAACACTGCTTTTTCAATTTGCTGGTTGACCTTGTTGCTCATGAATGTTGAACTGCAGAATACCCACTAAAAGGGAAAACAAAACTTTTAGTTGTACGTGTTTTGTGTGCGGGTGCACGTGTGTGCAATACTGATTGTGACCGTAAAATTCCAATTCCTCAGTATCCGCATTCAGTTCAGTAAAATCCACTCATTCGTCGGAGGTGGGAAATTAATCTAGGATGCGCGACATGCACTATCGCTATTAAAATATCTGTACAGTATTATCCATCATTACTTTTCAATCTTACATCAGTGAACTCAAAAATATTTTTATCTTACCATCTGAGAGATCAGCATGGGCCATTATGTGCTCACAGAGCCCGTGACCTTAATGCTTATTTCTTTCCTTTTCGCTGAGTGAAATGTTCTCAAGGACACATTTCTAGCTGTGTGTGTGTGTGTGTGTGTGTGTGTGTGTGTGTGTGTGTGTGTGTGTGTGGTGTGTGTGTGTGATAGATGTAGTAATGAAACATTTTGCTTGGTGAGTCACACACAAAAAAAAGTTTGCATCGAGATAAACAAGTGAAACAGTGTTTTAAATGTGATAAATTATTTTAGCCATGTTAATAAGTATTTTATGTGGCCAGCAAAACAAATTGTATATTTTTGATAATGAAGTAATGCATTTGACTCAGCAGGGGTGTCAAACTCATTTTTGTCGCAGGCCACATTGTAGTTATGGTTTCCATCAGAGAGTAGTTTTGACGGTAAAACCATAAAAATCTTGAATCACATCACATTTACACACAAAATTTATGAACTACTGTACTTTTGAAAACAGAGATCAAGATACATTTTTTTTTAATTCTTGTTCATGTTTTGTAACACAAAAATGCTTATAATAGCTCAACGTTATGATCTACGATATTTGACTATTTGAAATTTTTGTATAGATTTTCACAAGAATCAAGGAAGTTGACATGTTTGCCTTTGCAGGCCACAAGCAAAGCAGATTTATTTATAAAGTGCATTTCGTACATAATGTGGTTAACATGGTTAAAATGATTTTAATAGAAATAGATAAAACATTAAAATGGGGAAAAAAATAAAAATGACAACAAAATACATGGATTAAAAAAGAAAAACTACAATTAAAAGCAGCGTACAGTTCAAGAATTATTAAAATTGAAAGTACTTGCTTCACTATGTTTGCCTTGGACTCTGCGCTGCACTATTTGACCCATAAAACCACATGGTGGGCCAAATATGGCCCCTGGGCCTTGAGTTTAACACCTGTGCATTGGAATAATGAAATAAAATTCTCAATGTCATATATTTCCCGCCTGTTCCAAGGTTGAATCTTGTTGTTGTTATCAGGGTTTTTGTATTTTGTCTGACCTTTGAGGCAGCACGTAGCAAGATTGGTCCTTGGATTTCTAGTCAATGCATCTCAATTAAAAACTAATTTCTTTCTTTTCACACTACATAATCACTTAATAATAATGCTGGTGTTGTTATGCATGTTGTTAGACAAACTCCTACAAAGCTGGGGGGCCAAAACAATGCTACATGGGTTAAATCATTTTGAATTAATGTCAATTTTCCTTTGTCCAGCCCCCATTTCTTGCTGAATGCTTCATTAAATTTATAGTGTAAATGCTTTGTGTTAAGAATCAGTTTTGTTTTTCCCTGTAAGACATATCATGCATCATCGAGTCATAAACAAAATTCTGTCGCCGATTTAATTCAAGAGCATAGAAATATCCTTGCATCTGCCTAAAATGGATAATATTGAGGTATGTTTTTGGTGTTACCATATTATTGGACCTTGACCTGTCATCGTGTTTGCGATGGTTTATCACTGTCAATATTTGCCAGACCAGGAATTGTGAGAAAACAGCTGGTCATTAAGCCTCCAGATTCCTTAATCAGAGATGGCTACGGTTTCCCTTGCGGTCCGGGGCTACCATATGCTGTGCGCCATCAGTAAATGTTATCTGGATTATATGTCATTTTGCATTCAGTATCCAGGTTTTGTACCCTCATCCCTAAGCACATACTCGTGTGTGCCAAGCACGACGTGCAGACTGGATATTAATCCAGACCGAGTGAAATTGTCTCCCAAGATAATAAGAAGGGCAGTGCACATATGGCACAGATATTTTGGGTACCGTCAAGTATTGGAGACTTAAGGATAGCTCGGTAGTAAATTCCGAAGATTTAAAAAGCACATGCAGGGTTCTTTACCAAAGCACGTTTCGACCGAACATTATTTGTATTTCTAAAACTTTTATGGAACTTTAAAACACAGATCCCAAAATTCATATAATTCATACATATTCATCGCAATTTGGAATCCTATGGTCACACAGAAGTACACTCAACGAGTTGACACTCGTGAGTAGGACAGGAGAGGAAATAACAGAAATGGGGCTCATGGTTAAAAGGTAGTCGTCGTCTTCTTCTTCTTTTCCTTTCGGTTTATCCCATTCGGGGTTGCCACAGCGTGTCATCTTTTTCCATTTAAGCCTATCGTGCATCTTCCTCTCTAACACCCACTGTCCTCATATCTTCCCTCACAACATCCATCAACCTTTTCTTTGGTCTTCCTCTCGCTCTTTTGCCTGACAGCTCCATCCTCAGCACCCACTCTCTCGCCTCTGAAAATGTCCAAACGATCCAAGTCTGCTCTCTCTAACCTTGTCTCCAAAACATCCAACTTTGGCTGTCCCTCTGATGAGCTCATTTCTCATCCTATCCAACCTGCTCAATCCAAGCGAGAACCTCAGCATGCATCTTCATTTCTGCTACCTCCAATTCTGCTTCCTGTTGTTTCTTCAGTGCCACCGTCTCTAATCCGCACATCATGGCCACTGTTTCTTTCAACTTTGCCCTTCATCCGAGCGGAGACTCTTCTGTCACATAGCACACCAGAGACCTTCCGCAGACTGTTCCACATCGCTTGGACCCGTTTCTTCACTTCCTTACCACAGTCTCAATTGCTCTGTATTGTTGACCCCAAGTATTTGAAGTCGTCCACCCTCGCTATCTCTTCTCCCTGGAGCCTTACTCTTCCCCCTCCACCCCTGTCATTCACACACATTTATTCTCTTTTACTTTGGCTAATATTCATTCCTCTCCTTTCCAGCACATGCCTCCATCTTTCCAATTGTTCTTCCGCCTGCTCTCTGCTTTCACTGCAGATCACAATATCATCTGCGAACATCACGGTCCAAGGGGATTGCAGTCTAGCCTCGTCTGTCAGCCTATCCATTACTACCGCAAACAGGAAGGGGCTTAGTGCAGATCCCTGATGCAGTCCCACCTCTTCTGACACACCTATGGCACACCTCACCGCTGTTCTGCTGCCCTCATACATGTCCTGTACTATTCTAACATATTTCTCCACCACGCCAGACTTCCACATGCAGTACCACAGTAAAAGTTAAAGGTAGAGGTAAAACATCCTATTTTAACTAGAAGTAAAGGCATTACTTTTCCAGAAATTAAAATGAACGAAAAGCTTTTAATGTCAAATGCACATTATGCCAAGGACGAAAGTGCTTCCATGTTGAGCCAGCCTGATAAAAAAAAAAAAAAAAAATCTTTCACTGGCACGTTTCAACTAAATTAGTGGCCATTAACACAGACGGAGACGAGAAAAAAAAAAAAAAAAAAAACTTCACCTGATGCTAAAGAATTGCTTTAAGGGATGGTCTTGGTAATTGCCTCTCATTTTTGCCCATTGCCTTTTCCATTTGCACAAAAGTTGGTGCAATTGATTTACGATAAACGTTGCTTCCTAAGTAGACAGACGTGAAGTGCGATTGACTTGGAATGACTTTTTTTTTTTTTTTTTTTCCACAACTGTACTGAGACGTAAAGGTTTAATTTGGTGAACACGGTCCATTTTTGCCCGGCCTCGTCTTCCCGACTCTGACTTTATCTTAAAAACGGAAAAAGAAGAATTTAAAAGATGAAGCACAAAGGTGTGAATGTAGCTGACAGACTGTGGGCCGCGATTCAAAAGGGCAGACAGAAAGGTTGAAACACAAACAAAAGAGCGAACTTATTAATAATGCTTGGCATATATGCGGGAGAACAAAACAAAACGAGGTTGAATAAATCAGGCCGAGGATCATGCAGCACTGCTTCGTGCTTTGTGTTAAACTGTTTATACAGTCTGATAATGGACTGTGGTCGTCCACTCACCTCGGGACGAGAGGGCGCTGGAAGCAGGGATTTAGATTTTTTTTTTGGGGGGGGGCATCAAAATGGTGGGTGGATGAGGACCATTTTCTTACCGTCAAATAGTTTCAGATCGTGAAACTCCAGCATCATATCGCCCTCCTCTCACCTTGCCTCGTCCCCACTAGGCGACAAAATTGCAAAAATGTAAAACCACTAAAAACACCGTGGTCGTAAGGGACTATCCCACTGGTGCTTGCTGTTCAATTTAATTTCATTTTGTTCTACCTATTCAGCGATATTCAGGGTTATGAGCACATCAATCACAACGGGAGTATAGCTCAGAAAATCTTTGTCTTTTGGCTTAGGAAATTCACCGTTAATTATTACCTTTTAAGGTTATTAATTAACCATTATGGAAAGAAAAAAATATGTAAATTCCCTATACACATATTTTATCCATCCATCCATTTTACTGAGCCACTTAGCCTCACAAGGTTCGCAGGAGTGCTGGAGCAAATCCCAGCTGTCCTTCGGCAGGAGGCGGGGTACACCCTGAACTGGTTGCCAGCCAATCGCAGGGCACATAGAGACAGACAACAGTTGTTGATCAGTCGACTTTTAGATCCAGGAACACAGCCATTTCCTTCGGGCGTTTCCACGGGTCCATTACGGTCAGCGTAGTGGGACCCACTGCCGAGTTGAAGATGTGCTGTGTATCGTGAGGGCCCTGTCCCCATTCCGGGCAGAGGTTGATGATAGTTTTGTCGATATGAGCCATATAGTCATTGAGCATGTGGCTTCGTCCGGAGCAGAGTTGTGACAGTTTGGATCTTGTGGCCCGTTGAAGATCGGTTCCGGTCTTGGCCACCTCGGGGGTTGGGTAGCGGGTTTGTAACCGGGCACCGCGTCTTCAACCACCGTTCGATGGAGCCTGCCTAGCCCGTCTCGGTAGGCTGGTTCGTCGAACACTGTCAGTGGGAATGTTTTCGTCAATGTCTTGACGGTATTTGTAGACGTCATGGCGAAATAGGCATGGTTGAGGTGGTTCGTTTGACACCTGACGGCACGGGTGCGCGGGTAGTTGGCAGCCTAGTAGATTCTGCCGGCCGAGTAGTTCGTTGTGTTGCTTCACCGGTGGGATTTTGATCTCACGATGCAGGTGGTCCCCATTAGCCATGGCCAGGCAGCCGGTGGTGGCTCGGAGGGCATCGTACCACCAAGTCTGGAGCTTCTTCCAGTGCCATGGAACTCCTAATCACACTTAAAGGCAATTTAGAAATTGCCAATTAAATGCATGTCTTTGGGATGTGGGTGGAAACTGGAGTGCCTGGAGAAAACCCATGCAGGCACTGGGAGAACATGCAAACTCTGTACAGGCGGGGGTGGGATTTGAACCCCAGTCCTCAGAACTGCGAGGCAAACGCTCTACAGCTGTGCCACTATGCCGCATTGAAAACCGAATTGAATAAATGCTGGAAAGTCAATTAAATTAAGTATATCCGAGGATGCCTGTGCTCGTTTAAGATTATCTTTGTAGGTGATTTTATTGGAACGAGATGAAAGATACAAGTTCTCATACTGATAATGAGAACCTGAGGTAAGTGATGTGCTATTAAAGTTGTACTGGAATCCCCAAGTAAGGATTTGTGGCATTTTGAGATTTATGGTGGATTCTATTCAAGGTCTCGTCAGTCTACGTGATGTATTATGAATATTTATGACTGGGAGATGGACTTGGACCTTGAGTATGATTGATTTATTCGAGCAAAACAGGCGAGGTTTAGAATTCCTGTCCACTTCACAGCACCGTGGAACCTTTGTACGAAAAAAAATGTATTTTAAGACTACATACATCTCTGGAAAGAGAGGAAAAAGTATTACAGTAAACAAATACATTTTGAAATCAAATGGCGGGTCAAATAAACGATTTAATATACGTATAAAATGTTCTTTTAATGTTCTTTCTAGATGTAGAAATCACAATCGCTGTCAAGGTTTTCTTATGGCACTGAACGTGACCTCTTCTGCGACGAAAGGTTCCATGGAGCAATGTAATCACCTCGGGGATGCAGGATTTCCATCTGTATTAAGTTAGCGGTAACTCAGTTATCCAACTGTTAGGAAGAAAATGATCTTTCTGTCACGCTGGGAGAAAGCAGCCAGAGCCACTCTGCATATGAGAGGATTCATCTGATACTTAGAAGTAGAGAGGGGTAGTATAAATCACACATTTATGACGGTAACGTTGCAGATAATGTTTTGTTTGTATCATTGAAGTTATTTTGAATAGTTTCAATGTGTGAGACCAAGGCAGGTATCACACAATTCACTATTTGTTGGAAACCGACAGAGGGCCCAGTTACAATAATTCTGGCCCCGACAAATTTGCAGTCCACAGCACCATTTCATTCATTTTGAAAAATGACCTCACACACTTCTCTTCTGATTTATAGTTTTTCATTTCTCTTTAATATTCCTGAAATGTTTGTAGACAACAAACAAATTGCAGTTTCCTGCTGTATGCACAATGTGACCTTGGGGGGGGGGGGGAACCAGTGGGTCGTTCATTGAGTGAAATATTTCATTTTGTCTTGTGCATTCATAATTGCTCTTTAATGAGAAAAAATATACATTTTTTTAGCCAGTGACTTCATTATTCAATACAATTTTAATTGCAGCACTACTGGATATAAATTCTCTGTTGTGACAAATGTATTAAATGACACTTCAGAAAAAAAGTGAGGAAAAAGTAAGTCATAGCCTGTTGGATAATTTTTCATAAAATAACTGAAAAGGGTACTATCTTGGGACTTGACTCAGGACGTGAGGGCAAAGACTTGAGACTTGCAGTACGGTACTGTATTTGTGACTTGGAAATCAATGACTTGGTCCCACCTCTGCCAAACACACAAGGCACCGAAAAAATATGATTCCATACTTTGGAAAAACAAGTGGGATGATTTACTGCAAAACAGAGATCCAATTGAATGTATTTCTGTGTCCTATAATTGTTTTAAATTTCCCCACAGTTACTGTTGACAATCAGTCAATTTCAAGACTTTTTCATCATAATTAACAAATGGAAGAACTGTGAAACTAGGAGCAGCACACGGGACAATAGTATACTACAAGTGTCCGGAGAGATAAGATAGACAAAAAGACACATTGCGGAAGGACAAGTGGATGGAGAGAAGATGCATTAAAACTATAGAAAATATTAATATCATCACTGTGATTTGACAGGCGCGTATGCGCCCGCGCGCCATCGCACTCGCAAATTTGCACAGTCGAGCACAAAAAAAAAAATCATGAGTGTGAAACTCGTTACGAGTAGAAATACACAGATATTGAAAGACGTCGCTTTATTTTGTGTAGTCTTGACCAATTTCCACTCCAAGCTGCGCCACTGCGCAATTGCGCACTTGTCGCACGACTTTTTTTTTTTTTTTTTTTTTTTTTTAAACACGGAAGCACGTGGTCTCTGCAGCTCAGCTAACTTGCACTTCCTAGTTTACCAGACACCGCCCCCCTGCGCTCTTAAAGAGGTACACTCATAATTACAAACAGAACACACACCCGCAACTTTATATCTGCGGGCATGACTGGTGGACCGCACCCGTAGCTTTATATCTGCGGACATGACTGACCACACCCATACATTTTTCAAATGTGAGTGACTGCATTATTATAGTGGCCAATATAGCTTTTTCCTTGCCCTATTGGGGGAGTTTATACGGTGGCCTGGAAGTGCAACAGGCCATTAGTCATTAATCATCACCAACTGTGGGCCCGTGAAGCTCTTTAAGATGCTTTGGGATAAAGAGCTATACAAATAAACTTGAAATCAGAACTGTTTTATCACAAATTGCTCAAAGAAATAATACTGATAATGGATGAGCCCAAAAATCTCCCCTTTGCCATATGTATTGATTAACTGAATACATTCCTTTTTTTTTTTGCGATATTGTAAGCTTTTCCGCACTGATTTAAGCATTGTTTGTGTCACTTTGATTAGCTAACCTACAGCGGGGCAGTCGCTTCTGCGGGGGGTCTTCCGGTAGCCCGACTCCTAGTCATGCACGCTGCGGGAGGTTTTTGCTGTTTTAGCGCCGCGTCTCTCGCTTCATAAATGCCAGTGTGACACGTGGTGCGGCAAAGCGGGTTTTGCTTCGGCAAATCAGGATGACAGGTGAAAACCTTCCAACAGTGACTCATAAATTATGCAGCGCGGGCAACTTAATTGTGTCTACAGATTTATTGATGTGCACATTTATAATTGAGAAGTGCACAAAAGTACCGCACAAGCATGGTGACGTGGACTTTTTGAGTGGTGTGGAGAAATAGTCACCGAGGATGGGTTTGGTTTGATTTTTTATTTTTTTTTTATGCGTTTTTGGGGAAGCGGGAATCATGCGAAACATACAAAAAGGAATTTAAAAATAGGCGGGGGCCAAGAATAGGAATGCAATAAAGCAAAGTAAATGAGGCGGAGCCTGGCGCAGAACAGTGCAAGAAGCGTGTCCAAGGTCAGTGGGAGAATGGAGAGAATGATGGGAGCTGGCGGTGGGAGCAATCAGCGGTGAAAGATGGAGAGATGTAGAAAATAAAAGAAAAACATATCTATGTGATGAAGGGGGGGGGGGGAATTCTGTGATCAGCATGATTGACTTCATCACATACGGAACCACGGAAAACAGCTGCATCATTGCTTCAACAAGGAACCTCTTTTGTAAACGTATTTGTTCGCAGTATAAAGATGAATCATCTCCTTTTGAAAAGCGTTATGTACCAGTGTATGTAATGTTGAAGATCAAAGAGGCAACACTGAAGCACCTTTTCAAGAAAATGTGAATAAAGCGCCATTTATTAATTTACCATTATTTTGTAAGCAAAATAATTCCAATTCAGGGCTTGTGTTTTTTTTTTCCTCCCTGTAAAGGAAATTGGGGCCTTACAAGCTCTTTGAGAGCACATCAGAAAAAAAAAAAAAAAAAAAACCCAATATAGCAGAAATAGAACCATTACCGAGTACTGTATATGAAACTTGTCCCTCTGGTAGCTCACCAAATGTTTTGAGAATACTGTGTATAGGAAACGTGTAAAAGAAAGTACCTGTTTAAAACGCAAGCTACAGTCATTATAATTATGAAATAAATTCACAAATACCAAACTCATCCCTATGAATAGCTAAGGCACACTCTCATAACAATATGAACACAAACAAATGGACATAAAGAATGTTTTTGGTGGATTTTCCACAACTGCAGCATTGTAGTTTAAAATATCACCTCAATTATTTCTGAGTATAATGCAGTGGTGAGATTTTACCGTGGTCATGCTGAAGTGACATACGTGAAAATTCGGCGGTATTTAATTATTGAGAAAAACACGGTAGGTTTTGCTTTCATGTAACCAGCTCTGGTCAGTGAAATGACACAATTATCCATCCATCCATTTTCTCTTTGCCACTTATCCTCAGAAGGGTCGCGGGAGTGGTGCCTATCCCAGCTGTCAACGGGCAGGAGGCGGGGTACAATCTTAACTGGTTGCCAGCCAATCGCAGGGCACATAGAGACAAACAGTCGCAGTCACAAACACGCTTACGGGCAATTTAGATTACAATTAATATTTCATGTTTTTGGCCCACCTAGGGGTAATTTAGAGTGTTCAATGAATGTCGCATGTTTTGGGGATGAGTTTGTCCTCTAACTGCCCTTATCAAATATGTCCCTGTATTCATTAGTATTGGCAAGTTGCTGGGCATGTGACCGTGTCATGGAGTTTGCATGTTCTCCCCATGCCTGTGTGGGTTTTCTCCTGGCACTCTGGTTTCCTCCCACATCCCAAAAATATGCATTAATTGAAGACTCTAAATTGCCCTGAGGTGTGATTGTGAGTGTTGTTGTACGTCTCGATGTGCCCTGCGATTGGTTGGCAACCAGTTCAGGGTGTACCCCGCCTCCTGCCCGACGACAGCAGGGATCAGCTCCAGCACGACCCTCGTGAGGGTAAACGGCTCAGATAAAGGTTGGGTGGCTATAATTCCTCACAACTTTCTGTATTTCATTTACTGGGGCGGGTTTCTGGAAGGTAAACCCCCTCCACGCACACTCACGTATGCCCAAACACACACGCATCTTTAGTTATATAAAAAAAAAAAAAAAAAACTGAAAAGATTGTCTGACAGCAAGCTTTTGCCAGGAAGAGAACATGAAAAACAAAATGCAACTGAGGGTTTTACATGACACTACAATGAAATGAGTCGAGGAGGTTGGCTGACTACTTTGTCTTTCATCCTCACGTTCTCTACCTGTCACTGTCCTTGAAGCAGAGAGAGAGAGAGAGAGTGAGAGAGAAAGAGAGAGAGAGAGTGAGAGAGAGAGAGAGAGAGAGATAGCATTGAGTGCTGATTTCTCAATGCACAGTACATAATACAGAAACACACACACCACATTGCCACAATGCACATGCAGCCTGCTTTTAGGAAAATATCAATGTTACATAAACAAACTCACACATGTTGCGAAGCTGCCCCCACACAAACACTTTACAAGCTTGTCTTTTTTTTTTGTACTTTTTGTCTCTTTTGTGTGCTTTCACTGAGTCAGCCCTCCAATGCTGTATATGAGATTGCCTCTTATCTCCCAATCCTTCATCTCCTCTTTCATTCTGATCTGGACTTTCTCCCAAAACAAGCATTTTTCCCCCAAATGGGTACTCCTTGACTCTCTCCCTCTCTCTCTCTCTGGTGCTCAACATGGGTTTTTGTCCCGCCACACATCATATCTATCAGAAACACAATGTATGCCGAACCCAAGCAATTCCATCAAAGCACCTTTTCTGGATAGCCTGTTTGCTTATCTTGCACGCCGACCACACACAGACATGGCTAAGCGAAAAGCAGAAACAGAAAGAAGGACAACCATCCATCCATTTTCTAAGCTGCTTATCCTCACGTGGGTCGCGGAACTGCTGCACGCTATCCCAGCTGTCAACAGGCAGGAGGCGGGGTACACCCTGAACTGGTCGCTAGGCAAACAGCCGCACGAACAGGACTGGTAAAAAAACAAAAAAACAAACAAAAAAAAAAAACATACCAACCTAACATACCTCCTAAATCACTGAGACGCGGCAATAACACAGCAGCAACATTCCAGCACGGCGTTAAAGCGCTAGCGCCGCGGTAACACGGCCGGTTTTAAAAAAAAAAAAAAAAAACATACCTGTAAAAGTCACTTCCTCGGCACATATATTCCACCAGTCACACTCTTACCTTCTCTCGAGTGCCCCCTTGCGGCGGTTAGGAAAAGAAAAATGCACAAAATTAGCCGCATCACCGTATTATCCGCAGGGTTGAAAGTGTGGGGAAAAACTCGTGGCTTATAGGCTGGAAATTACAGTATATCTAAATAGATAGAGATATACAGTAAACCCCCTATATACATATACATACTGTACACACACACATATATAGATACTGTGTGTGTGGGCGGGGTTGCCAGCCAATCGCAGGGCACAAAACAAACACCCGCAATCAAAATCACACCTACGGGCAATTTAGAGTGTCCAATTAATCAATGCATGGTTTTGGGATATGGGAGGAAACCGGAGTGCCCGGAGAAAAGCCACGCAGGCACGGGGGAGAACATGCAAACTCCACACAGGCGGGTCCGAGTTTGAACCCGGGACCTCAGAACAGTGAGGCCAACGCATTCCAGCTGACCCACCGTGCCGCCGGTAAAGAAGGACAATGCAACAGATAAATGCGTTGATTATTTCTGTGATTAGTTTGCTGGGTAATGTAATGTTACGATTCTGTTTCAAAGTCCAATGTTTTGATTCAAATCAAATTCCTCGCCGCAGGATGTAACCGTTACACCATTTTCATGTCTTTTTTTTGTTGTTGTTCCTGCGTCCCCTTTAAGTGTTCGACTGACAGCTGCAGCCACCTCTGGGGTCTATTTTACTTTTTAGTAATTATCTCATCACTCCATCCTGCTGAGACCGAAGCTTCTTCGAGGGCGATTGTGCTGCAGAGTCAGAGCTTGGACTATAAATATCTTCCCGCAATGTTTCAGTCAAATTTTTTCTTAACACATCACTTGTGCTTGAACACTACATACAATATAAAGGGGGGGGGGGGGGAGACTTACGGCAAAGATAAAGCTAGCGGCCCTGGCTAAATTAATTTCATGTACTCTCCAAATATAGACTTTTACGTGTAAAAGCGGTTGCTTGGTGTATGGGAGGCCACTAGCTTTGCTTGTTTTTTTGAAAAATGGACACATTATAATTTATGAAAGGCACAAATCATCCGACCTATGTACGAGAACATTCCGTGGTGGCAAGAAACATAGCATGTCATGTCATTATCCAGGCCGCTTATCCTCACAAGGGTTGCGGGAAAGCTGGAGCCTATCCCAACTAGCTTCGGGCGAAAGGCGGACTACGCCCGGAGCTGGTCGCCAGTCAATCACAGGGCAGATATCGACACCATCACTGAGCGGGAATCGATCCCACGCTGCCCGCACCAAAGGCAGGCGAGTGTACCACTACACCATCAGTGAATTTCTCATAACATGTTAATAATAATAATAATAATCTTATTTCAATTCATTAGTATGGGACTTTATGGCTAAAGCGCTAGGTGCAAAATATGAGTGAAATAGAAAGAACACAACGCACACAAAGTACCATTACGGGGTTATACCTGCAGTTTTACAACAAAAGTGATTTTTGTAAAAAGTTGCTAACCCCCCCTTTAGCGTTCATACATTTACGGTTGTGTACTGTGAAACATTTCATGATGAAGTAAGGTATTCACTTTCAGTAATCTTCATTTTACAGCTCATAGTCACGAAATATATTTAGCCTGGTACATACAAAACGATTGATGAAATCTTAAAAGCTTTCTTATCTGCTCCAGAACCCAGCAGATAAAGGCGAAAATCAGACACTTAACAGTTTTAGTCGTATTGTGTTGACGTGTGATTATCTTAAAACAGACACACTACACGCATAAAGATTCTGTTCCACCGCCAATCTCAAAAATCACACATGGTAATATATAATCTCCCAAAAAACAAAAACGAGCAGACGTTTCTCCATTTGTATTGATCGCTGTTGAGTGTTTCTGATGCTCGAGCCATCTGGGAAACCTACTTTTATACAAAATACGACATCGGGTATGGCATGTTTATTTGTTTTATGTACTTTTTTTTTCATTTTGCAAGGCATTTCTTTGATTGGCTTCATTCTGTTCCACATCGCAACTCACACAGCATCTTGACTGAAGGGTTTGGTTCGGAAAGTCGTTCATTCATTCATTATCCAAACCGCTTATCCTCACTAGGGTCGCGGGAGAGCCGGAGCCTAACCCAGCTTGCTTCGGGCGAAAGGCGGACTACACCCTAAACTGGTCGCCAGTCAGTCGCAGGGCAGATATCGACACCATCACTCAGGGGGAATCGATCCCACGGTGCCCGCACCAAAGTGTATCGCTCCACCATCAGTGACTTGGTTCATTCATATTAAACAATATTTTAGATCAGGGGTGCTCAACGTGTCAATCGCGATCGACCGGACGTCTTGGTCGATCACGGGACGGCGTGCCAAAAAAAATACATTGAAAAAAAATAATCGTGCGCAGTTGTGCACCGCCGATGCAGTCTCTTCACAGATATTCTGCACTGCGCGCAAAAAAAAAAAAAATCATCCAATGCAAATTGAAAGTATAACATACAGCTATTTAGTTTATGGCATTTTGCAATGTGATACAATGAGTGAGGGATGACTCGTTGTTACATCCAATGGCATAATTCACATAACTGTAGAAAATGAAAAGAAGAAGCCACTGGTTTCTTTTAGGCAGCACACGGCACTTTCTGGAACAACGACCGCCACACACACTTTTTCCTAGTTTACCTTACCCCCCCCCCCCCTTAAAGACGTACACTCATAATTACAAATGTTACAGTACTTACGCGGCCCATCAATGTGTTTTACAATGACAGCGTCCACCACCGCTGCTAGCAACACAGTCTGGGCAACGTAGAGCAAAGACAAGCTAGACATGCTGCTTATGTTTACTTTCGATATTAATGGAGAAAGTTAAAAAAGAAATGCTGTTGTTTTAAGATGCAATGACTGTCAGAGTATGTGAATAATCAAAGAAAAGGTGGTGAAACTGGACGAGATTTTCTCTTTTCCATGTGAGAAAGGTCTGGTCTGAAGCCAAAGTAGAAAGTGCAGGATGAGATGGTGTGTCATATAAAAATTCCACCTTGGCACAGCCTGATCCAGGATGAAAGCACAGACTATACAGTGCACAAAAAGCTAATTCTGTATTTTAAATATAGGAGGCAACATAACATTAACCTTAAAATGGTTTTTGAGCATCATTATCATATCACCCCCGTTGTCAGTAGCTCGGGAGAGGCTGGCTGCTTGAAAAGTCAATTTTGGGGTGAAAAAGTCTGGACACCCCTGTTTTAGAGCGTCAGCCTCAACCTCGTTAGAACGGTTGCACCGTAAAGTTGTGACAACTTGACCTGATGATACTCTTACAGGATAATGTTATAAAACATTGAAATTGGTCTCGGGACAAACAGCCTGATTGACTATACAATGTTTAATGCAAATATGTTAAAGACTTCCTGATCAGTTAATGATCGTAATGCTGCCTCCATACAGACCAGATGAACTCAATTCCCATTTATTGATACGGGTGAAATTGATTCTAAATGCAATCACACCAGAGATCGCGTTCGACATTACAAGTTTTACCGTGAGAATCTGTCAGATTACTAGTGAGCTGTATAATTTGTTGGCAGAAACTTTGTTCATTCAAAACTTTGGGGATTAGTTTGGCAAGGGAGATGGCGCCGAGGCAGTAACGGCTCCATTTCACTGCCTAGATAAGATGGGCTACACGTTTGTGAGTTAAAAACATTGACACGCGCCGCACGGGGCCAAGTTCAGTAAGCAATTTGCCATTTTTTCTTCATCCTTATTTCACGATGCTGCAGCTAAAAATGTTGAAAATCTACAATAATGCGCATTTACACCGACATCTATTCCAAATCCTGTTTGCATGTTGCAGAGCATAGCGAGATTATTGCTTTACACCTACATTATGTAGATACTTTAGAAATTTCCTCCAGAACTTGCCATGTGGTAAAAATAACACCTGACGCTTTGCTTCCCTCTACAACACTGCATCGCGGTCTATACACATCTTATTTAAAAAAATAAGTAAAAAAATGTAAAAAGCCTTTTAAACGTGATTCTGTAGTAGCTAACGTGGGGTTGCTCGAGTTGTCATACAGCCTGTTGCATATTTGGATTTGCAGTACGTTCTCTAAAAGAAACAGAAATAAATTACAAATGCCGTGAATTAAAAGCCAAAAAAAAAAAAAGTTGTGGATTTGTTGAGGTCCCTTTTTCATGTATTCCACCGAGAAAGGTTATGATTTATCGGTGTTTCAAAGGTTTCCAATTTGCAAGGTGAGTTTTCATTCAGCGCCATGTTTAGATTTAGACACTTCCCGAACAAATTTTCCTCGAGGTTTTGTCTCTCGTTTGATCATTCGCCTCCCTCGTTTCCAATTGCCTTTTAAGCCAGTCATCTCCGTGCCTGCCATTGTTTATCGTGCTGTTAATGAGTTTGTTTAGTACTTCAGATTCCGCGCTGTCTCGTTAGCTTTTTTTGCAGTATCGTTCGTTGCTTGGTTTTCTGTTTGTTCTTGTCTGTCTGCTGACTCTGCGCTGACTTTTTTGGGCGTACATATGTCATTTTTATTCCAGTTTATTGCACACTTTTGGATCCACCCATCTCAATATATATATATTTTTTCTGTCATTGAATAACTCAAGAACAAGGTTTTAAGTGAGAGCGCATTCCATATATCTATTTCACGCATTTTACCAGCCTGAAGACAACTGCCTGAAGTGTTGACGGGCTGCGTTCGACTTATTGTGACTGACGACAAAAGACCAATTCAGTCAAATTGCTCCTATTTTTTTCTCCCGTGCATAGCCGCACTAGCTCCATTCCGCGTTGAGCGTTGTTGACTTGATGTCAAATGCCTCATGAATGAAATCCCGCCATTATCGGGACCCTCCAGCAGCATCTCAATGAGATCTGATTTGGAGACAAAAACGACTTTTCGTTTTGAACAAGGCACCAGATAGCTTCCCTCAGTTGCAATCAAACTGGAAACTTCCAAGATGAGTCATGTTCTCATGCTTGGAAACAAAAACAAAAGGCTTTTGAGGGAAGTCAAGGACAAACCTTTACTTTTTATTACTGCAACAATGAACCAGAAATTACAGAAGCGTATTCATGCCATACCCAAAAAATTAAAAAGGTCGCTACCACATTATAATGTGATATGTTTCACGTTATAATGTGGATGTTTCATGTTATAAAGTGGTTAATTACACATTACACCGCGAGTTATTTAATGTAACAATTCATTTCACATTAACATGAAATGTTTCACGTTATGGCGTGAAATGAACCACGTTATAACATGTAATTTATCACGTTATAACATAAGCTATATCACGGTAAAACCTAACAGGTTCTACGTTATAACCTGAAAAGTTGGCGTCAACTTGTTGCGACCCTTTTTTGGGGGGGGCGGGTGGCAGCAATATGCTTCCATACAGAAATCTACAGTATAAGAAATACAAAATTTGATTAATTTTTTTTTTTGTTTGTTTGTTTGTTAGGTTTTTTTTGGTGACTATCTCAGGATTTAAGGCTAGTTGAGTGCCACTCCAGAGATTAAATTTATGAGTACTGCACACTGGAGTTTGCGACAACCACACTTTAAGACAGTATATTATTAGTAAATACTTTATGCTCAGTAGATTAACATTAGTAGCCTGCTACATTAGTACAGACATGTTTCAATCTGCATTTGTTTCTGGTGCGGTGTAATCATTGTTTTCTAACCTAAATGACAAGGAAGGAATACTTTTTAGTCTTGCAAATAAAGTACCATAATTCCCAGCCTACAGAACGCACCTAGTTATAAGCCTCAGTACACAGAAAAAGTTTAACGCTAGCTCCGCACTAAGGCTAGCGCCGCGCTAGCGTTAAACTCTCTGCGTACAGAGGCTTATAACCAGGTGTGCTAACACTAGCGCCGCATCACCGCATAAACCGCGGGGTTGAAAGCGTGTGAAAAAAGTCGTGGCTTGTAGGCCGGAAATTATGGTATGTTGTAATGTCATGCGTTATTGTATGAAGCTACTATGAAAACTAAGTACGGTGCAGATAGAAAAAAAGTATGCTGCAGATGACAGCTAGCTCAACAATGAGAAGAAACGGCATAAAAGAACAAAAAAAAAAAATGTCCTTACAGTTGTACTTTTGATTGGTATTAATTCACAAAATGCAAAATACAGGAGGAGAGGCTAAATTGTGTGACATTAATTCAACACAAATTTATAACTTAAATGATTAAATAAATGTCAATTTTCTGATGTATAAAATTGAAAAATGTCATCCATCTGCTTGTTCACAAGGTCGGACTCATAAAAGCTCGGTGACACGTTTCCTCTTTTTAATGCATCACTTCTATAGAAATGATTGATTCCGTTGGCTTGTTTTGGTTCTGAACATTGAGAAGTCACTCCCGCTCAATTTGTTTTCCTTTTACCAGGAGAAAACTCATGATTGCACGTTCGCTGAGATTCAACAACAAACTCTTTCACTCTCAAGGGGGGCATTTTAGAGGCGTGCCCCGCCATGCATCCACATGTGAAATCACAAAAACATATTTTGTTGATCGAACGGGCTGCATTTCATCATGCTCGTCTACTTTTTTCAACTATAGTATACAGTTTTACAATATTGCTTTTGTTCGTATTTTACAATTTCCAATTAGGAATGAATGATCTTTTAATGCGGGAAGTTGCAATTATATTTTCTCTCTCTTTTTTTTCAAGCCGAAGTCTCAAGGAAAAATTAAAGCGCGCTCGGGAACTTCAAAGCGAAGTAACAGTTGGTGCATCGTTAGCTCCCTTAATATGGCATACAATAAATATGCGAGGTATCATTGGATGAGGGATTTAAAATAAATCCTTCAAATGTAATTTGTCTCACTCAAAAGTGGGCAAGACTGCGCTCGCGCCGCGGCTGCGCCTCCAACTCCCACATCCTCTTTGTTCGGTGGAGATGCAGAGAACACTCTTTGATGTCGGCGAGGCGTTTTGCCAGCTGTCACGAACACTCGCGCCGCTATATGGCTCCGGTGGCTACCGTCATACACTTAAGACTCCTGCTCAAGATTCTGTGGGGTTCTGCGGTGGTTTAAGTCTGCCACGGCAAGTCACATTTTATGATTGACGCATTCACAAATGTGTCCTATCTGGATCCTTTTTTTTTTCCCCCCCACAGACGAAGAAGTCAAGCCTGTCCATGTAATTCTCATTACTCCAATAACACTTACAAATATTCATATAAGATCCATCCCTTTTTTTTTTTTTAAAAAAAAAATCCCTTTTCATCACACCGTGACTGGGTGAAAGCAGGGATGAGAATGACCAATTTGGAAAAACACTGAAAATGTCTGCCTTGGGAGGGTCAAAATGGGGTGCGGAATTGTTTTTTTTTTTTTTTTTTTTTTTATGAAACAGTGTGTAAATACACAGCAATCATAACATTTGGAAAACGTAAAATATGAGTCCAAACAACCAAAATATTTTTTCCAAACTTCAGAGATAAAAATGTAGACTGAGTGCAATTTATATCAAATAGGCTACTGCACTTACAAGTTGTACTTCAGAAATAAGTACAAGTAATTTGTTTATATTATAACATTTTGAAAACTTAAAATATGAGTCCATACAACCAAAATATTTTTGGCAAACTTCAGACATAAAAATATAGACTGAGTGAAATTTATATCAAATAGGCTACTGCACCTACAAGTTATACTTCAGAAACAAGTACACAAATAATTTGTTTATATTATAACATGTTGAAAACTTAAAATATGAGTCCAAACAGCCAAAATAATGTTGCCAAACTTCAGATATAAGAATGTAGATTGAGTCAAATTGATATCAAATAGGCTACTGCACCTACAAGTTATACTTCAGAAATAACTACACAATTAATTTGTTTATTATAACATTTTGAAAACTTAAAATATGAGTCCAAACGACCAAAACATTTTTGCCAAAATTCAGACATAAAAATTTAGACAAATTTCTATGAGTCCAAACAACCAAAATAATTTTGCCAAACAGACATAAAAATATAGACAGTGAAATTGATATTAAATAGGCTACTGCACTTACAAGTTATACTAAGAAATAAGTACACAAGTAATTAGTTTTATATATATATATATATATATATATAATATATATATATATATATATAAATAGAGAGAGAGAGAGAGAGAGAGGAGAGAGAGAGAGAGAGAGATCATGAAATATAAAAGTGAGCTATAAAATGCATGATCTACAGGGCCAGTGCTAGATATAGGCCTTATCGTATTAACAGTTGTCAATTATATAATATTTGAGAACTTTACGTTCAACTTACCTTTCTGTTTCCTGGTTTGGATATGCTCTAGAATATTTTTTGCTCCTCGGCTTCCATAATTGATCGTATCGGAAAACAGAGTGCACGGCACTTTGCCGGGAACGTCCACTTTTTGCGTGTGTTCCATTAGACATGTTGATACCATTTTCATTCCTATCTTGCACAGTTACGCTTTTTTCAAGTCCAGCCCGTCTGAAACAGTTTTTTACAATCTACGAAATTTTTTATCAATTTCCCCCGTACAGTCTTCATCTTTTCGCTCCAAGACTTTCGTCATACTGGCAAACGTACAGACTGCTCATTAACATATGCGTACATATGTCCATAAGTTATAACTCTGCCCTCGTAAACAGAATGGTTCTCTATGAAATGTTAACAGGAGAGTGAAAATACCGACGAAATATCGCCAAAATGCTGCCGGAAATCGGAACGTTGTCGTTATTATAAACACCAAATTTAATGCAAACATATAGCGATGCCGTAAACAGATAGCAATGCCGTTTTCCGCTATCACAGCTGTGACTAATTTCACGAAGAGGGTTGCCGATAGATGCTAGCGGCCGGTCTTGATCACAGCCTCGTCCCGCGTCAAGCTGTACCCCCCCCACCCCCAAATTTTCTCAACGCATTTACACATTTCACAAAAATGACATTTTCAGCTGAAAAAAAACTCAGAATTCCGTGAATCCACGGAAAATTCTCATCCCTGTATGATTGACGCATCCACAAAAGTGTCCTATCTGGATCCTCCCCCCCCCCCACCACAGAAGAAGTAGTCAAGCCTGTCCTTGTAATTCTCATTACTCCAATGGCTAGGTTTCCAATCACGCCATCTTGTGTGTCATAGAGGTCAAAGAACACAGGTGATAGGTGAAGCGTGACGTTTTTTTTTTCTAGCGTCAATTGAACCGATGGGTTAAGGGTTAGATGGCGTAATTGGAAACCTATCCACAACACTTACACACATTCATATAAAATTAATCCTTTTTAAAAAAAAAAAAAAAATCCCTTTTCATCATACTGTTACTCTGTGAAAGGCAGGATACACCGTTGACAGTTCACCATCAAATTCCAGTCATAACATTTCATTGGCGAAAATAATGATGCCCTTGGAGTTAAAAGGCCATTCTCGTGACCACGCCCAATACATAATTGCAAGTAATTTCAGCATGCACAAGACTGTCAGTGGCCGGGAACCTTTTAGGCTTAGAGAGCCATAAATGCCAAAATGTCATTTCAAAAGAGCCATGCAATATTTTAGAAACTACATACACGTGTATTTGAGTATTTGACGTAGAACCAACACTTTTAGAGTTCAATAAGTCTCTGAATTCTTTTAAATCACATTGTTGTGATGTTGCTAAGCAATGATGACAAAAGCACTTCTTACCATTTCTTGTGATTTCTGCTTGCCGCTGCCTGGTTTTGCTGATGGCCTTCATGCAGGCGTTGAGACTTCCATCCGTTCATCGTGAACGTAATTCAAATGAATTCGGCATCATGACGGCACGATGGTGAACAGTTCTTGCTTGTCTTTTATCCGTTTGATTATCTTGTCTTTATGGGAAAAGTTGTCAAAAAGTTGCTTGGAAACATCAGGCACGAATGCTTTGGCGTACTCCTCCATCTGTGAATGGCTTTGCAGTCTTGAGGAAAACTGTACAACTCCCCTTCTTTTCTTTCTTTTGAGCGATATGTTTGCGCAATTATTTGCTGCCACCTGCACTGCCTCGGACCCTTCTGCACCTGCGGACATCGACTGCCACGGGAACTACGGCAAGCCCGCTAGGACAAACTGTCTTTGCGCATTTGCGTTGCCAACGTGACAGATATGACATCGGAGCGGATGGAGCGATGTAGCTGTGGGGGATTTGTTGACAGGTGTTGTAGTGAAGATATTGCAAACTATACATTATGCAGGCTTTCTCCTGTGTGGCCGAAAAGCAACCGTGATTACAAGCCAAACAAAAGGGGAAATTCCTTGAAGCCTTGTTGCGAAGAGTTCAGGGTTTTTTTTTTTTTTTTTTTTTTCAAGATAAGGAAATGACATGAAATATCCGGTGCGAGGGACACAAGAAATCAGATTAAAGTGTGGAAAATCGAAGTTGATTTGTGTCTTTGAAGACTGCAGGAAAAACCTCGTTTTTTAAAGGATATGTGCCATATACATTAGGTTTTATCGACTCAATCTCCCCATGACTTTTTCCTTCCCCGTTTCACAATTTATGTCATAAAAGCTGTATCACTCCTCTGAAATGTCTTACTGTCACCTAGTGTTTAAAATATGAACCACAGCAACAAAGACAAAACTGATCTCCCACTCGTCTCTCATTTATTTATTTTATTTTTTGCTAAACTACACCAGTGCATATCTTTATTTTGATCTTCAGTGGCTCTGACATTTAATTTATATTTTATTTAGTTAGTTAATTTCACACGCTGACCATCTCCCAGTCTGTGTGCATTATAGGCGTGTGAGTAATTAGCTATTAATCCAGAGTAGATATCGATTTATTGTTATCAGAGAGGTTGTGTGAGCTCTCAGGGAAGAAACCACAATCTCAGGCTGTCTTTATGATATGTATACATACCTGACTCTGAGTTGTTGTTTATTTTTAATCTTTATAAATGTATATAGTTTCTTCGTGGTCTTGTGGAAATTGGCAACTGGTGCAAAAAAATTACCAAAAAAAATGGGAGCAGCGGGGCATGCATTTGGTGCCTTTGCCTTCGGTGAGGGCGACCATATCTAATACCGTCTCGATCATGTCACAATTTTAAACTATCAATGGTATACAATAAGGGATGCAAAGGTGCCAAATACATCATCTGGAATGTTTTGAATCGCTATGTACCTCAAAACACAGCCTAACATATTGTTGCTGATAAATTTACAGGTACACCGATCGATATTCGGGATTCAAAAGTTGAACCAAGTTGAACGCCAGCGAGCTTTGGCAGTGCGGCATTTATGTTAGCCCGAGGACGAATGAAGACACCCACGAGTATGAATGAAGCGGACGTACATGGCGAGCAGAATGACTTACTGTTTGGAAACCACGACTCCAAGTCTGGGCTGCAGTCTCTGTTGGGCTCCGTAACATCACGGCTACACAATTTTTCACTGATATTAAATCTTATCCCGACACCTTTTGTTTTTCACACTAAGTCCATTCCCTCCATTTTGTTTTGCCGGTCTTTTGGCTGCTCTCTGCTTTGATGTGGTTCTTCTGTACATACATACATCCATTTTCTTTGCCGCTTATCCTCACGAGGGTCACAGGGAACGCTGGAGCCTAACCCAGCTGTCAACGGGCAAGAGGCGGGGTACACCCTGAAGTGGTTGCTAGCCAATCGCAGGGCACATCAAGACAAACAGCCACACTCACAATCACACCTTGGGGCAATTTAGAGTGTCCAATTAATGTTGGGTGTTTTTGGGATGTGGGAAGAAACAGAAGTGCCCAGAGAAAAACCATGCAGGCACGGTGAAAACATGCAAATTCTCAGAACTGTATATATATGGAAAGGCAGCACAGTGGATCAGCTGGTAGAGCGTTGGCCTCACAGTTCTGAGCACCCTGTGTGGAGTTTGTATGTTTTCCCTGTGCCTGTGTGGGTTTTCTTCACGCACTACAGGTTCCTCCCACATCCTAAAAACATGCAACATTAATTGGACACTCTAAATTGCCCCTAGGTGTGATTGTGAGTGCGACTGTTGTCTGTCTCCATGTGCCTGCGATTGGCTGGCAACCAGTTCAGGGTGTACCCCGCCTCCTGCCCGTTGAGAGCTGGGATAGGCTCCAGCACTCCCCGTGAACCTTGTGAGGATAACTGGATCAGAAAATGGATGGATGGATTTACATTACATTTATATTATATTATTTGGAGTGCTTATCTGTGTATATAAAACCACCCTCAACATTATGTCACCACCTCTGAGTCCTGCATTTGGGTCCAAACCCCTTGTCACGAGTGCTGGAGCCTATCCTGTATCTTACTATACTCTATATTCCAAAAATATCAATGGGAAGGTTAATTTGGAAATGTAAATCGCCCTTCCATATGTATACAGCCCTGCAATTGGCTGGCAACCAGTTCAGGGTGTACCCCGCCTCCTGCCTGTTGACAGCTGGGATGGGCTCCAGAACTCCCCGCGACCCTTGTGAGGATCAGCGGCTAAGAAAATCTATGGATGGATGGCATATGTTCCCTATGATTGATTGGTGACTAGTCCAAGTATGTTTCTCACTCAAAGTTAGATCGCACAGGCTCAAATTCACTGATGACCCTGAACGTAACGTGAAAAAATGGGTTTATAGATTCATGATTGATTAAAACATAAACATGAGTTATTCAAGCACAGAATATTTTCTGTTAGTGTGTCAAGCAGCTACAATCCAATTTTGCCATTTTATAACTTCAGGAGACGACACACAAAACTCAGCCACCAACTTTGCCAGTAGGAGGTTTTCATGGCTCCATGTGTCTTACCTGGACCTGACACAAGTCAAGTATAGTAATTTGACAGATTCATGAAAAAAAAAAAGTCTTTTCTGCATATGGTAGAAAATATGGACTGGATAAAGTAGATTATTCCACCACAGGATGCCGGCCACATGTGGTTAGGACCATCTTGATGGAGCGAAATCCCAGCCAAACACTCAGTTGTGACAAAATGTGCTGTTTGGATGCTTTGCTTGGCTTGGACTTGGCCTGAAGGTACAGTATACAGCTGCTGCTCTCAGCTCTACGTGCCAGCAACTGGGAATTTGAAGCCACAGGAAGCCAAAGATGGGCCATGCAGAACACTGCAACCATGGAGGAATCGGGGTAGATTCATGAAGGCACGAAGAGGAGCTGGATCCTGCGGAAAGGCTCACAAGGACACATATTGTCGAGAAAATGTACTGCAACAAAGCAAAAGTAGCATTTGCAAAAGCACACTACAGCTTTAATCATCCAGATTTTTGTGATGTACAAAACCCCACATAACTCTAAAACTATCATTCAAAACGATATTAGATAGTCACACATCATGCAGGGTCTGTAACTCTAAAGGATTACTGTTGTGCTGTAATGTGATACACGCCTCTACGAGATCCATAATTAGATTTTCACAGAAAACAAGAAAGACGAAGATTTAGACAGCTGGTCTTGAACAACTGTGAGTGACATTACTCAAAAAGATACGATACTATACTACCGTCATTTCCGGCCTACAGAGCGCACCTGATTATAAGCCTCACCCAGCACATTTGTAAAGGAAAAATACCATTCGGTACATACATAAGCCGCACCTGTGTATAAGCCGCAAGTGCCCACATTGAAGCACGAGATATTTACAAAGAAAGACTGTACACAGAAAGAGTTTTCAAAGTTTCAATACCTTAGCTTATCTTTCCATAGCAACAACACAGTAGCACAAACAGGGCTGGTAAAAAAAAAAAATATATATATATATACTGGTAAAAAAAAACAAAAAACAGCTGCAGCAGCTACACAGTAGCAAGTAGCAACATGGTAAGACAGCACTAACAAGGCAAGTTCAAAAAAAAAAAAATCACAATCAATAACACAGCAGCAACACACTAGCACAGCGCGAACGCAACGCTAACAGGGCCGGTTAAAAAAAAAAAAACATACCGATAAAAGTCACTTCCTCGGCACATAAATTCCACTGGTCTCACTCTTACTTTTTCTCGAGTGCTCCCTTGCGGCCGTTAGAAAGAAAATGCACAAAATTAGCCGCATCACCGTATTATCCGCAGGGTTGAAAGTGTGTGGAAAAAGTCACGGCTTATAGGCCGGAAATTACGGTATATCGAAATAGATAGAGATATATAGTAAACCCACTATATACATATACACACACACACATATATGTACTGTATATTTATATGTATATATGTATATAACCACCCATGTGTGGTTGCCAGCCAATCGCAGGGCACAACTAGACAAACATTCGCACTCAAAATCACAGCTTGGGGCAATTTAGAGTGTCCAATTAATGTTGCATGTTTTTGGGATTTGGGAGGAAATCGGAGTGCCCGGAGAAAAGCCACGCAGGCACAGGGAGAAAATGCAAACTCCACACAGGCGGGTCCGGGGTTTGAACCCGGGACCACAGAAAGATAACGCACTGAAACCTTTTCTCAAATTGACAAAGTCCGACAATACTACTGTGATCAGAATGGCGGGATGAAGTTCGCTGGGAGGGCAAAATGGGCAAACTTGATTGCCTCCCTGTCTTCTATATTGTTTGAGATACTGATAGAATAAGTGAGCACTTTGCAACAAATCAGTGTTCACAGAAGAGTATTCCTTGTCAGATGGCACTTTTCACAATCCAATCAAGCCCAAACACTTAAAACCTTCGCGCGAAGATTCAGATTCATAGAAAGGAAGTGCGCCGAACTGGACAATCGAAAACTAATTACAGTTGGCGGCTAACACCCACACACACACGGCGACTGACCCTCACTCGAAAAAAAAAACAAAAAACGTGCTGCCCTCAACGGCGGAGCATCAGTCCCCCCTTCAATATAATCAAAGAATAACAATGAGAACAACAATGGAAACTTTATCAGAAGCAGAACTGAAGTGGGGAGTTACTTTTCCTTTCAAAATATGTGCATTCATGTGCATACAAATCTCCCGCTTCCCAAGGTTATTCCCCAAACGATACGGTTACAATTCAAAATGCATCGACTGCGCGCACTCTGCAAAAGTTAAATCGAGGCGCCGAGTCTCTCCTTGGTTGTTGAAGATGTCTCACCTTTAATCCAAAAGGTTTCTTCCTTTCAAAATTGCAGGTAGGATTCCTTCGGGGTTTTTACTTCGATGGCTTCTTTCATATTTCTTTCAAAGCAGCAGTACGTACACACAGGTACACACACACACACACACACACACAAACACAAAAGAACACTTCAATAACAACCCTCATGTGACGGACGTTCCCAAATTGTGTTATGCTTCTCTTTCATGAACATGGGAATGAAATTGTGTAAAACAAACAAATTTATCTCATTTATTTCATCAGGCTGGGATTTCAGCACCCCTAAACTTCTGATTTTACAATAACCCCAGATTACAACAAACTGGACGACTGAGAATCTCCACACAAGTGCAGCGGAACCTCAAGTCACAAACTTTATTCTCAGATGTTCCGTTGATTTTCTCTGTTTGTATTATTTTATTATAAGCAGTGAAACTGTCTACTTTCTCCAAAAATGTGCCATACTTTTTGTGGTTTAATAAAAAAAAAAAAACACTGGTACTGCATGCGCAGGTGTGGTGTGGCGGAGAAATTTGTTAGAATAATACAGGACTTGTATGAGGACAGCAGAAACGCCGTGAGATGTGCCGTAGGTGTGTCAGAAGAATTTAGGGTGGAGGTGGGACTGCATCAGGGATCCGCTCTGAGCCCCTTCCTGTTTGCGGTAGTAATGCATAGGCAGACAGATGAGGTTAGACTGGATTCCCCTTGGACTATGATGTTTGCAGATTATATTGTGAGCAGGGAGCAAGTGGAAGAACAATTAGAAAGATGGAGGCATGCACTGGAAAGGAGAGGAATGAAGATTAGCCAAAATAAAACAGAATATATGTGCATGAATGAGAGGGGCGGAGGGGGAAGAGTGAAGCTCAAGGGAGAAGAGATGGCGAGGGTGGATGACTTCAAATACTTGGGGTCAACAATCTAGAGCAATGGAGAGTGTGGTAAGGAAGTGAAGAAATGGGTCCAAGTGGGGTGGAACAGTTGGCGGAAGGTGTCTGGTGTTCTGTGTGACAGATGAGTCTCTGCGAGGATGAAGGGCAAAGTTTACAAAACAGTGGTGAGGCCGGCCATGATGCACGGATGAGAGACGGTGGCACTGAAGAAACAACAGGAAGCAGAACTGGAGGTAGCAGAAATGAAGATGTTGAGGTTCTCGCTTGGAGTGCGCAAGTTGGATAGGATTAGAAATGAGCTCATTAGAGGGACAGCCAAAGTTGGATGTTTTGGAGACAAGGTTAGAGAGAGCAGACTTCGGTGGTTTGGACATGTTCAAAGGCGAGAGAGTGAGAATATTGGTAGAAGGGTGCTGAGGATGGAGCTGAAAAAACATTGACAAGAACACATTTGTGACTTTAATGATCTGGTGTAATGCTAAATAGTTTCAGTGCATTTTTTCCTACTGAAACTGGGTTATTGACTTTAGCAATCACTGCTATGTAGTTTCAAGTTTGCACAATACTTGTAGCTGTCCTCTGTTCCTTTTTGTTTGCAATGTTGTGTCGGTCTTTACCTTTGATTTTGCTCACTGTTCGAGATTTCTTGTCTCTACCCCAATTTGTCTTTCGGCGTGATGTGAGAAAGAAAAAAAAACAGGTAGAAACAAACACTTTCACCTTTGAGGAAGCCACTGTGGCTCCCAGAGCCGGCATTCTTGCAATGAATTGTAATTACCGTACAAGAATAGATTTTTTTTTTTTTTTGGAAGGTATGAGGCAGGTGTTGGTATCAGTTTGAAGGGTAAGCTCGAAACGACGCTCCAACAGTGTCATATAACACCAATCAGGAGCGGCAGAACTTGGCAGATGAACGCCGACACCAAATGTAAATGTCCAGCAAGGACATGCAACAACACAAACGTCGACGTTGTGACTTCATGTTGCGGGCACAAGAAATATTTCATTGCAACTGCCAAAAATAATATTCTTTTTTTTCACTGAACAGACGTGTTTTATTGCTGAACAGATTCAGACCGTTTTTATTGTGTTACACAATTGTTTCTACCAAAGAAAAGTCCCACAAGCCGAATAACTGTACAGGGAGTCCCCAAGTTAAGACGGTCTCAACCTAACCTAAGACTTTCGGCTTTACAAAGCCCGTCCCCCTTCCCCCATTTTGCCTGACTAATGCTTGTCCGTGTTTGTACATCGAGAGTATCTTCGGTTTCTTCGCCCTCCTTTTTAGATATCGCTGCAAAGAAGAAAGCCGTATCTTTTAGCAATACATCTGCAACCAAAAGAAAATCCATTACCGTGGAAACGAAGCTATAAAAACACCAGAGAAAGGAGAGACACCAACAGCACCAAGGTTCTTCAGTCGGTCGACCGTGGTGACAATTATTAAAGACAAAGCCCGTATTTTAGCGCACGTGATGGGTTCCGTTCCTACGTCGGGCACAATGATCACAAAACAAGGTTCTTTGATACTTGTCGAGATGGAAAGGATTGAGGACCAGGTTCCTTCGCAATAGCTAAGCACGGCCTCCCCTTCTTCTCCTCTGTCCACCTCTCAGCAGTAATGCTAAGTACATCATCTTGTTCATTTCAATGTATTTGGTTTTTATACAAAGTATTTTGATGTAATTTCTGACTTTTAATGGTGGAATCCGACTTAAGTCGAGATTCGAATTAAGTCGCTACTGTAGGAAACTGTAGACCGAGGACTCCCTGTATATGATTGAATTTGTCTTCCTCCATTGTCACACTAAAACTAGTGAGCTGGCTATCAAGGTTTTGCTTTTCCAGTATTGTTGTGAGTAGGAAATGTTGTCCTTTTTTCGCCACCGTTTGTCGGTATCTTCCAGTAAGCCCCAGGCTGCAGAAGTAAATGTCTCCCACCCACGTGAGCGCCAAAGGTCCCACAGTAGATCTCTCTGCATCCTTGGCTTTGCTCTTTCTGGAAACAGAGCAGCGAGAGAGGAATACCAGACCTTGAACACCAGTCAAAAACTTCCCACTTCATCTTTTCTTGCTTTTACAGTCTTTGAATAGAACATGCGGTGGCATTTTATATTTATGAGTAGGTCACGGTGGAGCAGCTGGTAAGCGTTGGCCTCACAGTTCTGAGGTCCCGGGTTCGATCCCGGACCCGCCTGTATGGAGTTTGCATGTTCTCCCCGTGCCTGTGTGGGTTTTCTACGGGCACTCCAGTTTCCTCCCACACCCAAAAAACATGCGGCATTAATTGGACACTCTAAATTGACCCTAGGTGTGATTGTGAGTGCGGCTGTTTGTCTCTATGTGCCCTATGATTGCCTGGCAACCAGTTCAGGGTGTATCCCGCCTCTTACCCGTTGACAGCTGGGATAGGCTCCAGCACTCCCCCCAACCCTTGTGAGGATAAGTGGCTAAAAAAGTGGATGGATGGATGGATATAAGAGTAGTTGTGTCATCTGGTGTGTGTGTGTGTGCATGTGTTTATGTGTGTGTGGAGGGGGGCGGGGGTGGGGAAGGGATGCGGTCGCTATCCTGCCCACAACTGAGTCGTCATTGAGGATATGGAATGCTATCAGGGTTTGTGTCAGGCCATTTACTCCCTATGTAGATGTTTGGTCTGTGACCTAAATTGTAGCAGTTTGGAACTGTTTGAACATGCCGACAGTAGCCTGGGGATGTTGGAACTCGGCCTGGGGGCCCAAGGGAAAGATATCGAGTAATCGCCAGAAATGGAGGATGGTTACTTGTCATTTTTCAAGGTTTTGAGAAACTATGCCGCGAGCGAACACTTGGTCTGGGAAAAAGAATTCAATTGCATTCAGTGGTGATTAATAATTTTGAATCAACCAAGGTGGTTTCTGTTGTTTTTGTGCTATTAAGTAAATCAAAATCTTGGTTAAACACATGGATAATTCCATCCATCCATCCATCCATTCTCTACCGCTTCTCCGAGTCAGGTCGCAGGGGAAGAAGCTTCAGCAGGGACACCCAGACTTCCCTTTCCCCAGCCACTTCTTCCAGCTCTTCCGGAGGGATCCCGAGGCGTTCCCAAGCCAGCCGAGAGACATCGTCTCAACAGCGTGTCCTGGGTTGCCCTCAGGGTCTCTTTTCGGAAGGACGTGCCCGAATCACCTTACCAGGGTGGCGTCCGGGAGGCTCAGATACCCCAGCCACCTCATCTGGCTCCTCTCAATGCGGAGGAGCAGCGGCTTACAATGTTAACAATTGCTTATTTTAAACATGCTGCTTTCCCCACTTCAGCTAATCTGTTCTTGATTAACACAGTGCTCTTATTTGTGTATTTATTTTGATTCCGTGCAAACGTACTTGCTCTTGTTTAATTACAAGGAGTTATGTTGCAGTGAGCTTTGTGTGTTTCTCGCTAGTAGAATCTTGGGTGCTGGGATAAAAAAAAAATATACGCAAAAAACCTAAATTGTTACTGGGAGGTCAACAAAACACAAAAACCTTTGACAGCACTCATTCCTTCTCATGACCTTTCATGATATACATATAAAATAGGAGTTGCTGGCATCGGAAACGGTGGCGGGATCGTTTGCAGGCGCCTTCCCGATGTTAGCATCGAACACTTTTGTATCACGTGAACCTCTGGTGCGGATGTTACGTAAGTTAAATATGTCACGTCTGATTCATGCATCCTCAGATTTGCGTGAGTGTGTTTCACTTAGTTTAGGAAGGGGTGGCATGCTGGAAAACCGCCGATTTGAGACAGCGCTCCGTGCCCCCCGGCGTATGAACAAACTCCAGTAACAATCAAACGCTCGGAGAAACGCCATGCGGGCCAAGAGAGTGGGCAGGAAAGCGAACGCACACCCACAAAGGCATACAAACACTGAGTAATTTCTCTTCCTCGAAGTAACACGAACGTACACGGTGTGAAAAAGCAATGACATGAAACTCATCGGAACTTCAAGTGCTAGAAATACACACAAATGAGGATTTATGGAAAATGGATGCATGGATGAGAACACATCGTGTCTGTTACCCGCTTGCGTTAGTTCCAGCTAAACGAAACCTGGCCAGTGCATCCGTTTTTGTTGCTGTTGTTTTTTGAGCTGGGGATTGTTTTCCTGCCCCTTTCCGTCCTGTCTGCGGTGTCTTGTCTTCCTTACTTTGAGCCACAGGGGGCAGCAGCACACTGGGTCATTTTCAAAGAGAAGAGGCGTGGGAATCCTGCTCAATGGCCCCCCCACAAGTGAGTGACGAGCTCCCAGCTTTCACGTGACGACTTTGCGTCAAATGACCATAAAATCCACAGGCGACCCTTGAGCTCAGTGAATTACGATCGACAATCATCAAATGTTCAGTGAAATCCCACTGAGTGACCACCTGTAACATATATTGTCATGAAATGCACATCTTTTGGAATTTTTCTTTCTTTTTTTTTTTTTAGGCCTTCAACAAGCACGTCTGTATTTTAAAAGGTCATTGACCCTCATAAGCTTTTCTCAGACAGCAGACAAACACACTTTGGCGTACAGTTGTGGTCACAAACCTAAAAAAATAAAATAAAATATGAACCTTTAATACTGACGATCATTGATTTTCATCTAAATGAATACTGATTGTGTTCAGGATTTCTCACAATACGGTAACCAACAACAATGACGTAACACGGTAGGAAACAGATAAACATTATGATTACTTCTACTCGTACAACATTCCAAGGAAATCGCAATGTCCCATCACAGGCGGCGGGCTTGTCATGTGCTCATTTTGGGGTGGGGTGAGGGAGGGGGCAACCTGGCGAGTGGGCACCGTGCCGGTGACACCCGGTGTATAGTTTGGTGATCAACCCGATAAGAAGTGTCCACACGCACGCCTCACGCGTGTATTATTTTCAGCGCTTCAAGAATGTGTTGAGTCTAACTTTTTGCTCAAGCAGAACTACGTCTCAGACAGACAGGAAATGGAAAGGCTTTCAAAAAAAAAAAAAAAAGGAAGTGAGGCCCCTCAGTGTGCAGTAGGGGAAGGTTCCAGTGGGTGAACAAAATGCTATTCAAATCACTTAAAGGGCGTTTTGGAACACGAGTTACAGCACAGTCTCGTTTCGTACGACAACAACAACACAAAAAAATGAAGGAAATATTCACTCCTGTTTCACGCTCATGATAGGTGCTCATTTTTTGTTTACTGTATGGTGGAGCTTCTTATGTTGAGTAATTCAACCAAAACCACCCCCCCACCGATCCCCCCCCCCCACTTCTGCCATCAGGAAACCCTGCTAAAAAAAGTTCTATAGAAATTCTATAGAATTTGTACCGAACCACTTGTCCTATAGAACTTTGGCTGTGATTATCTATAGAATTCCCACAGAACAATAGACTTGGGTCCTAAAGTTGGATAGTTCTTTAAAAATTCTTTAGAAAGAAATTTTTTAGAAGGGAACTGTGGGAGATTTGAGATCAGCAATAAACAAAGGAGTACATGGAATAATAATTCTTGGTACCGGTATGTGTTTTTCTGTTTCTTTTTTAGCAACCCCGTTTCCAAACTTTCTGTCCAAAGAGTGTTCAGAATAAAAAGAGGATGAGAAGAGAAGGAGGAGAATGAAGACCGAAAGGAAGCAGAGACACGTTGAAAGCGTTCCGACTCCATCTGGCATCTTTGCACACGGCCTTTGTCGTTAAATGCTCAAGCGATTGCGGTTTATAGTTATGTGTCTTCAAATTTACAATAGTTAACTGATCTTTGTACTCGCATGACCGTCATCGCGTTAAAATATGACTTTGCCCGTGTAGATAATGCAAGTTTTATGACGGTGGATGCTATTTTCCTTGTTTCTTTGGGAAATTACAACCATAGAATTTCCGCTCTACTCACTCCTGTTTGACCTTGATGACATTATCAAAATATTGCTTATTTCAGAGACACAACAGAATATCAAAGTATGACATTGGCTAATTACACACCTTATGTTTCCCTGACCTTGATATTTTTTAAACTTTAACATGTACTTATGTCCTTCAGTCATTACGTATGTACGTATTTATATTTCATAAATCATACTCTTTGCCAACCACTTTTATGATGGTAAAATTAGCAGGCGTATTAATTAATTCTCGAGATAAATCAACCAGTAATCGACCTTCTGCAGACTGCTGAAAACATTATACAGGTCTCAAATATTTTACTAATTACACAAAGAAAAGTTGTAAGTAATTGGTCCGTCTCCTCTTTGACTTTATGATATGAATTTTGAATGTATGGTCATTTTGGAAAAAAAGATGAGAGTTTCATTCAAGCATTTTTTTTTTCAAAACTTCTGGTGGCGGCAAACATAAACTATAGAAAACCACAGACAACTCCGGTCACATGACTTGACTTAACCGCTCAAGAGGAAATATAGATTTAACGTAGAACCTATTCACGCAATAAAGATTATTTTTCTTTTAGTGAACTTAATATTTCACACAGTTTCAGAATTTTAAAAAAAGATATTTAAGTGCAGCGCATTTCTTACACAGTCGCCAGTTGTTGAAATGAGAAGCGCGGTGAAACCTGAACAGCCGATGGATGGTTTTGACTCGCTGGCCAAATTTCAGTTCGACTGAAACAACTGAGATGATACGAGGACGCCGTACGCAACCATTATATGACTTTTCTCGCTACGCATATGACTGGAACTGAAAAAAAGTCGTTAACCATCCGGTGAGATGGACTCCGACAAACGGTTCCTGTTGCAAGAACGAACCGCAACAAACACATCGACTAGTTGTGGAAGTGTAATTGAGCTTTACCTCGTATGTTCTTCTTTGGTGTCTTCAATGAATCAATGGATCAAGGTGGAATGCATATTTTAAGGCATGGCTGGAAATGCTTGAATGGATCCTGAACTTAACATCATCAAATACTTAAATAGAAACATCAGTAGGAGTTCAGAGCAGTCACTGAGCATTTTTCACTCCTGGACTTTTTAGTTCAAAGCAGAATCAGAATCAGCTTTATTGGCCAAGTGTGTAAAAACACACGAGGAATTTTTCTCCGGCAGTTGGTGCTGCCCTGGTACGACATTCAGAACAAAGAACAAGGAACAAGGAACAACATGGCAACAAGAACAAAGAACAAGAGACATTTCCATTTATAGGAAATTGAAAGACAAATTGAAAGACAATAGTGTACTGTATTGCTCTTCTAGTTGTACTTTTTCTATTTCTTACAAGGTTTATTGCACTTCCAATATGTCGTATTGACTTGAAACTTCTCACACAGTATAAAAAGCCACATGCGTCAAAATCATATTTTATGGTGAAAAAACGGCTGGGTCCATACCGGCTGACGTTTTTTTCATTAATAACATACTAAAAAATCATGCATTTCATGACAGTGGACCTTTAAAGGTCAAGTCTCATCCCTATAAAAATTCTAAAATAGATATTCTTATGGAAAAATACATGTAACATTATTCACTTCAATATCTATACAAATAAAACAATATGAGCGGAGAGCGCATCATCCATACGCAAAGTTGTGGAAGTGGTCGCCATATTGGCTGCATCTCCTGTCCGTGACGTCACCCCGGAAAATTTTCGCCGTCGAGGTGGCTTATCACGGCGCCGAGCCGGGCCGGTTTACGACATTGTCGTCGCACGCGGCTGAATGCGCCATTGCTGGCTGTGTTGCTCATAGCCATCCGCGAGCCCGTCGCGGCAGTCTTCGCTAGCGAGCAGACACGGCAGCCGTCCAACGCACACATCCACACATTTAGCACCCCTGTCATACGTAATGAGAGACGGATTACGTGGTCCCCCCCCCCGAACTATTTATTTTTTTTTTTTTAGTAGCTGTATACACACCTCCCTGTCGTGTGGCACCCACGAAGCTCTCGTTTACACCAGTGCAATCCATTTTTCATTCCATTTTTTTTTTTTAAATATGAAGAGGGAATCCATCCTCCCGAGTGTTCAAGCAATGTCCAGCAATGCAACGAGCTGGGATTTTGGCTAACGAGCTACATTCCCGGAGGTAAAACTAATAGAAACAAATGAGTCCACTTGAGGGCGGTCCTCCCATGTACGTCACTTCCTGCTTCTTCTCGGAAACAAATCCCTCGAGAGGATTTTCATGGCGGGAGTTACAAAAAGCTGTAGACGTCAAAATCATTTTTTGTGGTGAAAAAAACACATGGGTCCATGTCGGCTGCTGTTTTTTCATTAATAACAAACTCAAAATCATCCATTTCATGACACTTGACCTTGAATGACGACCCACTTCTGCACAAAATGCAACAAGTGAATCTGCTTACAAGCTAATACACACCAACATGTGACAATTCGACCGCATTAAGTACCCAGAAGTAAAAACAAAATGCGGCTCCGGCAACGAAAAGTAAATGTTTCTTCAAAGCAATGTGGGAAAAAAAATGCAGGAGTCACACGTGATAATTGCCTGATGATGGACGCTACGTATATGTTGCTAGAAATGTCGTCATTAACACTCTTGACGGATACTTTACAAATATGATAGCGGTGTGACCAAACGCCCACTAGACCACCATCTCAACCAAGGGGAAGTTAACATTTTGCAAAGCGTCTCCCGCATCGCTTCGATTCGGCCATCGTTTGCGTGCGTGGGATGCAGCGTACTGTATTTTCTGACTAAAATGTACCGCTGTGAGCTTTTTTTCATCTCGCAAATAAATGTCAAGAGGAAGGCGCCGCATCACAGAAGTTCCATGAGGAGGTTCTCTCAACATAGTCCTGACTGCAGTCTCGCTGTTGATGTTGACTGAGAATCATGTGGCTGACATTTTGGCCCGAGGAAGGAAATTAAACACACAGCTGAGATGTATTTTTAGCGTACGCTCTCTGCTGCTGGTGGCATACTGTCCTTCCTCATAAATTAATAAATGTTACCAGTACTACAGCGGGAAAATTTTACGTGACAAAAGAACATTTTCTGAGCACATGAGAGTAGATGATCAATTTGCACAGTAAGATGCTGGCCTAAAGAATGAAAGAAACTCTCGATACCATTTCCAGAGTTCACTTGTGTGCCTCGTTTTGCTCTGACTTCAGGATGAGCCGTTGGGATCGACGTAACAAAAGCTGTCTTGTCAGCGTTTCCATCCTTCCAGTCACGCGGACCTGAGTCATGTGACGTCATGGGTGTTTGTAGAAACAACGCCATTCAGAAATTAGCGCGCGCGTTACATGCAGTCGGGCGAAAAAGTATTTCGTCTCTCGGCAATTGTGCAAGCTCTCCCACTTAAAAACACGAGAGGTAAGTCTTTTACACCCTGTTGCTGGTATTTAGCCCATTCCTCCATGTAGATCTCCCCTACAGCGGTGACGTTCGGGGCTGTCGCTGGGCAACAGGCTTTCAACTCGCCCCCAATATTTTCTATGGGGTTGCGATCTGGGACTGGCCAGGCCACTACAGGACCTAGAAATGCTTCTTACGAAGCCACTCCTTCGTGACCCAGCCACGTTTCATCTTCGACGCCCTTGCAGATGGAAGGATGTTTTCACTCAAAATTTCACAATACATGATCCCATTCATTTTTTCCTTTACACCGACTAGTCATCCTGATCCCTATGCAGAAAAACAGACCCAAAGTATGATGTTTCCACCCCCGCACTTCTTTGGATCTAACTCTGGATTATTTCTCCTCTCCTCCAAACACAATAAATTGAGCTTTCACCAAAAAGTTAAATTTTGGTTTCATCTGACCCGATGACATTCTCCCAGTCCTCTTCTGGATCCTCGGTAGCAAACTTCAGATGGGTCTAGAGAGGTACTGGCTTAAGTGGGGGAGGGGGCGGGGGGGTCTGGCAGGATTTGAGTGTAGTCTCTGATTGATGGTAGCCTTTTTTACTTTGGTTGCAGCTCTCTGCAGGTCATTCACGAGGTCCCCCCTGTGTGGTTCTGTGGATTTTTACTCTTCTTGTGATCATTTTGACCGCATGGCCTGAGATCTGGAGTGAAGCCCCAGAATGCACATCTTCCGTTTTATAATCATTGGTCCACAGTTGATTTCTTCACACCATTGCGGATTAAGTCTTCCCATCCTGGTGCCGGTCTGCAATTTTGTTTCTGGTCTCCTTTGACAGCTGTTTGGTCTTGGCCATCGTGGAGTTTGACGTGTGATTGTTTGAGGTTGTTGACATTATTTTTTTTAGGTTCTCGCTTGGTGTGAACAGGTTGGATAGGATGAGAAATGAGCTCTTTAGTGGGACAGCCAAAGTTGGATGTTTTGGAGACAAGGTTAGAAAGAGCAGACTTCGATGGTTTGGACATGTCCAGAGGCGAGAGAGTGAGTATATTGGTAGAAGGGTGCTGAGGATGGAGATGCCAGGCAAATGAGGGAGAGGAAGACCAAAGAAAAGGTTGATGGATGTTGTGAGGGAGGTCATGAAGACTGTGGGTGTTAAGAGAGGAAGATGCGCGCGATAGGCTTAGATGGAAAAAAAATGACATGCTGTGGTGACCCCTAATTGGGACAAGCCAAAAGGAAAAGAAGAAGAAGATAGCGAGTGCAAACAGGTGCCATCAATAACAAGTCGAGGACAGAAGAGTTTCTTAAAAAAGATCCAGAAATCTTGTTTGTTTGCAGGTGACCAAGTACTTCTTTTCCACCATAATTTGCTAGTAAATTCTTGGAAAATCAGACGTGATTGTTTTTCTCTCATAGGTGAGGTACACTCGGATGAAAAATGCATCCCTCTTTCATATTTTGAAATGGGAGAACTTGCACAATCGGGTGCTGATTAAATATTTTTTTTACCCCACTCGATAAGGTTTTATGACTTCATGTCACATGAGGTCATTCCTATTGTCTGAAAAACAAGGGTGGGGAGAGAGGGGGATCCACAGGTTGCCTTGGAAGGTGAGAGCTAGCACTGCTTGGAGCGCACTACAGCATAGACAGAAGTATTAGGACACGTTGCAAATTTAACTGCAGACTAAAGTTGGAAAGAACATTGCGTTTTCCGCTGAGATCCAGCCCAACCCTTAGGTGATAAATTACTGATAACTGACTTCATATATTTGGGGGATGTCCTAGTATAATTGCTCATGACGTTATCCCTCCAGCGTGTCCTTGGTCACGCTCTGGAACACTTAGCCCGCGGCATCTGGGAGGACAGAGTCACCTCGATTCGTTTGAACCACCTCACCCCATCTCTAAGGACCCCACCGATGACGGTAGGAACATACTTAGCGAACTCGGCGGCTTTGCCTTTTGGCCGAGCTTTCGCTTCACATTGAGAGTCCGACGCGGCCACTCCTGTTTCATGCGTGATTTTCCTCGTCGTCGTCGTGGAAACATCATTCCTCCACGCTTCCACTACGTGGTACCGGTTTAAGTTTAGCGTAGGGTAATGGTAAAACCTGATCTAGTTAGCGTTTCCATTGCTGGCTATGTTGCGATAGCAATTTTCTATGAATAGATTGACATCATCCCAGCAATGCAACTTGACAATAAAGTTATTAAAGAGGATAGGTATTGTAAGAGCCCTTATTAACTACAAAAATACTGTATATATAACAATACAAAAAATAGCCGAACCAAAGCAAATAGTACTGGTGTTAGGTGGAAATGTTAATGAATATTTACCACTATGTCTTTGTTTGGCAGGATCACTGATGGTGTTGTGGTCGACATTGGGAAGATTACTTTGGAAATGTAGTTAGGTACAATTACAAGTAATTCAGTTAAAAATGGAAGCGTAATGTAATTATTTCAATTAACTTAACAAATTAATACAGCCAATTACATTTGATTTAATTTGGTTCACTTTTTTCTTTTTTTCTTGTCAACAAGACTTTCGGTTGTTTCCTCTAAAAAATAAATTAAAACCATGAAATCATTATTTTGGAACCAACCACATTTGTTATTTACACAAATAAAAAACTAAAAAAAAAATGCCCGGAGGAAACCCACAAAAAAATATGATGAAATGTAAATACGTAATAATTACAATGTATGTGCACAGTATGTGGAAAACAACAATACGATACATACCATGATGACAAAAAACAATAATAATCTTAATGACATATGAGCACAATTTATTCCAATATTGCCTTATTTGACAGTCCAGATAAGTGAATGTTCCATAACAAAGTCCCAAATTTTAAAGAAAGTGTGGAAAAAAAATGTCACTGTTGTTTTATGTGCTCAAAATTATAACTATGAATCCAACCTCTTGAAAATCTGAGCGAATCAAATTATTTTAACACAAGGTGATGCTTCGACATCATATTTGGAGAAATATGTCATGTTTGAGACCACAGCAGAAAGTCCAATGACCACAGCGAGCCAATCACAAGTGTTGGCTTCTGAACAAGGAAGTGATCAAGCTCTTGTGGAAATTTTTCGAATGTAACTACAAAGTAAAATTGTGATCACGGAAATGTACAAAAGCAACTGTAATTTAATAACACATCTAGTCCCAATAATGGAATGGACCACAATTATAATTTTTTTCATTAAATTAATCTACATGTAAACCATTCACGTATTTTCCGCACTATAAGGCGCACCTAAGAGCCTTTAGTTTTCTCAAAAGCCGACAATGCGCCTTATAATCCGGTGCGCCTTATATATGGATCAATATTGAGCTTTTAGTGCAGCTCCGTCGAATGGATGCATAACGTAACCCCAACCTCTACTGTTGCATCTATTCTATGCGCCTTATAATGGGGTGCGCCTTATATGTGGAAAAATTAAATCGGTCATTCGTTGAAGGTGCGCCTTATAAAGCGGAAAATACATTACTTCCCAAAACTAGTACTGATACACTTTCCTGACTTCATTCCAAGTCTACAATCAGCAAACGTGAGAGTGAATTTTTGTCTGTCTCTGCACACGCACTGTAACTGGTGACCAGTCCGGGGTGTGATCTGCCTTTCGCCCACAGATAACGGGGTTAGACTCCATCTCCCAATATAAAGTTCAATATAATATCGTATAAACCAATATAGTGTTTGTATCGTCAGTATTCTATCCATCCTTTTCAATAGCATAGTATAGTTTTGGTCACAAGTGCGCCGGAGCCCTCCCCGTGGCTAGCGAGCGGCAGGTTACACCCTCTGCCGGTCTGCAGTCCACTGCTGGATTCTACCTATAATGAGTCTTGTGTGTCTTAAAATCTAGCGCTTGTGGTCGTGAGTCACGTTTGCAAGTTCTTTGATGGTACCTTTCTTCATCATGTGAGCGTGAGTCACTGCGGTTTGACACTGCACACACAGGACATGCACTCTCATCACAACAGGAGAGGGAAATGTGCTTGCGGTGGTGGTGAAATAAAAAATAAAAATGGAAAAAAAACGGCGGGGTTATATTGTTTTGTTTATTTATTTGTCACTGTCTTCAAACTGAAGAAAGATCTGATAGGGGAGATTTGTGTTGTACCGATAAGCAAAAGACGCATCTCGCACGTCATGATCTGCGCGTTCCTGCGGCCTATAAACCACCACGCCCTTGTTACCTGTCACGTACACGTACGCTTAACTGTCTTTTTCCGGGTCCTGTATTGTTAGATAAAAACAGTCGGCGGGGAAATAGGCCATGCAACAAATCCCTCACGTGTCACAGTGGCAATATATTGTGTGCTTACTTCACAAATCTTTCATAGCAAACAGGTTTAGTCTCCAAAATGGATGGTGGCTGTCGTGCACCTCAAACTGAAGTCAGTTTTAAAAGTTCAAGTTAGTTTAAAGTTTGAAAATGTTTCTCAGTGTTCAGTAACTGAAAATGAAATTGGGTAGGAACGAGTGGATATAAGTATGACATATGAGAGTGAATATAAACAAGTGAACGAACACTGATTTTATTCTCAGCTCGTTTTTTTTATGATCACCAGGGAGCCGGTGATGAAATTTGCACTTTACCTATATTTCTGCATATTGCTTCCCAATGTATACACTTCTCATGTCGGCACATTTTCAACACGGACGTGAGCGGAGTCACACGCTGTTGTTGTTACACTGTACATGACTGTAACTGGGTCATATTGGTTAACTCAGACACATTTTCCCACATTATGTCTTCGTCCCTGTGAATCATAGTCACCGTTCGAACTTTCAAAATCAAACTATGACGTTTGTGTGTCTTTTCTAAAAGAAATTGCTGTGAGTTGTCGTGGTGCAGTTAGCCAATTTATCTGCATAGGTGAATTTAATCAGTGGTGGTACAATGAAGGAAATGAGTATTTGAACACCCTGCTATATTGTAAGTTCTCCCACTTGGAAATCGTGAAGGGGTCTGAAATTCTCATCGTAGCTGCATGTCCGCTGTGAGAGAGATCATCTAAAAAGAAAAATCCAGAAATCACAATGTATGATTTTTAACAATTTATTTGTGTGATACAGCTGCAAATAAGTGTTTGAACACCCGAGAAACCCAATGTTAACATTTGGTACAGTAGCCTTTGTTTGCAATTACTCCTCTACACAGATCTTCTCTAGAACAGACACGTTTCTGGGCTGTCGCTGAGAAACACGGAGTTTCAGCTCCCTCCAAAGATTTTCTATTGGGTATAGATCTGGAGACTGGCTAGGACACGCCAGAAATTTGATATGCTTCTTACAGAGCCACTCCTCGGTTTTCCTGGCTGTGTGCTTCGGGTCATTGTCATGTTGAAAGACCCAACCACGGCCCATCTTCAAAGCTCTGACTGAGGGAAAGAGGTTGTTCCCCAAAAATATCACATTACATGGCCGCGGTCATCCTCTCCTTCATACAGTGCAGTCGTCCTGTCCCATGTGCAGAAAAACACCCCCAAAGCATGATGCTCGCAACCCCAAACGTCACAGTAGGGACGGTGTTCTTGGGATGGAACTCATCACTCGTCTTCCTCCAAACACTGTTAGTGGAATTATGACCAAAAAGTTCCATTTTGGTCTCATCTGACCACAAAACCTTCTCCCATGACTCCTCTGGACCATCCAAATGTTCATAGGCAAACTTAAGACGGGCCTTGACGTGTGCTGGTTTAAGCAGGGGAACCTTCTGTGCCATGCGTGATTTCAATCCATGACGTCTTAGTGTATTACCAACAGTCACCTTGGAAACGGTGGTCCCAGCTCTTTCCAGGTCATTGATCAAGTCCTGTCGTGTCATCCTGGGCTGATTCGTCGCCTTTCTTAGGATCATCGAGACCCCACGAGGTGATATCTTGCATGGGGCTCCACTCCGATTGAGATTGACCGTCACGTTTAGCTTCTTCCATTTCCTAACGATTGCGCCAACAGTGGACTTTTTTTCACCAAGCTTGGCAATTTCACTTTCCAACCGTGTGGAGTTGTAGAATTTTGTCTCTGGTGTCTTTGGACACCTCTTTGGTTCTTGTCCACGTTACAAGTTTGAGTCTTACTGATTGTATGGGGTGGAAAATGTATCTTTGTGCAGCTAACGACCTCACGCAGGTGCCTGAGATTCAAGATAACACATGGAGTAGAGGTGGATTTTGAAAGGCAGACAAGATTCAGATGATGAAAATGAAACTCTTCTGATAGACTGAGAGAAAAGATTGCTGTTGCAAGTTCCTTTTAATGACATTCCAGTCCTAACTTAGTACTTAAATTTTCATATATTTTGAACATTTACAGAGGACCGGGCGCCTCGCATGACGACGACAATGACGAGCCTTCTATTTTAAGCGCTCTGTTGAAAATGCTGACAGATGGGCCATGCTGGAAATGTGGCTTGCAAAGTAAGATTGTTGGACGGAAAAGTTCTTTTGTGAACCGCAGCGGTCAAATCGGCATTTCAACATGAATCCAAGTCAGTCACATACAAAGGAGTAATATGTGTCAAATTGGAATCACGGACGATATTTAAATTGCTGTATGACAGTTTTATAAATCCCAAAAGTGGACACAATGGATTCCTAATGAAAAGATGTCACTCCCTCGTTTTTGGAGCGGTTAAGATTGGAGAATATTTTCCGTAAACAACACCCCGGGCAACGAATAACCTAGCCGGTTCCATCGCGGGGCGTTGCGCAGGGCGCCGTTCAACCCAGCATCACGACTGAATGAAATGCTATCCGTAATGCTTTGAATTATCCTTCAGACAAAGAGTTATCATGAGCATAATTGTGTAACTGTCTTATTACTTCCAACTCTGTTAATAACCAAAATTACACAGAAGTTATATAAACAGGGCTGAATGTGACTTGTAACTACAAAGAAATCTGAAGTAAACAGCCAAGAATGATTGTCACGGACACGCAACCGAAGCTCACCTCCGCTGGAAGTTCTGGGCCCGGATCAGATACTAAGAGGAAAACCGGTGACCCCGTGGTTCTATTTTGCTTTCGTAAGACTTAACCCAGCTTTGATTTGGAAAAAGACCGAAGTTCAAGATTGTCTTCGCGTAGACGGGACTGAGGAACGGCACATTCCTTTGTGCTTGTCAAGCCCCGGCATGAAGAGTCCCAGCTGCTTTTTTTTTTTTTTTTTTTTTTCATGCCGTGGCCTCCGCTCTGCTTGGACCCACATAGCAGGCATTCCTCACTGACTCACCAACCCTGCCAGTGTGTTTGTGTATAGCCCCGCGGCACAGGCCTGTGTGTGTGTGTCATATAAACACCTCTATGACTCATAGCGCAATATAAAATGCGGTCTGCCCGACCACTATTTTAACAGTCCTTTCTGTACGGTTCACGAAGTCCGTCTTATCGCCGGGTAGCTTGTAAGCGTGTCTTACCGCTACAAATCTATCGCTTTCATTGCGCGGATAATGGAGTAGTATTCTTTTTTAGCTGTTGTAAAAACAAACACTTCATGCCTGTATCACTTCCTGGATGATTTGTGAAACAGGTTTCACCTGTTGATGTCATGAGACCTTACCTTTCTTGGCTTGAGCAATGCAAGGGCCACACCTTTTAAATACACTTCAGACCCGGGCAGGTATTAAATCAATAAACACACACACACACACCTGGGCGGAAGTGGAAAATGGCTGACGCAATCTCAACCCAGATAGATTTAACCCCTCTCAAGAGTTTTCCTGATTCATGGGTTTGTAACTTTCAAGAGCAAGACCACGCGCACACAAACTAGCCACAGTATTAAGTATTAGGTACAAATATTGTACATAGTTGACTTACATAACTGTAAGCGTGAGACATCAGAAAATAATCCAACGTTCAAACTTTGGGATCATTTCACAATAAAAGAAGTTATAGTACAATAAACTTTGGGAGCGTTTCACACTTTATAAAAGAACCCATAGGACAATGTGCCTATTGTAAAGTACAACTGCACGTTTAGGTAAAATACAATCTAATTGAATAGGGCCCACCACTACCAGTGAAAACAAACTGTAATCCAGAACAGGTGGTTTGGATAGAGACAGGATCGAAACAGCTGCTGGTGCTCTTTCCTTCACTTTGCTGAACAAACTGTAACGAAATACAGGGAACACAAGCACATTGTTAACCAACCAGCAGGTGGCCTCAACCGTCACCGTACATACACAGTAGCTTATGCTAAAGACAGTTAACTGTCAACCCTGTGATGAATGAGAAATCACTGTATATATACTGTGCTTGTAATTGAAAGGATAGAGCGGATCTCCGTCACTAAAATTCACCCGTGCCGCTAGTGACTGGGGGTCCGCTTACCGCCAGCAGCATCTCAAAATAGCCACAAGCTCTCGTTTTATTCTCCCCCATTCCTTTGCTTTTTTCCATGATGATTTGACACAGTTAAAAAAAAATACAGTACAGTAATATTGTGTGGGGAGCGACAAAATCCAATACAGGCTATTTTTTTTTTAGTTACAGCATAGCAACAGATGTTTGTCGCTAATCCCCTAGTGTGCGACAAAGAGGCTTTCAATCATATCACTCAACGTTGCGGTGGGCCCAAATAACTCGCAAATTACCCTGGTTGAACCAAGGGCACTCAAGTTGTTATTTAGTAGGAGAGGGACGACTCATGCCAAAAGGCAAGTGTGTTACTCGGCGTTGTTTTAGCTACGGCCAAGAAAATCCTGAAAACTGAAACGCTGGAAAACAATTACCGCAATTTCCGACCTACAAGCCGCGACTTTTTTCCACACGCTTTCAATCCTGCGGTTTAATGCGGTGATGCGGCTAATTTGTGCATTTTTTCTAACGGCCGCAGGGAGGCACTCAAGCGGAAAAGGTAAGAATGAGACCGGTGGAACAAATGTGTCAAGGAAGTTACTTTTACCGGCCCTGTTAGTGCTGCGCTAGCGTTAGAGTGTTGCTGCTGTGTTACTGGCGTGTCTCAGTGATATCTAAGTTTTATTTTAACCATCCCTGTTAGTGTTACCGCTTGTGCGGCGCTAGCGTTCGCACTAGCGTTAGCGCCGCGCTAGCTAAGCTCTTTCTGTGTACCGTCTTTCTTTGTAAATATCTTGTGTTTCAATGTGGGTTTCAATGTGGGCACTTGCGGCTTTTACACATCTGTGGCGTATGTATACACCAAATGGTATTTCCTTTACAAATGAACTCGGTGAGGCTTGTAACCAGGTGCGCTCCTTATGCTGGAAATTACGGTAAATGCTTTACATCCATAGTTGAGTACGACAGTGTTATAACACTTTGTACTTGTTTTCAGGAATTATTATCATCATCCATCCATCCATCATTTTTTTTCACCGCTTATCCTCACGAGTGTCACGGAAGTGCTGGCGCTAATCTCAGCTGTCATCGGGCAGGAGGCAGGGTACACCCTGAACTGGTTGCCAGCCAATCGCAGGGCACATGGAGACAGACAACTGTCGCATTAACAATCACACCTATGGGCAATTTAGAGTCTCCAATGAACGCCTGTTTTGGGGATGTGCCCGGAGAAAACCCACGCAGGCACGGGGAGAACATGGAGATTGGCCATAATAAAGTTGGAGTGATTTGGCTGAGGTACTTTGAATTAATACGTCTACTGTATACTAATGGGGATTTTATGCAACAGTTTCAGCAGTGAATAGTGCGTGTCATATTGCTCAAAGGTCAGTACGTGGGTAAAACATTTACAGTAGTTGTGCAAAGTATTGCCAATCGTGACGACAGTTAGGGTTAGATCAATGACACAAATGTTACTGTACATGCGGACCAGGAGACGAGAGACAAAAGACTAATCCATCTACCATTAATCTAATCAAAATTTATGGAGTGCAGGGATTACCTAGGATTTTGACATTTGACCCCCTTCCGTTGCATAAGACCTTTTGTGCAAAAAAAAAAAAAAAATGGATTGTGAATGCAAGATAATCATTTTCTTGAAGCAGATTAGTAATAGTGGCGCAGCTGGGATGCGTTTGCCTCACAGTTCTGAGGACCCGGGTTCAATCCCAGCACTAAATTCTCCCTGTGCCTGCGTGGGTTTCCTCTGGGCATTCCGGTTTCCCTCTCACATCCCCAAAACATGCGACATTAATTGGACATGCTAAATTGTGTGATTGTGAGTGCATCTGTTTGTCTCTATGTGCCCTGCGATTGGCTAGCAACCAGTTCAGGGTGTACCCCGCCTCCTGCTCGTTGAAGGCTGGGATAGGCTCCAGCACTGCCCGTGACCCTCGTGAGGATAAGCGGCAAAGAAAATGGATGGATGGATGGACAGATTACTAATATATTACTCCAATGGTAACAAGTTTTTACTGATATTATAGGACTTTTTTTGCATCATATACAGTATGTGTTAGTAATTGGAAGTTCTCGTCATGAAATTAATCCATGCCTTAATTGAATATTATAACCACAAGGTGGGACCGGCACATAATCATCGCTTGAAAAAGGCCGATTTGTGTCCATCCTGTGAAGTCGTTGTTCCATGCCTCAAAAAAGAAAGTCTTAACATTATCACTGCGGGACAACTGTGGCCTTGATTTATACACTGCACATTACGCGCCACATATTTAATTTGGAGGATTCTGAATGTGACCTGGACATGATCTTGTGTTTTATCATCTCAGTGGCACACACACACACACACACACTTGCGCACTACTTTTCCCATTACATCTTGACACATTCACATTCAGAGACTCTTTCATATGTGAGGACTGAGTGGCAGCAGTGTGTGCGTGTGTGTGTGTGTGTACTCGTGTATGTCAACAGTGGCGTAGTGGGAAATACAAAGTGTATGTGAGAGTGGAGGACAGTTGAAGCATTGAATGAGGACAGAAGAGCGCCATTGTCTCTCATTTTCCCCCCAGGTAACCCCTCTTGTTGGCATTCAAACAACCAAAAGACATCAGTTGTAATATATTTCAAGCACCATTTATGTAATTCTATTACATATTACAATAATCCAGTAAATACTGTTTTTGTTTCTATGACGTTTTCTGGAGAGTTCCAAACATACACATTTTTTTATTTGTTTTTTTTTTAACGCATACAGTATAGAGCTCGTGTAACTACGTCACGTGACTGGCACTCTTCAATGCTAAGTCGGTTGGAGACGGCATGAAAATCTTATAGCACGACGCCCAGACACCGTTAAACATTTAGAAGGTGATAATAAATGAAGGTACGTGGAAAAATGAGAGACACTTGGGATAGAGGACCCATATTTAATGCCGAAGTCGATGTTTTCGCCGATAAGAAATTGCTTCCGCTCGTCTTGGACAACTGGATCTGGTGAGTTAGTCGTCGAGATTTACACGGAAGAGTTTGGGAGAGTAGAAAAGTCATACTTCGTTGCTGGATCTGTTCTCAATCAAGAAGAAATCCCACATAGTGATGGAGCCACTCAGATTTTTTCAATACAAATACCAATTTTTAAATAAATGACCTCTGGTTTTACACAGACTATGATTGGAAAAAAAAAAGTCGGCTCCTCCGTACACCGAAGCGTGTTGCAGGCACACGTTTGACTTCAGTAAACCTCTCCGTGACAGACTTTTTTTTTTAATATGCATATATTACTAACTCACTATACTACTTACTAAAAGTAGTATAATATGCATGCTTGAACTGATCGATTCCAAATATAGACGCCAACTCTTGAATCGGTCGTTGCGTATTATCGGTTATGCGCTAGGTGTGATATACCTCTCGCTTGTGTTTTTATTTCTACAAAAGAGCCATTGTCATTTTTTTCCCCTTTTTTTTTTACAAAAGACAAGGCCCATTTTCTTCTCCCAGTCAAGGGAATCGAGATATTTGGGTGAAAGGTCATTGTTTTTTTTATCTCTTGGCCACGGATCATATCATAAATCAGCATCATTGGATGCAAATACCTCACGATCTATTCTTGATGACTTGATGAAAACTGGAGTCCAAAAAATATAACTAGTTTGCCGTATTTTCTTTCATTGCACAATCCAAAACAAACAGTAGGCTATTCTGTACTTTACGCCCGTTCTAGAATGCAAGCAGGACTCATTTCCTAGAAGTTGCTCCGGCTTTGGAGTTCAGGACATTTTGTTTCATTTTCCAGCTGCGGTTTCCCATCTGTCCCTCCTCCCTCCTTCTCCAGTCTCGGCGCAGCTTGGCCCTGTTTCCTTGTTGAAAAGGAAGTGAGCGAGGGCTTTGGGGCGGGAAGGGGAAAAGAGAACTCGAGCGCATTCAAACACACGTCGCAGTGGGAGGTGACACAATGGGAAAAGCGAGGAAGGGACACGGCGACGTAATAAGTCCGAAACAAAACCACCAGCCAAAATCTGGCATCGTCAAGAAGAAATCATTTGCATGTAGTCGCGGCGATGTTGCTCAATGCGGAGGATTTGCAATAAAAGAGTCTCGAATAAATAAAAACCCTCCCTGAAGACTTTGTGCCAAAGATTTCCTAATCCAGAGTCATTCCTGGCAGTCCAACAGTATCCAGCATGCCAGAGCAGGCAGGCCTTTTTTTCCATTTAGTCATCATCATCTGGAACTTTTTTTTTCTCTCCCCCACCCCCCCTTCGAGCACTCGCAAACCACATTGTCGCCATGGCCCTAAAACAAACATTTTCACATCGTGTAATGCGACCAAATGTTTTCATTTTCTGAGTCAGTGTCCAAATTTGCCCTCTATTAACATCATCAATTGATGTCTCAAAATATAATGGGGGACGGGGAGTGTGTGTGTGTGTGTGTGGGGGGGGGGGGGGGGGGTAGGAGAAGGCCGAAGATCATAGTGTTCTCCGGACACTGGATGAAATTTGGAAAGAAGCCACTGAGCAGAGTGGGAACTCCGCATTGGGTGAGTCACGAGCGGTGACAGTTGCAGAAATCTCCTGACAACACTCCCGTCACTGTTGTCCGTGAACTGAAGCGAGAACTCGGAGCGTGAGCACGTTCGGCGCTGATACAGCAGAATTCCACTTCTTCCCCCCGGGGATTTTGTGTGTGCGCAAGTAATCGTGTATTCGATGCCCATTTACCACAAGAAGGCGATCCCGATTTATTATTGCGAAGATCATTTTTGCTATTTTACTGCTTGCTTTGCTTCTTTTTTGTGCATTATTGCAGAATTGCATCCATGGTATCTGACATTTATAGTTATTTTATTACCACAAGCAAAAATTCTATTGATTGTAAATACTTCCCATGCCTACCAAAAAGGCGAGAAAGTAGAAGCTACTTTTAAAAACCAGATACATACTCGGATTCCTGGAGGCCAGCACGGCCTGACTAACACTCCATCGTAAGATAGAGCGGAATTTATAGTACAAAAGGGTACATATTGTACTTTAACGTAGTGTGTAAACTGATGTGACAGCTGTTGCAAAATCGCAGGGATGATCTTGCAACACAACTCGGATAATTACCTCTTACGCAAGAGAAACTTTTTTTTTTGAAGAAGAAGAAGAAGAAGAAGAAAGAACAGTCCAGAGCAAAAGTGTTCGTTCTACAATTAAAACATTTTTTGGGGGGGGTTATCATCCATTTAAGACGAGAACATGTCATCAGATTTTAGTTTCCCCTGGTGCATTTTCAATCGAAAATCCCTTCGGAACAGAAACATATTTCAACATGAATGACAGGTGTGTTATTAGCTATAGCAGATATTGCACACTTCACTTGAGCAAACCGCCAATTCACTCTTAAATGGGGTGAAAAAAAATAACTGTTCAATACTTATCTACGTGCAGTCCTTCACATTAGTTGTGCTATTATCTGAGATTGCGATAACTAATTGTAATTACCGCTGTTATTGCAACAAGTGTGTGTTGGAAGGAGGTAAAGGAAAGATATTGGGCATGTTTTTCTAATCCAATGACAGCTGGGATAGGCTCCAGCACTGCCGCGGCGCTTGTGAGGATAAGCTGCTAAGAAAATGGATGGACGGATAGATGGGAAAGAAAACCTCTCTGTACTGTAAAGTATAAATTAGTCTTCATTCAAGTACTTTTTTCAATAACATGTAAACATGTTTTTTGTTGTTTACATATACATTTATACATTCCCTCCATCCATTTTCTTTTGCCGCTTATCCCCACGAGGGTCGCGGGGAGCCCTGCCGCCTATCCCAGCTGTCAACGGACAGGAGACAGGGTACACCCTGAACTGGTCGCCAGCCAATTGCAGGGCACGTAGAGACAAACAGCCGCACTCGCGATCACACCTAGGGGCAATTTAGAGTGTCCAGTTAATGTTGCATGTTTTTAGAATGTGGGAAGAAACCCAAGCAGGCATGGGGAGAACATGCAAACTTCAAACAGGGGGGTCCGGGATTGAACCCGGGACATCAGAATTGTGAGGCCAAAGCTTTATCAGCTGACCCCACCGTGCCGCCAATTTACATATTACTTAAGTAAAATGTCAACGTAGCATCTATGAGCCAATAAATGTGCATTAGGACTCCAACAAAAACTGGAAAAATGGGAACTAAATCTTTTGTTGGAATAAATCTTTCGCCTGTAGCTTTGTACGCTGTACCTGGAGAAAAAGAAAAAATGGGTGCCGGCTACGAGTCGACTCACACGTGCAAAGCGTCGCTTGTGAGCGTTTTGCTGTATCACGCCTGTTTTGGACTCGAAGAAGAAAATCTGCAGAAACCAGTTGAACCAGTCCCGCATCACGCGGCTCTTTGCCACAGTCTGCCCCTTTTGTTCTTTCCTACGACTTTCAGCCCTGAGATTTGTCTCACATCATCAAAACGAGTCCGCGAGAAAAATTTGTGACATTCTCAAGGATTTTATAGTTTACACGTTATGATTCCTTTCAATTTTCCTTTTTCCATTGTTCCATTTCTGGGCCAGTACGGCATCCTCGCATCTCCCTTGAAGTCAAAAGGTTTTGATTTGGGTGTTTCGTTTTACGTGGGTTTTCCCTAGGTGTGCCCGGAGCTTGATAGGCGACAGTCCAGGGCGTACGGCACCTCTCAGTGCCAAAGCCGAAACCCGAAGCGCAAAAACAACTAAATCTGACAAACAAGAGAAGGAACCCACAAAAACATTTTTGATGAGTTCTTGATTTAGTGAAACAGGAACATGTAAACAACCAGGTAAAAATGAATTCCCGCTTGTTTCCCTGTTGTCCTGAACATGAGAAGTTCTTATGAGTCATTCTTTGACATGCTAGATTACTGGTAATGATAAAAAAGAAAAGAAAAAAAAAACATGAGAAACAAATTGTCGCTAAAGCGCAAAAACACGTACTTTACGCATGTTCTCTGTCGTCGTGGAAAACTTTCTGTCATGGCATCCCGAAAAAAGCCAAACCAAAACTTTGAAGTTCAATATATGTGGAGTTAATTCTGTCAAGAGTCTTGTGAGATTTGCGGAAGTCTCACACACGACTGCATTACACACAAATGGTTGAAATCTTCACATGCGTTCAGCTGCGGAAGAGCTAATGATATTGCGGAAAAATAACGTTGCTTTTTTACTAAAGTCGCAATCGAGTTGTGCTGCGCAGACTGTACGTGGGAGCAGATAAGGACGCCGTGTCTGAAGGAGTGTGAAAGACGGGTACTTCCCCTGACCGTAATGTCAAAATGGACTCGAAGGTGAACTTCATTTCCTCTCCCCCCTCTTTCTTATCTTTTCATATCTTGAGTTACTTTCCTAGTGTCTCACTGTTCTGAAGGCTTTCTTTAAACGAGAAAGGGAGGTGGTTTGGGGGGGGGGGGGGGCTTTACGGCATTTCTACAGCAGCCACGCTCTTCTCACAGAGCCGTTGCTAAGGAACTGTTGGAAGGGCGCCTGCCTACGAGTGTAATGTTGCAATGTTTGACAGGTCTCCATAGTAATGTTTCAAATGGGCACGGTTAAATATTTGCAAACAATCACTTATTAGAGCGGGCTACTCAAACGGTAAATCTTGGAAGGGAGAAAGGGAAGGGGAGGTCACGTAAGGGTTGTGTTGTTGTGTTCTATTTTCTTTTTCGCCATAACTCTTGTTGTTATTGTTGAGAAGACGATGAGCATCTTTAGTAACTACCGTAATCCTTCTCATCATCATCATCATTTATTTCAGTCTCTGGATTTTTCACACTATTGTTGTTGTTGTTGACATCACTTTGCAGTCATCACATGGGGCACCGATGAGTATCAGTGACGAACTCCAGGATGAGTGAGACTTTGGGATTTCGCCTTAACATCCCCGCACTACTTTGGTCCTCTGAGGGATCGTGAAAATATGAGACTTGTTACTTTAAAATGAAAGCAATAGCAGGGAAGTCATTACAGAACATCGCAAACGACCTATATTTGGGCTTGATTGGCTGGTGCTCTTCGGTGACGGCGCAAAAAAGGATAAACACGTCTATATAGAGAGAGGAAATAAAACAAATGACAACGGGAGGCTGCCATATGCGCCATTGTTTGCTTTTTCCGCATAACAACAACTGGGTCACTGTTTTGATTTCACGTTACAAAATCAAATTTGGGTAGGCTGAAGAAAACATTCAAAGTATTGTACCGTACGGTACAATCCATCCATTTTCTTTGCCGCTTTTCCTCACAAGGGTCGCGGGGCACGTTGGAGCCTATCCCAGCTGTCAACGGAACTGAACTGGTTGCCAGCCAGTCGCAGGGCACATAGAGACAGTCGCACTCGCAATCACACCTAGGGGGAATTTAGAGTGTCCGATTAATGTTGCATGTTTTTGGGATGTGGGAGGAAACCGGCGTGCCGACCGGGAGAAAACCCACGCAGGCATGGGGAGAACGTGCAAACTCCACACAGGCGGGGCCGGGATCGAACTCGGGTGCTCAGGACTGCTTTAACAGCCGATCCACCGTGCCCCCCTGTATAATATCATGTTGTTTTTTATTGAAATAAAAGAATAACACTTATTCTCTGAATAGAAAATCATTACTGTAATACATTGATTCTAATATTTTACAAGCGAATAATATACAGTGCACAGGCCTGACAGCTTCAACTTTTCCTGGAAGGCTTTGGAGAAAAAGTTGCAGTGCGTCCAAGGATTTTTTTGTCCATTCATTGAAAAGAACAGGTGTGAGGCCAGAAGTCAATGACGTTTGCCTCGCAATCTTTGTTTTTGTTCATAACTGGTGTTTGATGGGGTTGCGGTCAGGGTTCACTGCAAGTTTTTCCACATCTTGTATTTATGGTCCATGCTTTGTGCAGTGGGGCCAAGTGCTGGAATAGAAGAGCGCCTTCCAGAAAATTGTTTCCACAAAGCTGGAAGCTTTCCTGTAACAACAATCCCAATATGGAATAAACGTACCCAGTTCTAAATAAAACTAATGAAGTAATGAAAAAAAGTAATTATCATGTAATAGCAACGTCTCAAAACGCCATCGAAAACCTCCTGTGTGCTTTGATCAATGCAAACATGATCCATCTACACACCACTGTATACAGCCTGTGGCACAGCACATAGAAAAGATGTGTAATACATTTTATATTTTACATCTGGTACAAAGTGCTTGTTACCAACTGATTTTTTACCTCAATGAACTTTCATGCAATAATTTTGGGAAAAAAAAAAAAGTGTGAAAAGAATATCCCTTAAAATATTTTTCTCGTACCAAAACAATATCAAACTCTTCTGTGTAAATATGAATATGAGTTCAAACCAAAATCACCGATTCAACTCATGTTCTCCATCTATCCATTTTCTTTGCCGCTTATCCTCACGAGGGTCGCGGGGAGTGCTGGAGCCTATCCCGGCTGTCAATGGGCAGGACTAACACCTAGGAGCAATTTAGAGTGTCCAATTCATTTTCCATGTTTTTGGGACGTGGGAGGAAACCAGAATGCCCGGAGAAAATCCACGCAGGCATAGGGGAGAACATGCAAACTCCACACAGGCGGGTCCGGGATCGATCCCGGGTCCTCAGAACTGCAAGGCCAACACTGAACCACCGTGCCGCCCCTTCTCATATCATGAAACACATTATTGCCGACTAACTGGGCTCCTCTGGGAAATCTGAGTTCATAACAATAATTCACTCAAACCATTTTTACGTTCATAAATGCGGGTAATTACCTATGATTTGGAGAGAAAAAAAAAATCGAATCTTTATATGGATTTGTGACGGGATATTGCGTCCTTCAGGCACGTTATCAGTGATGACGTACTGTACAGAATGTGCAGTAAATTTACCGACACGTCCTAACTTGCACGGCATGGCAGATAAAGCGCGGTTGGAAAAAGTTGGAATCGAAATCTATATTACTCAGCAAGAAAAATAGAGAGAAAAATCTTCAATTAAATAAGAACCTTCCGGTAAATGCGTGTATGCGTGCGTCCATGCATGTGTGTCAGCCCCTCCCTGTTAAGGTGACTTTTCCGTGTTGCAAAACAGAAAACGGGTAGAGCGAGGTAACCACCAACACGCATGGGCACAGAAATACGCATGACATAGCACAAACATACATGTCGCTTCGCCGCAAATCCCCAAACTTGTGCCCAGTAGTTTCCACGCCCGGCCTGAAACTGCTGCTTCCAGGGAGTCTCATGCCGTCAGGTTTAGATTTTGCCGTGTTATTTATATCTTCCTGGTTGTAAATAGATGGACGTGAGGGGCCCGTCTGGCCCGTGTCCGTCATCCTGTCTGTCCATATGTCGGAATATGAATATGCCTGGGAGTTACAAGCAAACAAACGTTTAAATGCTTTACAGGAAGGCTTGATCCAATTTTGTGGCCTGGTACAATATTCCTTCGTTATTCGGGTCAAAAACAACTCATTGTTGATGGAAAATATTCTTAAAAATCTGTGTTTTCAGGTTAGAGTACCAGGTCGTGAGAACGCTCTCTTGGACAGACAACTGTATTTCATTTCTGTATTCCATCCATCCATTTTCTTAGCCGCTTATCCTCATGAGGGTCCGCAGGAGTGCTGGAGCCAATCCAACCCAGCTGTCGGCGGGTAGCAGGTGGGGTACACCCTGAACTGCCAGCCAATCCCAGGACACAACGACTTTGTCTGTTTGTCTCGATGTGCCCTGCGATTGGCTGGCAACCAGTTCAGGGTGTACCCCGCCCCCTGCCCGTTGACAGCTGGGATAGGCTCCGGCACTCCCCATGAACTTTGTGAGGATAAGCGGATAAGAAAATGGATGGTTGGATATTTTAGGATTTACTTTTCATGACTCTTACTACATAGTATTGAGGTTTAACTCGTCTTATTTTATGCATTAATTTGAGATTAAGATTTGATTTGGTTAAATCCATCCATTTTCTTAGCTGCTTATCCTCACGTGGCTCATGGGGAGTGCCGGAGCCTATCCCAACTGTCAACGGGCAGGAGGCGGGGTACACCCTGAACTGGTTCCCAGCCAATCGTAGGGCACATTGAGACAAACAGCCGCACTCACAATCACACCTATGGGCAATTTTAGAGTGTCCAATTAATGTTGGATGTTTTTGGGATGTGGGAGGAAACCAGAGTGCCTGGAGGAAACCCACGGAGATAGGGGGAGAACATGCAAACACAGACAGGTCCCGGATCGAACCCGGGACCTCAGAAGTGTGAGGCCAATGCTTTCCAGCAGCTCCACCGTGCTGCCATTCAAATAAATTTCAATGAAATTACTTAATTTCCACCCAAGTGGCAATTTTGAAGGGAAAATCCCACACAGTCAATATTTTTGCACAGTCTAAAGGACGCGTAGCCGAAATTGAACGTGAAGTCAGCCAAAGGTAATTCACACAAATGAGCTTCAGCGGGAAGAGCACGCATAGGCATGCAGGACAGATGGCCCACACGAAAGCGTGAAGCTTTTCGTCCACGCCACGGAAAGCGAGCAAAGTTTAACGATCCTTTCCAGGGTTTGCCATAAAACAAGGCCACGGACGGGAGGGCCGGTTCATCGCCGCTTGCGTCTTTAACCCTAGTCCGATTTGTGACTGCTTAAAAATACACAAACTATTTTCATTTGTGGCTTTGTTTCTTCCTTTAGATTTATGACACTTATTATAACTTCACTGTACATAATTTCCTGCATTTTTTTTTTATATAAATGATAAATAGAAAACATAATATCCTTTAATTGCACCCCAATCGCATTAGAATCTGCATTCACGCTACACTGCGGTGACTAAGACTGTTCTGGAAGGATTGTTGCTTCCAGTAATTACAGCTGAGTGATGTGTTGTCTGTTTCTCCAGGGCTGGTGAGCAAATTCTGGAAATGAACTTACACATATTTATGTATGTGGTTACCACGTACAAAACGATCAGATAACGTGAATGCGCGCACAATGCTGAAGCCGAATTTTCGACCGAGGGAACAACTGTCACTTCCCTGAAATGATCTGAGACGCAAAAACAAAAATCACATCTGCGGTAGTTCCACCATTGAAACTGTCAATTTTAAAACAAACGCAAAAAGAAACCCGCTCGCCGTGATAACAATAATCTTCTGGTAAAGATTTTCAGATTTGTGGGTGGCAGGGACCACAGGTTTATTTCTACTCAGGGCCGTAAAGTTAAAGTAGGATGCGACTCTTCCACCAAAACACCCACAAAAATGTGCTCAACGTGGTTTAACGTGAACAATAAAGCGGCCAACCTTTTATTTCTTCGTCCTTGATTGTTTTTTATTTTTTTTTTTTTACCCCTTTCGTTTTCTGACCAAAAGGTTTCAATGCCCGGGAATCAATAGTCATGTTTCCATACTAGCCGCACTCTTTCTGGTGCAATATTCGTGATGTACAGTAATCGTAACAGAAACTGAAAGGCTGGGGAAATATTACCCAATATATTCTGGTAAGGTTACATTTTCTGCTCCGTGTGGGTAAAAACACTCAGAAACTATACAGTAAGCGCTCACCTACACAATGATTATGACGCTGTCTGGTACCGTATCATTAGTCATACGGAAAAATGCATTTTGAATCCATCATTAGGTGTTTATTGTTTGGTTCTTCTTGCTATTTCACAACTATTTTTGAAGGCTGGAAATGCTGAACAGTTTTGTTTTTTTTCCACATCTGGCTGTTCAAGAATTCATATGGTTGGGTTGGCTGATCACTCTCTGGGGGAGACTTTTCATAAATCACGGCCATCAATTGCCATAAAGAATGGCGAGAGATACGTTGGAAAAACAAATAAGCTCACGTTGTACGGCGGGCTAAAAGGGCTTTTATTTCAGGCGACCACAAAACTGACACATTTCACGCAGCATACTAAAAATATAGTTTGCTTCTGTGTGTGTGTGTGTGTGTGTGTGTGTGTGCGTGTGCACGAGCGCACCCGCGTGCACATCTCTGCTGTGTCTGTTTTGTTAAAAAAAAAAAAAAAAAAAAAAAACGCCCAACCCTGAGCTCACATGAAACTTGAGGTGGAGGGAGGGACATCCGGGAACATAGCGAGTGGAAACTCCTCCCACCCTCGAGGAGGAGTTTCGGAGACAAGTCATAAAAAGTGCAGCAGACCAAGTGGATCGCAACGCACTCGGCTCTGGACACAAGTATTGAAGAGTGAACAGCGGATCTGAGTGGACTCTGCCGGCCTAAAGGGTACCAGCATGTCTGAAGTACATGACAATATTTTCACAAAGGTGAGTCAGTGGCGACCCGTATTTTGGAATTTTTCCGTAAGTGGCGTCCTTAGGAAGTTGCCTTGTGTATTACCAAACCAGTGGTGTGACAGTAAACACACTTGAGTTTTGTTTGACGACCCAACCAAGAGGCTTTGGCTGTGTTTAAATTGTTGTTGTTTTACTTAAAAATACACAATTCAGTCAGTACTTTCTGCCCGAATCCGTTTCAAACGTATTCTACTGATGTGTGATACGAGTTACTGTCGTATTTTGCTGTAGAAAGTCTGCCTCGAGCTTTAGCGCACGTATTTTAACCCGTCAATCCTTCTTGCAACAGAACCTTTTGAATCTGGCCCTGGATGATGCCTTCCTCCCGAGACCGTCTCAGCTGAAAGTCCCAGGACATGGTCGGCTGAACCGGTCTTCCTCGTTCTTCTCGCCCTCTTCCCCTCCTCCCTCCTCCAATCTCAGTTTCAGCACTGAGCATATCGACGACGATGACAGCGGCGGCTCGCTGTGGTCATCAAACATCTGGAGTCATCCCCCCGGACTCCAATCAAAAGCGTCCGGCCTTCAGGTACGCTCCATGAGCCTGACTGAGTCCAGCATCTCCCCGCTCTCCTCCTTTGGACAATTCAAGAACCTGGAAGCGTTTCCCTCCGGACCCGTCACGACTGTGGCTCCTCCACCGGGGTTCCCTCCCGCAGCCAACCTGCCCGCCCAGCTGCCACCCATGCTGTCCTCCAACCGCTACAAAACTGAGCTCTGCCGTGGCTTCCAGGAGACAGGCAGCTGTAAATATGGCAGCAAGTGCCAGTTCGCCCACGGTGAAGCGGAGTTGCGTGGAATGTATCGCCACCCCAAGTACAAGACGGAGCCTTGCAGAACCTTCTACAACTTCGGGTACTGCCCATATGGTTCTCGCTGCCACTTCATCCACGAGGAAAAAATCAGTGAAGGCCAACTAACATCTGGCAAGTTCCAAACTCGACGCCAGCCAACTCCCAACGCGGCCGACGCTCAGAATCCCCGCCACCAACTCCGCCAGAGCGTCAGCTTTGCAGGGTTCCTCGGCTCGTCACGGACCTCCCCTCCACCGTCGTTCCCCACATCCTTCACTGATCCAAATCTGGGCTTCAGCAGGGCTGCTTCTGTGTCTCCGCCTCCAGCGGATCTGATGTCCCCAGTGTTTGGCGACTCCCTCACACGGGAAGTAGCAGCATTCCAGTTTGGCACCCATCAAAGCCGTGCCAGCTCCGGAGACATCCACAACATTCCTCTCATAGTGGAACCAAAAGCCTCGCGCTGCATGTGCGGCCACGGGAATGACTTCTCTGCTTTGCACGGCAACAACGGCAGAGGCTTTGCCAAGATGGCGGAAGGGAACCAACGCGAGAGCAACGCCTTGTTTGCGGGTTCCGGCCATGGTGGATCAATGAAGCATGCTAGTCTCCAGCGTTTCTCCTCAGAGGACTCCCTAGAAGACAGCTACAGCAGCAGCAGCGGAGGTTCCAGCGGGTCTGAGTCTCCAACCTTCGACGGATCGGCCACCAAGAGGCTCACCGTATTTGAACGCCTGTCCTTGTCCGACTAAGGGAAACCGCATAAGAGAACTGTGTCTGTCTCGTCTTTCTTCACAACCAGAACTGATCAGGACAAGTCATCTTCCGGTGACACAATAACACTTAACGTTCTTAATTCGCGCTTGTCAAATCCGAAACCGTCTCGGACAAAGAGATCACTGTAGCGATACGACCGCAAATCGTCGTTACAAGCGTAGCAAATCAGACCTTTTGTGCGGTCTTCCGGCGATTGTGACCGGACCAGCGGTTTTTGGCCCGTTTTGCCAATTTACACCTGCAGTGATCAAAATGGCAAAAGTCTGTTGTAATCGTGCCTGAAAACATTCTCCCTGCCTCCCAGGCTAGTGCTCCTCAGTGCCAAGAACAGTATGTTTGATCCCGTGGCCTTCGTGAGGAAGACCTCACGTGTGGAATTGATCTGTGACATGCACTTTATAGCAAATTTGAGAGGGAGAAAAGAAAAAACTGCCTCCCGGTAGCATTCAACCAAAGCTTTATACTTCACTCTGCTGTGTGTGTATGTGCGTCCGTGTGTGTGTGTGTGTGTGGGCCAGCGTGTTTGTGTGCGTAGCGACCAGGGGCGCGAGTGGATGCAAGATCAAAGTGTGCGACACAAAATGAGATGTCAAATGTAAATACGTGACCCACTTTTGAAACATTTTGTAATCTTTTGGCGCTTTTCTTAACGTCACCTCTTCTACGGTCCCCTGTTTGATCGACAGCCTGGTTCAGGGACTTCAACACAGTATTCCTTTTGGTCATTGGTTGCCTCGCATTGTTTAACTTAAAAGTAATATATTTATTGTCGTATTTATTTTCTGTTTAAATGGAGAAAAAAAATGTATTTTGTACTTTATTTATGAAGAATTATTCCAAGGTCTGTGAAATACCAATGTGAGAAAAGGGAGTTAAAAAAGAGAATCTTATATTTTTAATTGTCCAAAAGTGTCAAATAAATTTCTGAATAAGTACATGGACTGGTGTTCTTTGTCTCCTTAGTTGTTCTTACATAAGATCCATCCATCCGTTTTCTTCGCTGCTTATCCTCAAGAGGATCGCGGAGAGTCCTGGAGCCTGTCTCAGCTGTCACCGGGCAGCAGGCCGGTTACACCCTGAACTGATTGCCAGCCAATCGCAGGGCACATAGAGACAAACAGTCACACTCACAATCACACCTATGGGCAATTTAGAGTGTCCAATTAATTTCGCATGTTTTTGGGATGTGGGAGGAAACCGGAGTGCCCGGAGAAAACCCACGCAGGCACGGGGGAGAACATGCAAACTCCACACAGGCGGGTCCGGGATTGAACCCGGGACCTCAAAAGTGTGAGGTCAACGCTTTACCAGCTGCTCCACCGTGCCACCTCTTTCATAAGATCCCACAAGAAATATGAAAGACTGAGTACACACGAAAGGAAGCACTGTGAAAAGTTGCGCTAGAGGAAATGAAGATTTGAAAATTTCCATGAGTGCATCTGCTGCACGATTGGAAGTAAATATGTGCCACTGGGATTTGAATAAAAATGCCATTCGTATGTGACGTCATGTGACTGAGAAAGTGTAACTGGATTGGCTGGTTGTTCGTGAATTTCAGACAGCGAATTGTAGCCAGTTGAATCTCAGGAGATTGAAAATATTGTGTTAGGTTGAATTTTTTTACATGGCGAATTTGTCAATTTGGACTTATCATGATCCTACTGACTTCGTCCATCCATCTATCCATCCATCCATCCATTTTGTTTTCCGCTTATCCTCACAAGGGTTGCAGGAAGTGCTACTTTTACCGCCGGATGATTTGGTCCTGGTCGTGACGACCTCTAACAAGCCTGATGTAAACGCATTAAAATAACAGTAACTGCTGTGGTACTCCCTGTTACCAATGGTTATAGGACCACACTTTTCATTATTATTAACATTTATTATATTTTAGGATTTTTATTATTGGCGGTATGGTGGATCAACTGGTAAAGCGTTGGCCTCACAGTTCTGAGGTCCCAGGGTTCAATCCTGGCCCCGCCTGTGTGGAGTTTGCATGTTCTCCCCCTGCTTGCGTGGGTTTTCTCCGGGCACTCCGGTTTCCTCCCACATCCCAAAAACACACAACATTTATTGGACCCTCTAAATTGCCCTTAGCTATGATTGTAAGTGCGACTGTCTTTATGTGCCCTGCGATTGGCTGGCTACCAGTTCAGGGTGTACCCCGCCTCTTGCCTCTTGACAGCTGGGATAGGTTCCAGCACTCACTGCAACCCTTGTGAGGATAAGTGGTTAAGAAAATGGATGGATGGAACTTTATTATTTTTTTTCTTGACTCTTACTACATAGTAATAGGGGTCTGAGGTTTAACATGTTATTTTCTGCATGAATTTCAGGCTAAAATTTGGTTTGGTTAAATCCATCCATTTTCTTAGCCACTTATCCTCACAAGGGTTGCGGGGAGTGCTGGAGCCAATCCCAGCTGTCAACGGGCAGGAGGCGGGGTACACCCTGAACTGGTTTCCAGCCAAAGGCAGGGCACATAAAGACAAACAGCCGCACTCACAATCACACCTATTCAATTTGATTAATAAATAAATATCAATTGTCCAATTCATGTTGCACGTTTTTTGGGATGTGGGAGGAAACCGGAGTGCCCGGAGAGAACCTACGCAGGCACAGGGAGATCATGCAAACTCCACACAGGTGGGTCCGGGATTGAACCCGGGACACCTCAGAACTGTGAGGCCATCGCTTTACCAGTTGAGCCACCTAACCACCCTACTGACTTTAGATATTCATAAAATAAAGGTTACAAGCATGCACTATAGGAACAAGTAACCAGTAAACACTGTTACTGACTCTTATTAAATTGACAAATAGAACGATTAGTCACGCAACTAAAAGCTTTTAATATACAGTATTATTTGTATACCAACAGTGTACATAAAGCACTATTGCAATTCCAGAAGTATTCAAAGTCAACAATGCTGATCGTATAATTTCATTTCATCTTAAGATCACTCATTAAAATTGAAAATGGAGTTACGACCCAGTTCCACCGCACAACGCTCGGCTCTGCTTGCCTTGGTTCAGAACAGTAAGTTTTCATATCGTAGAACCAAATCGAAATCATTAATGAATGGAGCTGTGGCAAAAAAAAAAAAAAAAAATGCAGGCGAAAACGGAACAAGAGTCCAGAATTCATCGCGAACATAGCGCCGTTATTTTGCTTCGCTTGCTTTTCAACCACATGAATCAGTGCGCCTCTCTCCGACCGGAATTGCCATCATCAGCATCTATTATGTTTCAAGGCTTCGTGTTGAAATTTCATGAAAATGCAGTGTTGAAATTTCCGCTTAAAACTCCCACTTTGACCTCGCATTGAGCAAGCGGTCTCCAAAGCAAAGAAAACCCCATCTGATATTGTCAAAGCGACGCGCTCTTTGTAAAGCACGGCTTACAGCCCGTTGAAAAATATCACTGTGTTTCGACATATTTTGAAATAACACTTCTTAGAAAGTTTGAAAAAAATATACATACAAAATTAGAAATTCCCAAACGTGCAAGAGATTTGATTTGAATATAGGCATGTAAGATTTCGTTGACAAAAACAAGCCTTGGTGGTTCTATTAGTATTGTTTGTGTACCATCTATAATAATATTTTCTTTTTTTTTTGTAAAGTTAACTTCAGAATGTCCTCCAAGATGAATAAAAATAAGAATTTGTGCAGAATTTACTCCAGTTCTGTCAAGAATCTAGGGGTGAGGTACAGTACTTTCCGAAAAAGTGGAAAATTATAAAATATAAAAGTGCATTTGCGATCAAGTCGGCCCCAAATTATTAATAATCTGATCACATTTTAAGTTCAATTAAAATTAATTTGGTTATTATGTTTGTATAACGTGGCAAAGCATGGCAAAAATATTTATAGAAAATATTTAGGTTTTGTACATTTTGAAAATTGGAAAATCTGGAATCTTGTATAAATTATTTAACAAATAAATAAAAGGAAACTATTAATAACAGCCAGTCCTTTCTCCGAACAGTACACGATGAGCACTAAAGTATAATAATTAGTCATTTAGAGCAAAATTATTGAAGTTGTGATCATCACTTTTAACTTTAACTGCAGAGTCTAATCGACCAAAAACTAACATACAGTGTGTGACGTTTTCACCATATGCCGAATTAAAATATGAATCTACACAAGGGGTGATTATTCCCACAGAGGAAATTTGATTTCTATTTTTTTTTAAACTGCCAACACGAGGTCGCGGTCGTACTACAGCTCGACCCCGAGCTAAGAAACATCCAGAATCCTGCGGGTCGATCTGGGCCAAGGGTCCTACTGTGCATTGTCTTTACCAAAAAGTAAACCCCGTTCAACACTGGAACGAAGGCAGGATGTGTCGCCATGACAACAAACAATGTGTAGGCCGCAATGTGTAAACACTGAAGGCGAAAAGAATGGACGGGAGAGTGTGTGTGTGTGTGTGTGTGTGTGTGTGTCCACATATGTAACCTAACAGCCGGTAGAATAGTTCAGTTCACCAAACTGTTAGTAAAAGAGGAAGCCATGTTTTAAGACTTCATGCCTTTTGAAAATATGAAAGTCGATCTGAAGAATGTACATCTCAGAGAGTGATTTCATTTTATTTTTTTTTGTTCTGTTCTTCACTCACTTCACTCTGTACTAAATTACATATTTTGCCGACTGTATATTCCTTTCTTGCTCCACACCGGCTCATCTAAATGGTGCGCCTTATCGTCAACACAGTGCAAAGATTACCAACAGCTGCTCGGGGATGGGGGGGGGGGGGCTGTTAATGATCAACCACTAAGCTGTTACCCTCAGAACCTTTCACCCGTGTCAGCTGAGACTGCACGAATGCACGTACACACGTACACAAGCACACGCCCGACATTCATTTTAAGACTGGGTAGGGATGAAAGTACAATAGATGCACAAATAGAAATGAATGCAACGTCTCACACAAAGGAAACAAAAAAAAATAACATGTACTGACGATAAAAGCATCGGTGATTTAACTTTAAAGGTCTACGATCATGAAATGCATGATTTTTAGTATGTTATTAATGAAAAAATGGCAGCCGGTATGGACCCGTCCGTTTTTTCACCGCAAAACATGATTTTGACGTATGTGGCTTTTTGTAACTCCTGCCATGAAAATCCTCTCGAGTGATGCTATTTCGAGACGAAGCAGGAAGTGACGTACAGGGCAGTAGCGCACTCAAGCGGTCTCGTCTGTTTATACTAGTTTTACCTGCCGGAAGGTAGCTCGTTGTTCCTTCGTGTTAGCCAAAATGCCGGCTCGTTGTATTGATGGATATTGCCCAAATGCTCAGGAGGATGGATTCACTCTTCATACTTTTCCAAAAGACCCGGTCCGTCATGAAAAATGGATTGGACAGGTGCAAAGGACGAGAGCTTCGTGGGTTCCAAATGACAGGTAGGTGTGTATACAGCTAGTAAAAAAAAAAAACAATAGTTGGGCGGGGTACGTAATCCGTAAGTCAGGGGTACTAAATGTGTCAATGTGCGCATTGGAAGGCTTCCGTGGAGCAGCCGCTGAAGGACGGCCTCCGCAGTTCCTTGTGGATCGCCACCGGCCTTGTCAACACAGTTTCTGCCGGGGTGGCTCATCTCTGCCGCGGAGGTGGATCAGATGGGGAGGCGGTTTGGCCGCAGGCAGTTTGGCCGTGATCCACATATCATCTAAATATGGCTCAAAACGATAGGGTAATATTGCCCCGGTCACTTCACTCGGTTGTGAGATGTTCTCTTCTTCGAAAAAAGCTTCCGTGTCAGAAGGGCCGTGTTCGTCTCCCATAGTCCGTGGCACAGCGTGTTTTCAACGTCGGTGTGACATCACACACAGAAGATGCAGCCAATATGGCTTCCACTTGAATGTCAAATGAGATTTCCGCAACTTTGCTTATGGATGACGCGCGCCCCGCTCATATTTATTTTTTCATATAGACATTGAAGTGAATAACGTTCTATGTATTTTTCATGACAATATCTATTTTATAATGTTCATAGGCACGACACTCGGGCTTTAAAATGGTGTTCATAGTCAAGAGGCAAATCCGAGGGAGCGGTAACAGTTTCGAGCTCACCTCCACTGTGGTGTCAGAAACTATCACTATGACTTGACAAGGGGGATTAGAGGTACAAGGAGGGGAGATTAGAAATGGTGAAAGTGTTCCAACTCCTCGGGGAAAAAAAAAAAAAAAAAGCACTGGAGCGCAGAAGAGCACGGCTTTGTGCGTGCCACCAGGTGAGAGTCCCTCTCAGGAATTCTGCTCCAGTTTTACCACCTGCGGCAATGACAAACCGGGCTAGGACGTGCAAATCTTCGGGCCTGTGTGTGCCTGTGTGTGTTTATTTATTTATTCGTTGTAGTTAATAATCTTCCAGCTCTAACACTCCCCCCTTCCAAACATCGTCACAGTTTCGGGATTAAGCCTAAATGGTTGAGTAATCGTTGAACGTCTGCTGCCGTCAACTCTTCAGACAATGACAAAAGACGTTATGTAACTTGTGCTTTGCTAACTAGGTTACCTCCCATTACTCGACGTTGAATAAAAGAATCATGTTTATTGCTTCCATGACATAGAAATGGCCACTTTGCACTTTGGATCATTCCCTTTACTGCATCTTTATACAACCTCTACATCTCAATAAAACATGTTTCCATTAGGTTTTTTTTTTTTTTTTTTTTGCTTCTCTCAAGACTTTAGTTGAATTTTTAACGAGTTGAATTTTGCCTCCATTTTAATCTAAAGCAAAGAAAATTTATTTGCATAGCGCATTTCATACACGAGGTAACTCAATGTGCTTTACATGATGAAAGGCATTTGAAAACATAGAGAGAAAACATTTAAAATGGGATAAAAACTAAAAATGACAAACAAAATATTTACAAAAAAATTAAAAACGCATACAGTGAAAGTAATGTGATCAAAAAGCGGATATATTATAAAAAGCACGAGCTTTCAACCTGGATTTAAAAACATTCCCACTTGGGTTGACCTCACCTCTGTCGGCAACTTCTTCCATTTCTGTGCAGGGTAATCGCTAAATGCTGCTTCACCATGTTTGCTTTGGACTCTGCGCTCCACTATTTGACCTGAGTCAGTCGATGGGTTTGTATTCGTAAGCATTTCTTTCATGAATCAGGACCTAAATCATTTAGTGATTTATAGACCAGTAGCAGAACTTTAGAATCTATTCTAAAGCTGACTGCAAGCCAGTGCAAGGACTTTAGGATTGGAGTTATATGCTTTGACGACATTGTTTTGGTAAGAACGCGAGCTGCAGCTGTTTAATACTCTTTTTTTTTTTTGGGAGTCCAGTCAGAAGACCATTACAATAGTCAAGTCTACTTGAGATAAAAGCATGGATGAACTTTTCCTGGCCTGCTTGACAGATACAAGACTTCACTCTAGATATGTTCTTCAGATGGTGGAAGGCAGTTTTTGTGATTGATTTGATATGATTGTTGAAAGTCTGGTCAGAATCAATCAGAACACCAAGGTTTCGGACTTGGTCTTTGGTTTTTAAAGATAGAGAATCCAGGTGTCTACTAACAGTAATTCTCTTTTCTTTATTGTCTCAGTTTTGTTGTGATTCAGTTGAAGAAAATTTTGGCTCATCCAGTGATTTGATTTAGAAAGTGGCACAACACCTCAATTGAACTGTCGTCATCTGGAGACAGAGCTAAATATAACTATGTGTCATCTGCATAGCTATGGCAGTCAAAATTAAAGTTTTGAAGAATTTGACCCAATATACAGGCTGGACAGGAGAGGTCCAAGAACTTAATGCAGTCTTGTAAATGCAACTTGTTTCAGATACTGTATGTATGACGTACAATCAGTTTGATTAAACGGTAACTATTCAAATCAGTTCATTGCAATTCCGTATTTCTATTGGCAAGCGCCGAGCAAGCCTTTTTGGATCGCTCGGTTGTGCATAGGTCTTTTGAAAAGCCCCCTTTTGCCTAAATGCCTACTTATTTGGATGACGAAGATGATGGAGAAGCGAGCTAAAATTAATAAAACATTCAAAAGAAAGTGCTATGTCAACAAGTTCGACTGGTGGGGAAGGAAGGAGGAAATATTTGAGAAGTGACATCAGAGCAGCAGCAGCAGCAGAGTGGAAGTGCGATCCTTTTTTAGCCATGTTCGCTCCCTCCGCCACATTCCTCGCCACAGGCCCGAGCTCGCCCCGCCTCGCGCTCGCTTCCCCTCCGACCTCACTTCTGCGCCAGGCCCGCTGCTGTGACGCAAACACGGGGAACAGTGGGAGGAGACTTCGGGCGGGGAGGGCGGTCCAGTGTGGGTTGGTGTGGGGGGGGGGTTATGCTGGGTGGGGTTGCGTGAAGGGAAAGGCAGTAAAAATCCCTGAACTCTCCCTTGTTGACGGCTTCACTTTTTTTTTTTTTCTTTGTAGAGCTTCAACGCTCACCCAGCGGTGCAATTTGTAAGCTTAAAAGCCAATCTGAAGCTTTTTATTCTTTTATATCCTGAGGTGAGCCGTCAATTTTAGAAAAGGCAGATCTGCTGGACGTCAACTGCTAACCCAGAGTTCCGACCAAAATTGTCGTATTTGTTCCATGAACTTAAAGGGGAAGGCCACTCATTGAAAATAACAATGTATCAAATAGGTCATGTCACTGGAACTGGAACTTTAACAAAGATTTTCATCAGATAGCATTTAAGGTTGTTTATATCGGCAATTTTGAATGTTCCCGGTCGCTGACATTTTGGGAGTTCCTACACAATTATTGTCAGCGCTGATTTCTCTGATTTATCCTCATCTGATAAAGAAAGAGCAGTATCGGTTGATCGGAAAACGGATGAATACGTCCATACAGATTTGAACCTGCGGCTGTAAATAATGTTGAACATTCGGATGGTTCTTCGAATGGGAATGACGCGGAGTCTGATGAACGACCTCTGGCGGCAGGTCGCATGCCGAGCTTCGGCGGCGGTGGATGCTGTTAGCCGAGCTTCGGCAGTCGGGGAGGCCGTTAAGAGAGCTTCAGCGGCGGAGGCCGGTAGCAGAGCTTCGGCGGCCAGGGAGGCCGCGAGCCGAGCTTCGGCAGCGGTGGGTGCCGCTAGCGGAGCTTCAGCGGCGGCGGAGCTTGTTCGTCAGACTCCGCGTCATTCCCCTCCGAAGAACCATCCGAATATTCAACATTATTTACAGCCACAGGTTAAAATCTGTATGGACGCATTCCTCCGTCTTGCCGATCAACCGATAGTTCTATTTCTTCATCAGATGAGGATAAATCAAAGAAATCACCACTGACAATAACTGTGTAGGAATGTAACATGATAGGTCACATCCACTCATGTGACTCCCAAAATGTTAGCGACCGAGAACATTCAAAATTGCCGATATAAGCAACCTGAAAAGATATCTGATGAAAATCTTTATTTTAAAGTTACATTACCAATGACATGACTTATTTGATACATTTTTATTTTCAATGAGTGGACTTCCCCTTTGAATTAATTGATTCCCACGTTTATCCTCTTGCATTGCTTTCAGTGCGTGTATATTGATTTTGGATTATTTTGCCCAATGAGATTCCTTCCTCAGCCTTCAGAATAAGTACTGCTGTCCAATGTAATTTAAACTATATTAGTAGCAGCAATTCTTTATGAGAATTGAAATTTACTTGAGAGTGTCCGATAGGTGGTTAATAGCAAAGTTTGGCATTTTCCCGCTGTTTGGTTGGTTGTTTAGAGCAACCAACGTTCAACTAGCAGAAAAACGTTTGTAGTGATCGGCACAAAATTCAATTAATAACCATCATTTCTGGTGAGATGCATTTGATGCAATTGTTTGATGTTTTTGTCGTGTTACTGGATAAACATTGCTACTGATGTGCGCCGGGTGATGTACGGTGCACAGTTGCAATCTGATATATTGCATTTTTGTACAGTGTTGGTGGTTTCTACGTTTGTGAAATGATAGTCGGTCGGGTAAGTCCCCCCCCCATGAGGGCCAGGTATTAAATGCACATTTCTCGACTAATCAAGCCTAGCTGCTTGTGTCCTGCTTGTGATTTTTGCAGAACGGGAAGTGAATCTAGATGAGTCAGTGCAAACAGTGTTGAAACCATAACAGTATCCGATGTACTTTGCTGGTCTGTCTGTGGCTAGCTTTCCTCAGGGCTGTTTTAAATAAGATATTTATTTCACTTTTATCATGAGTCTCATATTCTTCCATCAAAATGAGCAAAGGATAAGGGGCCGATCCCAATTCTACACTTAAGTCCTTCACCTTTGTCTTTTCCCCTTTGCCCTTCTCTAGGAAATGGGACAACACATAATTCCTCACCAGCAGGGGGCGCTGGCTGTGTCGTTGAAAAAAAAAATATTGAAATTTATTGTCATTGTCACGGGAACAATGAATATTAGTTAGGCATCTCATAATTTGCAGTGTTAAGGAAAAAAAATATCCAAGAGTTACTGACATTTGGGAATATTTCTGGATTTTGCCATGGCAGTAGTCAATCCAGCGTCTGCAGTGATGCAGACTTTGTATCGGTCCATGGTGGTGAAGAGGGAGCTAAGTCGAAAGGCGAAGTTCTCAATTTACCAGTCGATCTACGTTCCTCCCCTCACCTATGGGCACGAGCTGTGGGTCGTGACCGAAAGAACAAGATCCCGGATACAAGCGGCCGAAATGAGTTTCCTCTGCAGGGTGTACGGGCTCTCCCTTAGAGATAGGGTGAGAAGCTCGGTCATCTGGGAGGGGCTCAGTGTCAAGCCGCTGCTCCTCCGCATTGAGAGGAACCAGATGAGGTGGCTGATCTGGAAGCCTCCCAGATACCTCCCTGGTGAGGTGTTCCAGGCATGCCCCACCGGAAGGAGACCCCGGGGACAACCCAGGACACGCTGGAGAGACTGTCTCTCGGTTGGCCTGGGAACGCCTCGGGATCCCACTGGAAGAGCTGGAAGAAGTGGCCGGGGAAAGGGAAGTCTGGGTTTCCCTGCTGAAACTACTTCCCCCATGACCCAACCCAGAGAAGTGGTAGAAAATGGATAGATGGATTGATGGCAGTAGTCAATCTATGCATTTTTTGTACCAATTATCCTCACTGGGTTCGTGAGCATGCTGGAGACTATCCCAGCAATTTTCCGACAAGAGGCAGCATACGCCCAAAACAATCACATGACACACATAAACAAACATCACGTTCACACCTACAGGCAACTTCAAGTCTTCAATCAACCTACTATGCATGTTTTGGAGATGTGAAGGGGAAACCGGAGTAGCCGGAGAAAACCCACGCAGGAAGGAGGAGAACATGCAAACTCCACATAAACCGTAATTATTTTATATTATATATTATGCATGAGCTACACACACATACACACACAGATGCAGGATTGATTTCCACGATACTGTAGCCAAAGGAGCAATCTTAAAAAGAAGTGGTTGTGTTAGTGGTTTGCATACTTTTGTAGGTTCATAGCCTCTCACTGGTGGACGTGCATCCCCAGCGTTAACAAGCATTCCTGATTTCCCCGCAATGGAATTTTAACAACTATCAACTGATACCTGATGATGTTTTTTTTGACTGGATTTAATGGACTTGTCTACACTTGAATACAATTCCACATTCCTCCCTTTTGAAATCATCCAATAATCTATTTTTTTTGAGCTGCTTATAAACAAAACGGTCGCGCGATTGTAAGAAAGTCGCATAGCTGTAAAAGAAGTGATCAATGTTCTCTCTGGTCTGATCAGTCACAAGCAGGGTGTTGAGCAGCAAAAGAATGTCCCTTCAGGCGGTTTCACATCTGTTTCTCTTATTAAAGTCGATCTTTCACAATGGGCCCATACATGTTCACTGCACACTTCCTGTTCCCCCTCACACTCCGTGCATGCTTCTCCTTTTAGACTTTACACTTCCTGTTTTTATGTACTTTTCGTAACTCGGTATGAAAATAAATTATCCCCGTGTTAGTGTGTTTATTGCGAACAGATGTGTGAGCGCGCACATGGGAACACGGCGTTCTGCGCTGAAGACAAAATAACTCATTCAATACAAAATAAGCAGATATCATCTTATTACAAAATGTAATCAATCAAAGGGAGACTGATTGTGCAGCTCTGCGGACACGGAGGTTTCACACAATGAAGCTTCGCAGTTTTTAAGTTGTTAAATTACATTATACTCTCATAATTCTACTCTTAGCCAATGTTATGTTGCATCACATTCATTTGACGTTTCCGGCCTTGATTTAATTTTACAAATGTGCTTGCTCCATTACTTTGTTATTAATTTATGTTACGCATTACCACGTGGGGAAGCATTAATTTGTGGTGTGAAATCATTCCCCCTGACTCCAAAAAAATAAAAATGTGGTTTTGATAACAGCCCTGTGTCTCTCTAAACTTCACATATTGTGCCTGGGAATATAAAGTTAATACTGTATCATAGTTAACAATTCAAATGACACACTTTTAAAAAGACATCTAATGGTTCAATGGACCTTTCCGACATGTCAATCACTCGTACAGTAATAGCCAATCAGATAGCCGCATTGTCTTAACCCCTGGCTTGACACGCCCCTGCCGCCATGTAGTCCCACAAGCAATCCTTGGTGTCAGTAGCGTGCGCTTGGAAAAGTTAATGTTACGAAGAAAATGGTCGTCAGATGCGCTTGGGGAACGTGCAATTCTGATGAAAGATATCCTGCTAGGTTAGGAGGGGCCCGCTTGATTCATTTTCCAAAGCCTAAAATACAGTTGACGAAGTGTCTACGATGGATTAAGGCTCGCGGAAGAGCCCACGTACAACTAAATGTGAATAATATCAACAAACCCAAGGCTGTATGTTCGAAGGTAAGTGAGAGAGAGGTATCTCTATCTAGCTACCTAAATTATTATTAGTGCAGTTTATACATTGCAGGAGAACAACTTTCACTTTGTTAGTGTATCACTGACCTGCTGAATGAAGTGTGTCATGTTTTATGCCGAAGAGGTGGGTTAGTGATATTAAATGCGCGATGTCATGCAAGAGAAATGTCTATTTTCCCATTTGTATCACATCAGAATTTTAAGACAGAGCGCCGGGTTCCATTACGAGCCAAATCAAACTTTATCATCTGGTAACTATCGGTACTGACTAGTTAACCATTGTTCAAATGTAGAAAATCGAACCTAACTCACTTATAAAGACTACAATGGTATTACTCGTGATCTTTCCAAGTAAAAAGCACTCACCCTGCTTTACATGCGCAGTACGATTCGACTATTTTATCCTGTTGGATTTCAATATGAAGTTTGTAAGGTGTCGAACTTTTTGCATCGATCGCCAACGTTTCGCTATAACTCTGACATTGCGTCCTGCTCCGTCCAAAATCTGAATTCCGTGTACGTATCCTTGAGTGAAATAGTTGAGACCTCTCTGTAGAACTCTCTTGGACAAGTGTGATGCATTTGGCAAAAAACATACCCTAATATTATCTGGTATACGCGATAGAGAATCGACTTCAAACCTGTGCTGTTCAGTCGCCATTTTGGGAGTTTGTGGGACATGGCAAATGTAGCTAAGTGGGAGGCGGAGCTTAAGATCACCAGTCAGAAAGGTCCATTGAAGAGAATATTGTTAATGTTACTTAACAAATCTTTTTGTTAGGGCTCCAAAACCTAAAATCTGCTACCGGTTTTATTCTGTAATTTGAATGAGAGGAAAGATGTTTTTTTTTTTTTCTAATTCCAAACATATTCATTCATTCAAATGTATTATTTCTTCTACTGTGATGTACACATTATATTTTCATCTCAACGAAGCAAGACTGCTAAGAACATAGAAGCTCACCTGCTTCCTTTCAGAAAGTTGTTATTTTAGGTCCAACGCATGAGTATTTTTTTACGCTAAAATCGGCAACGAGCCGACGGCAGCCGAGCCAACTCATGACACAGCACACACGCCTTAACCCGGTGGACAATAGATCCCTCTGTTACGGATCACTCACACGTATGCACATAACACGCAGGGCTATGTTTAAACAGGTGGGCTGAAAATGGAGTGGTTAGAGGTCCGTGTGTGTGTGTATGCGCAGTTAATAGGAGAAAAGGAATGACTATTGAGTACGTGTGTTCTTGGCGGTGATCCCAGGAATACAAAGTGACACCAGCGCGGTGCAGAGTACAGCAGAATTCCTTCTCGTGAAAATAAGCATCATGGAAAAGCGGAGGACAGCCACATGGGCCAACTTGCAGGCTTTACCTTGTCATACTCAATGGAAGGAAGCAGATTAGTCAGAAAGAAAAAAAAATAATCACATTAAGTTGCTTTTAGAGCGTTACCTTATGTGAGAAGGAAATGCATTTATTGTTCCATCAAGAGGATTAATTTATACCTCAAGATTATGTTTTTTTTTTCTCTTCCCCCAGAGGGTGCACAGCCACCTTGGTGACATTATGGTGGCTGGCTTGTGACGTGACATACGATGACATGCCGTAACTCCCGGCCTACAGATCGCACCTGGTTATAAGCCTCACCCAGTACATTTTTAAAGGAAATACCATTTGGTACATATATACGCCGCAGCTGTGTAAAAGCCGCAAGTGCCCACATTGAAACACAAGATATTTACACAGACGGTACACAGAGAGTTTAACGTTAGCGCCGCCACGCTAACAGGGCCGCTTAAAAAAAAAAAAAAAACATACCGGTAAAAATCACCGAGACACGGCAGTAACACGCTAGCGCAGCGCTAACAGGGGTGGACCGGTAAAAGTCAAGTTCTCGGCACATATATTCCGCCAGTCTCACTCTTATCTTTTCCACTCAAGTGCCCCCTTGCGGCCACTAGAAAAAAATGCTCAAATTAGTTGCATAAACCGCAGGGTTGAAAGCGTGTGAAAAAAGTCGCAGCTTATAGGCCTGAAATTACAGTAAATGTTTTTAGAAATCTGACTTAAGAAACAAGTTAGTGATCAGTTAAGGAAAAAAATTCATATCTCGCTCTGTCCCACCAATGTTCAAAATTGCTTCAAAATGTTCCAAAAGTAACAACAAGATTTCTGACCGACTTACTTCATTTTGTCCATAGAAAATCAATTTGCTATACTTTGCATTCATGGATGGATCCGTGAGAATGATTGACAGCTCCCTTTTGACCAATCGGTGAGCGTCATTTTCTGAACTCCGCCGATGCTGCCCACAGCCGCGATCCTTTACCCACAAACAAAGAGCGCGCATGGTTACTTTAAGCCTCTGAATTGCGAGTGTATAGTCCTGCTTATATCCAATTCGGAAACATGGTGCTTCGATGTGGCTGGGGAACGTGTAATGGAGACGAGCGCTATCCAGAGAGATTACTGGGAGGACATCTGATGCGCTTTCCCACCCCAAAGCGTAATTTAGATAAATGCAAACGGTGGATTAAGGCTTGTGGCCAACCTCTTGACTAGCTGAATACGTGAATACAAATATTTTGGGCCTACATTTACGTGTACAGTACGTACATTTAGACCCATAGAGGACATGCATACTGCCATCATTTATGTAAATTAATTATCCACTATGAACGTACATATAATTTCAAATTGACATTTTATGTCACGTAAAAATGCAAATTTACCCCGCTTTGCATGAACAATAGGCATCAGAAATCTTATTGCATTCGATGTCCAATATTAGTTTATGAGGTGCTTGATTCTTTCTATAAACTTTAACTGGCATTACCGTTTAGGAAACCTTGACATTATGAATATATCCCTGTTGAAAGTAATTCAGGCCTTTCCATAAACTCTTTGCTGATATTTTTGATACCATGGGCCCAAAGGAAACAGAAATACTATCGGGAAGTCGCTCTAATGAATGGCTCATAACATGCTTCGACCGCGCTGCGTCCGCCATTTTGGTCGGTAGCTTGGGGTGCATAGCAACAGTATCTAAGTAGGCGTGGCTTAGGTGCCCTGCGCTGATCCATCCATTGAAACATTACAAAGGTTCTATGGATCGTATGTTTCTCATAAGTTCCAGCATTTCTTATCTCTTGTTTGCTCAATATTGACTTGTTAAAAGGTCATCAGCATATTAATGTTTACCTTTGAGACTGCAGTTTTGTTGGTCGAAATTAAAGCATTCAAATTAAGAGAATGAAATTGTAATATGAACAAATGCGGAATGCTTAATACAAAATGTCTGTTCACAAATAAATGTTTACCTGGAGTAAACCTGAAGGGCACGTTTACCTGGAGTAAACAGCGTATCAGATCAGACCCAAGTGTTGTATTTACATATTTGATCATCAGCCAAGGCTATCATGGCAGACGTACTGTAGTCAATATTGGTCGTTTTTTATCCATCCATCCATATTCTTATCCTCACAAGGGTCGCAGGGAGTGCCGGAGCCTATCCCAGCTGTCAACGGGCAGGAGGCAAGGTACACCCTGAAGTGACCGCCAGCCAATCACAGCGAGACAAACAGCCACACTCACAATCACACCTAGGGGCAATTCAGAATGTCCAATTAACACTGCAAGTTTTTGGGTTGTGGGAGGAAACCGGAGTGCCTGGAGAAAACCCACGCAGGCAAAGGGAGAACTTGCAAACTCCAAACGCCCCTGTTTGGAGCAGTTGTAATTTCAACACTATCCGAGTTACTGGGTGAGAGGTGCGGCCTCCGTATCATTTTTGGACTTGAATTGTAGTGCCGCCATCCGGGTCATATTTCACGTGAAGTGTTTTCAGGTTTCATGACTTTTGCACTCAATTAGACCGCACTGTACTGCTCGTTGGTGATGTTGTACAGCTCTTTGTGTGTGAGCTAAATTACACGAAATCCCAGATCGACGGTTAGTTTATCATCTCTTCACCGTGGGATTTGTGAGCAAAATTCTTTCAGTTAGGGGGCTTTACAACTGAGTGTACAGTGCTTTGCTAACGGGCACATCAAAAGGCCCAACAGCAGACCATCTGCATAATTTGGTTCTGCTGTTGCTTGAATCTGCATTCATCTGGTGCCCTTGAGATAAATCAGCCCCAAAACACAATCCTCATGTTCTAAAAAGGCAAATTAATTTGGACAAACCATCAAATTAATCAACTAATTCACTCATCTCAATTATTCTTAGCTGCATTGGACAACTGAACAATTCCAGCTTTGTGAACACAGATTTGGGAAGCCTTGTTTATTATTTCCCCAATGCACGAAACAAGATCCGGAGAGACGTGGTTGAACAAGGTTGTTGTGAAATACTGTAATGTGATTGGAACCTGGCTTCAAACCGATAAAACAACTTTGGGATGAACGACACGGCGGCCTCTGACCTCACAAATGTCCCTTTGGACAAAAGCACGGAAACCCCCGCAGAAACACTTTCAAATCTTGCAGAAAGTCTCCCCAGTTAGAGTTGTAAAGTGCCATATCTGCTCTTGAGCTTTCCACTTCCTGGTGGTGTTATGGAAACGTGTCTCAAATGTTTTGGTTTTTTTTCATATAACACAGCGGTAAAAGTGGTTTGGAAATGACGACCAGTGGCAAAGAAATATTTTCTATATTGCTACACTTCACATGGGAAGTGGTTTTGCAGCGTGAGCTGGGTTGTAGGTACTGACGACTCAACTGAAAGAAAGAGGAAGCTGATGACGTGGGATAGTTGTTTGGCTTGGTGGTCAAAAAGTTATGTCAACAGGGAAGATAATATCAGGAGTTTTTTTATTGTTTACTCTTTTCTACTTACTAGCCACAAAATGAAGGGGAGTTATTGAACCTGCTGTTTTTTTACACACACAAACACATAATTATCATTCACAATCACCTCGTGCTTAAACTGCACCAGTAAAAAGCAGAACGCTGAGAGAAACGCATACCAAAAGCAACTCCTGAATATATGGAATTACATTTGGGAGTTACAGATAATATCATTTGACAGGAATGCTCAACTTGTCAATGATTGAAGTAGCTTGGCATTTATTTATGGGGATAGATTTGTCTCGAAATTATTTACACAAATATATCCAAGATTTACACATTTTTCAGATCCACAAATATGTACCCGATATACATGGTATTTAGATTTTTTAAAAGTTATCTGGGATTTATACACATTAAAAAAAGGGATTTTAAATAAGACATAGGTGTGAATGTCAGTGGGATTACGGTAATTTTCGGCCTACAAAGCGCACCCGATTATAAGCCTCACCGAGTACATTTGTAAAGGAAATACCATTTGGTACATACATAAGCCGCACCTGTGTAAAAGCCGCAAGTGCCCGCATTGAAACAAGAGATATTTACAAAGAAAGACGGCACACAGAAAGAGCTTTCAAAGTTTTAATACCTTAGCTTAGCTTAACTAAGCAACAACACAGTAGCACGAACAGGGCCCGTTAAAAAAAAAAAATAGCCGCGGCAGCTACACAGTAGCAACACGGTAGCACAGCACTAACAGAGCCGGTTAAAAAACAAAAAACAAAAAAATACCTACATCACTGAGACGCTGCAGTAATGCAGCAGCAACATGCTAGCGCGGCGCTAACAGGGCCAGTTAAAAGAAAAACATACTGTCAAAATTAACACAGTAACACAGTAGAAACACGTTAGACCAACATTAACACGAGTGCAGCACTAACGGGGCTATTTAAAAAAAATATATAACGGTAAAAGTCACTTCCTCGGCACATATATTCCACCCGTCTCACCCTTACCTTTTCCCCTCAAGTGCCCCCTTGCGGCCGTTAGAAAAAAATGCAAAAATTAGCCGCATCGCTGCATAAAATGCACGGACAAAAGCTTGTGAAAAAAGTTGCGGCTTATAGGCCAAAAATTACGGTAGTTGTTTGTTTTTTAGTACCTGTGATTGGATAGCGACCAGTTCAGGGTGCACTCCGCTACCGACCAAAATAAGGTTAGGATAGCTCCAGCCTGCGTATGACCCTTGTGAGGATAGGCAGCACAGAAAATTGACACACTGTATTGTCATGTCATGTCATTATCCAAGCTGCTTATCCTCACAAGGATTGCAGGAAACCTGGAGCTTATCCCAGCTAGCTTTGGGCAGACCAAAAGGCAAAAGGCAGACCACACCCTAAACTGGTCGCCAGTCAGTCGCAGGGCAGATATCGACACCATCACTGAGCGGGAATCGATCCCAGCTGCCTGCACCAAAGGCAGGCGTGCATACCAATTCTGTCCACTGTATTGTATTTACGTAAAGAATTTTAGACACATCTGTTCCTACACTTATGCGGGTTTTCTACACCACTTAACCTACTGTGAATCAGAGCGAGCTGGAGCCCATCCCAGCTGACTTTGGGTCAGAGGCGGACAATATAATATACCCTGGACTGTTTGCCCATCACAAGGCACATAAAGAATAACAGACATTCATACTCGCGTTTGCACCGTTACTGACTGGGAGATGAACCCACATTGCCTGCACAGAACTCAAGTAAAGTAACCGCTCGACTGTACCATCAGCAACTGTCACTTGGACCGTCTAGTACAAATGCATTCTAAAAGAAGCTGCTTGGTTAAGCACTAAACGGGTCGGCGAGGCCTGCCCCGCCCTGTCCGAGAAAGGCCGGCTGCTCCACGGGTTAATTAAACGTTGCCCGGACACCGGCAAACACAATGCATGTTCGTAAAAGGACCCAATTCATCAATATGCGTCTGATCAAACAGCGATCAATATTATGAATGGTTGCCTGGATGCAGTAACGAGCGCTATTTGAGAACACGCACACTTGGAATTTGGCTCACACTAAACTCACAGGAATACTTCTTGTATAGAACTCCTTCTTGGTATCAATAGCTTAGCATACAACATTTTCAAAACAAATTTCTCTACCAAATAAGTAGCTGCATACACTCCCAATCACAGATGAATAAAAAAGAAGCTGGAGGACAATGAAAATGTGCCGTAGTTGCCGATTAATTCAGGCTTTCATAGCAAACAGAAACGCAGCTTGGAACTAAGTGGGAGTAAACTGGGTTTTTGCAAATATTGAAAACATTCAATCCAGGGGAAAGTTGACTCGCGAAACTCCTGGCCCACTTCTCTGCGGATAAGGACAGGGTCAAGCGCCGGTAAATATGTGTACAAAACTATGAATACGTACTCGTGTGGACTGCTGTTTTTTTTTTTTTTTAATTGTTAAACAGTGTTGTTGTGGGTTCAAACTGAATGCAAAATACAAAACATGAACATTTAGCAACCTTGACTGCTGTCTTTTACTCGGAAAACAAAAACAAAGGTCAAATGTTTTATGGACATTTTTTTGTAGGAGTACTAATTAGTAGGACACATACTATATAATTGTCTTTGTTTGTTTTTACATTTTTAGAATCGTTTAAAACAAACATGAGATTATGAATTACAGTACATTTAACATATAGCATTGAAATTCCCGTAATTAACTAAACTACAGCGCGCACCTGGTAAAAGCAGCAAGTCCCCACATTGAAAAAAGAGATATTTACAAAGAATGACGGTAAATAGAAAGACTTTTAATATGTTAGCCTAGCGTAACATAGCTAATAATGCTAGCAGTGCCGCGCTAACGCTCGCAGTAGTGCGCTAACATGGTCAGTAACATACCGGTAAAAATCACTGAGAGACCGCAACACGCTAGCACAGCGCTAACAGGGCCAGTTAAAAAAAAAAAAAAAATCACTGAGACATGGCAGTAACATAGCAGCAATACGCTAGCAGCGTCACGCTAACGGGGTTGGTCAAAAAAAAAAATTAAAAAAACATATTGGTAAAAGTCACTTCCTCGCCACATTAATTGCACCGGTCTCACGCTTACCTTTTCCACTCGAGTGCCTCCTTGTGCCCGCTAGAAAAAAATGCACAAATCAGCCGCATCAATGCTGAGTTAAAAGCGTGTGAAAAAAGTCGCGGATTGTAGGCTGCAAATTACGGTACTCTTTTTGGCAGACATTGTCACTTTTGGAGCTGACATGTCACCACCAAGCCGCCAAATTCGGCTTGTCAGTGGAGTGCACGTGGCACATTGCCAAACAAACCTCCCGTCCTACCCGCCAAGTTGACAGCTCGGCTGAGAGAGGCCCCAGCACACTCGCGACCCTTGTGAGGATAACCTGTATGCAAAATGAACGTATGGATGTGAGATCAAAATTTGACAAAATTCCTGAACGGGTCGCTCACAGACATTTATATTCACATGGTTCATTAAATGTGCCATATTTGAACTTTTTCTAGTATTTGGGATGTATCATTGTCTGTGTGGTGCTACAGCAAATATGAAATATGAATTGAAAACGTCTATGCATCTCTCAGCCTTTTGCTGCATCATTAATGAAGGAACTACAGTGGAAATGTTCAAATTCTTCTATTCAGTGCGCACTTCCTGTTACTTGTTCAACTTCTCACATATCTACTACATTCAGGTACTTTTTAGAAAGTTGCTTCCCTCAAAAATTGGAAAACAATAACTGCAATACTATTTAAGACAAAGTAAAATCATTGTCGTACCTGAATGGATTTTAGCAAGTTTAATATGACTAATACGCCTCCCTTATTTACCCTCCTCCTGCTTCTACCCTGGAGTCAATGTTCTGTTAAATTCCAAAACATAAATCTGTTTTGATCCTGATTGCAGGCAGTTAGAAATACTGGGGGGGGGTTAAGGTTATAATGTTTATTATTTCCTGGGCTGATTATATGCCTGGTGGTTCCGTAACCTGGTCATTCATTAGCAAAGCAAACTTATTTTTATAGCGCATTTCATGCACAAAGTAACTCAATGCGCTTTACATGATTAAAAGTATTCAAATGCGTAAGTAAAAACATCTGAAAAAGTACAATTGAAATTTTAGTGCAAGAAATATCACTGAAAATTGGAAGTTTTGAATCTGGATTTGAAAACACACACACTCGGGGGGGCTGATGTCACCGCGGTTGGCAACTTATTCCATTTTTTTTTTTTTTGCAGCATAATAGCTAAATGCTCACCATATTTGCTTTGGACTCCGCACTCCATTCTGAGACTTGAGTCAGTCGATCTCAGACCCCTTCTGGGTTCTTATTCCATCATTTGTATTTATTTAATGTATTCAGTACCTGAACCATTTAGTGATTTGTAGATCAGTAGCAGAACTGTGACATCCATCTTAAAAGTGACTGATTCCTGAGGTAGACTGAAACCTACAACGCTATCAGCCTGTTATTGAAACAAAGATAGTCTGTTTGTTTTGTTTTGGGTTCAGGAGGATGTCCAGGAAAGGTTGCTCAACAAACTGATGCGGTGTGGCTCACTTCCAAAGACAAATGTTGTGTAAGTTGCTAGAAAAACCCTGCACCTCTGACTCTCTTCTCACAGCAGGGCCCTTTTTGTAATGTATTTTGCATTCATAGGAACAGACACGACTACACGAACGCAACCTACAGTAGCGGGTTTTCCACAAAATTGGTTGTGTATACAAATGGGGCAACAGCGCCCCCTGTCATACGAATCCTGTCACGTCAATAAACCAAATTCACTCTGCCTGTTCTGATACATATCATATCTCATTATAGTTTTCCTCCAGGTAAATGCGTAAGACTTCCTTTTGTAATTTGATTGTCAATCACAATTATCTAAAAATTGTTTTTTTTCCATGTAAGTTTTTAATTTTTTTTCAACTGAATGGACCGAATGGAGACCAAAAGTCAAATTAAACCAACTGATTCAACACACACACACACGCTTTTATGTATGTATATATATATATATATATACATACACACACACACACACACACACACACACACATTTTCCTAGCCGCTTATCCTCACAAGGGGCGCAGGGAGTGCTGGATCCTATCCCAGCTGTCAATGGGCAGGAGGCAGGGTACACTCTGAACTGGTTGCCAGCAGGGGACATCGAGACAAACAGCCGCGCTCACAATCACACCTAGGGGCAATTTAGAGTGTCCAATTAATGTGAATATATAGCGGCAAGGTAGATTATCTGGTAAAGCGTTGGTCTCGCAGTTCTGAGGAGCCGGGTTCAATCCTGGCCCCGCCTGTGTGGAGTTTGCATGTTGTCACCGTGCCTGCGTGGGTTTCCTCCGGGCACTCCGGTTACCTCCCACATCCCAAAAACATGCAACATCGATTGAACACTCTAAATTGCCCCTAGGTGTGACTGTAAGTGCAACTGTTTTTCTCGATGTGCCCTGCGATTGGCTGGCAACAAGTTCAGGTTGTACCCCGCCTCCTGCCCAGCTGGGGTGGGCTCCAGCACTCCCCGCGACCCTCGTGAGGATAAGCGGCAAAGGAAATGGATGGATATCGTTTTGGAGGATAACCGGCAAAGAAAATACTACTGTATATAATATTGAATATATAAATTATAAATAGTATATAATGATCGTATTGTCAGAATCTAGTGGAAGGTCACCTAAAACATTTGATCTAAATCATGGACTTCAAAGCAAATGCTACTCGATATTAATATGTAAACTTTTGACCTTGAAAAAAATAAAATAAAATTGTCCCAAAAAAATCTCCGTCATTCTTGTGGTATTTAACAAAATTAAATAATTTTAAGGATCCTGGCTGATATCTGATTTGACTTCAGACACAAAAGACATGACATAAAAGAAATGTGTGTTTTTGGACTTTTGGATTCAATTTGGCATTACATGCTGAAAAATGTGTTCTTTGGCACGTTCCAGCAGAGGGCACTACAATACAATGCATATGGCAATACATATTTTTTATCCATCCATTTTCTACACCGCTATAATTAATACTGGTATTAGTAGTAGTATGAATATGATTATTAGGAGCCTCCATATGTGCCCTGTGCAACTTTGCCCCACACTTTTGAGGACCAGGGTTCAAATCCCGCCCTCATCTGTGTGGAGTATTCAAGTTGTCCCCATGCCTATGCGGATTTTTGCCAGGTGGTTGGTTTCCTCACACATTACCGAAAACAACAACAAATAAATCTGAAATTTACACACTTTAAAAAAAAAGACTTTAAATTGACCATTTGTTGAGAAAGTGACAGTGGATTGTTGTTTATGTGTCCTTTGATTGGCTGCCGACCTGCTTGCTCTTGCCCGAAGATGGCTGGGATAGTCTCCAGCCTACCCGCCACCCAAGTGAGGATAAGCGATACAGAAAATGGATGGATGGATTTTCTCCAGGCACTCCAGTTTCCTCCCACATCCCAAAAACATGCAACTTTAATTGGACACTCTAAATTGCCCCTAGATATGATTGTGAGTACGACTGTCTCAATTGTGCCCTGCGATTGGCTGGCAACCAGTTCAGGGTGTACCTCGCCTCCTGCCCGTTGACCGCTGCGATAGGCTCCGGCACTCCCCGTGACCCTCGTGAGGATAAGCAGCAAAGAAAATGGATGGATGGACATACTAATTGCATCTTGCTGGAGTTTGCTTGGGACTAATTTGAAAAATCAAAGCATGAAAAACAGCCCTAAAGGCCAAGCAGATACAAAATACAGCAAGACTATCTTTTACAGTACATTTAGCATTATCGTGTGTTTCACACGCATCTGTTGTGAGTGAGCCTGGAGGTCCTATGCTCATAACAACAAAGCAGACTGCTTCTTTGCCTCTAGCCACCCAACGAAATGAGTGATTTAGCGCACACACACACACACACACACACACCATCCTCTCCAAAACGTTGCTTCCTTTTTCCGCGTCAGTCTCCCTATGGACAATCGTTACTGTTATCTCGGTTTGAAATTTCTCGGAACTTTTCTGTTGCCCTCCTCCTCCGTCCACTTCTGAATCCGCAGGAGCGAACAGCAGAGAAGAAGAAGCCAAAGATGTCAGAGGTTAAAGGATGGGTTGTGAACTTTGCCCCGTGCGTAAAACCCTACTGTGCGACATTTGTGGGCGTGCACGCAGGGTTTAGTGCTTGCCTGGACAAAAACAAATGTGAGTCATATGCGTTGTGTTAATATATTTGCCATGCTTGCTTCTAACGGGACTCTGAAAAGTTGTTCATACTCGGGTAAGTTTTTGAGAGGACAAGTTTAAAAAAAATAGTTTTTAACGCATTTCATGTACAGTAAAGACAATAATGTAAAAATGGATCTCAATGCGGTGACAGAAAATGTTGTAGAATGCACGCCAGGCCAACAGACTGTTTTCGACCACGTGACTACATCCGGGGCACGCGGCCATGTTGGATGGGTTCACTCTACTGACCCGCCGTTCACTCTGATACTTTTGCATACAGACTGGAGTTACACAAATGTTCGTACGACTGTTAAAAGTCACGCATGATGGATAAAAACACTTGGGAAAGTTATCGGCGCTCGTTAGATGTTGTTTCAAGAAACCGTTAGGACAAGAAGTGTGCTGTGATCGACAACAGCGACCTATATCCCTCGGAGAAACACATATGGAGCACACAAATGTGGGCGTCGGTAACCTAACCAGACATGGTCAGCTATCTCCTCTTCTCGACAAGCGCTTATACCACGGACCAAGTAAGGAATTACAAAGGTCTGGAGGCCTACAACCAATACATCAATGCTTGGGTTCGTCATGCGGCGGTATCCATTGTAAGCAACCTCGGTCTCCACACTGCTAAGGTTAGCTTACCGCACAATGCAATTGAAATATGTACCGCATGATTACAGTCAGCGTTGTTTTAAATTATGTTGATTATACCAACGAAAGAGGTGTAGATTATTATTTTCGTTTTTGTTCCCGAAAGGGAGAGAGAGAGAGGTTCGAACAGGACGAGTCCAAAGTGGAGTACGCACCTTTTCCCCACTTCCAGGGCTACATTTTTAACTCAACTCACACGAAACAGCTAGCGGAGCGGTAACTCGTTTTTGCAAACTTATTACAAAAAAAAAAAAATAATACAGATTTTGGAGACATGCATTGCATTCACACACACGAGTATTAGGAAAGAATACTTCTCCCTCACAGAACGTAGTTATTGCTAAGTAGGTGTGAAATTCTAAAAGGTATCCAATACTTACCAAGAACAAAATGCTCCGAGCAAACTCGGACGTTAGGGAATGACTTTGCTGCTAGATCGGCTCTGGTAATACGAGACAGCCACAGTTGTCCTTGTTTGGTTGCTAACTGCTCCGTTTTCTCGCACTGGTTCTTGATCACAGCTGACCGTCGAAAGAAAGACGCTTTACAATGCCCACTTTCGTTTGAGCAACCGATAACGTAGCAGTGCGCCCCTATTCACACGCCTTTCCGAAATGATTCCTGCTTAGTTACCGCTTGTTTACTTGAATTCACCAAACCAAAATGGGGCCCGCGTTCTAAATCAGAAGGTGAGTGACGTCAGTCAAAAACAGTCTATTGTTGGCAGAGGATCTTCCAGGTCTGAACAAGAAGAGTCTTTTCAGTATTTTGGTATCATATTAATTCATCTATTAAACATACAGTAAAAATTAAGTCATTCTTGACATTTGTACATTAGCAGTAAAGTGGATATATTCTGCTTTAGAAATGGTATAACCAGAAGTAAGAAAGTAATACTGTATGACTTGCACATGTCCAAATTTAACACTTAACATATTTTCAGCATCTGGATGAAGACGAGTACACTTGTCTAAAAACAAAAGGCGATTTACACAAGAACAGATTTGTACACAAATATTATCTGTACATGAAACTTTTCAAAGTACTGAGAACCAAAAACACAGAATTTAACAAAATTATTTAAGCGTACCAAAAGAAAGTGGGACATAAATTAAGAATTAGAATAACATGGACAAGACAAGCCATATCCTTAAAGTGTTAGGATATGCGGGTATCAAAAAGTTCTCTCGTGCTGACGGTACACTTTTTAAATTGTTTTTGGTTCATAATGGTTTCCCATAAATAGTCCCCTCAGACCTTCAAGGCTCTTTGAAAGCAGGAACACTTGCACATTGGAGGTTCATTATTGAAAGGAAGGGGGTTGGGGGAAAGGGAAAGGAAAAGGAAAAAAGGAGCAGATGTTCTACTGACCCCCCCCCCCCCGTCCCCAACACATGCCCCCTAGATCTTCCCACCCCCTCCTTATTATGTCACTGGTAATAGTAGCCTCTTATCTGAAGGAATCCTTTGTGGGCCCGTAGAGGAATGACTTTCCTTACACACAATGGAATTGTTGGGTCGCATGTGCAACTCAAGAAACGGGAACCGTATCAGTTCTACATCCGTCGGCAACGTTTTGTCATTTTCAATTTGTGCTCCCAATCCCCAAAGCTTGTTCTTTAAAGATTCTCTTCCCTCCAGGGAATCCCGGAGTGGTTATTAGAGACAATATTGGGATTATTCTCGTCATCGTTTTTCAAAACACGGCGTTAAAAAAAAAAAAAAATTAGGCACCCCGCTGGCGCGGTCTCGCTCGTCTACATCACAGTCGCGACGTCTCCTCTGATCCCTTCTCATCCCAATCAGTTTGTTGACTCGCCTACCCTCGCGCCTCTCAAACGACCTGGTTAATCATTTCACCCTGGGAAAACAAGCTCAACAAAGCAGACAAATGTGTCCACCGACACATTTCTGTACATTTCCTTGATTCATCCAATATGTACTGCAAAATTCTGAATGACACTTCCCGTGAATTTTAGTCCTCTAGTGATATCTGGACAAAACTCTCCATTCCACAACTCCCTCCCCGCAGCCCATTCCTCCAAACAGGCCCACTTTCGTCCCATTGAGCCATCTGTGCTAGGTCCACCCTAAGAGTACCGTCGTGGATGGCGGGCCATTAGTTTGTTATTCGGTTCTGCAGCTCATTGAGCTCATTGTGAACCGAAGGTACTCTCCTTGCCCAGCTGGACTCAACAAGGAGCAAAACTCCCTTTCAGGATTTCTCCTGCTTTGTCCCCCTCCCCCCTCTCCTTTCAGATTCCCTCAGATACTCACAGTAATCCCCAAATAACCCAGAGAAATATGTCCATACAATTAAACTCAATTCTCCAACCTAATAGCTTGTTTGCAGATAACGTTTGTTTACCGAACCGCAACAGCATAGGGGCCTGCTTGCCTGGAGGCGCTCAATGTTGTTGACTTCTTGTTAATTGTTTGTTAACAGTGCTGGTCTTAATTTGGGGCTAAATGCAGAGAAAATGTCTTTCGACTGCACTAATTACAGCAGCGTGCTGTTGCCTAACGTAATTAGACGTTGTTCACACTTGGCACACATGCCACTATGGTCGGACCTCGGAAGGTGTGAGCACATCCGAGCGACGCTTGCGCACTTGAATTTGTTCTCTCGAGGCAAATCTGGAGGCTACGCTGCACATTTTTACACACACAGAATCCAAACGGTATATGTAGTACAGCTGTAATCACAAAGTCTAATAAAATCAAGTGTCATCCCTATAAACGTGCTAAAATGGATATTGTAATGAAAAATACATATAACATTATTCACTTCTATGTCCATACGAAAAAATATATATGAGCGGAGAGCGCTTCATCCATGCGCAAAGTTGCGGAAGTCTCATTCGACATCCAAGTGGTCGCCATATTGGCTGCATCTTCTGTCCGTGACGTCACACTGGGACATTCGCCATTGAAAACACGCTGTGGCCCCTACTATGGGACGCGCCCCTTCAGACACAGAAGCTCTTTTCGAAGAAAAGAACATCTCACAACCGAGTGAAGTGATCGGGGCAATATTAGCCTATCGTTTCGAGCCATGTTTAGATGATATGCGGATGACGGCCACACCGAATGCGGCCAAATCACCTCCACACCCATTCCACCTCCGCCTGGCAGTGGTAAAAACAACCCCGCCCGCGAGCGACTACGACGCCGCGGCCAAACCGCCTCCCTGTTCGATACACCTCCATGCAACGATGAGCCACCCCAGCTCGGCACCGGAATAAGCCACCCCGGCTGAAGCCATGATCGTGGCGGACGAGGCTCGGCGCCAGCAGGCACATCAACACATTTAGCACCCCTGAGTTAGGTGCACGGATCTTTTGATACATTCTGAGAGGATTACGTGTCCCCCACCCACCCACCAACTTTTTTTTTTTTTTTGTAGCTGTTTACAGACCTACCTGTCATTTGGAACCCACGAAGCTATCATCCTTTGCACCCGTGCAATCCATTTTTCAGAACGAACCGGGTCTTTTGGAAAAGTATGAAGAATGAATCCATCCTCCCGAGTGTTCGAGCAATATCCAGCAATGCAACGAGCCGGCATTTTGGCTAACACGAAGGAACAACGAGCTACCTAACTTTTGGTAAACCTAGTTTAAATAGACAAGACCGCTTGAGTGCGCTACTGTCATGTACGTCTCTTCCTGCTTCTTCTCAAAAACAAATCCTTCGAGAGGATTTTCATGGCGGGAGTTACAAAAAGCCATAGATGTCAAAATCATGTTTTGTGGTGAAAAAAAACGGCTGGGTCCATACCGGCTGCCGTTTTTTTTTTTCCCATTCATAACATTCTAAAAATCATGCATTTCATGATAGTGGCACTTGAAGTGCTCACTGCAAACTACAATAACTAGATATATAACAATGGTAGTAGTTTCGTTCATTTCCCCATGTACGGATGAAAGCACAATCTTATAGTTGCTCCATCTTGGATCTGATCGATCCCTGAACATTTTGAGGGAATCATTAGATTCTTCCAGTGTACCTAATGTTGTAAACAGAGTCCATATCTACTCGCTGAACAACTCTGAAAGAGTAACTGGGGAGCGAACCTAATTTTCAGACCCAATTTAAAACTGTTTTCGTGGCTGGTCAGAGTGCCTGGGTTGAACTTTATACAATTCAATCATCACAATCGTGTGTGTGTGTGTGTGTGTGTTGGGGAGGGGGTGTGAGATCCTCTCATCAAATGGAAAATCACAAATGCTGGTAATATCTCTCAGTCTGTCTCATAATGGAGACCATTTGACTAAACCAGATGAAACTCTTTGTTTTCGCTGCACTTTTTGAAGCTTCGATCCATGCTTGGACTTTCTGAGATTGGGGGTACACTAAACAAAACGACATGCAAGATTTGAAATGCTTAACACGAAGACACGGCCTGTGAATTGACCACATTGTTTTGGGATCTTTCAGCTCTGTGTAAAACCTGTTTGGGATATTGTTTTTGCCTTTGTTTATTTTTGTTTTGCTAGTGAGTACGTGATAAAAGGCACACGGTCACGCGGGCCACGTGAACTCATAGATTGTCGTGGCTCCTTTTATTGCAGTGGAATTTTTCACACATCTACATTTACCTTTGAAATCAAAGACCTCGCTCCTCCCCGTCTACGTCATAGGGCTAGGCTGTCTCCAACCCGTCCAGTCGATCCATATGTTTCTGTGTGTCTGTTATCTGCCCGCGCTTTGGGCTCTTTGCGCTTTCAAGCAGTCTAAAAGCACATCTGTTTCCCTGCATCCTCTCTCTGCTCATTTGAAGAAAAGTCATCACATGAATGAATGTATTCAAGTTGAAAATAAAAACGTCATTATTATGGTTTTCTGTAGATATTCAAATTTCCCACACTGTGGAGCTCGTGCACCCACGTCATAATGTCACGTGACTTTTGTTTACGTCACCATATTGCTGGTCAAGTAAAGCATTGTTCAATGCTAAGTCGGTTGGAGACGACATGAAAATATGTCTTATAGCACGACGCCCAGACTCTTGGCTGACATTGACTGTAAACATACAGTAGGTATGCATCAGGTAAGAATTATTCTTTTCAATCTCAAATTACCACTATGTATTTATGATGCCAAATTGGCTCATTTGAGAACAATGCGTATCTGAAAAAATAAAGAAATAAACCGTCTGTCGCAGCAGAGAGGTTAACCTGTGGCCGATATTGCTGCCGTGTACGTTCCATGGAGACGACGCCGTCCCGTTTTTTTTTTTTTTTCTCAATCAGAGTTAATGATCGGGAGTCTGTGTAAAACCAGGGGTCATTTAGTTAAATATTGGTATTTGTATTGATACTAGCTGAAAAGATCAATGGATTCTGGCAAAGGTTAACGTGTGGTCAAACACGCTTCCGCATTCACGAACACTCTCCACGTTGAGAACAAATCCAGCAACGAAGTATTTGTATGCGTCCATACTTTTATACGCTTTCAAACTTTTCTGAATACTTCTTCTAAATACAGTACTTTCCATTGCAGAAAATAATTACAAAAGCTGTTATTATATAGCTTTTCAAGAGCTCGAGTTGTCGTGTAGAACTCTGTAGAATATCTGGCAACACATTGTCAGAAAATGCTCACTAGCTGCCAATAAAATGAGTGACCATAAGCTCCAAATTGAATATTGGACACGTGAACTTACTTCTGGAGCAATGACACGCGCTGCGGTTTATGGCTGGTGAGACATTAGTATTAGTCAGACTCACAAATTTATGAGCCAAGCCGAGTGGCGTGTTTGCCATTACAATAGCAGTAAGAAATTTGAATCTTGGGTTACAAGTACTGTATACTGTAATATCGTGGTTCAGGGAGAGTTTTTGAACCATTGAAATTTCTTTCCTCTTTAAAATGTTACTCATTAAATTACTAAGTGTTGATTGTAATTCACATCATTCAGCACGTAAGAAAATATTCAAGTTCAAGTCTAATTTTTAATGAGAATTTCGCATGGCTGGTTTCATGGTCTGATCTGATTTGAGGTCAAATACAAAAGATTTGATGGTCTTACCTTTGCCACTTTTGTGCAGAAGTCTTCATTGACTTCTTTGAACTTCAAACGTCTCTCCGTCTAAAATAAAGAACATTCCCATCTTAGAAAGTCTTTATTGATCACACCTATTCCCAATTGAAATTTTGAGTATTTCTATTTCTGCTACTCTACAGTGATATAGCTAGCACAGTGGGCTGGACTAAAATTTTACCGAAGGGAAAGCCTATCTTAAATTATTTTTGACCAAAAAGAAGAGAACCTGTCTAGGAATCTTACATTTATTCCCCACCCTTTGAGACCTATACAATCAGATGAGATCAGTTTTTCAGTCTTACAACACCAGAGGACATAGACTTGCTCGCTGTCAGCACAGTTTTTACAAAACATTGCAAACCCAGACATGCACCTATCAGGACAAGTTATGGCGCCCCAAAGATTAAAGAGTTTTCTGATGTATAGTTCATTAAGGAGTGCTTATTGGAGTCTGTTGCGCCGATATGCCGGAGAAATGGGGAGCATTTGAGAATGCGCCACTCTCCCAATGCACTGTTAACCAGAGGGGTGAGGATATTGCGGGGAAACTTAGAGCTTCAGCTGAAGAACGGAGCAGCCGCCAACACGGGAGGAGCTCGCGGCCACGCAATCAATGAAAGTGGCCACCACTGGGAGTGACCCAACTAAATGCATGTTTTGACAAGTTGGGACTGAAATGGGACAAGCTGGCAGCTGTGACAAAGGATGGTTGTCCAAATCTGTCAGACTTTTGAAGAGAATGCAAGATAAGGTGACAGAGATGGACCCTGTGAAGAAATTAACATTCTTAAGTTATTTTTTTTCATCAGGGAGTGTTGTGTAAATCAGTGTTAAAAAATTAAGCATGTTGTTGATGCTGTAAAACAAATGCAGTAATTAATTTCATCAGAGCAAGAGCATTAAATCGCACAGTTTGTTGCACTTTTGGAGTAAAATGAGACAACTTGGTGACATCAGCTATCGCGGTACCGTCAGGTGGTTCAGCAAAGTGCTGAAAAGTGTCGTGGACCTGAGAAACCAGAATTCAAAACAGTTGAGAGTGAAACACACATGACTTCTTCTCCCTTCAACTCCAGTGTGGCTAATGAACTAACGGAAGTTCAGATGGAACTCGTGGACCTGCAGTCCGACACACTTCTGGCAGAGCACTTTCGGTCAGTCTCACTGTTGGACTTTTACTCTTCCCTCAAAGAGAAGAAGTTTCCACACCTGAGAAGGCATGCTCATGAGATTCTAGCCCTCTTCGGATCAATTTACACATGTAAACAGACATTCTTAGTGATGAAGTTCTATAAATCCAAACACAGATTCTATCACTGATGAGCACTTCGCATAGCCACTGCAGACATTCAGCCACATTTCAAATCCTTTGTTGGAGCCCAAGACAGACTGGATTAATCTCACTGAAGAGGTAAAATAAAGTGGAAATGAGTTGCAAGTTTCAGTGTTTATGGATCTTAACAAGTTAAAAATAAATTGCACTGATGTTTCTTATTTGACATGACAATACCACATTTTCACATACCCTATTTATATAAGTATTTACCAAATATTTCTATGCCAATAACCTGTACCAGCTATTCTAAATATAGGATTGAATGAGTTTTGCAATGGGACAATGTCGAACTTAATTCTCAGTTCAAGTTATTATTGGTTTCTCATATGGCCCCTTGTAAATTTTAATAGAAATGTTTCATTTACCTCACTGTCTGTATGAGTCATTGCAAGCTTTTTCATCTTTGGATGTTTAAAAAGTGGCATGGTCATTTTGACTAAATAACTCGTAGAAAGTTATCAGTTTGCAAACACTGGCGGTATAATAAGTCAGAACATTACATTTTCAAATAAACTACAAGATACCTCTACTAAACAATAAACTGGGAAAAACTAGAGTTGCTTCCGTCCCACCATCGTTTCAATGTAATAATCAGAACAAACCAACTTTTTTTTTTTTTTTTCCAAAATTCGACTCAAGCGTGTTTACTCGAGAGTGATGCATGCTGGGTGTTCGGTTCGGCCGTTTGGCTCTTGCAGTTAGTTCCACTCTCGTACGCACCGGGGAAGGAAGCTGCCAGCCAATTCAAAGAAGTTCACTCGTAAGTTGTGCAGCGAGGAGCCGCGGAGACTGCCAGACATCGTGAAAACAACTTTTGGGGGCTGAGTGGCGGGTGGGCGGCGTGGGAGTGGCCTGCAGCGGCCGTGTCCGGTTTTAAACCCACACGTGGTCGGCGTCTTGAGCTCACTTACCAGAAACTTCTGCCCCCGTTCGGCTCATGCCCCACATCGGGCCGCGTTTATCGCTGCGGGAGCGGGCGGGAGCGACGCTGAGAGCTCGGCGACCGCCATGCTGTCTTACCACCTCGACGAGATGATGTGCAAGGTAAAACAAAAACCAAACAACTCTGACGCGGAACTCGTGCAACACAAGATGGATGGTCGTTATCGGCCGAGGCTCCGCCTGAACGCGCGACAGCTTTGCTAACGCTCGCTGTTGTTCGGCGTCAAACTTTTTCATTGTCAAGTTGTGAGTATTGAGTGGTCTCGAAGTTAGCCTGCGCACGAAGCTAACGGCTCGCGGCTGGTTGCCTGTTAGCACTTGCTCGATGTGGAATTTCAAATTCTGAATGAGTTTGGACTGGCGTGCAACATTTCAGACTCGTACAAATGAACCCCCGCGTCTAAACTGTGAAATTGAAAACGCACAATCAGATTCAAGACGCCAAAGTGTTGATCACGTTGGCAAATTTGGTTTTTATGCTGCTGATTCCCATCCAACGTGCTCGGAGTTTATCAATTACCCAATTTAATGATGTTGGAATACAAATTTTCATCAAATAATATCTCTGCGAGTGACTTTAATGACAGAAAGAACAATTCAATGCTCATCCACTCGATAAAAGGTTATTATCCACTTTTTTGTGTGACTTGTTGAGTGCCATAAAAAGATTTTCTTATCATGCAAAATGCGCCATGCCTTTGCTCATTAAAACTTTTGATAACACTGCTATAGGACTTTTTCAAGTGATGGGTGACAAATTAATCATTGACTAGTGATTCTGTTGCATGCATTCACACACAAAAAAACAACAACTTCCCTCCCACTTTTTGGATGATAAAATAATTTATCAACTTTTTAAATCTGGAGCTTTAGAACAAATTAAAAAAATAAATGTGACGGTGTTTATCAGAAATTTGCTACTCAGCTGATTATGTGCAAATCCCTTCAGGAGGAAGAAAATGAGTTGGCTCCATAGCTCAAAGTACACTTTAAATGAAGTAAACATCAAGTGGTATATGTTAGCTGCTTTTGTTTTCTGGAGTTATTCAATTAGGCATACACACGTTAGTTTTTTTTTTTTTTTTTAATGACACTGGGGTGATTGTTTTCCTTTTGCAGCAATTACTGACCCCCGACCCGAGAGAGCAGCACAGTCCGCTGTCATCGCTCAGCTTAGCAATGAAGACACCAGGCTACATCGGACGTAGTTGCAACACATCCTCGTCTCTCGACGCCAGGCCTCCAGACAATGTCGGTCTGTCCTCCGCTACTTGGGGCCAGTGGCCAGAGAGCCACCAGGCTTCCCTTCCTCCCAATTCCAGCCAGTGGCGTAAGCAGCGCTTCCTGTCCCAGCGCTCAGTCAGCATGGTGGAGACCTGCAGCGGCACGGCAGCCAGTCTGGGCTGGCCGGATTCAGACCCGAAGGACTGCCAAGAAGGCATCGCCTCCACCGTGCTGAACCCCAGCGTGTCCGCAGCCGCTTCCACCGCTTCCTCCACCTCGACCCGCTACAAGACAGAGCTTTGCCGTTCCTTCACAGAGAACGGTATGTGCAAGTATGGCGGGAAGTGTCAATTTGCCCACGGGCCTGAGGAGCTGCGGGATCTCAGCAGGCATCCGAAGTATAAAACCGAACAGTGCCGCACCTTCCACACCATCGGCTTTTGTCCCTACGGGATCCGATGCCACTTTGTCCACAACAACGAGGAGGAGAAAAATCAGTCGCCATCATCCTCTTCCTCGTCTCTAAGCCTGGCACCCCTGTCTCTTCCCTCCACGCGCTCCCACAAAGTTCCTCTCATCAGACAGAGCGTCAGCTTTGCGGGATTTCCTTCCGCTCCCCAGCAAACCCTCGCTCCGTATCCCCCCTCTGCCTTTTTCTCACGAGCCGCATCTGCCTCTCCTCCATGTGCTGATATCACCAATCTCCTCTCGAACGTCTTCTTGGATATGGACTCCGCTACCTTTGAGGCCTCCCCTGCCCCCCAGTTCCAGCCCCCCGCTGCCGCAGATCCACGCTCTACCTTCCTGCCCTCCCCAGACTCCGGCTGTTCCCCTTCTGGCCTGTCTCCGTCTGCGTCTCCATCCCTGAGGCAAAGCCCTGGCGCCCCTGCGTTCTTTTCACAGCCGCTCGGTACCAGATCCCTGTCTTACGCGTCTCTTTCGGATCAGGATCAGGACGGGAGCAGCTCGGCGAGCTCGCTCAGTGGATTGGAGTCCTGCGGCGCCGTCAATGACGGCAAACGTCTCGCCGTTTTCAGTCAGCTCTCAGTTCCCGAAGAAAACGCCGGGATCTGCCTTTAGGCTTGACCACATTACACACACCCAAATTCTCTTGACATCCATATAAATGATTCATTAAGTGCCATTTTGCAGAAAGGTTTTCCTAAGGACTGCAAAAAGACAGTTGAAGCCGAAGTGCTAAGAATCGCGCCGAGATTAACGTACACGTCGAAGCCAAAGACCTTACATTTTGTTGTTAAATGTTGAGTACGGCGGAATCAGGACCACCATGTGGCCTCATGTTTAAGAAGCACTGGACTGTATTGTTTTATAAGCTGCTCTTTCCACCTAACTGTGCAGTCTGAGGTTACGGTGCGGTCACTGGCCTCAGATCAGAGGCTTTAAAGCTTGTTGTTGTGTTTTTAAACAGCTTGAAAGTACCTGTAGCATTGCGGGTCATGTTGAATGCTTTGCTAGTTTGTCCTAGAAAAGTGTAGGATTTTTTTTTTTTTTTTTTTTTTTGGGGGGGGGGGGGTCTTCACAAGTCAAAAGTGTTGCTCCTGTTTAGTGAGTTAATGATAAAAACAAGTGCAAATGTCAATTATATTGACTCCTTTAATCAGCTGATACCTCAATGTTTGATTACGGATTCTATTTGCTGACAGGAACAAGAACCATGGCGCATTGAGTTAACCGGGCGGAAAGGCGCAACTTTCTTTTAACCTGATGCCTTCAAGGTAGATTGTTTCCGTACGGACATAAAAGTGGGAAATGCAATACTTTTGGCTTGAAGTATTTATCATAAACATTCCCAGGTTATTTTGTTTTTGTCTGGTTCACTGTTGTTTGAGGAGCAGATCCATCGACCTTTCTCATCCAGTATTAATTCTCACTATTCTGGCTTCACACGTTGGAATGAGTGTCGTCGTCCTGTTTGCTCGACTTGAGCTACATCCGGCGCGCTCCGGCTGTATTAAACGAAAGCTAAATCTTTTAGAAATGTTACCAGCTTCTTTGTGTGTTTAAATGTAGTTAGGCGACCACATCTTGTTGCGCTATTTAAAAAGGGCCTTTTCATCGACACGTTTTGAGGCCTGTTTAGGGTTGTAGGTGATGCGCTTTAGTAAATTAAGTAGTTTAATTTATTTTAACCTATTTATAGAGGACTTTGAGTTGTTAATGCTTGTATCAAGTTTAATATATTTCATTTTTTGGGTTTTTGAAATAAAGTTGTTTTACAAAACTTCTCTGGCCTTTTTTTTTTTTTTTTTTTTTTTTTTAAGCAAACCAGGAAAAACTCAGCTACAGTTGGCTAGCAATCAGTTATCAGGGTCAGTCACTCATCTGAAGTTATGACAAATCAGGGGTGTCAAATTCATTTTTCTCACGGGCCACATTGTTCCAGTTTCCCTCAGAGTGCCGTTATGACTGTGGAACAAAAATATTTAATTTCATCATATTTACATCAATTTATGAACTAGCTTTAGAATCAGAAATCAATTGTAATGTTTTTCAACTATTCACATTAGGTAACACAAAAATGCTTGTAATATCTCAACTTTATCATTTATGACATTTGACATTTTGGTACAGATTTTTACAAGAATCATTGAAATTCACGATCTAGATTTGGCTTTGCGGGCCACATAAAATCATGTGGGAGGCTGGATCTGGTCCCCGGGCCTTGAGTTTGACACCTGTGGCATAGATGGTCAGGTTACATTGACACTATCAGGAGATTTTTTTTGAAGAATATTGCATTTTACTGAATTGGTGTTTGTATTTAGGTATATGATACGGTGCCGCTAGTAAAGCATTGGATTCACAGTTCTGAGGACCCGGGTTGGATCCCGGCCCCGTCTGTATGGTGTTTGCACGTTCTCCCCGTCCCTCCGTGAGTTTTCTCCGGGTACTCCGGTTTCCTCCCATATCCCAAAAACATGCGACATTAATTGGACACTCTAAATTGCCCCTAGGTGTGATTGTGAGTGCGACTGTCTTTATGTGCCCTGCGATTGGCTGGCAACCAGTTCAGGGTGTACCCCGCCTCTTGCCTCTTGACAGCTGGGATAGGCTCCAGCACTCCCTGCGACCCTCCCGAGGATAAGCGGCAAAGAAAATGGATGGATGGATACAGTGCAGTCCTTTAATATAAAATGGAAGATCTATGATGGTGTCAATCAAAAAGAAACTGGTCAAAGTTTGTTTCCATGTTTTGTAGCCTATGCAAACAAAGCTTCAACTTCCATGATTCTTGCTAAAATATTGACCAAATTTCAAAATGTCATCCATCCATCCATTTTCTTTGCCGCTTATCAAGGGTCGCGGGGAGTAGTGGGGCCTCTCCCAGCTGTCAACGGGCAGGAGGCGGGGTACACCCTGAACTGGTTGCCAGCCAATCGCAGGGCACATTGAGACAAACAGCCACACTCACAATCACACCTATCGGCAATTCAGAGAGTCCAATTAATGTTGCATGTTTTTGGAAAGTGGGAGGAACCCGGAGCGCCTGGAAAAAACCCACACAGTTGGGGCCGGGATCGAACCTCAGAACTGTGAGGCCAACGCTTTACCAGCTGATCCAACGTGCCGCCCTCAAATTGTCATATGAAATGAATATTGCTATTGCAAGCATTTTGACCAATTTCTTTTTACAGAAACTTGAAAGCCTTGATTTCCGATGTTAAAACTAGCCTATGAATTTGATACAGGTCATGAGTTGCTTAAATATTGCTCTGGGTTCACAGTAATAACAACCTGTAAGGGAAACTGTGCCTGCAGTGTCCTGTGACCCAAGAGTTTGACACGCCTGGTCCAGAATCACAACTAGAAGATGTCTAGTGAGATAAGATTGTGCCTGAATGCATTTTAGCACAACAACAGTGATCGTATCACATCTAGATGACATGCAGAAACTTCTACAAAAATGAATTGAAGAAATGACAGCTGGGATAGGCTCCAGCACTCCCGTGACCCTCGTGAGGATAAGCGGCTAAGGAAATGGATGAATTGAATAAATGAGCACTCCACAAGGCCCGCCGGAGCCTGTGTGACAGCAGCATGCTCGCCGTGGAGATCTCATGCGGAGATAAGAAGTCTTTTGTTTGAGAGTTTAATCTTACCAAGCTTGGTCTCCCACCCATTTCCTTTCTCTCTTAACTCGCCACCAAGACGTTTCAACCTCCCCCCCACCCCCCACCCCTTTGGCCTTCCCTTTCTTTATTCCTCTCTCCTTCAGCAACGTCCCTCTCGCATTTGCAGCCTCGCTAGTTTATATGGCTATTGGGAGCCGTTGGCTTCATTAGCACTACAGTGCGCCCTTGAATTGTCTATTATCGGACTGTACCCCAATCAGCGATTCTCTTTACGCTAGGTTGTGTTTTTATGCCTTGAATGACAAAGGGAATGCACAAAGGTTCCACTCCACGCATGCACAACTGGGCCGCGTGCAGCCAAGGAAGAAGGGAGAAATGTGGGGCCTTGTTCAATGCCCCCCTACGTTGATTAGTTCAACACATCGTAAAATAATTCAGGAATATAAAAACTTTCCCTGTAATGAACATTTAAAGTAAATTAACAGTGACTACAGCGTTAAAAATGAACATTGGTAGCACGGTGCTATAAATGACTTCCATCCGCACTCATTCAAGTGTTATCATCTTGTCACTTTTAACGTGAGGGGGGGTGTCTGGGAGTGATTAGCGGCTGTAAAGGGGTTAAAGGCATGCGTTTGTGTGTGCGCTGCATTGTATCTGATCGACATTCTCCCACACTCCTGCCCTGTGGGGGCATAGGAAAGGCGGGCAGATGGCCGCATTCATGTCCACCGCGGGTCAACATATGGCCCATAGAGACAAAGTTTGCGCTTGTGTGCGTGAGAAGGCGAGACACTCATTCACAGTGCGCGTGAGTGAAGGAGGGTGAACGGCGAGGCTACGGCGGAAAGAAAGTCATCTCAGAAGTAAGGATTAAAAAATGAAAGAGATGACGCAGCCATGGCCTCATATAAAAAGACAAAAGCGGGTGGCATTCCGTGATATTAAAACAATACCAAGCTCCTGGGACTTTAAATCTTCTCTTGATTCAGTTGTACTAACCAACACATGTTGGCTAAGAATGTAAAATGATCTTGCATAAAAGATTACGACCATATGAGCAAATTTATTAAACTAGAGCAATCAAGTAAAACACATTTCAAGAGTTTATTTGCAAGTAGATTTTTTTTTTTTTTTAAATCAAGGCTACAGGTCGAGGCCTGACTTGTTACAATTGTTTTTCTTCCCACTAAAATATACATCCATCGTTAGTATAATTCCGTGTTAGGGTTTTAAGTGTGATCTTCTTCTTCTTTTCCTTTCGGCTTGTCCCGTTAGGGGTCGCCATCTCGTGCATGTCCTCTCTCACAACATCCATCCACCTTTTCTTTGGTCTTCCTCTCGCTCGTTTGCCTGGGAGCTCCATCCTCAGCACCCTTGTACCAATATCCTAGCGGAGAGTCTTCTGTCACATAGAACACCAGACACCTTCCGCCAACTGTTCCACCTCGCTTGGACCCATTTCTTCACTTCCCTACCACACTCACCCTCACTCTGGATCGTTGACCCCAAGTATTTGAAGTCGTCTACCCTCGCCATCTCTTCTCCCTTGAGCTTCACTCTTCCCCCTCCGCCCCTCTCATTCATGCACATATATTCTGTTTTATTTTGGCTAATCTTCATTTCTCTCCTTTCCAGTGCGTGCCCTCCATCTTTCTAACTGTTCCTCCGCCTGCTCCCTGCTTTCACTGCAGTTTACAATATCATCTACGAACATCATGGTCCAAGGGGATTCCAGTCCAACCTCATCTGTCATCCTATCAATTACTACCGCAAACAGGAAGGAGCTCAGCGCGGATCCGTGATGCAGTCCCACCTCCACCTTAAATTCTTCCGACACGCCTACGGCACATCTTACCGCTCTTCTTCTGCCCTCATACATGTCCTGTACTATTCTAGCATATTTCTCCGCCACACCAGACTTGTGCACGCAGTACAGCAGTTCCTCTCTTGGTACTCTGTTATAAGCTTTCTCTAGGTCTACAAAGGCCAAAAAATTGTACTACTTTCCAATACACTCTTGCAGTAAGTTTTATAGTTCAATGGTCATGTCACATTTGTTCTCTTTGCAGTCACTAGTACAAATCACAAAAAAAGAAGAAAAGAAAATGACAATGAAAGGAGGAAACATGAACGGAGCAAACTTTTTCAATGATCATCAAAATCTTGCGAGGTTTGCAGAGGTCGGGCCACTGGAGCGATGCCATGCATGAGAAGTCGTCTAATGATTTTCTTTGACTTGAGCACCATATTTGTCTACAAAATTTAGGATTCCAACTTGCCCACCTTGCAGGCTGTTTGACTCAATCAAGGTATGACCATGTTAGCCAATCAAGCTCAAAAATTGAGCAGTACATGCATTGTTTTCAGCCTGCCCTGGAAATTTACACTGTCCTTGTTCTCTTCTCGTCATGCTTTCTCCCTACCCCCAACTCCTTCCAGCTCCCATAAACTCTTTTTTTTACATTTCATTTCCCTCAAGCCTCCTGGAGAGGCTTCTAATTCTCTCCATCCCAGTTTCCCTTCACTCCGGTCTCCCCTCCCTCCGCTCAATTTCAGCAACTCCAGCCCCTTGCCTCCTCCTCCCTGGCTCACTCTCTCTAATCCTGCCTGCAGACATGTTTTATTTTCAGAGAGGATTTGTGTTTTCAACTTTTCATCGGGTTGCAGCTCATGCAAAGTCTGTTTCAATCGTACCATGCAGTTTATTTTGTGTGTCATATGACAAAGAGTGACTTGGCTTTATGATTATTCAAATCGCTGGGTAATCTTGTTTCAGAGGCTTTAACCCTGCTTTTGCACAATCAGAAGCAGAACGACCCCGTCCATCCATTTTCTGAGCCACGTATCCTCACACGGGTCAGGGGAGTGCTGGAACCCATACCGGCTATCATCGGGGAGGAGGCAGGATACTACAGGAACTGGTTGCCGGGCAATCCCAGGGCACATAGAGGCAAAATAACAGTTGCACGCACAATCTCATCTAATGACAATTTAGAGAATTTCCAAGTAATGCATATTTTGGAGACGTGGGAGGAAACCGGAGCTGGCTGCCCCATGATAGCTGGGATAGGCTCCAGCACCCATGTGAGGATAAGCAGCTCAGAAAATGGATGGATGTGCCAATTTACTTGGAATACAGTGTAAAAAAATGGCTACTGGTACTGTCAAAGACTGACGCCCACATATTCAAAACTAGAGTACATAAACATGGCTCTTGGGCCTGGTTATGATTTGAATTGCAACGAAACTATGAACGATTATAGTCACAAACTATTTGGGCATTTCCCAAATGTTCGAGAACGGGCTAAATGATTGAAGAGTATAAATCAAGGTTGAGATTTGTGAGAAAAAGCCAGATCTAAACTGAATCTAGATTCTAGGTAGACAGCGTTGTAGGCGCTTACAAAAGAATAACAGCGCTGTGTGTCCCTCTAGTGGTTGAAGCTACAACATCCAAAAGAGCTTTGGACCTGACTCTTTTGAATTATTAAAAGATTCGTCTTAAATTCTGAGAAAAGAATACAACAGTCAAGCGTTTATATTAATTTTATCTAGATTATATACTGCTCTCATATGAGCACATATATATGACATTTTTAACCTCTGATTCAGATTCCGATATCCATCCATCCATTTTCTTAGCCACTTATCCTCACGAGGGTCGCAGGGAGTGCTGGAGCCTACCCAGCTGTCAACGGGCAGGAGGCGGGGGAAAAAAAAAACACACAGGTAGGCGGAGAAAATGCAAACTCGACACAGGCGGGGCCAGGATCGAACGCGGGTCCTCAGAACTGTGAGGCCAACGCTTTACCGCGTGCACCACCCTACAACAGTCACGGGTTTATATTAATTTTATCTAGATCACTTACTGCTCTCAGATGAGCACATACATTTGGCATTTTTAACCATTGTCTCTTTTGGCTAAAATATAGTCGGCAAATGTACGACGAGGACACTTTATGTTGATCCCTTCTTACATTTGTCACACCTCTACAAGTTTATTAGACCACCTGTTACAAATGATATCATCCAGTATTAGAATGTGAACTCTTTCAATATCAATGAGCCATATTTCTTACTTTTTTTTTTTACATACTTTTTAAACACAAAATTAAGCCAACTCGCTGTTTTACAAAGTCAAAAATGAATTGAGTATAAAATTCAACCATAAAAACCTTTTTCTCTGTTCAAGAGTGCAAGTAAATAATTTCAATCAATCAATCAACAAATAACATGATTTACTATTGTTTTCACATGTGTTGTAAAGTGATTCATCTGCAAATTCATGGGTAGTTATAAACAGAAATATTTCTGTTATAAAGAGTTAAAAAAATGATTTTTTTATTGGTGTTACATTAGGGCTGCAGCTACAACGTGGGATGCACTAATGAATTTCTTAAAGGGAAATTCCGGTGGTTTGTATGTATCCAATTTGTCATGTAATATGTACTCTATCTTGATAATGTAATGATAAATCCTCTCTCATTTAATAGTGTTTTGAGAAGATTTTTATCGACAATTACGAATTTTCAAGTGCGCTGCCATTTTTGCGAGTCACATGACCTACGTGCGCGGATGTGACATGTTACTTGCCATTCCTAACGCTCGATTACATGGGACACCATTATGCCCAGCGCAGATTTATCCTCATCTGATGAAGAAATAGCAGCATCGGTTGATCGGGAAGACGGAATACTTCCATATAGATTTGAACATGTGGCTGTAAATAACGTTGAATATTCGGCTGGTTCTTCGGGCGGAACGACGCGGAGTCTGATGGAGTCGCCGGGGAGCAAGCTCACGTCTCCACCGTTCTGTATGGAAGTATTCCTCAGTCTTCCTGATCAACCAATACTGCTATTTCTTCATCAGATGAGGATAAATCTGAAAAATCAGCACTGGGCATAATGGTGTCCCATGTAATCGAGCATTTGGAACGGCACGTAACACGTCACATCTGCGCACGTAGGTCATGTGACTCGCAACAAAGGCGATGGATGCACCAGAAAATTTATAATTGTTGATAAAAATCTTCTCAAAACACCATTAAATGGGAGAGAATTCAACATCACATTGTCAAAATAGGGTACATATGACCTATTGGATACATTTATCATGTAAACCAGTGGATTTCCCCTTCAAGCTCAATCTAGCGTGCTGTAAAACAGTTACATGTGAACATCAAATACTGAAAGAATGAATTAATTAATTTACTGAATGCAAAAAGATACACTATCAAGCCGACCGGGGCTTAGTTTCTCTTACTTTTATACAATAGATGAAAAAAAGCATTTTGCTTACACGAGAAGTGCTGAGCAAGGAGCTGTATCCAATTTCTACAAGTACAAAAGCAGTTTGTAGTAGTACATTTAGCCCCATTATTATGTTTGATGCTTTCTGTTGTTGCAGCAATGAATGGAAGAAGAGAATGGAAAGGAATTTACATTTTGACATCAGAACTGAACACGAAGGACCTGGGACCTTCAACTAAGCAGCAAGGTGGGACCTTGTCATAATTTCTGGATCACCACTTGAAACTTACCTGCAAAGAGAACAGCACAGACAGTAATGTGGTTTAATTTACAAACACTTTTAAAATGACGAAACATTATTTCATTCTGTACATGAACAGTATTTTGGCTTATTTTTAAACAGTAGATCTTACGTGTCCCCTAAAGGGACATTGAAAAAAAGAAAAAAAAAAACTGGTTTCTCATTTCAATGAGTAAGTTACTCATGAGTAAGTTACTCGTTATAATGAGAGTGTCGAAAAATGGCTACCTATGGGTCGTAGCTTATTTACCTGCTAGCGGTAGCTTCCTGCGTTCAGGTAGACATAGCTTATATACCTGCTAGCGGTAGCTTCCTGAATAAGGGTCTTTTATACATGCACACATGCAATGGAGTAGTTACTCATTACAATGAGAAACTTACACATGACAATGAGAAAGTTTTTCATTACAATGATACATTTTCTCATTACAATAAGAAAGTCTCTCATTACAATGAGAAACCAGTTTTTTTGGGTTTTTTTTTTTTACCAACGTCCCTTTAAGAGCTCCGTAGGATCTTCTAAAATGGACAGCCAAATTATAGTTTCAGGGACATTCAACTTTAGAGGAATCCCTGCATTTCTCATCAGAGACTACAAAAACATTGACTTCCTGTTGGTACTTACATGATGGCATGACAGAGACCTCAGCTGTAACCACACTTTCAAGACCTAAATTTGACAGCGCTCCTCTCACCACACCGCATGAAAAGGCAAGGTACTGAGGACGGAAATGAAACAAAAATTATGAAACTTTGTAAGAAATTAGTTGGTGAGGGGAGAATTACACAATAAGTACCTTAGGCGCTTGATCCAAATACTGTTTACCATTAGACAGTTGTGTCAGCAAATTAAATTTGTTGTCCTGCAATACATAGGTGCCCTAAAGAATGATATGAAGAAATGTAAGTAGTGATAATTCAAAAGTGGTGCTGTATAAACAAAAAAAAAGATTTTATTTTTACCTGATGGTTGGTTCTGAGATTGTCCACCTGCCTCCTGAATACTTTTGTCCAGAAGTCTTTGCAAATAAATTTCATTATGTCTAACTCATCTTTGAAGCAGGGGGAGTCCCTCGTCAACCTTGAGAGAAGCAAACAAGTATAACATAAAACGACGAACTGTAAGATATTGCAATTAAAGCATAATTGTCATAGTATCATCTACCTCTCAATAAGCCCTTGTCCCACTCTGTAGCCCATCCCCTCTAAAATAGAAACACGGGAGGACCTGTCCTTTATGGAAAACAATTATTGACAGTGTGACATGGCTAAAAGCGACTTTAATAATAAAAACTGCACACACAAAAATAAACGTACTTGATTAGAATTAGCATGCACTGATACAAACCTTGTTATCCGCCTCTCCTTTAATGGATTGCTGATCCCTGTAAACGTGTGCCACAATCTCCATGTGGAGAAACTCGAACAAAGCGTCGTCTGCCATTCCTGACAACGACGCAATAAGAAATACAAAACGTTTGAGTTAGTCTAAATTTGACAAACGTAAATGTTGTTGTGAGTCACTGCTAAAATCTGCCGAGCCGAGTTTGAGCTAGCTTGATCGTATGTTGTCACCAAGATGTACTTTTCATTGCGCTTACGTTACTTCCCATCATATGTGACGGGGAATAAATAGGGACATACATTCATCTTTTTTTATTATTGTTATTTTAAATCCAGCAACGACACAAGAGCGTAGAATAAAATGTTAAACCTACCCGTCAAACCCACCGCAGTTATAAAGGTAAACACAATACAGTTTCCGGGGTTTACTCGAAATCAACACAAGAACAGCACGGGGGTTTAAGTCCTTACTGAATATCTCAAACCTATCATTAAAGGGACGGTATTTTGACCATTAAGGTCCACAACAGCGAATAAATATATCTAAGAACTTATTTTTATGTCCTGTATTTATCTTTTATTGATAATATGGGCATGGGTCAAGCGTGTGTGTCGCAACCACCAAATCGGTGTACGCCAATACAATGAAGCTGGCCCTTTTTACGATCAGCTGACAAAAAATACCTCCTATCAGGACCCAGTTTCCCTCGTGACATATATACTGCCTTTTGATTGGAGTTTAGGAAAAAACGATTTCCTGTCTGCTCATGTGATCTGCTTTGCTGTTGAGTTCGGTGTTGACAATCTGGGGTTTGTTTCACCTTTTGTTGTGTTGTATTATTTTGCGTTTTATTGTACTAAGGGTTGTTTATGTCTCTATGCGGCAGTCGGTGTTTTTGATATTTTGATTTGAATCAACTGAGATATTTTTGTTGTAGTCTGGCTGTTTTTCTTGTGTGTGTAGTGCTGCAGCCATGTGTAGCAAGTACCAGATAGTGGTGCAGGGGGAGGCATCAGAAACGGACTCTGATGAAGAGGTTTACATCACCTCCTTGTCAACTCCTCAGACGACCACTGCCGGAGCCAAGGTAGTTTTGTTGTCGATGAACATACAAATAACCCTCCTCCACCTTCATTCAGAAAACTAATTTGTCTGTCGATGCTCCCAGGTCCAAGGGGAAGCTTCTGAAACGGACAACGAGGATGAGGTCGAGACGGCAAACCGCGTTTCTGCATTGAGACACGAAAGCGCCGAGATACTCAAAAGAGATCTGCCTCCGCTTATTGTCGTGAGAGATCACCCTGACATCCAATCAGTCGTGGAAGACCGACCGAGCCCCACGCATAAGCCTGTTGGTGAGCAAATCACATGTAAAACTGTCGTCACTGTTGTAACATGAATGACAAAATATTTATTAAAGGGGTCATGGTGTCACATTATTAATTAAAGCCCAAGTGTCATCCCTATAAACATTCTAAAATAGATATTGAAATGAAAAATACATGTAACATTGTTCACTTCAATGTCCACACAAAAAAAAAAAGAGAGCGCGTCATCCACTAGCAAAGTTGCCGAAGTGTCATTAGACATCCAAGTGGTCGCCGTATTGGCTGCATTTACTCCCTGTGACATCACCCGGAACATTCGCCATTGAAAACACGCTGTGGCCCCTACTGTGGGAGACGAACACGCCCCTTCTGACACGGAAGCTCCTTTCGAAGAAGAGAACATCTCACAATCGAGTGAAGTGTCCGGGGCAATATCACCCTATTGTTTCGAGCCATATTTAGATGATATGCGGAGCACTTCTCACTAACAACAAGACTCCCAGACAGTATGTATGAGCCAGCCCGGCCGAAGCCGTGCTCATCCGTGAGGCACGGCTTCGGCGGCGCCTTATCCGCCCACCTACTATGGGACACGGAAGCTCTTTTCAAAGACTAGAACATCTCACAATCGAGTGAAGTGTCCAGGGCAATATTACCCTATCGTTTCGAGCCATATTTAGATGATATGCGGAGCACTTCTAACTAACAACAAGACTCCCAGACAGTATCTGCCTCTGACTTACGGACGCGGATCTTTTGTTATGTTCTGAAAGGATTACATCCCCCCTACGATTGTTTTTTTTTTTTTTTTTGTAGCTGTATAACCCCCTACCTGCCATTTGGAACCCACGAACTCTCGTCCTTTGCACCCGTGCAATCGATTTTTCACGACGAACCGGGTTTTTTAAAAAAGTATGAATAGTTAATGCATTCTCACGAGTGTTCGAACAATATCCAGCAATACAACAAGCCGGCATTTTGGCTAACACGAAGGAACAACGAGCTACCTTCCCGCAGGTAAAACTGATAGAAACAAACGAGTCCGCTTGAGTGCGCTACTGCCCTTAACGTCACTTCCTGATTCTTGTTGAAAAAAAATCCCTCGGGAGGATTTTCATGGCGGGAGTTACAAAAAGCCATACATGTCAAAATCATGTTTTGTGGTGGAAATAATTGGCTGGGTCCATACTGGCTGCTGTTTTTTTCATTAATAACATACTAAAAATCGTGCATTTCACGACAGTGGCACTTTAAGGCAGCCATGATAACTTACCGAATAAGCGCTGTAAGGCAAAAGGTGACAACAGGCACTTTTTTTCCGTATTTTGAACAAAAACAACGGCTGGATATTTTTAGTCTGGAAGCGCGAACCATTTTCCACTCAATACATGTTCTTTTTATAGTGCCTCACTCTATTTACATTTATTGTTTTACATTTTCAGGTGACACATTATTACAGCAGAAGTTGCAAGAGTCAAACAGCAGGCTTTATTCTGACGTTGGACAGATGTTACGACACGTTTATGGCAGTGCCACCAAAGAGGTACTGTACACTTACTCAAATAGAGATTATGGTGTAACTCTCCTTTACGTCATTGCAAATAGCACAACGTAATGGGGTCCTTGATCAAACTCTACCTTTACAAAAATCTAAATAATTCAGTTTTGTTTGACAGTAGGTCATGACTCTATGCACCACAAGTTTCACACATTTTAAAAATATTTTCATTGCGACCGAGTTATCTCTTTGAAAGGTGCGCAGTGCAACGGCACAGCTCAACACGTCACAAAGCGCCATCATCAACGCTTCCCACAGCATCCGACTGATTTTGGACGACTTGAAGGCCGTGTCTGAAAAGATTGACATCATCACCGGCTGTCAGATCTTACCTGATATTAAGATGAACCATTCAGATGAGAATAACACTCCTGTATCATGAAGAAGGAGATAAGTATGTATGTTATGAAAACATAACTGCTAGTTTGGGGCTGGAGCAAGTGCCCCAGTGTTTATTAAGTATGCATACAAGGAAGAATGTTTAACACCTTGTGTTTGGTCATATTGTTTGAAAGGACTCATCTAATATTTATTGCTCTCAGTTGATGAGAATTTATGGTTATTCAAATATTTGTACCTTTGTTGCATCACTGTTAAACAGTAAACATACTTGAACTTGTGTTGTTTTTCACTGTTGATTGATTCAATGTTTTATTATATTCTATCCAAGATAAAATACAGTTCTTACCAACACGGGCAATGTACAAACCCAATTCCAATGAAGTTGGGATGTTGTGTTGAACATCCATCCATCCATTTTGTTTGCCGCTTATCCTCACAAGTGTCGCGGGAGTGCTGGAGCCTATCCCAGCTGTCATCGGGCTGGAGGCAGGGTACACCCTGAACTGGTTGTCAGCCAATCGCAGTCACACCTATGGGCAATTTAGAGTGTCCAATTAATGTTGCATGTTTTTGGGATGTGGGAGGAAACCGGAGTGCCCGGAGAAAACCCACGCAGGCACGGGGAGAACATGCAAACTCCAAACAGGCAGTGGTGGGATTCGAAAACCCGGTCCTCAGAACTGTGAGGCAAACACTTTACAGCAGCTCCACCGTGCCGCCCAATATTTCTCCATGAAATGTTCTTACTTTAGGCTGGAAAGTGTTGGCCTCACAGTTCTGAGGTCCCGGGTTCAATCCTGGACCCGCCTGTATGGAGTTTGCATGTTCTCCCCGTGCCTGCATGGGTTTTCTCTGGGCCTCCTGCCCGTTGACAGGCCGGCACTCCCCTCCCCTAGTGAGGATAAGCGCCTCAGAAAATTGACTTCATAGCTTTTAACTTTGCCGCACTTTTTATGTGTGTGGATGATTTCCGCACCGAAAGACCTTCATTGGGATGTAGTGACTCATTCATGCCACATGATGGCACCAACGGTTTAGAAATTCAAATCACGGTTTGCAAGCATAATTTAAAGTCTTTAATATACCTTACATACAAGACATTATATATACCCTTCTTTTCTTACAATTGATCACTATACTTGTAGATGATGACCGAGAATAATTTGTCATCAGTGCTCTCAGTGTCAATACCACACTTGCCGGCTTTACGTTGCATATGTCCTAAATTGCACTGTCGCATTCGGCCTGATTTTTCTTCTGAATGTGTGTGTGTGTGTGTGTGTGTGTGTGTGTGTGTGTGTGTGTGTGTGTGTGGTGTGTGTGTGTGTGTGCGTGCGTGTGTGTGCGTGTGCGTGTCTTGTGTGTTCTCTTTTGCCCCTGAGAGGAAAAAGTCGCCTTTATCATTTTATCATTTCATCCTTCACGTCTGTATTCCCGTGTCCTTTTCTTTAATTAAATCACTCAGCCGGGTTTGTTAATTTATTTAAAAGTTCTGACTTGGGACAATTGACCATTGTCATCCGATGATTTTTTTTTGTGTGTGTGTGTTAAATGCGCTGTGAGCTCAATTTTGAAAACATACTGCAGACAGCTGCACCACAGAGCATTTTGATCGTGAATATTGATTAAACACGTTCAGTTGTGTGAAAATTACAATTGGTATTGTATTTAGGAATAATTATTCCTCACTGCATATAACAAAGTGTCTCTGGTCCTAATATGTTTTCACTGTTTTGTGAGACCAAGAGTGAGGAGGGCTTGAATTCTTGGAGGTGATATGTTTGTTCTCATATTTTCATACTTGTAATCATCACTTTGCTCATTTGTGTGTGATGAATGGGATTTGGGTCTGTAACCCGTTCTCATCAATCAGGTTTCAACCAGACAGAGATGCTTAGTGATTAAATTTGAGGGACCTTGGTCATAAAGACACCCCCCCCCCCACACACACACACACACACAAGAATAATTATTAACAATATTTGAAATCCATGTGAATGTTAAAACCTCTCATACTTATGAATCTCCAGGTTCAAGGGAGACTTAGTCTATCCCATCATAATCTTTGCGGGGAATTTATGAAACATGACTCAGAATATAGTACAGTACATAAATTGTCATTGATTTAAAAGTCCTCCATCATATGAGATTCCACATGGGCAACACTTTCCATATTTGCATTTTGCAGGTTCGATTACACTGTATCTTCCGCCATTGGTTTAAATTGCTTTACTGGATGTTAAAGGGATAGGAGAGAAGCGGAGAGAGTAAAAGACCCCATTAATGCATTGATCAGTTTCTGTGTGATGCAGATTACATGAGTGTAATGAGACCTCAGGGAAAGGGGATTCTGGGATCTTAATTTGAGGGATCAGCGTTTCGGCTAAAGCGTTTCTCATATCCCATGGTATCTATTATAGTTTTTTTTTTTTTTTAAATAATGAGAATCCCCTACAAGAATGTGTGTGATCATCACCCGTCCAGTAATGAATGTAGGTTTGGGTAAGAAATCATCAATGATCTAAAAAAATAAATAAAACAAATAAAAAGTGACTGGATGCCGCATTGGCCACCTAAACTGAAGTCGCCATCCGCCATCTTGATACTCCCAAAACAACCATGTGCAGCGTTAATCGCCAGTTTCGTGGCTGTGAGGAAACATTCCACAGGTAAATTATAAAAAAAATACTTTGACACTGTTAAGGTTTGTTATAAAGTTTTTTTTTTAATTTTCTGATGAGCTTAATTCACTTGAACAAAGTTTTGTTTATGGCTGTTGTTGATCACCCTCTGCTTTACCTTTTTAGGCCGCCGGTTTTTCGCGAAAAAGCGATGTCAATATTTTCCCAAACTTTCATCAATGGATAAGCAAGAAAACACATTTCCTGTGAAATTTTTGATGACTTTCATCATACAGAACCCTGCAAATTGAATTTGATTTTCAAATGCGAGGAAACAAGTTTAAATTTTTCCATCTGAAATGGGACGTCACAGAGATAACAAGTGAACAATGCGTTTAGCATTTATTTTCCCATTGCAAGTCCTTATTTCCAAAAATATATCGAACTGATGGACTTAAATGTTTGTGTTTTTATGACCAAAAAAAATGCTTAGTTTTTTGCTATGTTATGATGATCGTGCTAATCGGGCCCTAGGTAATATGCAATGTTTCGTGGTAGTCACGGTGTTATTTGTCTTTCCTTTGCACTTGGCCTTTTTTGGCTTACCAAATCGAATTAAAAATCCTTTATGTTACCAGAACTGAAAAAATGTCAAGCTCACACGTCCAATTTTAATCCTACATCCCAAACTTTGAGAAAAAAAACCCAGCCATAATCCAACCTGTGAACCGTGTCCTCCTCACGTTTTGGGAGTACCAAGATGGCGGCCAACTCGACGTTTATTTGCTATCCATTTGTTTTTCTTTTATGTCAGTGGTGGAGTCACCTTTTCGGCATTTTTCCGTTCCTCTAATTGGTTGAGATGAATATGGACACGATATTGACTTTCCTGGAGGGAGTCGTCCGGCGGAATTATTAAAAATTCATTTTCCAGGTGCGCTTTTCAAGGAAGAGCTCAACTTTGTGAGGCCAGGAGGTCAACCAAAACCCGTTTCAACCCGGAGAACCATGTTTAGGGGTGGGGGGCACTTTCAGAGAAGCAGGTATCAGCACGAGAGGTAGTTTACACAGGAGAAAAGACTTTTATCAGCATTTCCGGTGAGTACGATGTATTTTCAAGTTTTTAAATTTATCTCATGTCATTAGATGAATATTGACTGTGAACGGCTATATTGGGGTGTATACACTAGAACCTATGTACTATAGAAATTCTATAGAATTCTATGGAACTTGTACAGAAGAACTTGTTCTATAGAACCTTGGCTGTGATTTTCTATGGAATTCCAACAGAGCAATATATTTCACTAGAAATTCTATAGGACTTGGGTCCTAAAGTTCTATAGTTCTATAAAAATTTTCTATAGAAAATTGTTAGCAGGGTAAGGTTGGGAGTTGTTTGAAGTTATTTGGAACAATGTTGACTTTGGTGGTATTCATCCCATGTGGAAATCCACCTGTTTTTTTTTTTTTAATGCTACGCATCGTTTAAGGGTGTTTTTGTGCAGTATTTTGAGATGTGATGACGGCATGCATAGGTTTCCAATGACGGCATCTTGTGTGTCATAGATGTCAGAGAACACAGGTGATAGGTGAAGCGTGAAGGGTTTTTTTTTTCTAGCGTTAATTTATCCGATTGGTCTAAAGAGTGGTGGTGATGTCATTGGAAACCTATTCATTAATGGGGGCGCGGAGACGCAGATGTCGAGCATTGCCCTCAAAGTTCTGAGGACTGGGGTTCAAATCCCGCCTGTGTGGTGTTTACATGTTCTGCCCGTGCCTGCGTGGGTTTGCTCTGGCCACTCCGGTTTCCTCCCACTTCCCAAAAACATGCGACATTAACTGGACACTCTAAATTGCCCCCGAGGTGTGATTGTGAGTGCGGCTGTTTGTCTCGATGTGCCCTGCGATTGGCTGGCAACCAGTTCAGGGTGTTCCCTGCCTCCTGCCCGTTGACAGCTGGGATAGGCTCCGGCACTCCCCGCGACCCTGATGAGGATAACCGGCTAAGAAAATGAATGGATGGATGGATGGATGGATGAAGGTATGAATGTGGGCATTTTCACTCTGCTCCTTACTCTCCGTGCAGCGTTTGATCGTTGTTGTGGTCTACTTTATGGTTAAAATGGACATAACCATAAATAAATAAACCATTGAGGTCTTGGATAATTGGGATTAATGGAAAATTAGCTCATGTACCGTCATTTTGAATGGAAGTGTTCTGAAATGGCAACAGTGAGGGTCAGGTGGTTGTCTTATGTAGAGAAGCTTTTTCAGTCCATTAAAAAAAAAAAGGTGCCCATTTGAATTGCCAAATGTGTTTCAAGCAGAAAATGTGTTTTGAGTTTGAGAAGAGGTTTTGCTCCAAATAATTGTGTTACATGCTTAAATATGACATAAGACTAAGAATAGTAAATAACAAAACGTGTGTGGAAGACTTGGAACACTTAACAGGCAAACCAGACATTATGTTACAGTTTTACATAAAACATATTTCCTTATTTCAGTGACAGTGGCTAGGGGCTCAAAGCAAAATAAAAAAAAAATAAATAAATAATGACGTTCATGCTTGAGCTGGCCATCTAACGAAAGACTAATAAGGAATTCTGCAAAATGGATGAAGGCACTGAGGAGAAAACATAACAAGCATGCCAGCGGTACACAGGAGAAAGATATACAACGGTGTGTACCGTTACCCTAAAATTAACTTTGTCAGATCTATGCTTCGAAAGGCGTGTGTGCGTGCGTGCGTGCGTGCGTGCGTGCGTGTGTGTGTGTGTGTGTGTGTGTGTGTGTGTGTGTGTGGTGTGTGTGTGTGTGTTGTGTGTGTGTGTGTGTGTGTGTATAAAGGGCATTCACCCATATTAGCCAGGTCACTAGCTGTCTCATGAAGTGCCTGAGGATACACTCTTAGTTTATCTGGCTGGCTGAGCACGGCTGCACACAACAGCACAGGTCTTCCGAAGCAAAGGTACGTCTCCTCGAGGGGAAAACATGCTCTGTGGCTAATACTGTTAGTGCATTCATGAAAACACGGAATTAAGGGACATCTCAGAAGGAGTACCTAGAAAGGTAACAGATTCCCCTCACTTACAGTGTAACACATCACCTGTCTTGGTATTCAAACTACTTATTCCAGGTTATTTTGTACCTCAGACGCGATACAGCTGAATCTTTAAAGCACTTTTAACTACTTCTTCTTTTCCTTTCGGCTTGTCCCGATTAGGGGTCGCCACAGCATGTCATCTTTTTCCATCTAAGCCTATCTCGTGCATCTTCCTCTCAAACACCTAGAGTCATCATGTCCTCCCCCACAACATCCATCACCCTTTTCTTTGGTCTTCCTCTCGCTCTTTCGCCTGGCAGCTCCATCCTCAGCACCCTTCTCCCATATATACTCAATCTCTTGCCTCTGGACGTGTCCAAACCATCGAAGTCTGCTCTCTCTAACCTTGTCTCCAAAACATCCAACTTTGGCTGTCCCTCTAATGAGCTCATTTGTAATCTTATCCAACCTGCTCACTCCGAGCGAGAACCTCAACATCTTCATTTCTGCTTCCTGTTGTCTCTTCAGTGCCACCGTCTCTAATCCATACATCATGGCCGGGCTCACCACTGTTTTATAAACTTTGCCCTTCATCCTCGCGGAGACTCTTCTGTCACATAGAACACCAGACACCTTTCCACCAACTGTTCCGCCCCGCTTGGACCCGTTTCTTCACTTCCTTACAACACTCTCCATTGCTCTGTATTGTTGACCCCAAGTATTTGAAGTCGTTCACCCTCGCTATCTCTTCTCCTCGGAGCTTCACTCTTCCTCCTCCACCCCTTTCATTCACGCACATATACTCTGTTTTACTTCGGCTAATCTTCATTCCTCTCCTTTCCAGTGCGTGCGTCCATCTTTCTCATTGTTCCTCCGCCTGTCCCTGCTTTCACTGCGGATCTCAATATCATCTGCGAACATCACGTTCCAAGGGGAATCCAGTCTAACCTCATCTGTCAGCCTATCCATTACGACCGCAAATAACGTCAAATGTTTCTAACTGCTCTTCCATCTGATCTTTGTTTGCAGAATGGTTTGAAGAAAATATATTCATGACACAGAGTTTGCTTTCTTACACAATACTGTACAACCTTTATTAATAGCTGAGAAAATCATGGTCACAAGTTTAATGTACTCAGTTAGCTGTAAAGTTGTTCAGAAATCGTATACACATGCTGAATCCCTGGCTCAATCCTCTCTGAAGAGTTTAGTTTTTAGTTCAGTTTGTGAATGTCATTTCTTTTAAAAAGTCAACATTTTTCTTACCTTTTTGTTTGACCTCATTCAAACCAAATCTTGCCATCCCATGCATGTTTTTTTTTTTTTTTTAATTCCCCAATGACTTATTTTTCGTAAATATTCATCAGGAATTACAATATTTCCATCTCTATCCTATGCACATTCTTTTTCTTGAGTCTCAGGCAGGCTTCGTCCAAGATGCCCTCTCAGGCTGAAAATCAATTCATCTAATGCATCATAAAAAATGTGAAAATTTCATTATATAGTTGCTGACAGGCTCAGACTCAGAATGAGCATTTTTGAATACAGAAGCAGAATGTAGAAACGTGTTAATATTTCATTCTTGCGCGTGCGGTCCAAGGTGTGCGCAGCTGTCTTTCCTGTGGCAACAAACACGCTTTCCATTAGTGTTGTGAACGCAAATTCATTTGTAGAGTAATTAAACATAGGCTCCGAAATTAACGCGCACAAAAAACATTATTACATGATAAGTGTGCGTGCATGCGTGTGCGTGTCTGTACGTGTGTATGTGCACATTGAATGGGTGAATGAGTGTCTGTGGGCACAGCAGATGGCCTAGACCTGTCCTCTGGGCTTTCTGTTTTTATTAACTTTCAGTCTATAATGTCCCCAAAAATTCTAGACCAAATTTAACCAAACCGGTGGATCAGCTGGAAAGCATAGAGCTCACAGTTTTGAGGTCCCGGGTTTGATCCCAGGCCTGCCTGTATGGAGTTTGCATGTTCTACCCGTGCCAGCGTGTGTTTTCTCCGGGCACTCCGGTTTCCTCCCACATCCCCAAAAACACTCAACATTAATTGGACACTCTAAATTGCCCCTAGGTGTGAGTGTGAATATGACTGTTGCCTATCTCCATGTGTCCTGTGATTGGCTGGCAACCAGTTCAGGAAGTACCCTGCCTCCTGCCTGTTGATTTCTGGTATAGGCTCTAGCACTCCTGTGACCCTTTTGAGGATAAGCATCTAAGAAAATGGATGGATTTAACCAAACCGAATTTTAACCTCCAATTCATGCTGAAAACAAGAGTTAATTAGTTAAACCTCAGACTATATAGTCAGAGTCAAGAAACAAATAATCCTAAAATATAATAAATGTTAATAATAATGAAAAATGTGGTCCTATGACCATTAGTAACATGGCGCATCATAGGGGTTACTGTTATTTTATTGCATTTACATCAGGCTTGTTAGAGGTCTTCACAACCAGGAATAAATCATCCAGCAGTTAAAGTAGTGGGGATAAATATAGAAATACTTGAATGTGAAAATTTTCCGGTTCAAAGTCTTGCCAGAAAAAATCTTTTTCTTTCTAGAAAATATACATGTATAGATATTCTTTTTTTGGTTGACCTCAGAAAGCCACACTGGTAAAGAAGAACTCTGCCTGAGCTAGTTACCGGTAAATGCTTTCTATGTATTTGCTTGTCCAGAATTCAAGAGGACAATTTAAATGTGAGGTGTGATATCTTATAATGTCTTTTACTGTTGCCGTTTTCATTTGTTAGTGTACAGTAGATGTCTGTATGCTAATGCTCGACACTTTGAAATATGATATTGTATGATAATATCAATATACTGTAACTAATGAAGGGTGCTGGCATCATTTTGTCTTTGCACTCTTGTTGTTGTCTTTGTCGAGACCAGTTGTGAAGATATTTACATGAAACGCGTCTTGATTTTCATATGAGAATACATTTATGCAAAGGGTAATGAAGATCGATAACAGCAGCTGCGAATTGTCACTTAATGTAGCTGTAGTGCTTAATGACTGACATGACGTGTCTAATCGGAAACAAATGATGAATCTGTAAACTGTGATGCATAATTAAAATACAGTTTGGGTAATACTGATACATTGAAATGACAGAATTGCTTTATTGGCTGAACAAAAGAATCTAAATGATAATTTAAAGGGGACATATTTTCCCAAACCAGCTTTTTCTAGTATTTGGTATGTAATAGTGTCTCTGTGGTGCCTCAGTAATTAAGAATTAAAACCATCCATGCCGTTCCTGAGTTTTTCTGCTGAGAGCCCTGAAATGATGTAATTTGAATTTATTTAGCTTATCTGTATCATGAATAAAGATTGTCCGCCCTCCTTTTCGGCTCTCCAGCCAACGCTATCAACATAACATGTGGTTTCTCAAAGTGAGTCTTCTACACAGAGGCAACCAATCCCAGGAAAGGAGGCAGTCTGAGCCAAATATTGACAAAGCGGATACAAAACTGGGTCAGACAGAAGTAGTTGGGCCTTTTCTGGACACTTGTATGACAAAACCAAGGTTTTCTGTTTTTCTTAATTGAAATAAAAGGAAGTCTAAATAGCCAAAATATGGGCATATATGAGCATTCTTGCTAATAGGTACCTTGTCTCAGTTTGGATTCTTGAAGTATTAACCCGGTGACTACAAACAAAAAATGTAATCTAATGAAATTGTATGCTTATTTGATATCGCACATCTGAATCTATATACAGCATATGGAAAACACCGTGGTTTGCTTGAAGAAAGGTTTAAGCGTTATTCTAACCATATTTGATTTCCCAAGCAATAGAGACTGAACTTGAGATGTACAAATACATTTGGAATGTGATACAGCATGTTAACTTTCAAGTGTCCATTAAGTGTGGTCTATTAAGTATATTTTTTGCTATTTGAGGTCTCAACAGAGATGGAAAAACTGAATGAAACCTTGACATGGAAACAAAAAATTCATGACTGGCATGGTCATAGTGTTGTTGTTGTTGTTGTTAACATCTGAAGAGAATCATCCAATAGACTAAACTGCAGTGTTATTACTTTCATTGTAATGATGACGAGACAGTCTTTTTCAAAAAGTTATTTTCACAAGCCATAAAAGGACTCTTTCATTTGGAAGAGCGCAATTTGCAGTTGCCCTGGTTATATCTGTGGTTGAAAGGTCAGCTTTTTCTCAGGTCTGAGATGCGCTGATGGCGATTATAAAAGTGATGTGCTTCGGTGGAGAAATTTTCACAGGTCCAGTTTGTATTATGTCTTCTCTGGTTTTAGCTTGTTGGTCGAGAATAGAATGATGAGGATGAGATGAAGATTCAGGCCCATCTTTGCTGCTCCCTTGGCGTTTGCATTTTCTCTCCCCTTAAACATGCACGAAGCATATCTGCACTGACATGTGGCACCAGTGGGAAACGTGGAACCTACTTTCAGATAGTTTTTATCTTCGTGAGATGAGAAACCATATGGAGATGCTCTAAGCCCTCTTATGTCAGACAATCCCCTGTAGTTCTGCTCATTTCCTTTGCAAACATCCTGCGCCTTTAAGTTACATTGCAGCGTCACACTATCTTGGTTTGTGTGACATTGTCTCAGTTTCAAACTTTGCCACCCCTGACGGTGCTCTGTGACTGCCTGACATATCCAATCTAAGAGGCATGGCAATAAAATATAAACCGTTATTCTCTGACACTGAGCATCCACAGCGGGATCTTTGCTGTTATGATGAGCCGATGGCCACACTGACTTGTAAACACCCTCTCGTTCCATCTCGCTGTGTTTATGGTTTGACCATGAAAAGGGATAAAGAGCAACAGTAATTTAATTCAGTTCTGTCTGTCAGTTTGATTGGAACTTAGCTACGGTCACGGCTCAGCAAGCTAAAGTAAACGTCATGACGTTCATCTCGACTTTGGTAGATTTATGCGATGCAACCTGAAGGTTGCAAAACCTCAGTCAAGCGTTTCAGATATATAGAGAGGACATAAATATCTCATTTTGAGATATATGATATAAATACAAAACCCAGTATTAGGTAGAGTATATCTACATGTTTACAGGAATTAAACCATATGCACTATTATATGGACTCTTAGTGTGTTTGGATAAGTGGTTTCTCATATGGATGTGTATATGTAGACAAAGGCTAGTAGCAAGAGGTTGAGCATGATGCCGATCACCCCGAGCACTGCCAGGAATCTCTCCTCGGGTGTGCTCAGGTATGGACACGTTAGGTCCATGGAACGGTTTTAAAATGCTGCTAATTATAGCAACTCATACTATGCCTAAAAAGGTGGAACTCGTTAAGTTACGACCTTCAAGGTCAGGCACAAATGTTCTTCAGTCATTAGTTCTTTGTGGCTTTTTAGTCAATCTGGTAAATCTGTTTGGTCCGTTTGGGTAAATATTCATTTGGTAGTGAAACAAACCCCACCCTATGAACCTTGTCATATAGTCTTGTATGAATACAGCACTCTAAAATCCACCAACGGATGGAGTCCTGTTGTCATAGAAATGCCAAGTCATGAGCGGAAGGCAGTCATTTTCAAGAATGATTTGGCCCGAGGCTGTCTTGAGATGAAAAGTTCAATATGTGAAGGAAGGGAGACAAGATGCCTCGTGGAACTCCTCTCTATGGTGACATTTGGCAGCAACCGTCAGTCAATGAGGAGTATTCTTACAACAGTAAATTGATGCAGTTGCAGCTGGCAACCATCCAGCTGTACACACTGCCAAGGATCCTTCTATCTTAGCACGTAATGAACTAACCCTCCAAGCACCTTAAGTACTTGAAGAGATGTATGGGGTAGGAATGTTGGTTTGGCACCAATCGTTCTTGTTCAAGTCTGTCTGAAGGTCTTATGTGACAGAGGTGTAGATGTAAACGAATATGACCACTAAAAGATTGAGAATGGTTCCGATGATGCCCAGCACGGCTAAAATCCGCTCCTCTCGATCGTTCGTCGAGTCATCCTCTCTTGCATGAGTGCTGCAGATATAGTGACTGCCGGGTATCATGGTTACCATCACAGAACCCCACGGCCACAGGGCACGATGCCTGGATAAGACACAGCAAATATGTGGGTGAGAAATGCATATAGAATTAGGATATTAGTTCAACAGTGCATGCACACACACACACACATGGGTACACAAATTGCACCATATTGTTGCTGTGTGAGTGTTTTAATTAATTCATCTAACTTAATGAAAAAAGACTGCTTTAGACTGATTTAGCACCAGAAATGTTAATCAATCTTTTCACTTAACACATTATACATACATTACATTTAATTATTAGTATTTTTTTCCAGATTAAAGATCCATATGTGTCCAAGAGAGGACATATTTTTAGTGTCCAATGGAAACCTGCAGTTTATGATTTTGACTGCTTTTGACAAATGGTAAATTTAACTGATTTCTCTTGCATGTAGTCTTCTTTGTACGTATGGAGCTAAATAAGTAAAAACCTGTTTTGTGTTAGTGCTTATCGTGAATATATAATTTTCCTGCTAGAAGCATCAGAACAGTCCTTGAAACCACATCAATCTGTATTAGATCAGCCTTTTGCCATCACCAAATGTCGAGCTTGGATAAAACATGGAATATTTTGAGATGAAAATTGCGAAATTGCACACTATGTATTATTATATGAATGTCAAATATCAATACACTTGTGAGCCAGAAACTCAGATTTGTACCCACAACCTCAGGACTTTGAAGAGTAAGTGCAAACCAGTTCCACTGTGTGCGAACCGTAATATCTTAACATTAAAATTCATTCCGTGTCTATTTTCTGAGTGATTTTGAATTGCCCATAGCTCTGAAAGTGAGTATGAATGGTTGTCTATGTGACTGCTAATTTCTCTTTGGTGTGACACGCCTCAAGCCTTCAACCGTGATAGGTTATAGTCGCCCAATCTCCTTGCACAGGATAAGCGGAATAAATGATAGCCAGATGATAGCTGGATAGATTGCCGTCAAAAAATCCATTCATTCTTAAAAGTTCTTATGTTCCATTTTCTTCTTCCCAATTTCTTTCTCTCCTCTTTCCTCTGACACTAGGCATTAGGGTGACGGGAGATCATTTCTGCATCTGTTAAAAGAATTAACAAAGCTCGATGCTGATGAGGATATCGTGCAGTCCTCAGGGACAGTTTTGGAGTGGAAGGGAGAATGGGAGATTAAGGATAGTGAGTGAGTGAGTGTGTGTGTGTGTGTGTGTGTGTGTGTGTGTGCGTGTGCATGTGTGCGCGTGTGTGTGTGCGTGCGTTTCTGTCTGTCTGTGTCCGCCTGCTTAGATAAAGAATGACATCCAGCCAAAGAAAGGGTGATGGTATTGAGCTGTCCCGTAAGTTCCGCTGGTCAATTGCCTCACCCAGTTCAGTTAAGAATTCAGCCGCTACCAATATTGACTAATGGACTTTTACACATGCAAGTAATGTTCTTATTGTTGAGCAAGTTCAAGGTTGTAAAGATCAATTGATCCAATAGGTGCTAAATGATGTTCTCGACAGGAAATCCTCGCAAAAATAACATTAAAATGAAAATTTACAACTGCCCACCTGCCTTTGTGAAAAATGCAGGGAAGCATTCATTCATTCATTCATTCATTCATTCATTATCTTCTCTGATCTCTTCAGACTACTCACAATGAAAAAGGAAGCCGTTTACTTAGTTTCCCCTTTCCTCCTCAATGCAGGCTTTTGATAGCTGGCCACTCTCGTCATTTTTAGGAACTCATCTACAGTATTTCTCTTTGCTCAAAAGCAAAACATACCAGGACACATCCCCTTGCCTTACTTGTGCATCATTATCATCATAACAAGCATTTGAATCCTATAATAAAAAAGTATTTGGCATTATGCTGTAATATTGAAAAAGCTAAGTTTGACTTAATTTGAGGCTATTAATTTTCTGGACACCCAATTGAATAAAACTGCAAAATTACTAACCACTTTGACTGGTTCACTCCATCGGGAAGAGGTTCAATCAGAATTAAACTCGTTGCCGATTATCATAGTAATCAATGTCATCGTTTAAAGCTTTGTATTTCTCTCAAAAATTCCTCAGTAGCATCCCGCTGATGCCGCTCTTGTCTACCTTACATGATGACCGACGTGAAGTAGTGGTAACATGGGTCAGCTGTGATGCAACCAGAAAAACTGGGGCTAATCAGAATTAGCAACAGAGATGGAAAACTTGAAGATTTTGCTAAAAATAGTAAAAAGGAGTGTGATGCATGGAACAGAACTTGGCTTTCGTGGCACATGAGCATCTAAAAATCAAGAACCTTGTGGCTGGTGCAAACAGGGACAGTTAGCTTTTCGGCCAGTTAGCTGTAAATAAAATGTACATTTATATATGTATGTATTCCTTTCGGCTTGTTCCATTAGGGGTCGCCACAGCGTGTCATCTCAGATGAACACACATATTTGTTTGGCACAGTTTTTACGCCGGATGCCCTTCCTGATGCAACCCAGCTAACTTCGGGTGAAGGCAGACTACACCCCGAACTGGTCGCCAGCCAGTCCCAATAGATTGTTAGCCAACTCTTCATTTAATAAATAAATGAATAAAAACCCACTCCATTTCTGGTAAAATAATTGGACCCCCCCATCCCTTTTGGTTTCTGGCCTTAATGTCTATTTCCTCTTCTCTTTTTTTGCCTAAGAACCTGCTTTCCACCTCTCCTTCATCTTCAACCTACATTAGCTGAATTTCCATCGGCAACCTGTACGTTAACGACGTGGGTGGCAAATGTTGTTAACCCCTGCCACAACCAATCCGGAATGGGATTTTTTTTAGATGAATGGAAAAGTTTTAAGTCTGATACTCTTCCCGATGCAGTCCTCTGCATTTTTCTAAGCTTGGAACCAGCCCACAGTTCACAAAGGCTGCATATACACATGACCAATTATTAAACTGTTCTTTGTTTTTCTTCATTTTTACAGGTTTCTTTCAAGTTTCACACAATCAGATCAAACTAAAGCAATATGGGAATGGTTAAAATGACACCAAAGATGATTGAATGGGGTTGTGGCTTAAGGACAGGGGCATAGGATTGTTTTTTGATCCAGCTCAGTCATTCAGCAGTGTAATTTGATTATTTCCAACCCAATTAGGGAAAAAAGTAAGGCACTCCTTAAAACATGCAGACTGGAGTGTATTGATTTTGAAAAAAACATTTACAGCCACTCAAAATTAGCATAAACATAGCATAACAATAGCATTGTACATAACCTGTCCATCCATCCATTTTCTTGACCATTTAACCACACTAAAGTCGGAAGCATGCTGGAGCCTATCCCAGCTCTCTTCGGCCAGGAGGCGGGGGTACACCCTGAACTGGTCCCACAGGGCACGTATAAACAAACAACCACTCACACTCAGAGTTGCCAGTTAATCTACCATGCATGTTTTTGGGATGTGGCAGGAAAACTGGAATACCCGGTGTAAACCCTTGCAGGCTTGGGAAGACACATGCAAATTGCACACAGTGTTCAGTAGCCATTCACCATGCCACCTCCATAAGTTGTACCTTTTATAAAACCACTTCAACACCAGTGGCATGTTTCCATGTCCCTGTGTTTAATTGTGTATGCTTGTTAGGGATATCCCAATCCATTTTTTCCACTTCCAATCCGATACCGATATTGTAGCCTCTAATTTTGGCTGATAGGATTGATCAATTCCAATATTAGCATAATCATACAAGCATGACTTATTTTGTATTATTGAAAGTTAGAAAAGGCTTGACCAAGTAATATTTCTCTAACACAGAATATTAATCATTAACAGTCGGTAGGTGTGAAGAAAAACTAACCCATTTATTATTATCAACCAATCGGTTACATAAAGGAATAATTTAATAAATACATATAGTGTGCCCTTCCTCATTCGCAGCTCACCGTTCGTGGACCCGCATATTCACAGATTTTGCCTTTTTTTTTTTTTTTTTAATGACCATAAGGTGCACTTAGAAGACTTAAATTTTCTCCTAAATGGAGAGAGCACCTTATAAAGTGGCGCGCATTATATACATGCTGAGTTCCAAATTCTTTAAATGTTCTGTGCCTTGTCTAATGAAGTAAACGTGAACACACCGGTCACATTGTTATTATCCATGCTAACACGTGTTTTAGCATGCATGTAAGATACCATATGATGGCACACATATGATGGCGGTGAGGAACATTTGCAATTTTACATTTACAAGCAGAAGAAGCTTATATTGCTCCAACCACTGACAGTGTAGGCATTACACTACTCAAGATGTTCTTCCACTCACCGTGTCACATCAAAACTAAAATTATCACACTACAGCAAACAAAATAGCATAACTAGCAAATAATAAAACATACAACAATTAGTGAAGAAATAATTGACACAAAAGATGCACTCTGAACATTATTTACATCCTCCGAGCACGCTTTGCAGCACGAAGGGACCCCATAAGTCATTGCTATTCATTGAGATTGAGCATTTCCAACAGTTACAAAATAAATCCTTTCCTCCGGGTAAGGCATGAACCATTTAAGGACTGTTTCATTTAGTCCTGCCCATATTTTCAACCTGTTCAGCAGGATATTTTGATCTACCGTATCAAAATCTGAACTGAGATCCAACAAGCCCAAAATTGGCAATTAGATCAGAGCAGTTTCTGTTGTGTGATGAGTTGGGAAACATGATTAAAATTTGTCAACGTTATTTAAGTTTAAGAGAGTGCTGATTTTATTAAAAATAACTTTCTTAATCTTGGCTATGAAAGAACAAACAAACTTTAAACACGTCATGCAAAATGGTACGTGGGATGTGCTAAGTGCAAAATATAATCAGGTTTTCCCACCGAATGAGCAATGCAAGGAAGGCTGCCATGAAACTCATACTTAATATTCATCATAATTGCAGCAGATTGCTTCTCTGCGTTCACTGTCAAATTAATTCATACTGGGTGTGATATGAATTCCCTGCAGATGGTGTCTCTGCAATGAAGCGTGCATTACAGTCAAAGTCAGAATGCATGCATTAAAGTCAAAGTCAGAATCACTTTCAAGTTAGTCTTGGCGTAATATCAAAACTGACATATGAACCCGTGAGATGGAGACAGAGAGCATGTGAGGACTAAGTAAATGTTGGTTACCATCCAACCAGCTCAAATTGTCCTAAAAAGCAAAGCAAAGAACTGCTTTGGGCTATTGCTAGTGTCAGATAAGGGTCTTTAGTAAAAAAGACTATGAGATATGTCACAAAGTGATGGAAATTGTGACCCTACACAAATAATGCCTTCATGGCATAATACCACTACTATGTGTTACAACATGATTGGAGACAAGGTTTGAGAGAGCAGACCTGGATGGTTTGGACATGTCCAGAGGCGAGAGAGTATATTATATTATATATATATATATATATATATATATATATCTGAGATGACACGCTGTGGCGACCCCGAAAGGGACAAGCCAAAAGAAACACAATAGTATATATATATATTCATATTCGTAGAAGTGTGCTGAGGATGGAGCTGCCGTGCAAAAGAGCGAGAGGAAGACCAATGAAAAGGTTGATGGGTGTTGAAAGGGAGGACATGAGGACAGTGGGTGTTGGGAAGATCCACGAGATCGGCTTAGGTGGAAAAAGATGACACGCTGTGGCGACCGCTGACGGGACAAGCCAAAAGGAAAAGAAGAAGTGTTACAGCATGAAGAATTGGAGAAATTGGTTTCTTCTGGTTTCACCAGTGGTGATGATGCCTATTCCTAAGTACATTTCAAAGAGGTTGTAGCTCACATTCTGAGTAGGAAGCAATGGGTCATCTTGTCTATATGAGCAATGCTGTTGCTGTTGTGGACTTGATGCTTTGAAAGATAAAACAAATATAATTTTTTTGCTGTCCAACGTCATTTCTAGTAGATTTCATGTAAAGACGCAAAGTGACAACTCTTGTCTGCCATGAATCTACAGTGCTATTCACATCAGCAGGATTGCTGCCCCAAAGCCTGTAGAGAGTAATAAAATTGGTCTTTGGAGATACTTCGACTTCTGAAATTAATTCGTTCCGGAAGTTATTTCATAATGTGAATTTTCCCTAAGTACAAGCGCTTTTTACATGTAAAATCTCCTGACTGAAGATTGCTGGGATAGGCTCCAGCCCTCCCGCGACCCTTGTTAGGACAAGCGGCTCGGAAAATGGGTGGATCGATGCTTTTCATTATGCACACGTTTCTTGAGTGAAAGATATCAGAACTCCATGTGAGGTGGTAATTCATTTCCTATTCGACTGAGCCAGCCACCCTCAGAGAACGCTGACCTATTTTTTGGATTTCCTGACTCCCATCATATTTCAATGTTATGAGGAAGACCACACTTGTGCTCTCCTCATTTCCAATCAACTGAATGCATTCCTGAACTCCGCAAACCAGTGACCATGTGACAACTGATAGTCCTAACACCCACTGGGAACATGATGAGCATATAGACAAAGTTCTCTTCTTGACAATAGTCTATTCCCACTCCTCAATAGTTCATGCATCTTTATCAGCATATGACTCTGAGGTATTGAGAAGTTTCAGCAAATACACATACGAAAGTACAGAATACACGTGGAGTAATAGACATACACTGTGTATACAATACTGTATTGTGTAAATGGTCAATGAAAGTTTTTCCATTATAATGACGTTGTTAATTTTTTTTTCCTTAGTTCAACTTCATTTTTAAAAACAGACAGAAGGAAAATAGTCTTCAGTAATCTATACTCATCAACAATATACAGTACGCACATAGTCAACAATACGAAGAAGATGCACAATTGAACACGAGCATTGATGTGGGCTGAGTGAAGATTTACTCGGTCGTGCAATGGTCTATTCAGTTTGAGGAAAAAAGAAAAATCACTTGCTCAGTCTGCTTGTTGCTGGGACAGCTGGGTAGCATTTCCCAAATTGGGAAACGTGTCCTCATTCTGGGCCCACCACTGGAGCGAGTACTGCATGATGGGCGTTTGCGGTGTTTGCATATAATCCCAGACCTCTCTGGGTGCTGTGAAATTGTTAGTGGCGCTCTTTCCACTTTGGTAGTGCCAGGCGAAATGTTGTTAAAGACCTTGCTGGAGCCCCTCCCCACCCAACCAACCACCCACCCACCCACCCACCCCCACCTGCTTCTACCGGAATTTCCAAAGCTCCATATTCATACATAAAAGACTTGAAATCAATTAGGTGAGGGACTAATTTCAATCAGCTTGTTCATCTGTTGATAGAGGAGCATTGTAGACAATACAAACAACAAATAAAACTGTGGACCAGTAAGCCGACTAGCCAGGACAACAGTGAGTCTGAGTGTTCTTCGGATTGTGAGCTTTTAAATAAAACCTTTTCAAGTGTAACGCCCTTATGGCTTTGTCCTGATTTGTGCTTCCTCAAGCACACACGCATGATTTGGCAAATAGCTGAGTACAAATGTACTCTAATTTCCAAATCAAATATGATTGCTCTAATTCTGTCGTGTAATCTTTACCATTGAATGTTCATCAGGGTTTTGGAGTCACTGGATTGCAAAGTGTTGTATTTGAGTTCAGTCTCTGGGTTTTGCCATACAATATAATTAAGCGGCATCCAAACGTGAATCTTCATCTTTAATAGTTTTTTTCCAAGGCCGCCTTTGAAAATGTTCTGATTTGTAAATACAATAGCTTGCATTTCACAAGCTTTATTTATATTAGATTTGATCAATGGGAAGCAAAAAACACCGTTGCAACATAAACAAGACCTGTATTGTGAAGCACTGGCCTGTGTCTACCAGCTCCACAATCAGGAGCGATCATGAGGAAAAAGATGCTGCAGGCACTGTTTGAAGTAATTGATTGACATTGTTATTGACGACAGAAAGTCATCAAAGCAATACTTTTACAGCTTTTGGATTTGCTATGTTGCATATCATTCAGCCTCTGCGGAAATCAATAATGCATGGACAAGCACACACATATTGCTTTGTCTTAGCTTAAAGGCACAATAACCTGAGAAAAGGTGCACATTTTACCAACTAAGGCATCCATATGGAGTAGTTGTGGAAAAAAAAAAAAACATATTTCAAGTGTCTCATATCTTTTCGTTGGGCAGCTACAATGACACACGGACTGATGGTGAAAGGACCTGATCCGTATGACACTTTCACAGAACAGTCCACAACCTCATTATGAGCACAACAAGCCAACACTGCTAGAGTATGAGGCTGGCGGCCATGAAGGGACTGTCACTTCTGCTCAGCCACAGCTTGGCTTCCTCCCATGTTTGTGTGTATGCATGTGTCTGTGTGTGTTGTTGCAAGAGTTCATGAGAGGTTGAATGAAAGTGACAGAGTTAGTGTACATGCATGGACTGTATGCTTCAGCTAAAGGGGTAATAATGTACCCATATGCAGTGTTGTAACTGAACATTTTCAATCACTTCAAGTTCATGAATTACTTTATATCATACCTGAATGTGAATTAAACTTAGTTCATTTCTGCCTGATTGACCATATTTGAGAATACGGATTAGAGACGGTGGCACTGAAGAAACAACAGGAAGCAGTATTGGAGGTAGCAGAAATAAAGATGTTGAGGTTCTCGCTTGGTGTGAACAGGCTGGATAGGCTTAGAAATGAGCTCATTAGAGGGACAGCCAAAGTCAGATGTTTTGGAGACAAGATTCGAGAGAGCAGACTTCGATGGTTTGACATATTCGGAGGCGAGAGACTGCGTATATTGGTAGAAGGGTACTGAAGATGGAGCTGCCAGGCAAAAGAGCGAGAGGAAGACCAAAGAAAAGGTTGATGGATGTTGTGAGGGAGGACATGAGGACATTGGGTGTTAGAGAGGAAGATGCACGAGACGGGCTGAGATGGAAAAAGATGACACACTGTGGCGACTCCTAATGGGACAAGCCGAAAGGAAAAGAAGAAGACAATTTTTGATGTGATTATGCTTGCGTCAAAGAGTGTTTTTCAAATGAAAGTTCATTTTAATTCAAGAGTGCCAGGTTTTGGTAGACTTCAAGGATAAAGTCCAACACACAATACGAGCCTTCATATGTTGGCAGATAAACGCTTTATTTGGCAACTGATTCAGTTCGGCTAAGAACGTCATATCTGGCAGCCACGTTGCAACTGCGTGTGAACACGTGGTGTGTTCAGGGACACAATGTAAATGAGATGGAATCTGTGTTTCGGTGGTTCTTTTGTTATACAGTACAGGGAGTCCTAGATCTACGACTGAGATCCGTTCCTACAGTAGCGACTTAACTCAAATCCCGACTTAAGTGGGATTCCACCATTAAAGTCAGAATTTACATCAAAATACTTTGTATGAAAAACAAATGCATTGAAATAAACAAGATTATGTACTTAGCATTACTGCTCACAGGTGGATGGAAAAGAAGAAGGGGAGGCTGTGCTTAGCTATTGTGAAGGAACCTGGTTCTCAATCCTCTCCATCTCGACAAGTATCAAAGAATCTTGTTTTGTGTTCATTGTGTCCGACGTAGGAACGGAACCCTTCACATGTACTAAAATACGGGTTTTGTCTTTAATAATTGTCACCACGGTTGACCGACTGAAGCCTTGGTGGTGTTGGTGTCTCTCCTTTCTCCAACCATTTTATGATCGTGAGCTTCGTTTCCATGGTAATGGATTTTCTTTTGGTTGCATTGCTAGATACAGCTTTCTTCTTTGGGGTGATTATGTCTAAAAAGGAGGGCGAAAAATGCAAAGATACTCCCGGCGGTCAAACACGGACAAGCATTAGCCAGACAAAATGGCGGACGGGCGTTGTAAACTCGAAACGTCTTAGGTCGAGACTGTCTCAACCCGAGGACTCCGTGTTTATTATTTTAAAAAGGTATTGCGTTCGCTAGCCCACAAGCGAGCTGTGAGCTGACAAGCTACCAAGCTAAGGATTTAAACACCTTTCTCCACTGCTGCAAAGTCATTTCAAAGATCAGCGTCTCTCCGAGTTGTGTTCTTTGGTACACAATTAACACAGACACAGGAGAATTAATTATCTATTAAGCATAATCTAGTGGCACGTTACTCAACCAGTAGTTGACTGTGGCGAATGTGAAGTCATATGTGACTGACAGGTTAAGGGCTCATCTTCAGCGAACCAATCACACAGTAGTCAGCTTTACAAGGAGACTTTTATGTCATTCTGTCCACTGTTTACATATCATGTGATCTATTCCGCTGCAGTGTCTGCATAATATGCGCTACATTTAATCAGAACAGCCTTGAGAAACGCACACTTCGTCCTGTCACATCGTTAATGAGATGTCCTTTAATTATTCAGCACAGTAGATGTGATCAATGCATTTATTTAAAAAAAATGCTTGATTAAAAACAATTAAAAGGTAGTTAAAAACAAAGCTCCATCGCAAACGCGCTCCGTTACACAACACTAAGTTTGGAGGCGAAATGGCGCAGCACACCAAGATCAAAAGTTTATCTTGATTTTCAAGCATGGTGAAGGAAGCATCATGGTATAGGTGTGCTTGAGTTAGTGCCTCGAGAGTTTGCTATCATTAATGTAAAAAAGTTTATTTTGCAGGAGAAATTTAGGCCATCTGTCCGACAGTTGAACAGTTGTAACTCCAGAAAATGTTTGGTTGAGGTTATTGCTGCCAAAGGGGGGGCGGGGGGGGTCAGCAAGTTATTAAGTCCTAGGGGTTCATTTTCTTGAGTATTTTCAGTTTAAAAAAATTAAAAAAAAAAAAAATTATATATATATATATATATATATATATGAGACACAATTGTTTGTGTAGTATTAATTTTAACCAGTTTATTATTGCAATTTAGATGAAAATCAAAACACATTTTATAACAAATTCATGCAGAAATGTAGGATATTTCAAAAGTATTCATGTAACTTTTCCTCCCACTGCAACTACCAGCCACAGACAAATTTTAGAAACAACTCTCAGCATGATGTCCAGACCTGTATGGCATGACGATAGATAGATAGATTTACTACATTTTTACTTCTTATAGTGTTCTGTACACTTTTTTTTTTTTGTGGACTGGTATAACTTTTACAATGTGGACAATACTTTGCTGTTATGGGAATCACTGAACGTTGATCCGTTACTGCCATAACACCGATTTGCTCCAGATATTGGAAAAATAAGATCCAGCATCTGGCATTGCCATCATGGCCACATTGAACAGCTGCTTGGTGCACACTATTTTATTATGCCCCTTGGCTGCCAAACCACAGAGGCGAATTTTCTCTTGCCGTCCAGTGTCAGCGCATTTGTAGGTCACTGATCATTGCCTCCGTAGTTGCCAATAAGATGCGTTTCTTGCCGTGCTTCTCACAAAAGTGCCACAGAGGGAGGATGAGGAATGGATCGGTGAAGATGATCTCCAATTCATGCTAATTGGTAAGCTATTGTGTCATGCAGTCCCAAAACATCAAAATTATTGTTTTTGGGTACAGTACACTTGTCACATACTGACTGAAACTGTGTATTGATTGAAGCAGAGTAACCAATTTTGAACAACAAAATAACAGGCCAATTAATGTACGCAAGATGTCACGTCTGAACCAGAAATGAATTCATACGTCACTGCAAACGTCACTTTGGAGCATGGGCAGGTTAAAGTTAAATTATTATTAATAAATATCTGCAATCTAAGATAAGATAACATTTATTAGTCCCACAATGTGGAAATTGTCATTGTATGAGCAGCAGTTCTCAATATAGGAAATATAAATGTTATCCAAACAGCATGCAAGAAGTACAATACATTGCGCAAAATAGAAAAAAACTTTTGTCCTTAGATACACTTTCCAATTCAATCTATCAGCAATGTTGTTTGCAAAATAGAGTGCTCAGTTTTTAATTATTCATTACAAATAATTTGGATGATTAAGATCTTATTAATCCGCGTTAATAGGGTTAAAAACAAGTTTGCTAAAATGCTAATTAATCTATATATGTTTTTTTGATGATGGAACATTAAAATCTCATACAGTTAGTCTGCAACTGCATCCCCCAATACAAGGTTGATGTAATAAAAACATTAAACTGACAAATATTGAAGTCACAAGGTAATATTCTTAAAACTGCAGTTTTGAAACTAGGAAAAATAATTTGGGCCAAATTATTCTGGAAGTGAATTTTCATAGGTTGGCAGCTTCGCTTTTACAATTTTTATTACTGTACATGAACCACAGGGTCCTTCACCTTTGACTTTGAGCAGCAACCTGAAGAAACATGACTGTCATTCATTTCTCAGACATACACACACACACTCTTACGTGTACTCACCACACATTTTCGCCAGGGTTGCAACCAGAAACTGTTTTCTTTCTTCCGTTTATCTGCGCATGATGTCAATTTTTTCCGATCCTTCTCCCTGTTGGTTTCTTCTCCTTCCTATTCTCCTCCTCTGGGTGACCCTCTCACCACTGCTGTTCAGGTCCAGCCCTGTGGCTGGTGGGCAGCATCAGTGCAACACATGCAGCTCCCGGTGTCAAGGGAGGGTTGGGGGGCTAGTAGGTAATGTTCAGAAACATCTGGCTTCAAAGCTTGGCAGGCACACACAGGTCTACAACATCACTCAAGCACGTTTCGCAGTTGGTCCTCGATAGTCCCTGCATAAATTAACACAAAACTGGCGTTTCTACCTTTTCAGGATAGGAGGCTGTGTGTTGTCCTCCTTTATTGCTGTGGTGTTTTGAGGAATTGGATATTCAGGTCAGAGCCGAGGGGCTTATGCCTCCATGACACAAATATCCATCAAAATTGAGATACATCCATTACGAGTGAGTGATTTGCCGTGGAAAGGGAAAAATACATTTCGGCTTATCTTGGTTGATGTGGAGCAAAGAAATGTGTTCTGCTTCCTCAAGCTTCAAAAGGAGTCCAGCTTTTGGCAAATTTACAAAATATGGCAATTTTTTGAGTAACACAGGCTAATATTCAGTCCAAGGGGAAATTAAAAATTTGGTATCTGGCAGTAATTAGTAACTCTTAAGTGGATTTCAAAGCAGACCAAGAATATACAAAGTGCAGTTTTCTGTGTAAGACAAGAATATTTTTTTCTCACATACGTAGATTAGGTATTGCTGCAGTCCCCATGTAATCTTTATGAACTCAAATGTTTATTCCGTCCCTCTTGTCAGTCTTTTGCCAGTCGTCATCCCTATTTTCTTCACGACTGACCGAGCATCAACAGGAGGCCCCGTCCCAGCGAGTACGACGTGGCCCTGTTTCAATTTGCTTCAAGACGTCCACATAACCTGATGCACTTCCCAAGTTGTCTAGTGTAAAAATCCCTCATCGTGAAAGCAGTTTTCTTTTCCGTGTTTCCCCTCTGAGGAGGAGGAAGCAAGTTGTTTCCAGAGTGGCTTGTCAGCATGAATATTTAACAGGAATCTCTTGCTGTGTCGTTGTCACTGTTAAAGTTTCCATGCTGTACCCAGTGTGGTGCACAGACTGATATTTTCTCATCTGCAGCAATTGTATTTCTTCTTTTTTTTATTTTTTTTTTATTTGATCTTCTTGCTTGGATTTTTGCCCTGTGGCCTGATTTGTGCCCCTTACGTCACACTTTTGGTCAATTTTTTCAGTATATGTGAACCTTTCCGCATACAGATATCGAGTCTCTCCCTACAGGAAAACAGTTGGTCTTAAGTACCTTTTAGCCGGTCCTTCTGTCCTTTGCAGTCCTGATTCCAATGTCCATCAGGCAGCAAATCTTCAGTGACCGTTCCCTCATGCTAAACCCGTCAGATCTTCAGCTCCCGTCCACTTCTCACCTTCCTCACCCTCCAGCAAGCTGATTCTCTTGGCCCACTGCCTCGAAGTCACTGGCTCCTGCTTGCGTCGTCTTTCCTCATCCCTGTCTGAAGACTGTTCGCGTCTGTTAAGGTCTGCTCTATTTCTTTCCCCGTGTCTCGCTCATTTCTCCTCTATCTCTCTCTAGCCCCCCTCCTGCATACAAAACGCACAGCATTCGGGCCACTGTGAGTCATACTGCTCTCTCCTCCCTTTTCTTCCAGGAGCTAATAACTGCCCATTTTTTCAAGTCTTCTGCTAAGAACTTGCTTAAAATGCTCAGTGTGTTTTCTCATCCCATGCCACATCAATGCTCGTGTATCCTGCCGAACCAGACAAATTGAGTCTAATAGAGGAAGGAAAAATAGTTTGTATTTGTCTTCTTGAGTCTGTCAGGTACATTATCGGTAGTCTCTCTGGTCCGCTCTTCGAGTGTGAAAGTTCAGTGATACAATTATCCCGTCAGTGACGCGTCACTCTTGAGGGAAAACAGAGAAGACGACAGAGCAGTGATCATCACACTATGAACAGTACAGTGGAGAGAATCAAAAAATATTAGAATTGAAGGATGTGGAGCTGAATGAAAGAAAAGAGAGCGATGCCCTCGGGATCAGTGCAAGTGACTCGTGTGCAGATATGGAGGGGAGGGAGGATTCAAGGGTGGAGGAGTCATGCTCGTGTGGGTGGAACGTCGAGGAGATTGTAAAATGGATAAGGGGAAGAGAGGAGGAGGAGCTTGGCTGCCAGTGGATGGAGAGTGATGGATACATCTGCTGGATAAGGTTAGATGGGAGAGGGAGAGATGAAGACATATGCAAAGACTTATGGCTGGACGGCTGAATGTCTTGTCGGGTATACTGATTTTTATGACATTCAGCAAATCCAGAAAATACATCCCAAGGCCTTTTATTAGTTAAAAGTATTCTGCTAGTTTAGTATTGGATCAATTTATTTAATATTTTACCTGAATAGGAATCCTGTTATATGGTATTTTCCTCATTGCTTCTCTCCAGCGTTTTGTCTGCTCTTGCAGCCCCAGTCTGTGCTATCTCTGAAATGCAGCATCCCTCTCCCCGCCTTCACTTCTGCCTCTCCTTTCAGCATCTCTCCCTCCCTCACTTTCAACCCTACACTTCCCAAATTCGCCCTGCTCTCCCTCTATCTTCTCCCCCCACTGTATGTCTTGTCCTCTATCACCTTTTTTTTCTTTATCTTGCCTTACACCCACTGTCCTTCTTTCAATACACACTTGGCTCACCCTTTTGCTTGTTTATTCCATCCGCCCCTTTCCTAGAAGCGAGGAAGCTTCTGGAATAGAAGCGACAGGCTGAGAACGTGGAACGCTTTCTCACCATGTGAACGCCATTCACAATCCCAGCACATGAATTATACAGTGCACGCTCAATACGGTTTATGCATGTCCACGCACAGTATACACAGGATGACAGTCACTTGCGCCATCTAGTGGTAAAAAAAATTGCACATATTGAGTAAAGTGTTTATGTACGGAGTGCTTAGCTGAGTATCCCACCAACCACTGTGAAGGCATCAATAATGAAAGAGGTTCCTACGGGCGTGAGACCACAGCTGTAAATCATTGAAAGAATCAACCGAGATACATAGACCCCATGTCAGTGTGTGATCATATGACGAATGCATACGCACATGCACGCTGCAGCTGGCGAGAGGAAAAAATGAAAAAAATCTGATTGAAAATGGAAATCAACTTTGACAAAGAGTGATTGAGTCATTCAACACATAAATGAAACATCAGCCTTATTTGGGTTGTATGCCCAGAGTGTGTGTACATCCATGGGAATTTTTGTGTATTTGTGTTTTATTTTATTTATTTATTTTTGTGCATTTCCATGTGTTGGTTAGAGCTGTGCCACTAGCCTGGAGCATCACCCATTACTACCATCTGTGCAGCTGGGCCAACCTGTGTGCGTATGCGTGTGTGTGTTTGTGAGAGAGAGAGAGAGAGAGAGAGCGCATGCCTGCATATATATATATATATATATATATATATATATATACTGTATATATGTATTTTTTTTTTCCTTTTCCTAGTGACCTGAGTGACCTTTGACTAGAAATGGGATTTACGTGAATGAAAATGCAATCTCCATATCACTGCTTATCTCCTTTTTCTTTTTTTTGCATTTCGGAGCATACATAGATATACAAAAGTATACAAAAGTTTGTTCCACCAATAATAGGACTGTAGGCTGTACAACTCAATTGAAAATAAAGTCTCGAGGGGAACTAAAAAAAAAAAAACAACAGCGATGGTTGCATAAGTGCACAAACCCGCTTATTTCTGGGGATGTTGCTGAGTTCAGAATTTCACATTCTAACGCATGTTAAATTAAGAGTCAGGTCATCATCATTGAGCTGCTTATTACCGTTTAAAGTGCCTATGATAATCCCAAATAAAATTATATTGCTTATTAGAATGATCATAGTTGCGAGTCATTTTTCAAGATTGTGCCTACCCACCTTGGTCACCTCGGTATGGTGCTCCGTAGTATTGTCTACGTTTTTGTGTTTTTTGGTCATCTCTGGACTCAAATACACAAGGGCATGAACATAGAGTTGCTAAAGCTCGCCAAACAAGTACTGTAATTCCCGGCCTACAGAGCGCACCTGGTTATAAGCCTCACCCAGTACATTTGTAAAGGAAATACCATTTGGTACAGCCGGTGTGTAAAAGCTGCAAGTGGCCGCATTGAAACATGAGACATTTACATAGACTGTGCACAGAGAGTTTAACGTTAGCGACACTGTGCTAATGCTAGTACTACGCTAATGCTAGCGCCGCACTAACAGAGCCGGTTAAAAAAAAACATACTGGTAAAAATCACTGAGACACGGCAGTAACACGCTAGCGCAGCACTAGCAGGGCCGGACTGGTACAAGTCACTTCCTCAGCACATATATTCCACCAGTCTCACGCTTACCTAGTCCGCTTGAGTGCCCCCTCACGGCCGTTAGAAAAAAATGCACAAATTAGCCGCATCGCCGCATAAACCACAGGGTTGAAAGCGTGTGGGGGGAAAAAAAGTCGCGGCTTATAGGCCGGAAATTACGGTTAACGACATTGAAAAATAACAGAGACTCGGCCCTCATTAGTCTAGGAGATTTTGACAAAGCTAAACTCAGCGACAAATTTGTTAAACACAAACGGCACAAATATTGTCCAACCAAGGAAAATCATACTCTAGACCACCGCTATACCACAGTAAGTAACGCATACCGTGACATTCCCCACGCTACCCATGTTCCTCCAACAACTGCTTAATCTAGTTAATACCTCCATACACACCCCACACTCACCAACTGTGCGAAGTACCAACCTGCTTCAGACACTCCACCATCATTTCAGTCCCCAAGAAATCTGCAATCTCGGGTCTGAATGACTACAGGCCTGTTGCCTTGAAATTTTCGGTCAAGACGTCCTTTGAACGGACGACTGGACCACCTCAAGTGCGTCACAGGCCTCCAGTTGGACTCATTGCGATTTGGCTACTGTGTGGATGATGAGAATAATGACAATAATCACTCTCATCACGCACTCTCTCAATTCTTAAAATAGAAATACTGCTTTGCTGGAACAATGCAATGCTAAATCTGCATTTAAATGGGGACAAAGCATGGACAATTAATTTTAAAATCAAACGCATGTATCTCTCTGAATATTCATTCACATAAATCCCTGAGCCGGAATCTGGGTCAATACACGATGCAGTTACAGATGACTGCACGCTGTTGTGACTCTACCATGTGTTGCCGGATGCGACTGCAGGATATTTGTCCAAGTCATATTGGCTCATGTGGAATCTACACTTTAATGTAATTAATATATTTAGTGAGTCCAAGTAGAATCTATTGTAACACATCCTGTACAGTGCAAAGTGAGCAGAGCATGGTTATACAGTTTGCTGCTATCTCATTTGTTGTCTGTCCAGTGTCTGACACGCACACAATGAGCACGGGCGCAAAAAGCACGCTATCCACGTGTGTGTGTGTGTGTGTGTGTGTGTGTGTGTGTGTGTGTGTGTGTGTGTGTGTGTGTGACTTTTATACGCTTTCAGACTTTTCCGTGTAAATCTCGACGAATTACTCACCAGATACATGTGTATATCCAGTTGTCCAAGACAACCGAAAGCGGATTAACAGTCCAATTTCTTATCGGCGAAAACATCAATTTCGGCATTAAATATGGGTCTTCTGTGCCGAGTTTATCTAATTTTTCCACATACCTTCGTTTATTTTCACCTTCTAAATGTCTCACGGTATCGGACAAGACTCTGGGCCTCGTGCTATAAGACATATTTCCGTGTTGTCTCCAACCAACTTAGCGTTGAGCAATGCTTAGCTTGACCGGCAATATGGCGAGGTAAACAAAAGTCATGTGACTTTATGACGTAGGTGCATGAGCTCTATAGGGTTCTGCCATTTATCCATGCCGTCTAGAAATGATTTGACTTCATTTGCCAAATGCAGAACTTATGCATAACCCAAATTCTGCACTGTTTTTATTTTAGGAGTGGACAAGAACTAATACCAGGTACCGGTCGGTACTGGGCTGATATCGACCTTATTTCAAGATGTCATGTTCTGTGTGGTTGGGATAGGCTCCAGCACTCCTGCGACCCTTGTGAGGGTAAACGGCTAATTTATTGATTGATTACATTTCTGTTGTTACTTTTCTAATTTGTCTTTTTTTTTCAAAGCCCAAAGATTGACAAAAGTCAGCACAGACAATGAGTTGTCATGTGACGGAAGTGCTTTTGCGGAAATGTTGGCTGTTCTGTTCTCCTATCGCAACTTTAATCTTCAGTATCAGCAAGGTGGAGGAGATTTTTCTGTTTATTGAAAGGAGCAGCCATTATCCATAGAGTGGAGCCGAAGCAGGGAATGACAAGGCACCATATAGGACCCTCCATCCATCCATCCATCCATCCATCCATCCATCCATCCATCCATCCATCCATCCATCCATCCATCCATCCACCCATCCATCCATCCATCCATTTTCTAAGCCACTTATCCACATGAGGGTAAAAATAATAATAATAATTTAGAAATGATCATCAATAATCATAACAATTGTGATGAGAATATATAATTGATCAAAATTAGTCAACGTGCTATGAATCTTAATTTATTACTGTAAAAAAAATATCGATCACTAAAAATGACAGAATTTACCTGGCAGCAGTGGTCCTGTAAAATACTTTTCCACTATGTAGCTGTCATGAGTCATGTTAGAAAGTACAGTAATATACTGGTTATTAATTCAATCTTATGTTGGAATAAATTACACTATTTTACAGGAACACTACTACCAGTAAAATACTGTAAGTTTTACAATGCACAGTCTCCAGTGTGAAATGATCTTTGAGTGCGTCGCATTTGTCTCAGCCACAATTCCTGTTTTCATTTTATACTTCATTCCATTTAATAACCCTTTCAAAAAAGAAAACACATGAGAAAAAAAATTATGTTTTGCAGGTATCTTTATTAACACAACACTCTTTAGAGTGGAAAAAATATTTTCAAAATAAAGAATGTCCAGCATTTTCCTTTTCCTTAAATTTTGATTTGTACTTTCAATACAATATAACATTTTTTAAAAAATCAAGATTGAAAACATTTAAGTAAAAAAAAAAAAATAAATTTACATATCATCCCAGATAGCATTTGACTGTAAACCATTGGTGGGCATTTTCGTACCCTATCTTTAAAGATATCTGACAACTATACCTTATAGATATGCAGCTTCTGGTTAAAATTAATGCATTCATTTTAGTTCATTACTGCTATGATTATTATCTACTAATATTGGTGACATATTTGTTGTCAGTCATTACCAGTATGGTATGCAGATGCCCTTGGAGCTCTTGTGAGCCAGTGTTGAGCAGTTAGGGCCAGGAAATCTGGTGGCCTCAGCACTATAACAACTGATAAAATATTTGTTCCATTAAATTAATTTATTCTCAACACTACTGTTTTTATTTACTAATGTTTCTCTTGGCTGCTTTCCTTCTAGTTCATGATAATATTTTTCAATTTCTTGTCAGATTTCAGCCTCTTTGTGCTGCCTTGCAAATCCGATTGGCTCACAGCCTTCAGAATCAGGAGTGCTGGACTTAAACAAAAGTAGTAACGAGACTACTCCTTTGATTCAGATTCAGATTTTGAATTTATCCTCACATCAAGTTGGCCCTCAATGATGTTGGGATTTTCCTATGCTCAGATTAGATGGTCAGAAGATAACTTGTTCCAATCGTCTTCAACTAGCAATACATGTCTGCACTAATCAATAAATGTGATGAACAGCATCACTGGTTAGTATGTTTTCTTTCAGTGTTTTGTGATGTTATGTCATGTTATACGTTAAATATTGATTGTGAAGTACTCCAAATGGTGTACATGGTACAGTTGTGCTGCTCTAGTTTTTTTTTCTTTTTTTTGAATATAGTATGTATGGTTTCTCTAATTGCAATCTCAAAGTAGTGGTATTGAGAGGTGGAGTCAGGACCTTTAAGTTCCTGCTGAAGGCCCAAGTAGTACCAAATATACAGCCTGCTACTGTTTCAACACAGGTCCCAAAGAATGCATAAAGTTCTTAAAAGAACTCTTTCGAGGAAGTGGGTTAGTTGTAACAATTTATATAATATTCATCTGGCAGTCCCTTCTATTTCCCAGTAATGCTAACCGCAGATCACCCCCACATCTTCAGCGTGCGAACAATTGTGCTTCCCAACTCTGGATCGCTTGCACTCAAGCAGCGACCTCTCCCTGCCTTCACACTCCACGTCATCCAGGTAGATCCTGACGCTGCGATCCGCCTGGCCCAGCCCGGCCCTCTTTATAACGGCTAGTGCTGTCGTGAAGCCGAGCTGCCGACAGACTACGGTGCCTGCCTTGGTGGTGAAAAGGTCGTCACACACTGTTCCCCACTCGCCACGGATAAAGATCTCCACTCGTCCTCGGTCCGACAGACCGTCTGAGCTTACCAGACGAACTGAGCCAACACGCATCCTCCCATTTCCTCTCACTCTTTTGTAACCATAACCTCTGCCTCGTCCCCTGGGACTCTTATTCACTTGATTACCTTCCTGCCCTTGTGCATCGTCGTTCTTTTCTCCTAACCCAAGCTTACCCTCCTGTGTTTTTGTCTGAGTGGTATTTATCACGGGTCTCTGGGGCTTATAAGATGTGGGTTTCGGACTCCAATATGGAGGTCGCGGGGTTGTCCGCCTCCTTGGATGCTCAGGATAACGTGCAGTGGTAAAAGACTTATAGGGTTGCTTTGTGGATAGAGGAGGAGGTGGATGTGGGTAGGATATTGGTCGGGAAGTGGTAGTGGGGTGGGGTTGAGGGGGTCTCGTGTGTCTCCTTGTTGAAGTAGCAGTTGGGGTTTGAATCCGAGAGGAGGCTGCGGTGTAGACGGCTGTGCGATAACCTGAGGGAGAGACAGAATCACCCTCTTTACTGTAATATTGGAACTGTTTGGTCATTACGATTGCACCTCACGGAAGCAATTCAAATTAGCATAGCTGGAGGACACGTGGAAAGACAAACACACAAGGATCATTGTCCAAACTGAGGCTGATGCAGGAAAAATTTATTCCAAATAAATAATATCATCGTAATTGATTAAATTATAGTGCAACTGTAAAAAGATAAAGCACAAAGTATAAGGCCACAACATGCCGGAGACTCTTGTACCAGCCAAAGAGTAGCACGCTGTTGTAAAAACGACAGCACAGAAATGAAAGCAACATTTTTACGGTAACTGAACGGAACGACAGCAACCCCTACATCTGTTGTATGTAAATTATATTTTTCCTGACTACCCAATACTAATAAAAAGAATATTGAACAGCAAAATCTGCTGTTTAGCATAAATACATGTAAGTGATTGTCTGAGTTTTGTACCCAAAAAAGTGAAAAGCTGTTTAATTTCAAATGTTTTAAAATCTATTATATATTACATTATATGAGTTTTGCTGAGTAAAATTAAAATCATTCAATATATATGAATCATCGAAAACTTATATTCATTACATGATTTTAGAACAAACACTGAACATTCTGTGCAATAGGACCCCACTCTGATATAATTACAGATTTGAGTTATGATAAATTTTAAATCTACCCTCAAACACATCATAACCAAAAAGTGGGAACATTTTGGAAAAAAATCAAATAAATACATTAGTGGACGGGAATGATCTGAGACGTAGCCTAAAAAAAGGCCAAACCATTTAAAATTAATCAACAATTTACTCTTTAAATATATGCCATGAAGTAGCATCTGAGATGAAGTCTTCCAGTTATTTGTTAGTGAGACGGACAGCAGTTGAGTTGCAATTGCAAACGACAAACATTTTCACAAACAAGTTCACGAAGAAGCCCATGTTAAATAGCTAATAGCATGTTAAAATGTAGATTAGAGTGGTGCAAAAAAGAAGGCCTGGCGTGACACTGATGCGCACACCTCGACTGGTGGATTGAATGTTAGTCCTAACAGCGGACTTGTTTTGGTAGACGGGTGTGCCAAAAAGCCTACCGGTGGGTGTAGCTTTGACCACAGTGGCTGCCGAGGTGGAGCGAGCCACTGTTGTCGGTGTTGGTCTTATTGTTGTCGTCTTTTTTTGTTTTCTCGTCGTTGCTGGTGTCGGTGGCGGGCGCGTGGCTTTTCTGGTTGCGGGTGGCGGTGTTGTAGTTTTTCTTGTCGTTTTTCTGGTTGGGGTGCTTTTCCTCGTGGTTGTCGTGGGAACAGGCGTGGTCGTTGGTCTCTTGTCGATTACAAATTCTGCCGAAAAAAGAAGCAATCAAGGTTGATGTAATTTTCTACTAGTGGATAAAATATACCTTGGTACTTGGAAAGATTGATTGCGATGCGTTTCCACTGATCTATGCGGTACAGTTCTGTGAAATTCCATTTGATGCATTGCAATTTAGTTTACTCTCATCATAGTGTGTTGTGCAAAGATGTGATGTTAAATGAGGGTAGAGGCATCATATCATATCAGCAAGATTCCATGTGATACACATATTCTTTCAACTAAGAAAATAAATATGACAAGGTACAGTACCTGGAATGGATATACAGTATTCCACCCATTAAATTAAATTTCACATAGAAAGGCACTCGACCAATAAATGGACGACAATAGCTTTTCTCCACTGCAACTAATGCAACACCAGAGGGTTACATAATCGTAAAATTGTTGGAATTCATCATGAAATAAGTATTGGGACCCTTTTGCAATAGAAACCTAATAAATCCTCAAAGTACTTACTGGTAGACACTTTGATTTTTAGATGAAACGGGTAAATTCATGTAAAACACAATGATGGAAAGAAGTCGTATGTGAAAATTGTACATTTAGCTTACCTTCTTTGGGATAGAAGTGAAGAAGTTTTCCCTTTATCTTTACTGGGGAGGGCTTGATTCTACATCGACCTGGTGCTGCCCGCCTACGAGAAAAACGAAGGCACCCGCGTAAATTATTAATATGCTTTGAGGTTGCATAGTTTATTTTTTCATGACTTCCGTTCATGTTCATGATTTGAGCTTTTTTTTTTTTTTACTTGTTTGAGGCATATATTACTTGATAAACCAGAGGTATTTATTTTTAAAACCAAACAGGTGTAGGATTTTATATTATACCTGTTGGAAGCAATGTGGTCAGAGAATTACAAAGTGTAATGAATACACTCCACACACCGGAAGTTGTGTGACAGTGCGTACCTGGAGGGATCCACTACTTTATAGATAATTCCTGCTCTGGCGGTTGCACTTGGGGCACCCGTTGAAAGAAAATACAATTCACCTAAAATGAGAGGACAGAGTGAGATAAAAATAAGAAAAAAAAAAAAACTTTCAAAGCAGAAAAAATGAACACAAAAATAGGTTTACTGTGTGTATGCCCATAAATTTGTTGTTTAGACAATTGATTAATCCAGTTACAGTTAAAACGATGCACTAAATTATATAATTTACACAGGTGGAACCAAGTCAAAGCAGGGACTATGCAAGTCTTTGAGTCTTTAAGTTAGAAGTGGGACTCCATCAGGGATCCAGTCTGATCCCCTTCCTCTTTACTGTGATGATGACTAGGTTGAGAGATGATGTTAGACTGTATATTCCATGGATGATGATATTCCTCACCCAAACGACCCCCAAATGTGACAAGGTGAGGGGAAAAGAAGAAGAATTGATAGTTTTGTGTGTGAATGGCTGCTTGTCTATATCAGGGTGCCTAGATTTTTTTTACCCCAAGATCTACTTTTCAAGCAGCCAGCCTGTCGCAATCGACAGGGGGGTAGGTGACGTTTTTTAAAAATTTTTTTTAGAATGATCAATGATGAAACAGAATGACCAAGTCCCAAAATGCAAAACATATTGATTTTAAAGTATACTGAGGATTCTTTGTGTAAATGTATGTTTGTGTGAAAAGCAGTCCCTGAAAGTGAACACAATATCGGTTTCTATGTCTGAACTGTTCAACAACATTGAACAATCGAAGTAAATTGTATTACTTTGATTTACAGGTAACAATCAAGCTTTAAAGTATAAAGATCATTTGAGTTTCATTTGAGAGCCCTGAAAAGAAATATCGACCAGATGCTATGACCTTTGAGTTTAGCCTTTTTGCGCAAATAACTTTTAAAATCGATAACAATGCTTTCTTGTTCACAACTGTTAATTGTGATTAGTAGAGAGCTGATGGGGGGGGGGATATATCCGTGAGATACATTTTTCCCAATCCCAATGCGCCATAGGGCTAAAGAATAAGCAAACTCCACTTTAATTTATAATCTAGTGTAGATTTCCAATCCATTTACACAGTTCTCATATAACCAAAAACTAATTTATACACACCCTCCCAATGTTGGAAAGAGAGTACTTGCCTGCCTCGTCCTCAGCAAAAGAGATGATGTATCTATAGTAGCTGTTGATGAGTTTGGGGAACCTGCAGGTCTGGTCTCTTCCCATACAGACCTCATTGTACTGCCATTCACCTGTCGTCGCATTCTCCCTCAGAGACATCAGACGCCTAGAAATCAAGAATACTGTTAATTAATGCTTAAACACGCACGTTCAACTCAAGTGGCTTCATCCGAGAGACATTTTTATTCTGAGACCAAGGCTGAAATGCGCACCCACTCATGAAGTCTCCAAAGATGTAGAGTCCATTTAGATTGGGCATCTGGCAACCTCTGTAGATGTATCCCCCCGTGACCGATTTGCCCAACTTATGGGCGTAGGCAAAGATAGGCAAGATGTCATCTATGTATGAAAGAGCACATCTGTCATTATAGGATGCAAAATGAAAACTAAATCTTGCAAACATTCATATACAAAGAGCAACAAATTTGCATAGAATGGAAAGTCACGTGTGATCACAACGCTGGAAATTGTTATTGTTGCTTTGTTGTTTGTTTATTATGTAGGTTATAAATACATCCATTTTCTATCCCACTTGATCTCGTTAACGTTGCTGAGCGGTGGGATACTGTACATTCTGGACTGGCCGCTATTCACTTGCAAGGCACATATATACAGACTACTATGCACACTCATGTTCTGTCGCGAGCAAAGCTTGGCCACTGCCGAGAGGGGCGTGGTCCACGCCACTGCTCTGGGTGGTGACACCAGTTACTGCTCACAGCTGTTTAACAATGTGACTGTAATTCGACAGCCATATAAGTTGGAGTGTTTGTCACTGCCATTTGCCAGTTCGTTGCCTTGCATTAGTGAGTTGCATTCACTGCCTGTGGGACTCTCCGCTAGAGTAAGAGTAAGTTAGAGTAACCCCAGTCACAGCGTTTCTGTGCCCTTTTGTTTGATCCTGTCCTGTTGAGTTGTTAGTTTGCCCTAATAGTCATCGGACCTTGCTGCATGTCTCTTGGATCCCGCCTAGCCTAGCGTTTCTGTGCCTCTGCCTTGTCGGACTGCTACGCCATGTATGACCCAGTTTCTGGAATAAACTACATTGAACGTTATGCCTCTGCCTTGAAGTCCTGCATTTGGTTCCGCCCCCGTACCGCAGGTTCCTGACATGTTCACACCTAAGTACAATTTACTCTTCAATGAATCTAACATGCATGTTGGTGGGAGGAGGCCCATGCAAGCACAGATTGAACTATACGCTGTAATTTATAATTTCAGGGGTGTGTAACATCCATAATACAGTAGGTTTAGATATAGGGATCATAATTTATTAATAATTGGTTTCTTATTTTGCAGACTTAATCAATTGAATAATTTTGAGCGCTTCTTACAGAGCGCTGTATTTGATAACAGTGGAAAAACTTAGTGTTTTTCAGCAGCTTTCTGTTCAAGTGACAGATGTAAAAAGTGAAATAAAGTCTCCTTACCTAGCGAAGAGTTACGACAGAGTTTGCGATCGTAGCAGCTGAAGCCTTCTTTCGCCCTCCATCCATAATTGCCCCCTTTAAACATCAAGAAATGTTAATGGAACATCTATAAAATTACATTCTGTTCCCTCACAATGCAAAAACTTGTTTGTGTATATTATGCCTTTTTATAAACATAAAACTGAAATTTGTGTTTGCAGGTAGTTATTTCTCTTGGGTACCAATATCCCAATATACTGTACATAGGACATACCCAATTGGAAAGTCTGTTTATTTTAAATCATGAAAAAAAAACATATATTTACGGGATAAGCAGCACAACTAAAATAACATATGAAAGGTACCAAATCGTTACAAATTAAAAAAGTATAACAAGTAAGAAAATGGATGGATGGATGGATGCTAAAATGTGGTTTACCAGTATTTTGTTTTCATTTCATTGATAATTGATGAGGATGATGATTTTTACATCATTAAAATGTTTAGCATATCCAAGCATTCAAAATATCATTTCAAACATTTGTACAACAGAAGAGTGTAACAAAGGAGTGTGGTGGGAGACAAAAGGCTTCTACATTTTGATGTATTACTGCCCTAGAAATCAATCAAAGTTAATTAAGGTCAGTGGCTTAGCGGCCTAATTGTGTATTGTGATCTCATATACATTTTTTTCCCCAAAAATCTTTAATATGCAAACACTTTTTGAGATAAAGCTCTGATATCAATAACAGTAAAAAAAACATAATTCTGAATACCTTTAAGTATGAGGTCTATTTCCTCATATTTGTTCTGTCCTACATCACCACAGAACATCCTTCCTCGACCGAAGCCGGTCTTCGGGTCTCCACGGTCAATTGAGCAACGCCACATGTTGCGTACACCGTAAGCGTAAATCTCTGCAACGGGGCATTCAAGGATATAAATGCATTGTGTTACAAATGAATGCAAATGAGCTACAACGGTTATCATTTTCAGGAATAAGGACACATTTCCAAGTCAATAAATTCATCAAAATGTATGTAAAATTAATACAAGACTGTAAAGGATGTACCTGGGAGGCTCTCCTTCTCGCCCAGGAATGGGTTGTCTGAAGGGATGCTGTAAGGTGCACCATCGTCGTTGTTGTTAATATCAACGCGGAGCACCTTGCCAAGGAGGGTTGATCTACAAAATAGAGTGAGAAAATACAGAATGTGACTTTTTTTCTACACAACGTGCTCGTGATCATTGGCAACAATCAACCCAGTCAAACCGACGCATCGAACCTGATCGTGCCTCTTGGATTTGATTATCAAACTGGTATAAATAGACTACAGCTATCAGTAGCCTTTTCTCTAGCCCCAGACTTCCCTCCTCGCAACCTTCTAAATACCAAATTGCAGCGGGCCTCCATGTGTAATGTCAATATTAGACTTGGAGAAGTGTGCGAGTTAAACCGCGTGTCAACACAAACACTTGGAGAAATCTAAACTGGAGCTGTCTGGTGAGGAGGTTTCAGGTTGTAACCACTAAAAAGATGAAAAATACATGACTAATACATTAGATTACATGGCATGATGACATGTCTATGTTAAACGAGCAGTATTTAAATCGTGAGGCGTGACATACTTGTTTTGGTCGGTACTTATGATGAAATATTGACCTTCATTAAATACGAGCAGATGACTCGCATTGCCTACTTTTGCCTCAAGACTGTGGCTTAATCAGCGTGATTGATAACAGCTAATTGGATTCATTGGTTTTTAAATTGCATACTGTAACATGTAAATAAAAACAGCCCTAAAATACAGATACAGACTTTCTGAACCGCTTATCCTCACAAGGTTCGTGGGCGCAGTGGAGCCAATCCTAGCTATCTTCAGGAAAGAGGCAGGGTACACCCTGAACTGATCGTGTCATGAGCAAAACTTGGCCACTAAACGGGCATTTAAGTTGGGATTTTGTCACTGGCATTTGCCAGTTCGTTGCTTTGTGTTAGTGAGTTGCATCCACTGCCTGTGGGACTCTCCACGTCTGCGCTGAAGTTAGAGTAACCCTAGTCGCAGCGATTCTGTGCCTTTTAGTTTGATCCTGTCCTGTTGAGTTCTTAGTTTGCCCTATAGTCATCGGACCTTGCTGCATTTCTTTTGGCTCCCGCCTAGCCTAGCGTCTCTGTACCTCTGCCTTGTCAGACTGCAGTATCTGGAATGAACTACATTGAACATCATGCCTCTGCCTCAAAGTCCTGCATTTGGGTCCGCCCCTGTACCGGAGGTTCGTGACAGATCGCCAATTAATCACAGGGCACATATAATCAAACAACCATTCATACTCACATTCACACTTATAAGCACTTTAGAAACTCCAATTAATGTACCATATATGTTTTGGGGATAATGAAGGAAACCAGAGTACCTGGAGAAAACCCACACAGGCACAGGGAGAACATGCAAACTCCACACAGGCCAGGCAGATTTGAACCCAGGGCCTCGGAACTGTGAGGCTGATATGTTATCCAGGTTTCTAATGTGCCGCCCCCATGGATACATATGGTCTATTTATTGAAGAGGGTTCGGCTTATATGAGATTTATGAGGTAATTAACGATGTTTATCCAAAACGGTAAAGGAAATAATCTTCAGTCATTTTAATAAATGAATGGGTACAGTAATTGTCCCCTGACATCGGTTTCATAAACCACGAGTATAAAATAGTGTTACTATTTTTATTATTGCTACAACACACCCTTTCTTTACAGATGGAGGCAACGTGGAAATTTATGGTTATTTTCATCAGTCTGTTGGTCAAAACCTTGGTAGATTAAAAGCAATTATTTACTGTAACTCTGTACCAAATGGGTTTTATAGCACGAATTTGAGTCGTAGCCAGTGCCACAATACCCACCCACTGGAAGTTCCAAGACTGTAAAAAAAAAAAAAATTGGTAGGTTGTGTCCGCTTGTAAAAACTTTGCAAAACAAATCATGCAAGAGGCAAGTAAATGTGGCATCTCCTGACAAGCCAAAAGTCACAACAACACACAAACGGGGTTCACTTCCATAACTTTGTACTTCCAATGGAACACTGTCACCTCCATCACATCCATCCATTCATTTTCTGAGCCACTTATCCTTACAAGGTCCACAGGCGTGCCTTAGCATATCCGAGCTATCATCGGGCAGGAGGCAGGGTACACCCTGAACACCCTGGTGTCCAGCCAATCGCTGGACACATCGAGACTAACAGCCCCACTCACAATCACACCTGGGGGTGAATTGGAGTCTCCAGTGAATGCACGTTTTTGGGATGTGGGATGAAACCGGAGTGCCCGGAGAAAACCCACGCAATCACGGGGAGAACTCCACACAGGTGGGATAGGGACTTGAACCCCAGACCTCAGAACTGTGAGGCCATTGCTCTAACAACTGACGGTTCAGTATATTGCTAAGGGTTAGTTCCACACGGGGTACCTGGATTCATACAACCAAATGTTGAGAGATGACCACTCAACCATCCGAGCCAAAGGAGTATCCGGTTAGAGTGTCTGCTTCACAATTCTGAGGTTCAGGGTTCAAATCCCAGCCCCACCTGTATAGTGTTAAAAACAAATTGTATTGAAGGCCAAGTCAATTTCATTTTCATAAAGGAAACAGTGATATGCGTTACTTTCAAGTCAAATGGAGCACAAGTATTTACTACCGAGTAACAACAAACGCACAATACTCCCACAAGCACTTGTGAGATGCATGATGACGTGATGATACTCACTTGTTCTGCGAGTTGCCAAATTTTCCAAAGGGGTCACCGGCTCGACCACCATCCCCAATGAAGATGTACAAATATCCGTCATGGCCGAACAAAAGTTGCCCGCCGTTATGATTGGACGCTGGTTCTACCAACTCCAGGATGGTTCTACAGGAAGAAGAGCAAACAAGAGGGTGCGCTCAGTTCCGATTTCAGTTAAGATTGACCACAATAATACAGGCGCATCAGCTTTCACCTCTCCGAGGAGTGGTCAAGTTGGTTGTCATCATGCGTTGATAGCGTGAACTCGCTGATGCGTATCCTTTCCTCCTTCTTGACGGACACCGAGTAATAAACGTAAGCTTTTCTGACAGTGGTGAACCTAGACGTAAATGTACAAATAGGTCATCAAGGCTACACAGTGAAGGGTTTGTTTTTGCACTACAAAATATAGTAAAAAGATCTACATTTAAAAAGTGCATGTATTGATATATTCATAACTGACAAAAGTATTTAAACCCATATCCAAATATAATGCCAGCCATGATGTACGGATTAGAGATGGTGGCATTGAAGAAACAACAGGAAGCAGAACTGGAGGTAGCAGAAATGAAAATGTTGAAGTTCTCGCTCGGAGTGAGCAGGTTGGATAGGATTAGAAATGAGCTCATTATGTTCTGGAGACAAGGTCCGAGAGAGCAGACTTCGATGGTTTGGACATGTCCAGAGACGAGAGACTGAGTATATTGGCAGAAGGGTGCTGAGGATGGAGCTGCCAGGCAAAAGAGGGAGAGGAAGACCAAAGAAAAGGTTGATGGATGTTGTGAGGGAGGACATGAGGACAGTGGGTGTTAGAGAGGAGGACGCAGGAGATAGGGTTAGATGGAAAAAGATGACACGGTGTGGCAAACCCTAAACCCAAAGGAATAGAAGAAGAAGAAGAATGAGGAACTGATTGGATTAGACCCTTAAGTAAAGGTTAGATTTTAACTTTTTACTAAGATTTTAACCCAAAGATTTTGACAATTCAGTGTGGGAATAGTTCTTGAGAAAGCCCTTCTGTGTTCCAACATGACACTTTGGTGCACAGTGAACTTGATTGGAACCTCACCTTGACCCCAATCTAGAACATTGGATATGAAATAGGACTAAAGAGTTCACAAATGTTCTTGCAGTTGAGTGGACAAAAGATACCGAAGATGTGAGGAATAAGCTTCATATTTTCTTCAGTTGTCAGTGTTTGAAAGTGTCCAAAAACGTGAGTTACTTACCTTGGATGCAAGGCTATGCACAGGAATCCTCTCTCGTCTCCAGCCCAAGGTGACGTCAGGACAGCCTGTGTGAGGTTGAGGAATGGACGGTCGATCCTGGAGCCGTTTGGCAGATACACCCAAACGTAGCCCAGCTGCTCAGCCACAAAGAAACGATGTGTCCCATCATCGGCGTGGACCATGGCCACCGGGTTCCGAAGCCCATTTGCAACCTCCTCCAAGCAAATCTCGAGACAGCCTTCGGGATCCTCTCGAACCAAACCCAGATTAGCATTTAATTCTGCAGGTGGATAAGAGGAGTGTAAAGTGATCAAGATTGCATGCATGTTAGAAAGATATATATTTTTTTTAGAAATAAGCAGGTCCTCTATGTTGGCTGAATGTTAGCCTCTTAAGTATATATAGTGAGGCATTTTTACAATCTGATTTGTCAAGGTCACTAAAATTGACTATTTTGTTAGCTGAGCAAATCTTTATAATTTGCTCTTTTGTGATATCCGTGATTAATTTATATGAACGTGACAAGATACAGTATAACTTCTGGGTTCTCCTCGTTCAATTTTCAGATATCATGCACGTTTATTCTCACTGTGGTTTTGTTGCTCTAGGCATACCTGCGTTTGTCAAGACATTAGGGTAGCAGTACTGTTTGTCCTTCAGCTCCAGAAATTCACAGAACAGCCTGTGATCTTCCTCCAGCGTGGCGGTCAGGTTTGCATACTGCCTTGGGTCCACCTGGTCCTCCAGGAGGAGACTCAGTGTGTATCGACACTGGTGCCAGTAGTCATTGCAATAGCTGCCACACAGTCCGGGCAAAATGCGCATGGGTGTGTTTGCATCCTCTGCGTCGTACAGATGGGCAGCGTATGGAGAACATTCCTGCACAGTGTTCGAAATGCATTTTCAGTTAAACACTTGGCAATTGTTTTTTATGTGTGTATGTATTTCAAAGTATAGGTATAGTAATGCGGCCCAGCGAGCTGTTCAAATTCTTCCCTGCCATTTACTGTATATACAGTCTATTTATGGCGCTTGACCCATTATGCTGCCTTTGTGGAGTTTGCATGTTCTACCCGTGCCTGCGTGGGTTTCCTCCGGGCACTCCGGTTTCCTCCCACATCCCAAAAACATGCAACATTAATTGGACACTCTTAATTGACTGTGATGATTGTGAGTGTGGTTGTTAGTCTCGATGTGGCCTGCGATTGGCTGGCAACCAGTCCAGGGTGTACCCCCCCTCCTGCCCGCTGACAGCTGGGATAGGCTCCAGCACTCCCCGTGCCCCTTGTGAGGATAAGCGGCAAAGAAAATGGATGGTTGGATGGACCTATTATGCAATGAAATTGACTTTTCCACACTGTTACCACAAAGATGGAAGCATGGGTTTGTTTAAATGGAAAAATTAAGATTAATTAACAATCTAAACTGATTCATATTTTATGATATCTTTTATTGTTGGTATTTTTCAGCAATACTTTCAATTGTACATAATGGCTGAACTATGTAGCAAAAACAAATCCTTCCATAAGAACTTCAACGACACGGTGTATTTATGCAAAAACCCACTTTTCAACTGTTTTTCAACCAACTCAGTGATGTCATCAGATTGCATCAGAAAAGTTGGCATCAGGCTACAAAAACAATGAATGAATGAATGATGTAATTACGCTATTTATATTAAATCATGCAAACAAAACACTCCAAACGCCTGCGGCAGAAAAGCACCTACATGTTTATATTTGGATGTTTTCTTTCCACTAGACTGTGAAAGAGGACCCACAAAAAAAAAAAAAAGCTCAAACTCCAACTTGACCAAGGCAATTACTAATATGTTTGTTAATGTGCTCAAAATGTGATTTCTTAGTTCTTTATTAACAAAATAAAAGCTAATGATATCTGGGCAATCTGGTTAGATTAGACAAACACACAAAGCAGTGCAGTGTTGAGCACCTTTTACAATAGTTTATCTCAGTACTGAAAGTTAGTAACACATAAATAGAGGATGTGTGTTTATTCCCCTGCAGCTGCCTCACAAAAATCCAGGCAGGCCTTTGGTTGTACAGCTCGTATTTGTGTGTGTGTGTACGCGTATTTGTTCTTGTGTAAGTGAAGTATGGTATAAATGGATTCAAGACAAGGTTCAGCCAGCTATTAAGTCAAAACCGCATTCTCAAACACACCCAAAAGGGTGAACACAAGGCACACGGAGACACGAAATGCAAGCCGTCATGTGGTTGGGGCTGTGAACTGGATTTGCCTATTCGGAGAATAAAAGGCCATATTTCAGCGTTGTTCGTTCGAGCGGAATGACCGGTGACACTTTTGGTTTTTGTGCATTGTCATATTTATTAGCACATGGAAGAGCAACCATCATCTCAGTGAGTGAGTGAGTGAGAGAGTGAGTGAGTGGTTTAAACCCTCCCCCAAGTTCATTTTTGTTAACAAATGACATCATCGGGTTCGGGTTAGTTCATGGAATAGGTTGATTTGTTTGTTTCAATTTTTTTCTGTGTGTCCATGACACATCACTGTCTTGTCTGGAACATTTTATTTATGTAGACTTTTTTTTTTTTACAACCCCTTATGATCACACATTTGCTAAAAATGTTTTTTTTTTCCCGTCCAATTATTTAAGTGTTTATAATATTTGAATTGGCGGCACACTGGATCAGCTGGTGAAGCGATGGCCTCACAGTTCTGAGGTCCCGGGTTCAATCCCGGACCCACCTGTGTGGAGTTTACATGTTCTCCAAGTGCCTGCGTGGGTTTTCCTACGGGCACTCTGGTTTCCTCCCACATCCCCAAAAACATGCAACATTAATTGGACACTCTAAATTGCCCCTAGATGTGATTGTGGCTGTTTGTCTCTATGTACCCTGCGATTGTCTGGCAACCAGTTCAGGGTGTCCCCTGCTTCTTGTCCGTTGACAGCTGGGATAGGCTCCAGCAGTCCCTGCGACCCTTGTGAGGATAAGCAGTGAAGAAAATGGATGGATGGATGGATGGATGGATGGATGGATGGATGGATGGAGTATTTGAATTGACCATTTTTAATTTGACTTCACTACAAATTTTTTCCCTCTACATTCTAATTGAAGTGCATGATGGGAAATACAAGAGTGATGGAACTACAATCACCCAATATGTAATGTATATAAACTTTATAATATCCATGATGGGCCAGTCACCGTAAATAATTCTAACATAAGCATGCGCATCCCCTTGATATCCACCATCTTTCTGTCATCTATCCTTTGTTGGTGTCTGTGTGATATATGAACGCAGGCTTTAGTAAGCAATGCAACTCAGCTCAATGTGGAAGTGAATCAGCAAGTGAAAGCTTTGCTGCAGAAGCATAATTTACATCAGTGCTGCGTTTCAAAATTATTGCTGGTGTCATTTTTGCTGTGACTCACACATGCCCCGACTGAACAACTAACACGCTCATCCTCCATTTGCAGTTTATTCATTTATTTATTTTTGCATTCATGTGAAATGTTAAACATGACCAAAAACACCCCCAGTGACAGAATGTTTGTCTGTATTGTTGACCCCAAGTATTTGAAGTTGTCCACCCTACCTGGAGCTTCGCTCTTTCCCCACCGCCCCTCTCATTAATGCACATATACTCTGTTTGACTTTGGCTAATCTTCATTGTTCTCCTTTCCAGTGCGTGCCTCCATCTTTCTAATTGTTCCTTCGCCTGTTCCCTGGTTTCTCTGTAGATCACAATATCATCTGCGAACATCATAGTCCAAGGGGATTCCGGTCTAACCTCATCTGTCAGCCTATCCATTACTACCGCAAACAGGAAGGGGCTCAGAGAAGATCCCTGATGCAGTCCCACCTCCACCTTAAATTCTTCTGACACACCAATGGCCCATCTCACCGCTGTCTTGCTGTCCTCATACATGTGCTGTCCTATTCTAACATATTTCTCCGCCACACCAGACTATAACAATAACAATAACACGTCTATGGTAAGTAAATGAATGTTTGTATTTCAGTTGCTGGAACATCAATTTATCTCTGTTGCAGTATATTCGTTTTTCTCACTTGATATATTTTTCTTTATTTCTTCATCCCTCACGGAGGAAATTGACATATCCTGTCCCCTGGCCAGAAGAGGATGTGAATGTTTGTTTGGTCCATTAAATTTGTGGGGAGGATCTTTTTCGCTCTCATTGATGTCAGTGCCAGGAAGCTCCCAACGTTGAGCTAGATCAGGGGCTCTCAGTGTTGCGCCTTTGTCAAAAGAAAAATTCCCAGGAAGTGGTCAAGCGTGTCCTGACAAATGTGGTTGGTGGAAATCAGGAAAAGGGTTTTGAGAAATAAATGACCATTCATTTGCCTTTTAGTCTTGAGCTGACTTTTTTTCTTTCTTTTTTAGTTCTGCTAACTTAACTGTATATTCACTCCAGAAGTACGCTCCACTGCTTTGAGAGCACCTCTGAACGCTGTAATTACCGCAGAGTTATATTTTAGGAGTCACAAGATATGTCATTGTCCTAACATCATCCCGTTTTTGTTTTCAGTGTCAAACTCTGTCTGAAGTTTATGGCCGATCTTGATTCGTGCTAGATCGCTTTTAATTCAGACTTTGTGAAGTTACACAAGGAGCATTCACTTATGCAATCTGCAGGCGTGACTGGTTTCACGGCTCACCCCGCCAGGAAGCAAGTCGCGGGAGTTTGAGTGCAAAGCTGTATCTCGGACCACTGAGCCCAAAAAAAGAGACGCACATGTTGCCAGGTCTGAAATGGACAGCTGTTTATTAGGGTTCCAAGTCCTCTATGAGGAAATTGCCGCAGACCGCTGCAAGTCTGAGTCATTGTTTTCAAAATAGCTTTAAGTGCTACCCATTCGGACCACATCTGTTGCTTCTGATGTTGGCGTAACGTGCATGTTAATGTGGTCTTTCAATTCTCTAATGAGTTGGAACACACATTAAACGCTGAGACCAGCGCATTTCTTAAAGGGAATGGAAGGACTGCAATGCACCTTTTTTGCCAATATTATACAGTTTTTATGCTGAATACGAATCTTAAATCCGTTATGAAAGAAACATTTTTCTTTTTTGATTATCTGCAACAAATGATAGCACATTGCTGTATCCGCCGGAAAAGGACGGAAACGTGGCGGAGAAAGACAATCGGGGGCCTGACGTAGGACGTTGTGACAACATCGTGGATTCCGTAGGAATACACTGTAAGAACGACGATGAATTTTCCGATAATTCGAGCGACGAACATTATTCTGAAGAGTCCTACGAAGACGGCGAATGCAAGTTTTATGAAGGGGTTAAAGGTTATCAATTTGAGCTAGTTAGACAGCACACACATTTGAATTCAGACGAAGTAGCGAGCCACGAAGAAGCCGAGACAGCAGTAAGACCCATCGTGGAGGATATGCCTCCTGTCGGAAATATCGACTGGGAAGTGTTTGGGAAGTTCTTGTTTTGGTTTAGTTAGTCATTAACTGATAAATAGTAAAGGGTTTGATATTCTGAATGTGTGTATGAAGTTTTCGGTCTTTTCGGCCGTGTATTTAGTGATTTGGTACGCGACAACTACTTTGCGGATAAAATGTTTATTATTGCGCCAAAAACACACAGAAGCCGATAACGTAGTCTAAGTTGGTATAATTTCACAAATAAGTAATAACATAATAATATAATGCTGCTTTCTTTCGGCTTGTCCCGTTAGGGGTTGCCACAGCGTGTCATCTCAGATGAACGCTCATATTTCTTTGGCACAGTTTTAATAATAAGAATAAAATAAAAATAATAATGATTTTTACGGATTGGTTTTAGCATACAATCACTGAGGAATTCTCGAAATGAATGGGTTTTTCTTCAGCGTAAATACAAAAGACTCCAAAGTTATCGTTGTTGCAAAACAGCCCATCCCAGAATTTGTGACGTCCGAGGTCCACCCACGAAATTAGTCGTTTTGCAGGTCATAAAAACTAGGTCAAAGTTCGCAGACTTTAATTCATAAACACTTGTTTTTTTTTTGGGTAAATACATCGAACAGGCTATCCATTTTATGGAACAGTTGTTTTTACGTCTAGATAAGATAACTTGTGTTAGAAATTACACATTCCATAGACTTTAAAGAGATGAGGAGCCGTGCCTATACACAAAAAATTAATGTTTTGGTTTATTTCATTATTATCAAAAGTTTCACTAAAATTCTTGTCAGCTGGTTATTTATTCAAACCATCTACAGATCTTAAATGCTTATTACAATGTGTTTGCTGTTTTATGTCTTGCATTACTTTGCAGTATGATCATTATGATCACATTTTCTGTAATCATCAATCCGAATATATATTTAATGCTTACCTGGCAAAGGATGCTGCGGATGTACCTTCCACAGGTGACATAACCGGCGTGATCAAAGTGCTCCATGATCGAGTAAAACCTGACCGACAGCTGATGATCCTTTTCCTCGTCGCAGCATCCGAATTTGGCGTACTCTTTGCAGAAGAGCAGCGGCTTCTGGGGCTCGAAAGGCGGCTTGTAATCCAAACACTGCGGGTGACAGCCCCCCAGCCCCACTTGGGTGAAAAGCAGCAGCGTGGTGAGAAGAAGATTGAGAGGCGAGTCCCATCCCAGGATGTGATGTTGGTTCAGTTTGCAGTTTGGTAAGGTCATTTTTTTAAGAATAAATCATCTATAGCTTGTGAATGTGTGATGTGATCTTAGATGTGGACAAAAGTACAAATGTGACGTGAACAGGTGTCATGAGAGAATATACACTTGAACTTGAACGCTGACGCTAGCTCAATCGACAACCGATTGTCAAGTATTGATCTTCCTTGACAGCACACTGGCCACACATCACACCTGTTTGCAAATCGTCCGAGAGTTCACTTGGGGTAACTCTGAAAAGACACACCCACAAACCACATCTATATGATGGATTATTCCAAGAGTCAAACAAAGTAAAATAAAAAGTGGTTCCAGTGATCCAGGTCCAGTGCTTTCTGATTTAAAATCTGCTGTAGGTAGTCTGTGGACGTTGCCTCCAAAGTCCTCAGTGTTTCAGATTCAACCCTTAAGCTTTAATCTTTTACAAAAAAAAAAAAAGAAGTTTGGAATTCTAATGTCCATCACATGCCAAGTTGTCCAAAACAAAACATTTGCTGGATGCTGCACAATCCTTACGAAAGCAGCCACATGGCAACGATGTAATCCGGCCTCGTCGAGGAGGTGCAGATCGCGCAGGAAAGGAAATGAACGCCGCTTGAGTCAAAAAATGGTCTTCCGTCTTATAAATAAACGGCGCGTTCTGTTTTGTTTTTCTCGGAACATGTGCTCACTCGTCGCAGTGAACGGACAGCGTGCCTCCAGACAGCAGAGGAGAGAGAGAGAGAGGGGTCCTTTCATTCAGACCTGCATCAAGCCACGCTGCAGCCCACTCCAGATCCCTCCCTCTGTGCGTCTTTCCTCCACCTCCTGTCCCTTTCTCTCTCTTCTATCCATTTTGCTAACCTACAAAGGCACACGCATTCCTGCTCGTAGCATGCGGTCTACGTTGCCCTGAAGTTGCAACTTTCCAACTCCCCCCTCCCCACTTCTAACCCCGCTCAGCATTCCCAGACCGCCTCTCTCGTCTCTGTCATTTCCACACTCGCGCATTCACATGCGTGTGTGTGTGTGTGTTTGTGTGCGCCCGCATGTGTGTGTGAGTGTCGGGCTGATGAATCACGATGTGTTTTAGGAGATGGAGGAATTTATTGGGAAAGCACCACAAAGTTGAGCTTTTTTTTTTTTTTTTTTTTACTGTTCTTTTATAACTGCTGCAAATATGGGATACAATACTGTATTTCAGGTAAATGCACAGTCATTTTGGGGTGCAGGTGCTCAAGCACGAAAAAAATGGAATCCATCGCCACAATCATAAATACAATTAATAGGTCCATCCATCCACTTTCTTCGCCGGTTATCCTCATGAGGTTCGCGGGGAGTGCTGGAGCCTATCCCAGCTGGCAGGAGTGGGGGTACACCCTGAACTGATTGCCAGCCAATTGCAGGGCATATTGATAAAAACAGACACACTCACAATCACACCTAGGGGCAATTTATAGTGTCCAATTAATGTTGCATGTTTTTGGAATGTGGGAGGAAACCGGAGTGCCCGGAGGAAACCCACGGAGGCACGGGGAGAACATGCAAACTCCACACAGGCGGCTCCGGGATTGAACCCGGGACCTCAGAACTGTGAGGCCAACACTTTATCACCTACTCCACCGTGCCACCCCAATTAATAAGTCAACACAGTTAATAATACCACCTTTAAGAAAAGAGATCAAAGGGGATAACAGTGGATATAGAAAGTTAATACACCCCTTTTCAAATGGCATGTTTGTTTTCTTTTCATTCATTTCCCGTACTATTGGTTTGGTAAACCAGGAGTCGTGAGTTTGTTTCTCACTGGGGGCCTCCACTCCCCAAGAGGGGTTGCGTCAGGAAGGGCATCCGGTGTAAAAACTGTGCCAGACAAATATGAGCGTTCATCTGAGATGACACGCTGTGGCGACCCCTCACGGGACAAGCCGAAAGAAAGTTGTAGTCATTTCCCGTGCTGCTGATCCTCACTAGGGTCGTGGGCGTGCTGCGGCCTATCCCAGCTATCTTCAGGCAAGAGGCGGGCGGGGTACACACTGAACTGGTCGCCAGCCAATCGCAGGGCACATTTAAACAACCGTTCATACTCATATTCGCACCCATAAGCAATTTAGAGTTGTCGGTCAACCTACCATGCATGTATTTTGTAACATGGAAGGAAACTGGAGTACCCACGAGGAAACCCCCCGCCCAAGGAGCTACGGGGAGACCACACAAGCAAGGCTGGATTTGATTGATGGTTCTCAGAATTCTGAGGCCACCGTGCCGCTGGGTTAGAAAAACTAGACGAATCATTTTGAAATAAAACTGAATTGTGGGAAAAAAAAAAACTTTAAAAATGGGCTGCAGAAAAAAGTGCAGATTTTTTTGTTTTTCTCCAGGGTGAGATGCACAAGATAGGCTTGATGGAAAAAGATGACACGCTGTGGGGACCCCTAACGGGAAAAGCCGAAAGGAAAAGAAGAAGACTGAAGTACTTAAGCACCACCTAGTGAAAATGTGTCCAGATTTCCCTCTTGATGCTGCCTCATGTGTCGAGCATAATTATGAAACATTTGGTATTGTTGTCAAGATGAACTGCAAAGTTCTGATTCTCTGCTACATTTTGAATTGACTCTCCCGAAAAGATAAAACAGCATTTATGTGTGTGTGCATGTCCGAAAGAAAGTTATCTGGGTTTCATAAAGGCTGAGTCACCCCTCAGACGTCCCCCCCCCCCCCCCGCCACCCACCCTATCAGACAAGGTAATCGCCAGACATCGGTTTCCACTCAAAGAGGTTCTTAATCCGCAGCCTGACGCTCTCTGCCATCCCTGGAAAGATGGGTCCTTCTCTTCCGTGATGTAAAACTGCATACACACCCCCACACTTCGAATGTGCTCATCCTGTGAGTGCCTGAGTTGCTGAGTAACTGTTTTTGGGAAAAACAAAGGACAAGAAGAACTTTGCAAATGCAGCTGTCCTTGATTTGCTACTGTAATGAGTCCGCGTTGACGAAATTGTGTCTAGTCATTACATTATTTAGAGGCAGCAGACGGGGAGGAGGTGGGCGGGGGGAGTGCATATGCCCACAAATTGGCCACACTTTTTTTTTCTTTTTCTTTTTTTTTTTTTTTTTTTTTACCCAATGTGCCCATGTGTGCATGTCGTTCCCTTTTACAGAAATGGGAAATCAACAACAATTGGCTCTCTGGATGGAAACGTTCGTTTAGCACACCGCACCGCATCCCCCCACACCTCGTTGGGGTGGAAAAGTTCTGCCGCACTCAAAAGGAAATTGCCCAAAATACCTGTGAGGTGGTGGCGTGGCACGGTGGCTCAGCTGGTAAAGCGCTGGCCTCACAGTTCTGAGGTCCCGGGGTTCAATCCCGGACCTGCCTGTGTGGAGTTTGCATGTACGCGGAGTACCTGCGTGGGTTTCCTCCAGGCACTCCGGTTTCCTCCCACATTCCAAAAACATGCGACATTAATTGGACACTCTAAATTGCCCATAGGTGCGATTGTGGCTGTTTATTTCGATGTGCCCTGCGATTGGCTAGCAACCAGTTCAGGGTGTACCCCGCCTCCTGCCCATTGACAGCTGAGATAGGCTCAAGCACCCTTGCAACCCTTGTGAGGATAAGTGGCTAAGAAAATGGATGGATGCATGGATAAATTGCCCCTAGGTGTAATTGTGTGGCTGTTTCTCTACCTGTTCCCTGCGATTGGCTGGCAACCAGTTCAGGGTGTACCCCGCCTCCTGCCTATTGACAGCTGGGATTGGCTCCAGCACCCTTGCAAACCTTGTGAGGGTAAGCGGCTAAGAAAAATAGATGGATGAATGGATGGATGGATAAATTCCCCCTAGGTGTGATTGCGTGGATGTTTGTCTCCATGTGCCCTGCGATTTGCCGGCAACCAGTTCAGGGTGTACCCCGCCTCCTGCCCAGCTGGGGTGGGCTCCACCACTCCCCGCGACCCTCGTGAGGATAAGCGGCAAAGGAAATGGATGGATGGATGGATACCTGTGAGGCAAAAATATTGATATTCCTCTCACATTGAATAGTGCACCATTAGAGTGCATTACGCCCTGGCCGATCCCCCCCAAACCCAGGAACAGGAAAGATGATCCTATAAGCTCGCATTTTAAAAAAAGAAACAAATTAAATTGCACCAGAAAGGAAATCTGGCGCAAACTTTGCCGAAAATTCATGTCTCGCATGGTAACCCCTGATAGGACAAAGCAAAAGTCACAACATCAATGAATATTTTGGATATTTGGTGAAGGTACTTTAGAGTCTAGGGTCATCATCTGCTGTTTGTGGAGATACTTTCTGGTGTTTGTTCCCACTTGACTTGTGGTGTCTTGCTGACTTCTTAGATAATTCCTTACCTTGGTAGGCATTTTCCCAGCAGTCGTGTCAGCAAACGCAGATTAACATAACAACGTCACTAATTAAGGTAAAGTGGCTGGGTGCGTGGAATGCAGTTTGCGGTTTCCACAACAATTTGTGAAGTGAAATAAGGAGGGGGAAAACTGCAAGCGAGAAATTTAAAAGGAGCTTCACTCGGGGGGCACATGTTAACTTTGCTTAATCTGGTCCAGATGCAGATGAAATGTCTTTTCACATTGAACAGCAAGTTTATTTCAAATTCAGTTTTTTCAAACAATATGAATTTGAGACAAAATAAAAAGTCAAGGTGAATGTGGAGTTGAAAGGGAAACATTAAACCAAGGGTACAGTTTATTGTACTGAAGTCGCAAAACAAGTCAAAAATATTTTGACTTCGACAGCCTGATATGTGAAATATACAAGTACTGTATTTGTTCAACAGAGGCTCCATCTTTTGTCACGTTGCCACAAAAGTAATCTGTCACCACAAAAGTCTGACAAAAAAGGGCCTTCATAATCGGCATGAATAGTTTAATCAAAAACAAATATTTTTAATAACTAATATAATGTTTCGGATAATAGTATACTCTTGAAGCTGGATCTTGTACTTTTTTAAATTTCAACCATTCTTAGTCATTTTCTGCCTTTTGATAATTTATCATCTAATAAATGAGGGAATTAAATAAAATTGCAGATATGCAGAAAATATATTCGACACAAGCCTGTAGACTATATAGACTTATTATTGGATAAATAAAAGGAAAATCTTTTTGTCAGACTTTTTTTTACCCCAGGATCTACTTTTCAAGCAGAAAACCTCTCGCGAGCTACTGACAACAGAGGGGGGTGGGGGGATGATGATGATGATGATGCTCCCAAACCGTTAGGTTAATGTTATGTTGCCTCCTATATTTAAAATATAGAATTAGCTTTTTGTCCACTGGATTGTCTTTGCTTTAATCCTGGATCAGGCTGTGCCAAGATGGAATTTTAAAGTGACACACCATCTCATCCTGCACTTTTCTACTTTGGCTTCGGACCAGACCTTTCCCACTCGGAAAAGAGAAAATCTCGTCCAGTTTAACCACTTTTTCTTCGATTATTCACATACTCTGACAGTCATTGCATCTTAAAACAACAGCATTTCTTTTTTAACTTTCTCCATTAATATCGAAAGTAAACACAAGCAGCATGTCTTGCTTGTCTTTGCTCTACGTTGCCCAGACTGTGTTCCTAACTAAAACAGCGGTGGTGGACGCTGTCATTATAAAAGACATTGATGAGCTGTGTAAGTACTGTAACATTTGTAATTATACATCTTTAAGAGCGTGGGCACGCCGTCCCGCGATCGACCAAGACTGCCTCGCGGTGAACCAGTCAATCGACACATTGAGCAGCCCTGTCTTATCAGTTTATTTTAAAAAAGGCTTGATTAGAAACAACTTGTAAGTAGTTAAAAACAATATGGTGCCGCCATATTTACGCCATGAGTAAAATATGACGTCACCCCTTATTTATGTCAGGGCAAAGCATGTAATAAAGCATGCAATAAAAAAAAAAAAACATTATCTTTGGGAAACTATATTTAAAAGGTTATCGTGATGGGCCTGTAGACGTGGCTGGCTTTGTCTGCATTCTCTTGATAATGTCCTTCTCTTTTTCCCACCCCCATGTATACTCAGAACGGGTTTTGCTTGCCCCAGGGACGACGTGTATTTCACAAATTGGCCTCTATTTTGACCCTGTACGTTTATATATTCTGGATTTTTGTTTTACTCACTCTTGCGTAATAGGAGGACACAAAAACATGGATGTAGTTCAAAGAAAGTGAGGAAACCTGATCGGACAAACAACCATCTTATCTCACCTCGTTATTTTTATGTTAAGTTATACAAAAGATTCTTTTAAGTGCATTATTATTTACAAAAGAAAAGCCATTTAAAACCTTAACACGTTAATGGTTAATAAATCTCTGAATGGACTCTGTGTTGCACTGTGTAATTATGCTGTGTTTAAAACCTAATAAAAACGTTGACATCCTGAGAAGGGCCAAGAAAAAAATGATGAAATATTTTAATCATGCATATGAAATGAAATACACAAGATGTGACATTATAACCAACCGTGTAATTCATTTACAGTCACCTCTGAATAAATACATCATATCAAGGTGAGTAATATATATAGATGCTATACACAATATATATGTATGTATTGTACAGTATATTCAAAATTGATTAATAATCTGGGTTTGGCTATCGGTTCACGGCTCTGCCACCCAGCAAAGCTCTTTCTTTGGTGCTTGTTGGACTGCCAGACACAAATGTGATCATACTATCTCTTTTATACAAAGGAAAACATGTCCATGGTCCCAAATACTGGAGTTCTGTGAGCGGTCGACACCAGAACCGAAGCAACTTCATGCATGGAGTCACTCTATGTGCAGAACTTTTTGCAGAATGATTCACTAGAGATCCGCAGAGCCACCAAATGTCACACAACGTCCGGATTTTGTTACGGAAATAATTCAATGTTGACTTATTACGGTCGTCTCACTGTTCCAGATGTTTATGGGCGGGATCCAGCGTCTGACATTATCATCACGTCCGCATTGAACACCTCCTTGGTGCTGCCAAGGCTCGGAGGCGTAGGTTCTCTTTGCGTCCGGCATCAAACGCATTGTAAGTCACTGATCGTTGCTTCCAAGGTAGCAAATAAGCTACACTTATTACAAGAAGGGAGGACGATGAATGGATAGGTGAATACAGCGTCAGAACAATGCTAATTTTGCAATGCAAACGTTACAAGCAGTCGCACAACATCGAACTCAGTGGTCTGGCGAAACTGTCCACTTGTCGCACACGTCTGGCTGGAAACGTGTTTTGCATGCATTGAATGTTGCCCGTCTGGTTTGTCACCAAAGTGTACATTAACGATACTGCCAAAAACATATAGTAGACAGAGGCGAAGCATTTGTTGAGTATGTCCAGTGGATGTAAAAAGTTTACACAGCGCTCTTCAAATACCAGGTTTTTGTGATTTACTGTATATACAAGAGAACAAGATCAATCTTTAAAAAAAAAAAAAAAAAAAAAAGTCCACAATGTGACCAATAACATGTACAGCTCAACTGAATTAAAAAAAATGCTTTTAATGTGGTTGCACAAGTGTGCACTCTCTCTTATAACTGAGATGTGACTGTTCATAATTTACCACGATAAAACTTGTTAAATGGGGCTCAGCACACAACTACACAAAGGGTTTAGAAATTGTTTGTCTTGGTTTCACTTATCCACATTACAAAGCCTGGAATTTGAACATGGGTGTGTAAACTTTCTATTTCTACAAAACACACTTTTGTCTTTTGGTGGTCTTTTTGCATCAATCGCCAACGTTTCTCTGTAACTCTGACATTGCATCCGGCTCTGTCCAAAATCTTAATTCCGTGTACATATACTTGCGTGAAATAGTTGCACATATTGGGTGAAAATGCAAAGTCCACATAGAAAGGTTCAAGCTGGAATTCAAACCCTGAATATTTAACTGTGAGGCCTATATCCTGCCAACATGCTTCCCCCCTGTTCTTCCTTTGGTTACAATCTGCATGTTTATTTCATTTTTTTTTTTATAGACATTACCTTAAGATGTGTGCTTTTCCTTAAAAGAGAATCAATTTTTATGATACATTTTTAGCGGCCTGACTGAAACTGCTGCGGGACTAAGCAAAATTCCTTAGGAGTGTTCGACCGTTAAAGGAGATGAGATGAGCTCCCACCGCTCTGCTGTCAGGTCAGTTTGCTGAGTCATTGAACTTGTTAAGCTGCCTTCTTAAGTTTTCATCCGCTCTGGACGTCCTCTTTTATTTTTTCTTTTTTTGTTGTCATGACATGTATTTTCATTAATGTAGAAATGATATGTGGAAATTGATGCAACACTTTTGACAAATGTAGATAGATTTGAACAGTATTAGATATTTACTACATACTTGAAGGTGAATTCAATCGAAACCAGTGTTGCAAACAAAAAAGAACAGAATGAATGAATTCAGTAAAGACTTTATCATCAGCCTCAATTTGTTAGTTTTAACGCTCGGAAAAGAATATGGAATGGTTCACTCGCCTGGCAGCATGAGTTCAGTTCCTGCTCAGTGACAGTGTGAATCTAAGCGTGGAAAGTTCTGTCTCTGTACGTCCTCTGATTGACCGGCGACCAGTGCAGGGTGTCGACCACTCGCCCAAGTCGGCCAGGATAGGCTCCAGCTGCCTGCAGGCTCCCTGAACAGGATAAATGGTTTAGAAAATGGATGGATGAATGGAACATGCAGTATTGAAAATATTGTATACGCAAAAAGCCCACCTAAAACACTAATATCATGTTTAACCATGTGCTTTATTTGTCGTGGCAGCAGATTTTAATCTGTTCTCTTTAATCAACTGACAAGTGATGGTTTAAGATTTGGGAGGAGGATTTACTGTCCCCCCCACCCCCCCTAAAAGTCCAACGTTCTGTGCTCCTGCGGAACGCTGACTTGATTTGACACTCGGAGTGAAAAGGTCATGGACAATGGCCGCTTGACGTTTAATGTGGTGCAGAGCCACTGTTGGAGGGCCGTTGTGCACTTGTGCACGAGAACTAAAGGAGGGTTGAACTTTTAGTAAGTTCCACAGTCGGGCCAAATCCCTGCCGAACTGTCCGGTTGCTCAGAGGGCAGCAACAACTATTATGTAATACAAACAAAGCTTTTTGATCAATACAGGAAAAAGTTAAATCCATCGCTGAAGAAAATGTTTCTGCTTAAAAGCTCTTCCTTTCAATTCAATTCACTCCATCGTGAAATTCCTGTTCCCTGACATGTCAAATCATATCATACCTTCTAACCTGCCTTCTTATGCGTGAACATTAAAGTGCTTATTAGGCCGTGCATGCATTTTACTCCTCATCGCTCACTTTTCTTCATCGCCGCTCACGTGCGGATCGTCGCAACCTCCTCTCAACGCCATTTCCTTTTACTGCCAGCTCGTTTTTGTCTTTGAAGCGGGCTCGGTTCTATTCTGTCTGCAAAGTCATCTGAGACTAACGTCAACACGACAAGTTCAAATGCACTCTAATGGGCTCCGCGGGGCGGCTTCCCCGTGCCGCGCAAGAAGTCGGGGAGAGATGGAGAATAAAACTGTATCGGAAGCGGGGGGGGGGGGGGGTCCGAGAACAACAGGCACGTAACAGTTTATTACTCTGTAGTGAAGTGACAGGATACTGTTAACACGGGCTGATCTCAACTGTGCATAGTTCATTTATATTACTACATGATGCCAGAAATTATCATGTAATCTTGGACTGTGCTGTGGCAGGGGAGGGGATTTTACAGTGATTGTCGTTATATTTTTATTTTAATTAAGTTTGACAACATTCCAAGTAAAGCATGAGTTAACTGGTAGATGTTATTTGCCATCACTCCGCCACATGCAGCTGTTATAATTACCATGGCCACTAGAGGCCCTCGTAAACTGAGCCAAGCTGATTCTGAATATCTAACAGGAGGACAGTCCGGGAGGAGTGCGGATTGAGCATTTGTCCTGCGCTTGTTTTTATCTTTTGTTGCTTACTTATCTACATTCACGCTCATTTTAGGACCTGTAATAATAGCCGCCGAGCTATCGACATTGAATTATTTGTCCTTCTGCTTTGGTCTTTGTGTCACCTGCCTAAGATTCCTCAGAAGTGAAATCCAAGTTCATTTTAATGGCGTTGTTTGAGTTTCTTTTGTTTTTGGATGACCTAACCTCTTGCTTTGGAGCAAGCGTGATTGAATGACTTTATCTAACGTCAGTGGTTAGAGGATTGCTTTGGTAAACCAGGGATCGTGAGTTCGTATCTCACTGGGGCCTCTACTCCCCAAGAGGGGTGGCGTCAGGAAGGGCATCCAGTGTAAAAACTCCGCCAAATAAATATGAGCATTCATCTGAGATGTCACGCTGTGGCGACCCCTAACGGGACAAGCCGAAAGAAATTTACAATCTAACATCAGCTTTAATTGCATAACCAAGCGAACCTTGACGAGGAGTAACACTACTATAAAGGCTGCAACTTAGCCTGAATGCCAAATCTGTAGATCATGTCTTCATATTGTATTAAATAGATCAGTTTTTGATCCAAGCCTTGGATCAAACCTTTAAAAGGTTGGTCACATGAGTCCTTTTTGTGATATTTGCTGTAGCCCAAACTGAGCTTTGTTTATGGACCAGTTTTGTCTAAACAACAACAAAATGTCTTCACTGTGGACATTTTTAAAAGTCAGGCTATTGTTTCTCATTCCACAAAAATATACATTATGTTCAGGATGTACAAGATTCATCCTTCTTGGAAATCCTCGTTCCGCCGTCCCATCTTGTCAGAAGGCACAGGCGCAAACGACTGCCACCACCACGATGTTGCCGATTGTTGCCAGGACGGCGATCCACAACCAAATTGTGTCACTGGATACTTTGCCGTCGTCTTCCGTCTCTGAGGGTCGCGAGTAGCCGGCGTTGAGGTTGGATGTGGACGTCTGCAAGGACGTGTTGCCATTGTAGGGAGAATCCATGAAGGCACCGCTCACAGCTGGGAAATGCTGCCAGGACAGTGCGGATGGGAATAGGGAGAATGGGAGAGAAATATTAGTATAAAATATTAGGTTTGTGCACCGGTAGTAAGCACAAGGGGAGAAAAGGACAATGGACCTTTCCGACCTGTCAATCACTCGTACAATAATAGCCAATCAGATAGCCACATTGTCTTAACCCCTGGCTTGATATTCTCCTCTCGCCACACTGTCCCACAAGCAATGCTGGTTGTCAGTAGCGGGCGCTTGGAAAAGTAAATTTTATGAAGAAAATGGGTCTTCAGATACGCTTGGGGAATGTGCAATTCTGATGAAAGATATCCTGTTAGGTTACAAAGGGCCTGGTTGATTCATTTTCCAAAGCCTAAAACACAGTTGACGAAGTGGCTACGATGGATTAAGGCTTGTGGAAGAGCGCACGTACAACTAAATGGGGACAATATCAACAAACAACAAGGCTGTATGTTAGAAAGTAAGTGAGGGAGAAGTATCTTCTGTGAGTTTGATTGAATTGTTATCAGTGCTTTATACATTGGAGGAGAACAACTTTCACTTTGTTAGTGTATCACTGACCTGCTGAATGAAGTGTGTAATATTTTATGCCATAGAGTCGGCCTAATGATACGTGAATGCCCGATGCTGTGCAAGAGAAATGTCGCCAACGTTTCGCTGTAACTCTAACATTGTTTCCTGCTGCGTCCAAAATCTTAATTCCATGTACATATCCTTGCGTGAAATAGTTGAGACCTCTCTGTAGAACTCTCTTGGGCAAGTCTGACACATTTGGCAAAAAACATACCCCAATATTATCTGGAATACGCGATGGAGAATCCACTTCAAACATGTTCTGTTCAATTGCCACTTTAGAAGCTTGAGGGACATGGGTAAGGGGGCGGAGCTTAAGATCACCATCAGAAAGGTCCATTGCATCACGTTACATGGAGTTGTTTTAAAATCTGTGATTGGCTGGTGACCAGTTCAGGGTGCCCCAAGATAGCTGGGATATGCTCCAGCACACCTGCGACCCCAGTGAGGATGAGCGGTACAGAAAATGGATGGACGAATGTTTCAAGATCAGAACAAATCAAAACTCAAGCAGTTTCAATAATACATAGTATGTTCGAATTCAGAGGAGTGCATGTCTCAGGGGTTCTGACCTAATAAACACAATACAGTAATAAGAACAACACGGTTGAACAACAACGAGCTCTGTTCGGGGGATTTTGAGCCCACCGCTGAGACGGGCTCAGGACCGCGCTATCGTACAGTAAACGGCAATCTACATCTCAGGGGGTTTCATGCTCAAGAGATTAACAAAGTCTGCCACATGTTCGAAAGTTTTACTTTGCCCAGACACAAACCGGCAAAGAAAGCCACTGAGAGAACTAGTGAGGCAGGAAATGAATCCCAGTGTTTGCCTTTGCTGAATGTGCGTGTGTGTGTGTGTGTGTGTGTGTGTGGTGTGTGTGTGTGTGTGTGTGTGTGTGTGTGTGTGTCCATAGGGATGGCATCCGCAGCACCCGGTGAACCAGCAAAGAAAGAGAGTACATTCTTGATGATTAATAACAACAATCATGCGCACAGACAGAATTCAACACAAGAGGTCTCAAGCTACGATGTATTCACTTATGCAGCTAGCAGCCCTTCACAATGGAATGAAGCTTGTAAAGAGGTGAGTTGCACTTATCATTTTTTTTTTTTTCAACACAGCCTCTGCAAAAAAACAACAAGACAAGCACAATGTGTTTGCAACACTTGACACGCGGAACTTTCAGTCACACAGTGTGCTCAGTGGCCATTAATAACTCCTGCTGACTTGTTCATCTGACTTTGACCCTTTAACTTGGGGCGGTTTCTTCAAGTTGAAGCCCAAATCCACGATTAGTCCCGTGACTTTTTGTGACAGTCAAATCTGCATTGACTTGAGTTAGGGTTGAGATGTCACTCAGGACTTTAACTGGAGGATATTTCTGGGGGGCACACAGTGATAAAACGTTACTCAGCAGTCAAGAGTGTGAGTGGGATCATTCTGTGTTTGTCTACAAACATGAGCAGTGTTCGCTGCAGTTTTTTTGACCGAGTAGATTTCCTGCGACGGAGCTTTTGGACCTCTGGTGATTCCATTTATACACTCAACCACAGACTTGAGGGAAAATTAAAGACACAGTCGTGACAATAAATCTATGAAGTTTACTGAGGGAAGGTTGTTGGGGCATATCCAGTGTTTATGTTTCCATCTACTGTATTTTCCTTCACAACATTTCTATGTCAATGGCTGACAGTCATGGTGCAAACTACAGATTGTGACTTAAGTCCATTTTACATATAGAGCTCGTGCAACTATGGCATCAAATCACGTCAGTGGCTGGAAGTGGCGGTCAAACAAAGCATTCTTCAATGCTAAGTCGGCTGGAGACGACGCGAAAATACGTCTTATAGCACGACCCCCAGAGTTTTCTCCGATATCGTTAAATATTTAGAAGGTGATAATAAATGAAGGTACATCGAAAAATGAGAGACACTTTGCATGTTTTCGCCGATAAGAAGGTTCCGACTGTTAACTCGCTTCCGCTTGTCTTGGACAACTGTATCTACACGTGTATCTGGTGATTAAGTCGTCGAGATTCACACGGAAGAGTTTGAAAGCGTAGAAGAAGTCTGGACACATACAAATACTTTGTTGCTGGATCTGTTCTCGATCAAGAATAAATCCCACATAGTGATGGAGCCACTCCGATTTTTTCAATACAAATACCAATATTTCAATAAATGAGCCCTGGTTTTACACAAACTCGCATTCATTAACTATGATTGGGATTGGGGGGGAGACAGCGCGTCGGCTCCTCCGTACACGGAAGCATGTTGCGGCCACACGTTAAACTTTGGTGAACCTCTCAGTGACAGATGGTTTTTTTTTATATATATATGCATTGTTCTCAATTGAGTCTAATGCGTATTTAAAAAAAGAAAATAAACCGCTGGGATAGGCTTCAGCCCCCGCACACAGAAGCGTGTTGTGGCCACACGTTAACGTACGTAAACATCACTTTTTTTTTTTAAATACGCATTGGACTCATTTGAGAACAATGCATATTTAAAAAAAAAAAAAAACTGTGTCGCGGAGACGTTAACTGAAAATTAACATGTGGTCGCAACACGCTTAGTGTACGTTGGAAACGACTCCCTGTCGTTTTTTTTTTTTTAAACGCATTGTTCAAGCATAAATGTGCGTCTGTGCAAGTGTTCTTTCATTGGACTCTCATGAGAAAAAGTCATTTTCAGTGGTTAAGAAACAGCAACATTATTTATGAGAATAAGTCGAGAGCTCTCCCACATCTGCTGGTTATTATTTATATTTAATTCCAACTGTGTTTGAGGAGACATCACAACATCAAAGCTCAGGAGTCTTTCGGCAACAGAACACACCAACGACCGCAGTGCATTTGTCAGTCAGACCGCACCTCAACTGTTTCTTCACAAAGACAAACAGACAAACTCATAAAAATGTCTCAGACTTGGGGCTCTATCTCTTTCTGCTGCAATAAAAACAGAAGTAAGAACTAATGTGTGAGCATAAACGATCTGGATCAATTTTCAAATGTCTATCCTGGTCAGGGGTGTCGGGAGGAAGTACAGTCGTCTCATCTTCCTGACTTTGAAAGCAAGACTAGTCGGTAGTCAATCAGAGATAAAATCAGACAACCATTTATTTGCACTCACATGCAAATTGACAGTGACTAACCAATATCTCAAAATAAACTGTTAACATTCTAAAAATGGGGGACAAATGTTTTTTGCACGCAAGTGTCAAACAATGTAGTCAAAATATTACCCGTCACCGTGGACTTGCTACTGTGACCAGAAAATATTAGTATGCGTATGAAAAATCACTGTCAATCATAGGGCACAAATAGTGTAGGCATTCATATATTCAGTTTCACACCTACTGTATGTACAATTTGTAGGATCCAATAGACCTATCAGACATGCTTATAGAATGTAGCAGGAAATGAGAGTAGTGGAAGAAAACCCACACAAGCACGTGGACATCCAAACTATGAACAAACATGTCAAAGTCAAGATTTTAACATCTTTATGCGACACAATCCGAATGTGGTGAAGGGCGGAGCTTGAAATTAGTGAACCACGAGAAAAAGTTCGAAAAGATGGCAATAATCAGCGAAAGATCAACTCTCACAGGTCAAATCAAAGCCAGGATGCGGCTGAGCTTGTTTACTTCACAGTCGAGAGGGTCAGGCTTTGAAACCAGAGAAGTTGTCGTGCGTGGCCCAAAGTGACGTAATCCACAGATAGCAGGTCAGGTACTACTATGCAATTGTCTTGATCCGCGATTGATAGAAAGCAGAAACGAGGGAAGCACCTTGTCTGAAAGCTGAATCCTTATAAGCCACTGAGACAGGAACAGGAAATCGCAATGAGGCAGAACTCTTACTTGGTTGTGCTGTAACATTTTGCACGTTGGCTTGTCAGCTACTCTGACCCCGATTGCCGCATCAATAAGACGTTTGGTTGTGTAACTGCAGATGGTAGAAAATACTTGTCTGACAGATTGGCTGTCATGGGGAAAATGGCAGACTTTAACATTTTGGCTTCATCGGAAGAAGGACCTAAAGCAGTGCACCATTTACGCCACCGCCGTGAGCAATCTGCCAGCTCTGGGGACCTTTATGCGCCAGTGTTTCTCATACTTCCTTGCACTTTCTATTATTTCTTTAATGGACATGAGTAGTGTATGTAATACTGAAGCAGAGTAATAAGGAGCTGCGGAAAGAAACATACATAAACTAAGGAAGATGGAAGGGTGTCAAGCTGTTCATTCACAGTAAAGTTACCATTACGTAGGACTCTCGGAACAACGAACAACACCTGTAAACCGACACAGATCATATACAGATCCATCTCAATGCATTAGAGGACAGTTCAATTTCATATTATATACATTCATTAAAGGGGGACTGGAGTGCAGCAATTAAAGCAAGTAAAGGCGATTAAGGATAGCGATGAAATATGTTGACTGGTGCCAGTAGTGTGCTAAGTAGATGGAAAGAGTACTTTGAGAAGTTAATGAATAAAGAAAATGGGAGAGAAGGTAGAGTAGAAGAGGCAAGCGGGAATGACCGGGAAGTGGCAATGATTAGTAAGGGAGAAGTTAAAAAGGCACTGAACAGAATGAAAAATGGAAAGACAGTGGGACCAGATGACATACCAGCGGAGGTAGGGAAGCAATTTGGAGAGGTGGCTGTGGAGTTTTTGACCAACTTATTCAATAAAATACTAGCGGGAGAGAAGATGCCAGAAGAATGGAGGAAGTGTTATAGTCCCCATTTTTAAGAACAAAGGCGATGTTCAGAACTGTGGAAACTACAGAGGAATAAAGGAGCTGCCAGGCAAAAGAGCGAGAGGGAGACTAAAGAAAAGGTTGATGGATGTTGTGAGGGAGGACATCAGGACAGTGGCTGTTAGATGGTAGGTTAATTAGAGCTTCTAGATTCCCTGTAGGTGTCAATATGAGTGTAAATGGTTGTTAGTTTATACGTGTCCTGCGATTGGCTGGCAACCAGTTCAGGGCGGACCCAACTTCTTGCCCCAAGATAATTGGCTTAGGCTCCAAACACTCCCATGACTCTAGTGAGGATAAGCAGTTTGGAAAATATGTTCATTACATGTGAAAATAAGTTTCATCTTAATATAGCCAGTAAAACGCAGCCCCTAAAATATCTTCTGGTCAATAAATCAAGTAATAACTAGATTTTGTCATCTAGATCAAGAAATATTATGCTTTCCTCTTTTCATTTTTTGTTGTTAAGATTCCTGATAATAATTATATGTTAACATAGAAATTATTCAGTGAAAGACATCCTGAATATTTGTGTATAAGACCTAGAAATATTTATCGATTAAAATAATATATCACTTTGTGTTTTCTTCGCGCAATTGGCCCAAGTTAGCCAACAGTGGCACCAACTGCAGCAGAGCGTGCACGTTGCCCAACACGGCCAGCCAGTGGAGGACAATCAAAGGGAGAATGTTCAGTGAGACGTTAGCAGTCGGCATAAAAAAATCAAAAGTACAGTTGTTCAAAGGAAATTATGTAAGTGATGATGAAACAAAGACCCGCAACATGCAGTATCAAGAAATGCAGTGTGTAAGCACTCCAATTTTATCTGCATCCAGATATACAAGTGAATCTCTTAAAGGAACTTGCACAAACATTACAATTGCAACAGTTTAAAGTCTGTCCGTTTTCATAATAACACAAATATACCTCTGTTCCTTATTCCTCAAATTGCTTAAAAAATGATTGAAGTCAATACATCGTCAGTAGGAAAAGTTGATCTCCACTTTAGCGTCAGTAGGTCGGGAAACTGCGACAAAAACATCAAATTGCGGCAGAAAGGGAAGAGCAAGGGTGAGAAGTAAAAGCAAAGTAGTACCTACGGGGGTCTGAATGTGAAGTAAGTCCTCCTTCTCTACACTCAGACTGAGACACACAAAAGCAAAAGATCACTTTAATGAGACCTCGCTCGATGTGAAGGGGGGAGAGAAAGAGAGAGAGGGAGAGAGAGAAAGCGTAGATGACCATGCATTCTGAGTACAAAGTGTATGTACAGACCTCCTGCAATGTGCGTGTCCTGAGGCGTACAGGTTGTGCTTTTGTGATGTACTCAGGGACATAAAAACTGATCAAACGGCGTGGAGTCAGGTTTATGACTCTGTCTCAGGTGCGAGTCCACCTCAACAGATGATGTACCGCCCACCCCCAGGTGCGCCCTAAAAGAGATGTGACAAATAAATGCACCTGACTGAACAGAAACAATCAAAGGATGAAAGGAGATAAAAGCACGAGGTGGAGGGAAAGAAATTAAATAGGAGGATGAACTCATGATGTAGAGATCAGATGTGCAGAATCGAGAGAGGATGAGGAAGGATGAGATAACGTAATGAAAAAATGGGGAGTATGAGATTGGATTCGCTGTGGGGATGACAAAAGGATGGGACGGAGGTAGAGATGGCATGAGAATGAAGACATTATGAGGCAGAAGTTGGGATGAAGTAGAAGGATGACCACGGCATGGAATGAGGTAGAAAGATAGCCGGGTGATGATATGGAGGTCAACGGAAGATTGGGTGAACGGACAAAGTCGAAATTGGAATAAAGAATTGAAAAGATGTTGTGGTGAAAATGAGAAGTGCAAGAAGATGAGAGGGAGATGGGAAGGGGGTAAAGGAATGAAAGGATGATGGAATGTGACTACAGGTGAATTAAGAGGATGGTGGGATACTGTAGATGGATGGCGGTAGAGAGGGAAAAAAATGATGATAAATCTAGGTTAGGATTCAAAAATGAAAAATGAGAATGAATGCATGATGGGATGCAAGTACACAGAATCACGACCAGTTGATGGAATGGGCCTAACATGATGAAATGAGATCTGTTATGAAAATGAAGGGATTATGGAACAAGGCAGAGATGAGCAGGGAAGGGTAGAGGATAAAGGTAGATGTGGTGAAAAGATAACAAGATCATGGGATGGATGTAAAGTGGACATGAAAAGGAGGGCATGCTGGGATGTACTATATAATAACAGCTGATATGTAATATGAAGTCATGATTTCAAATTCGGCCCACGTGTTTTTATCCCTTTGAGCACTTTTCCAGTTTTCACCGTGGCTCGTTGGCAACATAAAACTTTGCAGCAAAAAAAAAAACCAAAAACGTCAGCTGCTACGTTGGCATGACTTCGTAATGTAGAATTACTATAACACCCAAAGTTATCAGTTTGAAGTGAAATTTTCCGGAACTTTCAATTCAATAAAAATCAAACCAAGTGAGATACTTACCTGGTGACCAGAAATGTATTCAACACCACGTTGCTTTTGACTCCAATCATGTCCCTAAATTGCCGGCACTTCGGAAAGGCAAATGAGGGGTGGGCCTTTTTTGGGGGGTGTATATTTAGTAGAGGTGTTTATTTCCAACATAGAGCTACTGCAAGACTTTTGCCAGATTGCAAGTTTCTGCGTCTTTCTGCCAAAAGTTTGACAACTCACCCATCACACATTCTGTCTCTGATAGTCTCATCCTGGCTGGTCGAATTTTAAAATAATAAAAAAATTATCTGATAATTATATGACTGTTTTTTTTTTAGGGTTAATTTGGTTTGTTGAACGAGCAGCGTGTTTACGTGCACTTTGCTGTCATAGTCGGCTTGCTTCATAAATCAGTGAATGCCAATTGTTGGCACATTTCAACATGAACATCAGAAAGTAAAATTGGAATATTATCAGTAACTATTTGCATCCTTTTGTCCTTCAGTCTACCAATGTGTGGTGTAGTCTACCAAAAACACGTTTTGTTTTTCTTCTTCAAAATTCCGTTTGCTTTTGCTGTGTGCATTTTTGCAATCCCTCAAGCCATTGCAAGGCTCTCATTCTGATTGGAGACACTCGGGCCATCCTGGAACAGCCTGGAGTGCTGCGTGACTCACTGGGATTAAAGAAAGACGTTGCATCAATCCTCAAAATCTGATGATAGGGGAATTTTTTCACCATGACACCTCAAGAACACTGTACAATTTTGATATTGCATCACATATGTACTGTATGTATAGCTACTTGTGTTTATAAGTAATCCAGACAGAGGTGAATGCGGAAAAGACCCCATTGTCTTTGAAACCCTGTATGTATGTGTGGACGTATGTACTACGGTTGTGTGTTGTGTGTATGTGGTGGCTTACAAAGTTACATAATGTTCACATATGTTAAAAGGGGATTCAGAAACCGCCTTTGGTGATCCCCTGGGCACACCCAACACAAATGATTACGTACACACGTGCAGCAAGCAGCACAAAACAACATCTGTGTTTGAAAATTAATCATTAGCTTTTGCTACAGAAGCTACAGTCTGCTCGTCTTTTGACATTTGTGCTTTTATGACAACTAAACGCCAAAGAACTGTTTCAATATTGTAGGCTATATATGGTGTTCCCTGCCTGTAACTGCTGAAATGAAAAGAAAGAAAAGAGGACAGAAGTGAAAAATGAAGGGGTGAATAAACAGCCTGGCCGCAGCCAGCTGTTCCTCTTTGCTTTAAAACATCTGTCGGGGTTGAAAAAAAAAAAGACAAAAGGAGGAGAAGGAGGGAAGGAAGGGGTTGAGGATACAGCAGTACAAAAATAAATGTACAATTTGTGGTGTGTTGCTGAAAATATAAATGTATGACTGGACGTTCAGTGGATGCTTTCGTCGATACACCTGAGTATGTAAGATAAGATAATATCCAGTCAAAAGAGTTCTCAAAATTGGGCCTTCAAATCAATCAATCACAGCGCCTGAAAAGGGTTCTTTATGTTTGCAGTTTGGACAAAAAAGACTCAAAACATTAAAAACACATTTACATTTTATATTGAAACAGAGCAGTGGTATTTATTGTACAATGACTGCCGGAGAAAAATTCCTTGTGTGTTTTACACACTTGGCCATTTAAAGCTGATTCTGATTCTTATTCTGATATGTTCATTTTTTTGTTTGGCTCTTGAGTTGATGTGTCCAGAAGTATTTGAACAGTTACAGTACTGTACAGTATAAACTTATCCACTTATACTCATTTGGTTTGTGGGTGTGGTGGAGTGCATCCCCGTTGATTTAGGGAAGCGGGGTACACTCAGCAACCAATCGCAGCCTTTAATCATGATATTTGTCATTAATTATGGTAATGTAGACTCATTATGTTCATCTTTTCTAACAATGATTGTCAGCAATAATTCATGCAACACTTCTATAAATATTGGCAAGTGTTAGCACCTTCAAATTTCTTCAATATTCCTTGGAAATCCCAATGTCCCATCATTGGGGACCTATTTTAAAAACAGGCCCGCAGGCTATTCATGTGGTCCTTGGGGCGTACCTGGTGGCTGCTGGCACCCTGTTGGTGACCCCGGATGTTCGGTCTATACTGGACTGTTTCAACTGCATGGGACAACTTTCATAGGGAGCCAAAGGGTGGGGAGTGGAAAAATACCGTCAATCCTGAAGAATATATGCTCCGAATTATTTGTTCCTTGCTACCGGCTGCTCTCGAAGTAATGTGACGTCACTTTTTCATCTTCTGGCGGGACTGACGCCATTCAAATGACTCACAAGAAGACGGTTGTTCAAATAAAGTTTAGGAAATGAAATCTAACGTCCGAGTTATCGAGCCATGTAATGAAAAGAAAATGCAACATCTTGAGTATGTCTGGAGGGGAAAATACTGAATTTATGACACAAAGGGCGGGAGCAAGAATAACAGAGAGCAGAAGAAAGGACTGAGAGAAGTCTGCGGCGCGAGGTATGGTGCGGAGAAGTGAGAGGGGTACAAAAGTGACAGAGAGTGAGACACAGGGAGGCGGGGTTGCGTTCCATGGGTGGCTGAATCTTTGCTCATCTGCGCTTGCGGCGCACAAGCTGACAGACGAGCAGCGTTGGCTGACATCGCACAGTGATGCTGTCCACCTTTCATTAGACCACTTCATATACGGAATACACACTCAAACTAGAGTATACCACGGATGCACATATTGGATCCATCCGGGTGCGCATACACCACCATTCCATTAAAACGTGTTCTAATGGGTCGGCCCTGCACAAGCCCCAAAGTGCTCAGGATGTTTTTTTTGTTTTTTTTTGTTTGAGGTCTTTTATCACATGGCATCCTCTTCCCTTCTGTTTCCCATTTGTCTCCTCCCACTATACAGATGCTCACTACATATAAGTCAGCCACTCGTAAAATTCCATTGTGTTCCAAGACGAATTTTCAAGATATAACGTGAAATTACACTCTCCTACTAAAACTTTAGGTCCGCCTAGAAAATACAATGAGATCCATAAATGATCTATGTACTATTAATTACTCACACCAAGCGCAGAACCACAAAGAGAAGAAGTTCTGTTTTCATTGCTTGGCATCGCTTGGTCCTTGTCTCGAGCCTGCCACCTGCCTCTGTTCCCTACAAACCTGCGTTCGCCGCCTGTTTTTCTCACATGCTTTGTAAGCCAGAGAAGAATTATGAGATCGGAGACAGGGAGCTCATGGTGGTCAAAATGGCGTCGAAATTTTCTAGAGGGAGCACAGCATCCGTTAATCATGTAGCCCAATCACAACAATTTGTAGTACAGCCGCTCTGAGTGCCCGTCAACCGAGTTGGCCGCTGTTTTCTGATCGTTTCACATCCACCTTGCCTTCTGCACGGGGTGCCAAAACCGATCCTGGTCGCGCAGGTGTGCAGCACAGTACTCGGGAACCGTATTCCATCACCAATTAGCTGCCCTACTTAAAATGGCCCTCAACCAGAGCGCCATATTCTCTACTACTTATGTCAAGTTGGTAATCTAGCTACAGTTACTTGCACTCTTTGTTCTTTTGAGACTTTTGAGGATTGTTGTGACCTGTTCATGCTCCTTGGCGCCATCCTGCAATCTGCCTCTACTCCTTGCAAAACTGCGTTCACCTCCTTCTACTCATTGATTATGCAGACTCATTCCCTGCAAGCCTGCTTAAGTCTGGAAAACCTGGTAACAGCTCAGGAAACCCCTTTCCCCATCAGCACCTGTCTGCCTTCGGCCAAGTGGTCATAAACTATATTATATATTCTGTCATCTCTGCATGTAGGTCCAACTCATTGCCAGATTCCCGACAGTATTGCTTTAAATATTGAATGTTTTCTTTTTGGTTTGTTTTGATTTGGGTTTTTTTTTTTTGTGCGTGCTTGAGAGAGTTGTTGTTCCATCGTTAGAAAACTGCATTAGTGTATGAATCGTGCCGAAGCAGGAGCACAGATATGCATGCGAATGGGACACGCGTGACATGGTTCATGCACTGTTAAGCTCAATTTCATTAATTTTGTGCTCCGCTGAACAGACATCCCACCTTTATTCTTGTCTCTTGTTGAACTTGCTAACACCTGAAGTATCCGCCTTGGCTTTCCTAATAAAGACTTGATATTCCATAAACTGAACATTCTGCGAGATGTGGCAGGAGGAATCAAATGTTTACATTGAGCATTACATCTTCTTTTTCGACGCCTTACCCCGCTAAACTGCAGGGTGGGTTGCTTTCATCTTTATCCTCCACATTACCCGGTTTAATGCCTGAGAATTGGGCTCCAGAATGTCGGGTGTAACAAAGAGTTTCTTGGTAGGACGCCCTTCCCGACACAAACTGCAGTTTCAGCAGTAAAACAGACAACTATTAGAATGGGGGAACACAAGAATGCCTAACGTTTTGATTGACATGTAATTACTGCAACTATGCAGGCTACAACATGCCGGAAGGCACGCCACGAAGTCCACTTCTCCCGACGCAAAAGGCGGAACTAATGCGCGTCACCCAAGTCAAATAGCTTAGTTGGACCCTTCAGTGTGTTTTGTTGATATGCGATGAAAAAGCCCAGATTGAAGTTACCATTTACCTGGAGAGAGGTCATCGGAACAAAGGAAAATGACTACAAATGATAGCTTTAAGATGGTCAGAAATTGTTGTTGGGCTATTGTGTGAATTATAGCAGCCCGTCAGACCAGGAGCTAACGTCATCTTGAGTTGATTGCATGCTTCCAGCTACTTTCAGTCATGTTGTCACAGATTCGTTAGAACATCAAAGCCGATAAATTCATAGCGTCAATAGATTAAATGATGAACTGTAGTTCCTCTAATTGTATCACATCCTGATCTTCCAGTTCCCCCCCTGACCACGCTCCCACAAAAAACCTTTGAATCGCTAATTCAGTGGTGCCCAGACTTTTTTTTACCCAAAGATCTACTTTTCAAGTAGCCAGCCTCTCGCGAGCTACTGAGATGACGGGGGTGGGGTGTGACGATGCTTCCAAACCGTTTTAAGGTTAATGTTATGTTGCCTCCTATATTTAAAATACAGAATGAGCTTTTTGTCTACTGTATTGTCTGCGCTTTCATCCTAGATCAGGCTGTGCCAAGGTCGAATTTTAAAATGACACACCATCTCATCCTGCACTTTCTACTTTGGCTTGAGACCAGACCTTTCCCACGAGGAAAAGAGAAAATCTCGTCCAGTTTAAACACTTTTTCTTTGATTATTGACATACTCCAACAGTCATTGCTTCTTAAAAAAACGGCATTTCTTTTTTAATTTTCTCCATTAATATTAAATATGTATTAATATGTCTAGCTCGTCTTTGCTCTACGTTGCCCAGACTGTGTTCCAAACTAAATTAGCAGTGGTCGACGCTGTCATTATTAAACACATTGATGGGCTGCGCAAGTACTGTAACGTTTGAGTGTACGTATGAGTGTACGTCTTTAAGCAGAGGTAGGGAAGGTAAACTACGAAAAAGAGTTTGATGGAGCAGTGGTCGTTGTAGAGAAAGTTCCGTGTGCTGCCTAAAAGAAACCAGTGGCTTTTTCTTTTCGTTTTTTGTAGTACGTATGTGAATTGCGCCATTGGATGTAACAACCAGTCATCCCTCACTCATTGAATCACATTGCAAAATGCCACAAACTGAATAGCTGTATGTTGTACTTTCAATTTGCATCGGATTTTTTTTTTTTTGCGCGGAACGCAGAATATCTGCGAAGAGACTGCATCAGCGGTGCACAATTGCGCACGCGGGCAGTTTAGAGGGAACGTTGCCTGATGTCTTTTTTTTTTTTTTTGGCAATCTGTCCCGCGATCGACCAAGACTGCCTCGACCAGTCGATCGCGAGGCATTGAGCACCTCTGCCCTAAGTGATATGCGGCCTGCAAATTGACTTCCCTTATATAAGATGGCTGCCATTGTTTCCGTCCATGTGCGTGCGATGACTTTGTATGCTTCTAATTTGTCAAGCTCGCCCCCTCCCCAATGTATAAAGCATTATGGGGCTTACGTATATTATGCGTGCCGTGACTCACGAGCCCTTCGCCTGCGTGCGCAATGTGTTCAGCAGTAACGTGTCCTCAGGTTATCACTGGAGGTTGGCTCAACGCTTTCTGTCCGTACAATGACAGGCAGGCACTGCGAATTTCAAAATGAAATTTGAGCTGCGCATTGATGCGGCAGCCCCCGACAAAGACATTTAGGATTTAAAGAGCCTCCAAACGATATCTGAATGGATGATTTCGCTAATGAGAAGGTGTACTATCAGAGTTTACTGCTGAACACTCAGCTCGTTCTTAACCTATTGTTGTTCCCCGTTTCTGCCCACAATATTAATGTCATTCGTCTTTTTTTTTTTTGCTTACACCGATGGAAAATTTCGGGGAAACACTCCTGAAAGAATACATCAGGTCATCAGATTAAAAGGCAGATGGACGCCGTGAAAAAAGCAGCGAACCAGATGTAGGAGTTACATAACTGAAATTCCCTTCTTCTGATGAAAAGCAATTGCCAGTCATGCACAATGTCAATAGAGCTCGTGCGCGTGACGTCGCCATTTTCTCGGCGCCATTTTGCCAGTCAAACAGAGCTGCTCGACATGCGGAGACATTGAACCAGTGGAGAATATTTACAATACCTCTTGTGTTGTTTATCACTACAGACGAGACAGACATTCAATTAGATCATTCTATAGAATACCAGATGAAAATACCAGAAAAGTTTGATGGATTTCGGGAATTTAACGTGATGGATGGTGCCCAATCAAATACACCCCAGTGTAGCGATCGCTTCATTTCAGGTAGGAATTATTCTTCTCAATCTCAAATTCCCAAGAAGTATTTATAATGTTGAATGTAAAGTTGACTCATTTGAGAACAAAGCGTATTTAAAAAAAAGAAAATAAACCATCTGTCGAAGGGGGGGTTTACGTGTGGCAGCAATACGCTTCTGTGTACAGAGGAGCTGACTCCCTGCCCGCTATTTTTTTTTTCAATCATAGTTAATGAATGCGGGTGTCTGTAAAACCAGGCGTCATTTATTTAAATATTGGTATTTTTATTGAAAAAAATCTGAGTGGCTCCATCACTATGGGGGATTTATTCCTGGTTGAGAACTGACCCAGCATCGAAGTATTTGTATGCGTCCAGACTTTTCTACGCTTTCAAAGTCTTCTGTGTAAATAGCGACGATTTACTCAGCAGATCCACGTGTAGATCCAGTTGTCCGAGACAAGCGGAAGCGGGTTAACAGTCCAATTTCTTATCGGCAAAAACATCCACTTCAGCATCATATATGGGTCCTCTATGCCAAGTGTCTCTCATTTTTTCCACGTACCTTCGTTTAATGTCACCTTCTAAATGTTTAACGGTATCGGACAAAACTCTGGGTATCGTGCTATAAGACATATTTTCATGAAATCTCCAACCGATTTAGCATTGAAGAATGCTTTGTTTGACCGCTACTTCCGGCCAGTGTCGTGATTTGGTGACGTAGGTGCACAAGCACCCCATTGTAAATATTTGAGATGGAAACACTAATAATAATATCTCCCTTGTTCTAATCTCAACGCTTTGAATTAGCTGTAAGCAATGGCAAAGGGTTACAAAGGTCACCAGTGATTAATGGTTAAAGGATCAATTGTTAAGACTTTACTTTCTCTCTCATCCTCATCTCTGGGTGGATCGGTTCTGCTGTCTATTGAGTCGACAGTGCGTTGGCAATCTGACCTTTCTCTCTCTTAGATCGACTTGTTTTAATTGGGGTCATTCCAGCATTTTCTCAAGAAAAAAAGAAAGAAACTTTGGGTTTGAAAGAGTAAATCCAGTCATTGTCGTCAGGACAATGACCCTGCTGATGTGTCAGTCAATGACACATCAGCAGTAAGAACAACGCCACTAGATAAATTGGTCACCTTTTGCCTTTGTTACGATGACGTGACATGGACAAAAAAATTACGAGCTGACAGAAAATGGACCAAGCTAGAAAGAGATGCATTATCACATCTCATGAAGAGGAAAATTTCAATTTCAGAGATAATCACACATTCTACTGATATAGTTCAACCTCGGTTCTCGACCACAATACGTTCCAGAAGGCGGTTCGAGAACCGTTTTGTTCGAAAACCGAATATATATTTCCCAGGTCTGCGTACAGAGGCCGCTTTTGTTCTGTGATTGATTCGCACATTTTGGACCAAAAAACGTTCATCTCTGGGACACAGAGCCCGTCTCATTCCTGAGCGGTGTGTTGGCTTGACATTCCCAAAATGCTTGTACTTGCATAGAATTGTTCTGGACATTGCACCCAAGGATGACCCAGACTTGTGGAGCGCCACGAATCTTTCTCTAATTTCCTGGCCGATTTCTTTGGATTTTCCCATGATTTCAAACAAGGAAGCAATGTTTGGGGTCAGTTAGCCTATCGGGAACTTTCAAAGCCATGACATCGTCTGAGCTTCCCCAAGTTCTTCAAAGACGGTATTTTTTTCTGTATGTAAATGTTTCACCTCGAAGAAGATAATTTAAATTCTCAATTCTCACTTTCATTAATGTGGCATTTAACAAGATGAAATTATTTTGGTGATCCTGAATGACCTGATTTGACTTCAGAGAGTAAGACAAAGAAATTAAACGTTCTTGCACAGTGCATGTAAACCTCTGGCTTCAAATACAAATGTTACTAGCACCTTAGAGCAGCTTTGAAAGTCCAAAACTCAGTCTGCATTGCTTAGTTTTTTTAAAGGAGGCCCCACAGATGCTTAGAAAAATCAAAACTTTTTCCATTCTAATCCACCTTCTTTCTCTGACCTTTGTCTAACTAAGAAAGCACTTGAAAGCAACGCTCTAATCAGCGACTCCATCTCGTTGGTCACTATCGCAGTCAATTGATATCTTCGCTCGCTCTCCCTTACCTGTGCCGCCATCAGCGATAGCTCCATCATTCCTGGATCGATGGCGGCCGGCCCGAAGGCGGACAAATTCGCTTAGCCGCGAGACTGAGCACAGTGCTGGAGGAAGAAGGAAAACGTGGACGGAGAAGGTCTCTGCTGTGTTGCGGATATGCTACAATAAACCCACTTCATGCTCGATGGAATGATTTATTCATTCGGCACATGAGCAAATACACCCCCCCCCCCCTTCCTTTGTATGGTTGTGTGTCTGGAAGTAGGGACTTGCCTCCTTTAAGCGTGCAAAGCCAACATTGCACAATTACCTACACTGGTGTGCCTTTTTTGACTCTGCACCCCGACAACATCTCACACTGGATTTTTCACTTTGTCTGGGAGGAACTTGGGCGACGACAAGGTGGTCTCGTGACTTATTCATCTCCTTCGCGACATGCACGTGTCATTTTGCTGCTCTTTTTTTGTTTTCCTTTGTCATTTACATGGCACATGGAGACAAACAGCCCCACTCACAATCACACCGAGGGGCAATTTAGAGTATCCAATTAATGTTGCATGTTTTTGGGGAAGTGGGAGGAAACCGGAGTGCCCGGAGGAAAACCCACGCAGGCAGGGGGAGAACATGCAAACTCCACACAGGATCGAACACGGGACCTCAGAACTGTGAGGCCAATGCTTTCCAGCTGAGACACCGTGCCGCCATCATAAGTCATATCTCACAAAAAGCGAACAATAACAACAAAATAAGAACAAAAAGTAGCTATTTCTAAATACTCCCAAATTATTATTTTGTTATTTCTCATTTTTATGTTTGTTCTTTATTGTGTTAATTTATTACACAAAATGAATATGAGAGGGCGGCACGGTGGCGGAGCTGTAAAGTGGTGGCCTCACAATTCTGAGGACCTGGGTTCAAATCCCAGCCCTGCCTGTGTGGGTTTTCTCCGGGTACTCCGGTTTCCTCCCACATCCCCAAAAAATGCATTCATTGGAGACTCTAAATTGCCCCTCGGTGTGATTGTGAGTGCAACTGGTGCACACCTATGGGCAATTTAAGAGTGTCCACTTCATGTTGCATGTTTTTGGGACGTGGGAGGAAACCGGAGTGCCCGGGGAGAACCCACACAGGCACAGGGAGAACATGCACATGCAGATCCACCATGCCCCCATTTTTTCTCATATTAAACATATTTTTAGATTTCCATAAAAATAACTTTGGCTTGCAGTATTACTGTCAGACATCAGATGCATATTTCAATTAATGTTTGTCAAGCAGTTAATTGTAAGAGTGCACTTCAGTCTTCAGTGTTCTTTTGCTTTTATTCCAAAGAGATTTATGCATCAAAGACAAAAAAAGACGTGTGCTTTGGATAGGAAATACATTCATTTTATTAGGTAAACATATACAATGAAATCCATTATAATAGCATAATTACAGCAAATTATTACATCTTTGACATCTTTTAAATGGCTGATTTTTTTTCTTTTTTTGGGGGGGTAACAGTTTGTGCATTATATCGCAAACAATTGTTCGCGCAGCCGATGTTGATATAGTGTGCGTTTTTTGTCTCGGTGCGACTAAATGTAATGCAATTACATGTTTATAAGGATATCTGGAAGTGTATCTGCAACGAGATGGATCAAATAAAAAGCGTATGCAGTGTTGTGTAAGCGTGCAGCCAGTAAAATTAGTTACAAAGCGTACTTAAAAAGTAGCCAATGAACGTACTTTGATTCTCGAAAGTAGGTTAAAAAATGCATTTGAATAAAGCACAGCACTTTAACAATTGTCCTAAAAATCATCAAGAATAGACTGGGGCTTGCTCATTGTGCCTGGAATGAGGCAACCTGTCTCGTAGTTGAACCTAATTTCCAAAGACAGATGACCCCCCCAGTGTCTCAACTCACCAAGCTGTTAACAGCAGACCCCCCCTGTCGACGAGGCCTTAACAACAATTCCTTATTGCTTGAAAAACAACAGCTTTGTGTGCATTTTGAGGAAGAGTGGAAAATGAGCATGCATGCACGTGCATGTGACACAGAAGCAATGTGGGGCTTTTTTTTTGGGGGGGGGGGGCACACTAACAGTCCAGTTAAAAGAGAGATGCTCATTTTCCCCTGAGGTGCACGAAGTCCAGCTGTCAGCACAGAGAAAGAGACCGAGTCACTTTGGGGACATTTGAGGACTGCAAAATATTAAGACTTACAAAAAAAAGAAAAAAAAAATGATGCGTTGCAGTACAAGTCATGTAGTTTTAATCTGTTGCTGATATCACAGACAAAAATAAAAATATTTTGGACGTTTATAGCTTCTCATTGTAACTATTTTTAAGTGGGTTTGATTAAAAAAATAATCTACATGCAGAGTTTAAAAGAATTGATTTAGGCACAATCAATATATGTACACGAGATGTTTTTCTGTGGAAAAAAACAAAAAGACAAAGCACAAAGAAACGTCACGAGGACGCCATGCAAAGGCATAAGGCCACGCAAACGGCCCGTGCTTGTTAAATTATGCGCAGTTTATATTTAAGAACAACATAATCCAATCTAGGGTAAATATTTAAAATGGCGGAAAACGGGGAAGCAGACCAAGAGCAGGTCGTCAAGAAGCTGGCGTACAACTTCTCGATCGTCAGGCACACGGACATGCCCGAGGAGATGAAGGAGGAGGCCATCGCCATGTGCGCGTCGGCCTTCGAGAAGTTTGACAACAACAACGAGAACGCCGCCAAGTTGGTCAAAGACTCCATGGACAAGAGGTTCGGGACGGCGTGGCACGTGGTGGTCGGCGAAGGCTTCGGCTTCGGCGTCACGCACGAGGCCAAGCATATGCTCTACATGTTTTACGGGGGGAGCTTGGCCGTTTGTATTTGGAAGTGCTGCTAATAGCGTCAACATTGGCCAGTTGCGGGATTCTCCATCGACCACCACACGAGGATTTCAACCAGAAGCAATTTTCTTGAAATCGAACGTGGCAACAAACACGACTTCCGTTTTTTTTACCAGAGATTTTCTTCTTCGCGGCGAACCGCGGACCGCTATTGTTTTGTTCCCTCATTAGCGCCATCTTTTGTCTGCCCGTAGTGGCGCACATTAGTAGAAAGAGCGAAACGGTTTTTTTTTTTTTTTTTGTAAGGTTTGAAAGTGCATCGAATCATTAAAACTTCTCTTGACAACAAATCTTCTTCTTTTCCCTTTCGGCTTGTCCCGTTAGGGATCGCCACAACGTGTCAACTTTTGCCATTTTAGCCTATCTCCTGCATCTTTTCCTCTCTAACACCAACTGCCCTCATGTCTTCCCACATTCTCTTGACAACAAATATGTGTATTAATTTAACGAGATACACTTTTTAAAATGGGAAATCGTATTTTGTCAATAAACGGTTTATGGAGGTGATCCTCCGGGGTTCACTTCTAGGTGAAAACCTCACGAGCAATTTTGCTCAGTGTTGTCACTGATCTAAAAAAAAAAACAAAAAAAAACCCAGATTGGATCATTGGCCATTAAATCTGAAGTCCCCATCCGCCATCTTGATACTCCCAAAACAACCATGCCGAACTGTGCAGCGCCAGTTTTGTGGCTGTGAGAAAACATTCCACAGGTAAATTAAAAAGATTTACTTTGGCACTGTTAACATTTGTTTGTAAAGGTTTTTTTTAAAAATATCTGATGAGCTTTATTCACTTGAACAAAGTTTTGTTTACGGTACTGTACACTGTTGGTTCTGTGCTTCACCTTTGTAGGCCGACGGTTTTTTCGCGAAAAAGCGGTGTCACTATTTTCCCAAACTCCATCAATGGATAAGCAAGAAAACACATTTTCTGTGAAATTTTTGATGAATTTCATACTACACAACTCTAAATTAAATTTGACTTTCACATACGAAGAAGTTTAAATTTTCTCTTTGAAATAGGACATCGCAGAGACAACAAATGAACAGTGCGTTTAGCATGTATTTTCCCATTGCGAGTCCTTATTTCCAAAGATATATCTAACTGATTGACCTAAACTTTAATGTTATGACAAAAAATGCTGTTTTTTGTTATGTTATGATGATAGTGCTAATCGGGCCCTAGTTAATATGACAGGTTTCTTGTACTGTACACTGTTGGCTCTGTGCTTCACCTTTGTAGGCCGACGGTTTTTCGCGAAAAAGCGGTGTCACTATTTTCCCAAACTCCATCAATGGATAAGCAAGAAAACACATTTTCTGTGAAATTTTTGATGAATTTCATACTACACAACTCTAAATTAAATTTGACTTTCACATACAAAGAAGTTTAAATTTTCTGTTTGAAATAGGACATCGCAGAGACAACAAATGAACAGTGCGTTTAGCATGTATTTTCCCATTGCGAGTCCTTATTTCCAAAGATATAACTAACTGATTGACCTAAACTTTAATGTTATGACAAAAAATGCTGTTTTTTGTTATGTTATGATGATAGTGCTAATCGGGCCCTAGTTAATATGACAGGTTTCTTGGTAGTCACGGCGTTACATGTCTTTCCTTTGCACTTCGCTTCTTTTGGTTTACCAAGTCGAATTAAAAATCCTCCATGTTACCAGAACTGAAAAAAATGTCAAGCTCACACCACCAGTTTCAATTCTACATGCCAAACTTTGAGGAAAAACCAGCCATAATCCAACCTGTAATCCGTGTCATTCACACGTTTTGGGAGTACCAAGATGGCAGCTAACGCTCCATATGGATGCGGTATCCAGTCTTTTTCTTTTCTTTTTTTTTTTTAGATCAGTGTTTGTATGTTGACTGACCATCTCACACCTCCCAACGGGGTGCAATGGAAAAACTGCGACTCCTGGTGTTTTTATAGGGAAGAACGCTTTAAGCCCCACCTTGTTTTCCATCCATCTATTTTCTGAGTCGCTTATCCTCAAGAGGGTCGCAGGAGTGCTGGAGCACATCCCAGCTGTTTTGGGGTACACTTTGCCCAGGAATAGAGGGCGCCGAGATCTAAATTTTCTTACCTCAATGGAGACATCAAAAAAACATGTAAATAAGAATAATGTTCATATGATCGGGATGAATCAACGCGATTATTACTGTACAAAACGTGCCGATGACACACACACACAGGGACACGAAGTCCCGAACATGTCCGCTAGAGGGAAGCAGCGTCGGTTCTCACGGGCCAGCCTGCCAGAAACTGAGCAGACGAACAAGAGGTCGCTCCTGTGCATTGTAGCTTGCTTGCTAGTAAACAATTTTGCTCGTAGCCGTGGAAAATGGATTATAACGTCACCCAAAAAGCTTTCAGACACCGTAAGTTACCAACGCGGTTTGGTTGACTATGTCGTTTTTTCAACATTGAATGGGAACGTTTAGTCATCTCGGCATCGCGTCGAGTCAGCGGTTGTAAACGCCTGACACAAAGCAATAGAAACCAGAATTAGCTTTATGATTTCAGATATCAGATTTAGGATTACACGGGCCGCTTAACAGCTCGACGCGACTTTACAACAGTGGCCACAAAAGTAGGAAGCTTAACTAACTAACTCGCTCATGTACTTAACGGTTCTCCATATAATGGATGTTATTCAAATTGTTTCAGTGGCAAGTGACACACGCCAAATGAGAGTTGATGATTTTTTTTTTTTTTTTTTTTATTTAGAACAGTGGCTCAACCACAGTGGCTTTAATGCCATGTGAAAATAGTGTTACTCAGAAAAATGCATTTTATCCTCGTGACAGTGTGATGAGTGGTGAAGCTGAATGCTACAAAAATGAATGAATTCCTTGTTAACTGCCTCGCATCTGCTTCGTTTAAAGTTTATAGTCTATGCCTGTCAGCAGAACAAAAGCAGAAACTGCATGTTCCCGTCTGTTCTTCCTCCAGAACCGAACGTACGTCTACGAAAGAGCTCCATGGATGGTTCAGATGGCAGCCAGTTGTTTGAGGACACAAGCGGCTGCTCTTCAAAGACGTCCCAGCAGAGGTGCGGCCCGCCGGACAGGTTCAAAATTTACATCTCGAATGAAGCCTTGTGGGGGAAAAATTCCGTTTAATAAATTAAAAAACGAAAAAAGGCCCCACAGCATCGTGCTCGAGTGATTGGCACATCGGCCTCGCTGTTGTCAGTTTCCGCTTCAGTTTTTTTTTTTTTTTTTTAGAATTTTATGTTTGGCATTCACGTTCCAAATCATGCCTGTTAGGTTCATAAAAGATGATAAATTGTCAATAGATTTGAATATCAGGTATCCATCTTTAAGTTTTCAGGGGAAACCATTATTAATTAGGTTCCCAAAAACGCCAATCACCCCCTTCCCAATCAGTTGTTGAGGTTGCATTGCTTCCCTGCTTTTTACACGTTTTTGTAATTTTATTTAAAAAAAAATTATATATATCTGCCAAATATCATCCAGAGTTTGCCGGGATGGGCTCCAGAACTCCTGCTACCCTTGTGAGGATAAGCAGCTTGGAAATGGAAAAATGGAAATACCCGAATCACCATTGGCCTTAAAAAAAATATCATTTAGGTCAGGCCCTAAAAATGCTTTCCGCATTTTACGTGACTTACAACCTTACTGTAAAAAATTATTCATATTTCCCTCACAATCATACACACAACGCTACATAATAACATATCCATCAGTCAATAAGGCTTTATTTCTGCAGTGATTTTTATATTTTTAAAATGTGCCACAAAGGGCTTTATGCAAGGTAAGCAACCAAATGTGCCACTGATCCAAAAACAGACGCGCACGTAGCACGCATTTGTTCGCGCATAGCAAGTGTGTCGGAGCACAGAAAGAAGGAAACTCGTGTATTGTCTTTCATTCATCAATTTTATCTCTCCTTTTTGTGATCGTTTTTTTCGGTGATCAGTTTCCAAATTGCGCGAGGAATCCCGGTAAACGCGCTTTACCTTTGACAGGAACCAGGCGAGCGGACCTCAGTCGGCGGGTTTCCCGGGCCAGTCGGTGCTGTCGGACCCCGTGTCCAACCTGGCCATGGCTTACGGCAGCTCACTCGCAACTCAAGGGAAAGAAATGATGGACAGAAATGTAAGATTGGCGTCCGGATATTTGCCTCATGATGTTATGAGAGAAATGTTTTTTTTTTTTTTTTTGGGTGGGGAACAAAAGTGTGTTCGTGTGTTGCAGCTGGACAGATTCATCCCCATTTCCAAGTTGAAGTACTACTTCGCAGTGGACACGTTGTACGTCGGGAAGAAGCTGGGTCTTCTCGTTTTCCCTTACATGCATGAGGTTGGTGTCCTAAATTTAAATTATTCTCTTCTTCGAGCTGCTCCTTAAGAGCCTTCTGGTTCCTCGGATCACCTCATGAAGTGTGGAGCTTTAAATTAACGGCCTAGACATCAGCCATTGGTTGAAATGTCCTCATCTAAACAGGAAGTGAGTGTCCCATTTGTGTAGGACCTCGCCGGTACCAAATATTTGATGAGACTCCATTCTGGCGTGTTCCCAATCACAGTGTGTGATCAACGTGTTGTAGAATTGGGAGGTGAGCTACCAGCGGGACACGCCCGTGGCGCCGCGCTTCGACCTCAACGCTCCCGATCTCTACATCCCCGCCATGGGCTTCATCACGTACGTGCTGGTGGCCGGACTGGCCTTGGGCACGCAGAACAGGTGAGAACAAAAATACTTGGTCTATACACATCGAGACCAACAGCCGCACTCACAATCACACCTACGGGCAATTTAGAGTGTCCAATCAATGTTGCATGTTTTTGGAATGTGGGAGGAAAGCGGAGTGCCCGGAGAAAACCCACCCAGGCACGGGGAGAACATTGACCAGTTCAGGGTGTAGCCCGCCTCCCGTTCATTGACAGCTGGGATAGGCACTCCCCGCGACCCTCATGAGGATAAGCGGCGAAGAAAATGTATGGATGGACAGTTAGGAGATGGCCACTTCCTTTTGCAATGTGTCTGTGCATCAGTGCTCAAATCAAATTTCATAAAGAAACGAATGAGAGAGTTTGATGCGGATGAACTTGACCCGAAAGGTGACTTGCAGGTGACGTCACATCCGTTTTTGAATTTTTTTTTCTGGCCGCCATATTGGGAGGTCTCATTTCGCCGGTTACGTTAGATCACATAAGACGCTTTTTGACTCCTGAGACGACGGTGCACACGTGTTGTGTTATTGGCTGCTATAACAAGTTCAGCAAAGAAGGGAACAGACGGTTTTTCCCGATTTCCGAAAATAATTACGCACCAAGGACCCCAAACAGAAGAAATGTCGAGCAAACGGCAAGCGAAGTGGCTCAGTAATATCTCGCGTCCCACAGTTTCATGTCGCGTGTGCAGCGATCGCTTCATAAGTGGGAAGTTTAAGCCTAGTGTTGCACTTTGAGCATGTCCTCCTACCGCTATTTTTACACGGATGTGTTGTTTGCTGTGTTTTATATGACAAGACTAACGGTGTTTGATAGGTGGTGATGTACATCCAACTCGGCCGCCGGTGACGGGCTTTTCATCTACAGTTTAGGATGCAAACGTATGGATGTGTGTTGTGCGTTTGCTGTCTGTAAACGTCAAATTATTTTTAAGAAGGAAATATACCGTATATATCTTAAAAAGAACACGAGCATGCATGTAGCACCTACCACCTACCAGGGCATCATTCACGCTAGCCCTAATACAACAGTAGCGGCTTTCTATGTGCTGACATTTGAGAATGGCAAGTGTGAAGTATTAGTATTACGATTAGGGCTACATTCACGCTATAATTTGTTAGTACTTAGTAATTTAAACCTTGTACATTTTAGTTATTGTCACATTAATTAGTGCTCCTTCAAATAAATTTAAAAGATGGTGTAATATTTATTTGTCATAGATCTTTTTCCCTAATCGGACCCGAAAAGGCCAAAATGGCGAAGCAGAAACGACAACAACAACAGTGAGTGAGTGACGCACTCCGTCCCGGGCGATTACAAGTTACTTACTCGGGCAGCGATTAAAACCTTTTCCCCAGACAACGTGTTGCAGAGGACACTCTGAATCCACCCGCTTACAAAGTCATTGTAAGCCTCCAAGGACTTGTAGGCCTTCATCTGTTGGTTAGGTTAGGGAAGCACCAAGTAGTTCACAACGTCGGGGTATTCCACTCCCGGCTAACGTTTTTCAGTCGCAAAATCAGCCTTCGATAGACTATACGGGTCCAGATCCTCGCATAAACTGATTTTGTGCCTGTAGCAGGGTTTCAGATCAGCCGACAGATCCTCGAAATACTTGGAAAACGCCATAGAGAGTGCAGGTACAATGAACGCGATGCTGGTAGGTATGTAGACAAACGTTAAGAACTGTTTACAACCTCCCAAAATGGCCGACACACCAACAATTTTTACCCACCATGCACTTGCTCTGAAGTTGTGCAAGTGACCTATAGAACACGTTTGAATGGACAGGCCTTCTCATCCAGTATCACACATGTGCTTCTGGAAAGATGGTCCTAAATTCCCCGAGACACGCTCCTGAACCTTTTGGGGAAGAAAAAAAAAAGTTGTGAGAAGGGGAAGAAAATTGGCTAACAATAGTGACAAAATCCCCAAATTTGCAACAGTAAGCTCAATTTTGTAAACAAGTTCCTGTGTCTGCATGAGCGGCGACCCTTACGCCTTCCCTTGTGTTTTTCCTCTGTCCTTCCTGTCTTCGAATTTCTTTTTTTTTTTTGGCATCTTTTCAGGTTTTCTCCCGAGCTGCTGGGAGTCCAGGCCAGCTCGGCGCTGGTGTGGCTCATCATGGAGGTCTTGGCCGTCCTCCTGTCGCTTTACCTCGTGACCGTGAACACCGACCTGACCACCATCGACCTGCTGGCCTTCTCCGGGTACAAATACGTCGGGTACGTGCCGCACGTTCACGTCCCGTCTGTCACAGGCACAGTTAGATGACACGCTCTCCGCTCATGTTTATTTTTTCATATAGACATTGAAGTGAATAATGTTATACGTATTTTTGATGACAATATCTATTTTAGAATGTTTGTGGAGCTTTAAATATCAGGCCCACGACTTCGGACAAGCCTGCTTTAGCTGCACATTGTGCAAAAGTCGATGTAATGAAATGAAAGTCAGAATTTCTCTGTGCGGCCTTCGGATTTGTAGTCGCCACTGCATTGTCTAAATTGCGCGTGTGTGTGTGTGTGTGTGTATATCATTTTATTTTTATTTTTTCAGGATGATTGTCGGCGTTGTCGCAGGACTGATTTTTGGAAGGCCCGCCTACTACCTGTCGTTGCTGTGGTGCTGCGCTGCCATCTTTGTATTTATGGTGAGTCAAAGTCCTGTAATGGAAGGGGAAAAACGCTCATCTCGCTCACATCATACTGTGGTTAAAAAAAAAAATAAAAAAATCACGTGTACAAGATGTCAGAAATGGGGAAAAAAAAAAAAACATGGCATTTATTCTGCAATGAAGGTGAGCATAACTAACGTACATGTGTCATATTCATATCTCATATTTCCCCAACATTGGACCAGTTTATGAAATGGAAACAAAAAGCATGTTGCCTTACTTGCTTGCTACTCATAAAAATTATTATTTATTATTACTGTTCCGTAATTGAAGTTCAGACGTTTGCGGCGTATTTTCAGACCCGGACTCTGCGTCTGAAGCTCCTGTCCGAGGCGGCGGCGGCGGAGGGGAGGCTCGTGAAAGGGGCCCGGAACCAGCTGAGGATGTACCTCACGATGTCTATAGCGGCGGCCCAGCCCGTTTTCATGTTCTGGCTCACTTATCACCTGATCACATAAACCTCCCACGCCCCACGAGTTGCGACACCACGTGAGCGTCGCGAGAGAGAAAATGTCTTTTTAATGCCTTTACCGCTCACAGCACAGCCACTGTTTTTTGTACTGTTTTTCTTTTTTTGTCCTTAAACATTTCACTAAGTTGTTTTCCCAACACTGTAATTATTCGTTTTTTTTAATATTTAAATGTACATTTGTTAGACGCTGCTATGGTCTGTGTGTATTCTGAGCTAACTGGGTGCACACATAAAGTAAACACACTCGTTCCTTACGATTCAGTCAAACCAAACGCGCACTCAATGAGTGACGCACCGACCCCGATTGATTATCTAAAAATTCTCCCGACAGGTATTGATCATAATTTTTTTTTTTTTTCCTTGGCTCTAATGCGGTTCTTCGGTACCGCCGCCGAGCTTTTTGTCACACGGACGCGCTTGGCTTTCCGGTCGTAAAGTCGTGTTGGATCTCACCGAGCAGTGGTGATGCTGTTTTGGTATCACTTTTAACAAACAATGTACATTATTTGTTGCTTTTCATATTGAAATTCAGATGGAATAAAGGAAAACATTTAGACGATGTGCCACGAAGCAGTCCTTCTCTGATTTCGCCTTTTTGGGGACAATTGTGAGGGTTTTTCACGTCAGTTTGAGACTAAACATGAAGCCAGATTTGGAGCTAATGTTGATCCATCCGTGCATTTTCTTAGCCGCTTATCCTCACGAGGGTCGTGGGAGCCTATCCCAGCTGTCAACAGGCAGGAAGTTTCAATGTTAACAATTCAACTGGCTACAATTCGCTGTCTAAAATTCAGAGTCTGGGCCACCAGGCAGGGTTACTCCAGGTCAGAACGCAACACCCAGACGATCCAGTCGCGCTTTCTTAGTATGTGAAGTCACGTGACTAAGAAAGCGCAACTGCGATTGGCTGGGTGTTCGATTCTGACCTGAGGTAACCCTGCCTTCTTAACCCCGAATTTCAGACAGCGAATTGTAGCCAGTCGAATTTCAGGAGACTCTGAATACGTTACAAAAATGTAAGCGCTTTGGGTATGGAAGTAAACATGTGCCACCAGGATTTGAGTTAAAAATGCCACTGAAAATTTGATGTTGTAAAATTCACATTGTTATGTCAATGTGATCACATTTTCAATAGCTGTATTTCAATTTGACTTTTCAATGTTAACCAATTCGCCATATAAATAAATTGAACACTTTAAAATTCGAACGTAGTATTTTCAGTCTCCTGAAATTCAACTGGGTACAATTCGCTGTCTGAAATTCACCGTCTGACACCCAGCCAATCCAGTTACGTTTTCTCAGTCACGTGACGTCACATACTTAGAAAGCGTCAGCGGATTGGCTGGCTGTTGGGTTTTGACCTGAAGTAAACCTGCCTGGTGGCACAGACGATGAATTCAAGATGGCGAATTGTAGCAACTATTGAAAATGTGATTTCAAATTCAAATCCTGGTGACACATATTCACTTCCATACCTCTCCCTTGAGCCGGAAGCTTCTTGGGCACAAGCACCTTCACCAAATCCTCCATGTGACCCAATGAATTCGATTCACGTGGTATTTTGAGGCAAAAACACAATCATACTAATTCGGCGATTCTTTTTGGGAAACCTGAGGCAGGAACGAGGTTTTCAAAGCAGGACGTCCGTCAGCCGAACAAGTGTCGTGGGGTCAACTCCCTCCATACTTCCGATGGTGAGGCCCGCTTGTTGGACCTGCTGCAGGAGCAGGCGGAAATGGGACACGCCCACCCGGGCAGGAAGGATGACCTGGAAGAATTCAGATCCTGTTAAAGCTTTGCAGCAGCAGCAGCATCACCGTGTGGCCACAAATGTAAAAACATTTTGCTGTGACAAGGTAAGAAATCTTGTCATTTAAAAAGGTCCAATAGATTTGACTGAATTAAAAAGCTTTTGTTGTCATTGTTTGGGGCAGACACAACCCAATAATAATATAAATATAAAAAGATGATAAGTGCTCCATGTGTCGGCTTTTTTAAAACAGTCACTATACAGGTTTTTTTCGTAACATCCACCTGACTACCGTAATTCCCGTCCTACAGACAAACCTGTCAACTCGGACGGTTTAACCGTAGTTCGTACGGGTTTTGTGGTGAAACTTACGTACACGGCCGTATATCACAAATCATACGGATTCTGAAAATAAGAAAGTTACACATGAATACAATTCTGAACCCAGTATTGCCACAAAATAGACTTTGATAATTAGACATCAACTTCAGGTATTATCATTATGAAGATCTAGACTTAAAAAAAATTGAAAAACTTTTTTTTTTTTCCCACCGTTATTTTGAGATATAATCGATACGTTATAAGGATTTTTTGCTCTCTATAAGGATTTTTTTTTTTTTTGGGTAGTTCATACAGGTTGGCACTCCGAAAAGTTGACAGGAATGTACAGAGCGCACCTGTTTACAAGCTTCACCCAGTACATTTGTAAAGGAAATACCATTTGGTACCTACATACGCCGCAGCTGTGGAAAAGCCGCAAGTGCCCACACTGAAACACGAGATATTTACAAAGACAGACGGTACACAGAGAGTTTAACGCTAACGCCAATGCCGCACAAACAGGGCCAGTTTAAAAAAAAAAAAACAACATACCGGTAAACATCACCGAGGCACGGCAGTAACACGCTAGCGCTGCGCTAACCGGGCCAGTTAAAAAAAAAACAAAAAACAACATACTGCTAAAAATCACTGAGACACAGCAGTAACACGCTAGCGCTGCGCTAACAGGGCGGGACCGGTAAAAGTCACTTCCTCGGCACATATATTCCATCGGTCTCACGCTTACCTTTTCCGCTTGAGTGCCCCCTTGTGGCCTTTAGAAAAAATCCACAAAGTATCCGCATCACCTCATAAACCGCACGGTTGAAAGCGTGTGAGAAAAGTCGCAGCTTATAGGCCGGAAATTACTGTAAATATCAACTAAATATGAACAATATTGTCTGACTGTTTGAGTTGTCCCACGGGCCCGGAGTTTCTCTTTTCCCTCCATCTGCACTCTTGATTCTGGAAAGTTCTCCCTTGCTTGTATATGTACAGTCCAATCACAGCCGCTTCTTGCGCCTGCTACAAAACAGGCACGCATTTCATAATCATACACAATTTTAATGTACATTTCTATGACAGCTCCAAGCGCACGCACACACACACACGCAGGAAGGCAAACACGGGTGGAAAAGAGATGAGTGCAACGATGCAGTTTTTTCCCAATATTCTTTTATTAATTAACATTTGTACACAATAAATACAAACTTTGCTTTTTTTTTTTTTTTTTTTTTGGAGAGCCAGTAATCATATGCGCCTGTTCTCATTATTTGTCACCATGGCAACAGCCCAACAAGAGAGAAAGGCCGGCGGTTGTACAACTTCACTAATAATTAAAAGGAAGTGTGCAGCGCATCCAAACTTGTGGATTTAAAAAGAAAATTTCTTCAAAAATCAAAACAGCGCGGCAAAACTGAAGGAGGACTTTAAAAAAAAAAAAAGTGTCGGTTTTGTAGTGGAAACTGCTAATAAAATCATTTCACAATAAACCAGTTGAGAGTTTATGAGAAGAGCTTCCGAGGGACGCGACTGTAAACAATAAACTTCAAAATAAGTTTGGACATTACGTTAAAGATCTCAGAGAGATCGAGCAGAGGTTGCCGTTCTTGTTTCCTCGACCGGACCGTTTATGATCGTGATCCGGATTTCTTCTCACGGCAGGGGAGGTGAGGTTTTGGATCCGATGCTGTGTAATAACCATGTAATAACATTCCAATGTGTAGAAAAGCATTCCCAATCATGACAGATGCTTCATAGCATGTTATGTAAAAAAAAATGTTTTTTAAAAAGGGTATTTATCTATCCTATTTCTGATGGTAGCACATTTTACCTACTTTTGTCCCCTCCTACATCCTAACTGCAACAATACTATCGTTTTGTTCGTTATAAAGACACAAACACTGACATTTCGATTAAATATTCACCGTTTGTCATATTTCGTCTAATGTCTCAGCACTGAAAAATGATTATTAATTTGTCACCAGTGTTCTTGAGATTATAGAAACAGAAAACCACCACACTGGTCCTTTTTCTTTTCTTTTTTTCCCTAAATGTAAATTAGTTCCACACAGGCATCAGGATTTTTTTTTAAATACTAAATTAACAAAAAAAAAATCCGTTAATTGTTATCATCAAATTAGTTGAAAAATGTTATGCCTGTCTCTAATTTCAACACAAATGAATAAGTGTGGGTGAAACACCCAAATGTGAAATTCAATTCTCCAAATTAAATTACGTAGAACTGTTATACAAGAAAATATCGATTTAAACTGATATTTGAATCTTTTGATTGTACAGAATCAGCGAGACATTGTAACACACACACACACACAAATGAAAACACCCTCACTGGAAATATCCTAACAGTACAAATCCTTTCAATTTTCTGAGTTGCGCAAATGTCACAATGTCTCTCTTTAGAAAACGAAATAAAAACGGCAGTCACGCCGAAAGAAATGAGGCCATTTTCAAATTCAGAGTGACGAGGGAATCTGACACCGGCATCAGATCTTCAGTGGAGTTGTTGCTACTTTGCAGGGGGATGTAGAAAGAAATAAAAAGTGCTACACTGCCATTTGGCAAGTACTTTAAAGGCTTGAGGGGTCCGTCCGCATTGAGGAAAACTAAATTGAACGTGGCGCACTCTGAAAGTCATTTTCATCCGTTCAGCGTTTCTCTTTCTATTCTTGCCAGCACCGATTCAAGACAGCGAGAAATTATACTAAAAATGATGAATATGGGGCTTGATTATGGAAGTAAACATGTGCCACCAGGATTTGAATTCAAAATGCCACTGAAAATTTCATGTTGTGAAATTGACATTGTGATTTCAAAGTGATCGCATTTTCTAATGGCTGGATTTCAGTTTAAATTTTCAATGTTAACAAATTCAAACGTAGTATTTTCAGTCCCGTGAGATTCAATTCTCTACAATTCGCTGTCTGAAATTTATCGGCTAACAACCAGCCAATCCGGTTACACGTGACGTCACATACTAAGAAAGGATAACGGGATTGGGTGGGTGTCAGACGGTGAATTTCAAACAGTGAATTGTAGCGAGTTGAATCTCAGGAGACGGAAAATATTGTGTTTGAATTTTAAAGGTTGAATTTGTTAACATTGAAAAGTTGAACTGAAATACAGCAATTAGAAAATGTGATCACGTTGAAATAATGTGAATTTTGCATGAAATTTTCAGTAGCATTTTTAATTCAAATCTTGGTGGCACATTTCCTTCCATACTTGATGCAAACACAAGCAGTCCTCACAACCCCCCCCCCCAAAAAAAAACAAAAAACAAAACAGTAAATCTCTATGCCAGAAACACTGACTGTCCGTATAATTCCCATGAAAACAAATTCAACACCAAATATTTCGTTGCTTTTAACGGGAATTAACTTTCAACCAATCGATGACCCTAAGAAACGGTACATGGTGTGTGTAATGGGACATAACTGCATAGAGTATGCGTATGTATGTGAATACAACAACAGCTATCGGGTCGCACTCGGCGCCAACCAACAGTACAAACATTTGAGAAAAGTTAGACGGAACAGTTGGAGGAAGAGTTGGAAAAAAGAGCAGACGGGAGGATCCAGCCTCTCCTTTTCTCTTTTTCCCTTCTTCGTCTCCTTCCGGGCCGTCTTTCCGACTTTATTATTTACAACGCGCTTTCAGAATCGGATCTTTCGCTCGTTTCGCACAGTACCGGAATATGAAACGCTGCTCATAACATTCCTATGACGACAGTAATGTACTGTACTAAACACACGAAATACGTACAGCACTGGCGGATGATGAGAAGATATAAATGGTATGGGAGTGGGATATCCTTTGCTTATTCGCATTACTTTATGAAGCCTGACTTGTGATTTAGTGATTTACCACCAATCAATCAGTTATGGGCCTTGAGTCTCTGATTACACACACATATTATATATATATATATATATATATATTTTTTTTTTACAGAGGGACATCTCCATTTGAATCCAATCAAATTTTCACGGAAATAACATTAATTATACGCTCGAATGTTGTTTTATTGGTCTGAAGGTGATTCACAACAACACGACGTCGTGTTGGTTTTTGTGACGGCGAAGAGGAAATATCGTTTACTGCAACGGAGGAACGCAACACATACTTCTTTGTCCTTGCTGCTTAACACAAGATTACCAAAGGCACAGTAAGTCAGCGTGAATCATGAAAGAACTGAATATACGCTGAGCAAAAACAAATTCCTGTCAGTTGCATGTTAAAACTTTCAAAATTGTTTTAACATGCAGCGACAAACTTTTTATATGATACGTGTACGACTGCCCTCGGCAAGCCTCCCCCTGCACTTCCATGCGTGGTACGCAGACCCCCACCCCACACTGATCGCTTACACGGGGGGCAAAAAACGGTGCCTTTTGGGCAATTGGAGAGCAGCCAGCGGTTCCACGTGAGACCCGGGCTGGAATAACAGACTCTGGCCAGGTTTGCAACCCAAAAAACTGCACCGACCTGATCCTGTTAATGAAGTGTCGGAGCTCATACTTATTGCATTGAGAGAGATTGATGATGATAACATACAAATTATTTCCCGTCAAGTCTCCATACCCGATTATGTGTCGTAATAATACAGCAGTTTCGCAGCTACAAAAAAAAAAACTTAATAAAGTCAGAAAAAAAACACTTCTTCCCTCTGCAAACATTCTTCCGTGTCCTCCTCTTCAGTGTGCGCTGGGCCGTCGCCCAATCGGGTGAAGTTTTAAGGCAAGGATGGAAGCAGGTGAGAGAGCGCACTGCACTTCATTAGGAAGCAAAATACAGAGGATAGTTAAGTGGACCCCCCCGCCCCTCACAGCACCCTGCGCTCGTTCCTCTTGCACAACTTGAGGATGACGGAGAACGAGGGCTCGCTCGAGAGAGGGGGGGGGGGGGCGGTCTTCGGGCTCGCTCAGTGGGTTCCATGTAATTCGGTCCCGTTTTCGTTCGTTTGATTCGAGATCGGAGCTGTGCTAGTTGGACACGTGCCGCCATCGGTGAAGGGTGTAACGGAGTGCGCGTCTGACCAAGTGCGGCGGTTTACACCAGCGTGATCTCCACTTCCTCCGTCTTGTCGCTCTTCCCGTGTTGCCGGCGGGACGGCTGCTTGGGCGGCGGAGGAGCGGCGCGCACCTGAAGGATAAACAGAGGATGTGTGATTGAGCTTGTCGGCAGAACCTTTCAAATTGAGATCATACAACATTGAGATTCATTTACATTTTCTGGAAAAATATGTTTGCTAGTTGGATGTGATGTCTTGAATTTCTTGAGTTTTGCAAAATTTTGTCAAACATCAATTTGCCTCTGCTAAGTAAGCATAAACTTACGAACCAAAATATGACGACAACTTGGAGCTAAGCATCACAAGTCCATCCCTCCATCCATCCATCCATCCATCCATCCATCCACCCATCCATCCATCCACCCATCCATCCATTTTCTTAGCCGCTAATCCACACAAGGGTCGCTGGGAGTGCTGGAGTCTATCCCAGCGGTCAACGGGCAGGAGGCGAGGTACACCCTGAACTGGTCGCCAGCCAATCGCAGGGCACATCGAGACAAACAGCCACACTCGAAATCATACCTAGGGGCAATTTAAAGTGTCCGATTAATGTTGCATGTTTTTGGGATGTGGGAGGAAACCGGAGTGCCCGGAGAAAACCCAACGCAGGCACGGGGAGAACATGCAAACTCCACACAGGCGGGTCCGGGATCAAACCCGGGACCTCAGAACTGTGAGGCCAACGCTTTACAGCTGAGACACCGTGCCCCCATCATAAGTCATATCTCACAAAAAGCAAACAATAACAGCAAAATGAGAATGGATGAAAAAGTAACTATTTAAAAATACTCACAAATTATTAATTCGTTATAATTTCTCATTTTTGTGTTCATTTTTACACAAAATGAACATGAGAGGGCGGCACGGTGACGCAGCTGTAAAGCGTTGGCCTCACAGTTCTGAGGACCAGGATTCAAATCCCAGCCCCGTAGGTGTGATTGTGAGTGCAACTGTTGTCTGTCTCCACGTGCCCTGTGATTGGCCGGCAGCCAGTTCAGGGTGTACCCTGGGTCCTGCCCGTTGACAGCTGGGATAGGCTCCAGCATTCCCGCGACCCTTGTGAGGATAAGCGGCTAAGAAAATGGTTGATTGACATTTCCTTCAAAATGAGATATGAGCACCAGGATTTGCTAACACCAGAAACTCTTGTCGGATGTAAGACCATCTTTGGTTTGGCACAAAACACTTCCTGTAAACCCCCCACTGACCCCTCCAAAAAGTCCAAAGTCCGAGCTCGTCACTCATTTGGACCACAATCCCACCCATCTCCATATACAGCGATTCAAGAACAACATTAGTAGAATCTGGACTTTCCCCTAATCTTGAACGATTTCCCGAGCAATCACAACTGGCCAGATCTAATTTAAAAAAAAAAAAAAGTGTTTCAAAACTGTCACAGAAGGTATTGCGGTCAACCTTTGAGTTTTTCCTAGAGTGTGTACTAACAGGTCGTAGCTTTCCTGGACCTCCGTCAGGGGGGAACCGAGACAGCTGCGTCTGAAACCCAGGCGACACTGGACTCCTGCCAGAATTTTGATCTATACAGAAGAAGAGAAAGGTTGCATGAAAATTCCACAATGAGTGTTATGATATGAATGTACTGCAGGCAAAGTGTTGCTTGTTTTGCTTACTGGCGGCGGTTAATGGGGCCTTGTGTGACGAGGCGGGCAGTGGAAGCTTGTGATCCCCGTTGAGCGCCACAGAGGGCGAGCGAGGGAGGGACGTCGGGGTCGAGCTCTCTGGGCTGGTGAAAGGGCTTATGGGAGGTTGGTCATACAGTGGAAGAGGGGGAAGAGATGATGGCAGCTTCGCAGAGGGAGAAATCTAGGAGAGGAAAATCGCTATTGCTGCAACAACGTATCATCACTACATATCACATTTGAATTGTTTACAAGATTTATGGACTTTCTTCTGAACTTTTCATCACTGTTGTATAACAACTAAAGGACACCAACATTTGTTGTACGTGTACTAATGAATAAGATCAAAGGTGGCCATAAAAAATATGCCTCCACACTGAAAACATCATTTTTTTTAATTGTATTTGTACATCTCCAATGCATAATTATGAGGTTCATACACAACCAGTATTTTTATTTTTATAGTTTTACCTTCGTGCTCACCATTATTCGGACCTGTGATGTTTAAGTACTAAATGTGGACTATGTAATTAAATTAAAAACAATTCCAGAGAGAACTTGTATTTGAATTAAAGAGCAAATCCTAATATTTTATGGATGGATGAAACAAAAATAAAGCTTTTTAATAATGCACACAAACAGTATGTTTACAGAGAGGGCAATGAAACCTTGTGGGAAAAGAACACCATCCCAAAAGTCAAGCATGGTGGAGGATCCATAATGCTGTAGGGCTGCTTTGTTACATCTGGTACTGGACGCCATGAGAAAGTGATCAAGAACTTGGTTTGAGTTGAAGATCATATCCAATTGAAAATCTTTGGGGGTGCCTTGCAAATTTTCACGAACAAATTGCAAAGGAAGAGTGGGAGAAAATACCACTTGAAAAGTGCAAATGGCTTACAGATGGATCCAAGAAACGTTTGGAGGCCGTCCTCGCTACCAAAGGGCGTGCAACCTAACATCAAGAATGGATGCCAAGACTGCTGCATAAGAAGTTTTCATTTTTTTTTCCACTGAAATTACAATATCCAAACTAAAAACATAAATTACTTGTAAAATTACTTTGGAAGACCAATTAAACGATCCTGGTGATATACATTTGGTACGTTTACATTTATTTCCGAAGCTATGATGCAAATAGAATCGGTCATGCAAATAATATAACTTCGCACGTTAATCTGATCTGTTCATCAAAAGTAATCATTCCTGGCTCTGTAAAAGCAACATTTTCTGTACAGTTCTTGTCTTGGACGCTATTCGGATGAGTGGGTATATAGTACGGATTCTGTGCGCATATAATAACCTATTTCACATTTCCAGGACTTAAAAGCTCTTTCAACTTGTTGTGTGTTATGTCTACTGGCATCTGGGAGGGGAGAGGATGTATCCTTCCTGTGGCTCTAATGGGGTTGTGCCACAGATAAGAGTCCCCGACATGGGATTGTACTGCAGACTTGCTTTTCATCAGCGGAGTGGAAGAGCATGGCTGCTCGAATACAGCGTTCGTGATTGTCTTGCTGACAGAAAGAACAAATATTGCTGATGAAAGCGGGGATAAATCATCAGTGATGCAAACATGACGCATATGTGTGATGTTTTCAATAAATAAATAATGCCGAAAACCTCAATCACATAGCAATACAAACTCAAACCACCTGGAGGCAGTACTCTACCTGTATGTCATTGGACCCTCCCACTCCGGTCTCTCCATTCTCTGTCAGGTCCTCCACCAAAACAGAGGGGAAGACGCCCACCCTTCCGTTAAGCTCCCCTTCCCAGAAGCCATCGTCTGTCTGAGTATCACGGCTTAAAAGGCGAATGACTGCGCCCTCCGAGAAAGAGAGTTCCTCCTCCGCCTGGCCTTCGTAATCATAAAGTGCTCGTACGTAGACCACTGCGGGGAGAATAATGGACAGTAATTAGACGCACATTAGGAAAAACTGTTCTAGTTACAGCATGCGCTGCTTCTTGGAAGACATATTGTTGATATGGTTTGTGTTTCCACTGTGGACTGTGCAAGCAAACTGTCTAAGGTTAGAAGAGTGTCTTCGTTAGAGAGATCCTTCCACAGACGTTCAATAAGATTTAGAGCAAGGCTCATAGAAGGCGACTACCGACATGCTATCAGCTATTATTTTTAGATGCCTGTTTTTGGTCACCATCCTGCAGGATCACCAATAACCTACAACTGAGACCAAATTTCTCTCCAGAATCCTTTGAAAGGGTTGAGATTTCATTGAACCAGGTGTGACGGTGCGCGTATATTTTATAAACTTCCGTCCAGTCTGAAACATCCCTATCCGTGCTTCAACATGTGCCATTCGACAACTTGTCGCCGAGTGTTCGTGTTCGCTGTGGACGTCTCAGAAAGACGAACGCAGCGAACGTACATATATGTGTATATCTTTTTATCAACTTTTGTTTTAAGGTTAGGTTAGGGTTAGGCTATAACATATGCGAGCTCCCTCTATGTAGAAGAAGGGGAACTATGAGACCGGGGGATTTTCCAGTAAGTGTCTGCTACGTACCCAGAGTTCCCCTGTTAGTAAGGCATGCACATTTATCACAAGGAGATTTTTCAGCACCGGGAAGCGCTCAGACCGTCGCAGATTCAAGACACCCTCGTCACACTAACATCGTCTCAGAAGAATTGTATCATGTCAATATGCATTTCAGGAAACTTTAGTCTCATTAGTTTCCAGTTATTTCAGTGTCATATTCACTGGCATGCTCTCTCGCTACTATGATGTCGTGGAGCTATTGCCATATTATTTATACACCAGGGTGGAAAAACAGGCCTTGGCAGGCAATATTGATAGAAACGATAGCGTACCAAACTTTATACAGTTAACTCGGATTTATTGCAAGGGATTAGTTCCAGACCCATCCTTAATGGGTGGAAAGTACGCGAAATGTGACATAGCTGGGGAACAGTACCGTAATTTCCGAACTATAAGCCGCGACTTTTGTCACACCCTTTCAACCCTGTGGCTTATGCAATGATGCGGCTAATTTGTGCATTTTTTCGAACGGCCGCTCGAACAGAAAAGGTAAAAGTAAGACAGGTGCAATATATATGTTGAGGAAGACGCAGGTTTAATGTGACTTCGAGCTTTGTGCACGAATAGAATTAGCATGAACAGAGCCTCATCATGGAAAATTCAAGAAGAAATGCATATGACGCAGCTTTTTAAGTTAAAAGCAATCGAGCTGGCCGATAAAGAAGTAAACAGAGCTGCTGCACGTAAACTTGGCATAAATGAATCGATGGTGAGACGCTCGAAACGGCATAGGGAAGAACTGCAGCAATGTAAAAAGACGAAAAAAGGTTTCAGAGGTAATAAAACCAGGTGGCCTGAACCGTGTTGCTACTGTGTTACTGCCACGTCTCAGTGACTTTTACCGTTATGTTTTTTTTTTTTTAAACCGGGCCTATTAGCGCTGTGCTAGCGTGTTGCTGCCACATCACAGGCGCTGTTTGGAAAGAAAAACTAAGGTATATTATGAAAACTTTGAAAACTCTTTCTGTATACCGTCTTTCTAATGTTTCAAATGTTGACACATGCGGTTTATAGACGGGTGCGGCTTATGTATGTGCAAAATGTTTTTTCCTTTAAAAATGAACTAGGTGAGGCTTATAATCAGGTGCGACTTATTGTCCAGAAATTACAATATATGCCTAACATCTCCTTTGTCAGTTGCATTAAATTAATGGTAACTCAGCAAAAAACAATCAAGAAAAGTAAATACATTTAATCCAAACAAAAAAAATATATATCAAGGCTTACTATTAGTATCCCCGTTGATACAGCCAGACTGTAACTCTGGTTCGGTTGAATTGGAAGAAGTATGCGATCGAGCGTCCAGTGTTGCCAGTGACTGAAGCATGCTCAGCAGACTGTTGGACGAGGGAAACTGGAGGTATTTCTCAGGAACGTAACCCACTTGACCCGTCTTATTGCGAGCCTATAGAGGACAAATGAGAAATCCCTACTCAGTACGTCTGAACTACCCAAACAGCCGAAGAGATAGCATCTTGTTTGTCGTTACTACAAGCTTGAGCCACATCTGTGTGAACGTAGAATGTATACACACACACCTTGACCCAGTCCTCCATGTCCCCATCCTCAATGACCTCCAACATTTCCTGTTCATCAATGGTTAACTCATCGGGCTGAGAAGCCTGGCACAAAGGGAGAGATGTAAACTATTTCATTCACCAAGAGAGATAATGTGGGATGCCAACAAAAAAAGAAAGCCACAGTATATGCCGAATGTCAAGTAACCAAACAGTAGGTTAGCTGGGTAGAAGATGTCATGTTTTTAAAACAAACTTGCTAAAATGTTGTTTCCTTTATGGCTGGTGTCTTCGGACAAAAGTTAAACACGTACAGTGTTTCCTTGTTATTTCACAGCTGACTTATTGTGCGGATGCAGTGCATTGCATATTTTTTTCCAGATTCATATTACACATAATTTGCCATATTGTGGGATTGTGAGTGCCTCCTGTAATATTTTGGGAGGATTAAATAAAACCTAAAAAGTTAAAACTGTTTAAAAAAAAAAGACGTTACAATGTATCAAATCTACAAAGTACACAGTACTACTGTTGAATACTGTATGTTTAAGACTTCAAAAAGCGTTTGAGAATATAAAGTGTTTATAAGAGTACTGTAGAGGTTAATAGAAGCCAGGGGAAGATTAGTCAGGGGAGGTTCATGCAATGAAAATGTGGAGACTATTTCATGGATGTCTTCTAGTGCGAGAGTGGTCTATAATCTGAACCCCACAATTAACGAGGAATTACTGTATATAATTTATTTACACAAGACACAAAAATACGACACCCCACGACCCTAACCAGCATAAGCGGAGTTGATAACGGATGGATGGATGGACGGACGGACATGGTACACAGTATGTAAACATATATGAAGCCGAAGCATCAGTTAAATATCTTTGGTAGCTATTGATAACATCTTGTGCAGAATCAGAATCAGAATCAGCTTTTCATGGCCAAGTATGTCACAACACATAAGGAATTTGTTTTGCGTGTATGTTTTCATACCTTGTATGAAAAGAGGACTTTGCAGGTCAGCGGGTAGTTGCGAAGGGTTCCCGAAGGGCTGGAGCTGCTGTCGTCGAAAACCTCCATATTCTCTTCACACTCGTCGCCGTTTTCACGCTCAAGGTCAACTGTACCCTATCAAAAACAAATATACTCGTCCCAGTTATTACAAGTCAAAAACCTTTTAAGGTGTCAATCTCCCTCTTCACGCTCAGAAATGGTTCTGCTGACTGATTCCTGTGAGGTGGTATAATAACTTTCACACAGGTGGAGAGGCGGAGATATGACACGAGTGAGTCCCTCCTTTTTTGTTGGCTGGCTTCTGTGAAGGTCGTGATCTTGCTGGCAAAAACATCCGCCACGCAGCACCCTGACCTGTCCATAATAATTTTTGTGTGCATGTGCAGAGGCCAGTTACCTTTGTGTGTATGTACTGTGTTTATAGGCATGTGTACGCGGACGTGTGTGTGCATGCGGATGTGTGAGTGTGTTTCCCCATTCTTAAACTTTGTGTTCAGTCATCAGATTTCTGTTGACACACGAAACATTGCAATCCAATGCTTCTCATGACACTATTTGAATATTATCTCTGGACACAAAAACAGGTTGTCTGTAACAACAATAAAATTTACTCTTTTCCATTCTATTTGGTGAGGGAGTAGATTTTTAGGTTTATACCACCACTAAAATAAAGTGATACAGTGTTCTGTAAATCGAGTGGATTAGAAAGTGAACACAGCTCCATTAAAATACAAGATTTTCTGATGTTAAAAAAAATGAGACCACAATAAATCCGCAACGGCCATGAAAAATGTAGGACGCCAACTCGCCAGCTTGCTAGAACGGGCCTTTATGTGCGCACGCACAGTGCTATGTGAGAAAAGGCCAGGACTGGTTAATCAATCGACACGACACAATCAATGTATTGGGCACACCTGAATCAAGATGAATGATAGACTGATGTCCTTTTTTTTTTTTTTTGTCATGCAGTCACAGGATCGACCAAAACTGCCTCGCAATCGACTGGTGATTGACGCATTGAGCACCCGTGCCCTACACTCATAAATAACCATGTAAATGTATTATTTACCATACACTCAGAGCAATTTACCAGACTAATTATATGCCATTCCAGCGAATCGGTGCTATTTGCATCTGCGGGAAATAAAATGTAGAAATGAAAATATTATTTAGCATCCTTGACATTGATCTGTAATTTGCATAGTGTTAAGATTCTATTAGCATGAATGTCATGTGGCTATATTTCAGTATTACCTTTAGCGGGGCCTTTAGTTTTTCACACAGGGCCAGGTAACTACAGTTTTCTATTTTAAAACAGCCTTTTCTGTTCACTTGGGTTATATTTGTCTGATGTCTTTATATACCCGTACCTTTTTTTGATTATATATAATCTTAATACAATATTAAACTGGGGAACCCGTGCAAAAATATAAACATTAGAAAAGGGAGCAAAAGTTTTCACAGCAACGTACATCATGATAATTGTCAAAAGACATTTGTGGGAGACGGCACGGTGGTTCAGCTTGTAACGCGTTGGCCTCGCATTTCTGAGGACTCGGGTCCGATCCCGGCCCCGCCTGTGTGGAGTTTGCATGTTCTCCCCGTGCCTGTGTGGGTTTTCTCCGGGCACTCTGGTTTCCTCCCACATTCCAAAAACATGCAACATTAATTGGACACTCTAAATCGTCCCGAGGTGTGATTGTGAGGGTGGCTGTTTGCATCTATGCGCCCTGCGATTGGCTGGCAACCAGTTCACGGTGTACCCCGCCTCCTGCTCGTTGGCAGCTAGGATAGGCACCAGCACTCCCCGCGACCCTCGTGAGGATAAGCTACAAAGAAAATGGATGGATGGACAATTGTAGGAGGGTGTAGATCAGTGGTAATTAATTTTCAGTTATGTATATGATTTCACTAGAGATGTCAGGAACATAATTTAATTTGAAATGTTACTCGCTTTAAGCATCCAAGACAATAAATGTCAATCTTTGTTGATACAATTTGCACCTTATCTATTTAATTCCTTCCCTTCTCTCACATTAATATACAAATGTACCTTCTAATGATCACTGCATCTTTATTCCCTCGTTACTCTAACCCTCCACACTTGCTCTGAGTCTCTTAGTATTGCAACTGTCATCCCCATCCTTCCACTGCGAATCACTGTGGCGTGCAGAATGACATCTCCATTTCAATGTCTGCACGCAAACAGACGTGCGATAATTTTGTTCAACGACATTTTGTTCAAAGACTGAAGGAAATTAAATGTTCTTTTTTTTGCTGATTGTGAAGAGTTTTATCTTGTGCAATTTGCGATGAAATTGGATTTTTCTGAGTTGCTTGAGAACTATTTGCTTTTTTTTTTTGTTTTTAACGCCTGGCTGGACTGACTAATAATTGGGCTGTGAGGCAATCAATCAATTATTTTACACTTTACATCATTCAGGAGGCGATTTTTCAGGAGAGCTATTCTGGCTGGGTAATTTATAATGAAGTCATGAAAAATGAAAACCACTGCTTGCTCATCGGCGCCTTGAGAGCCTGCATTCCGAACATTTCAACACAAAATGAAATGAAATATTTCTGTTGGGGGTACAGTCTTTCGGAAAACCTAATGAAGATAGTCTTTTGCTATATTATTAGTGCTATGGAATGTCTTGTTTCGAAGGTGTATAACTGGCAGCATGTATCATGAAACCTCTGCAGTCAAATGCATATTCTGAGAAGATTGATGGCTGATTTTTTGGCATTTTTAATCATTTTTTTTCTCTAATATGAAATACAAGTACATAAAAATAACCTGTTCTAGGGTTAAAACGTTGTAATAATAAAACTGTTGTTAACTTGTTAAAGATAAGTGACTTAGTAACATAAGATATGTTAACCATCATTAAAACTAAAATGTAAAAAGGATAATACACTCAGTTCCATATTAATGATGATGACGTGGCACATTTGTGACGTGACAACTGATCTCACCTCTCATGATTTACATTCTTACTTGACCCACATACAGTAAAGAAAAAAAAGCAAACACAGTTTGACATTAAAATGTTTGACATTAAAAAAACAAAAAATTGGGAATGTTTTTAAATCCATGGGAAAAAGTCTGATTTTTTCTCATGCTTTTCAGAATATATCCACTTTTTGATCATATTACTTACACTGTATGCGGTTTTAACTTTCTTTTTTCTTAATATTTTGTTTGTAATTTTGTTTGTTTTTATCCCGTTTTAAATGTTTTATCTCTTTGTTTTCAAATGCCTTTAATCACATAAAGCACATTGAGTTACTTCGTGTATGAAATGCGGTATACAAATAAATTTGCTTTGCTTTGTTTTAAAATGCCTTCATTTTAAATGTGAATTATTGTTTGTCTATATGTGCTCTGCAATTGGCTGGCAACCCAGGGTTCGCTGGGGTAGTTCCCCAATACTTCTGTGACTGTACTGCAGAAAATGAATGGATGGCCTGCAGCTGCTTCTCTGTATGACACTGTTATATTTCTGTGGCGGTGAAGTTTCAAACTTCGCTGAAAGTGTGAGGTTCGTGCATTCACTTATTAGCTGTTTTTACACATTTTCGACATAGAGTGAAGCGTTGTCTCACCGACAGTGAGGGATCGTGGGAAGTGTAGTTGGCCCAGCGCTCATTCTCCAGCTCCTCCATCACCTACAAGGACAGAAAGTGTGAGGGGCTTTACACTCAAACTAAAAACGCTCCTCAGCGAAAATAGCATTCATGCAGGCATACATTTCCACACACCTACATCGCACAAACACAATGAATCAAAATCATACAGCAAGAATCATGCATGCACACACAGTAAACTAGCATACAGCACCTGGTTCATGGCGCTCTTCAGCCAGGTGTCCACAGCAACGCCCACTTGCCGCAGGAGGTCCAAACGTGCTTCGGCTTTTAACTTTATTATCTTTAAGGAAAAAAAAAAAAGGTCAGCATTGTATACTGTATACATGTATATGATTATACAGTTTGCAGTATCAACTTTGGATATTACAAATACATTTATGAAGAAGGGTCTTAAAGAAAGTGAGGATGATCATTTAGAACAGGGGCGCCCAGACTTTTTTACCCCAAGATCTACTTTTCAAGCAGCCAACATCTCGCGAGCTACCAACGACCATTTTAAGGTTAATGTTATGTTGGCTCCTGTATTCAAAATACACAATTAGCTTTTTGTGCACTGTATTGTCTATGCTTTCATCCTGGATCAGGCTGTGCTAACGTGGAATTTTAAAATGACACACCATCACATCCTGCACTTTCTTACTTTGGCTTCAGACCAGACCATTCCCACTCGAAAAAAAGAAAATCTCGTCCAGTTTAACTACTTTTTCTTTGATTATTCACATACTCCGACAGTCAATGCATCTCAAAACAACAGCATTTCTTTTTTAACTTTCTCCATTAATATTGAAAGTAAACATAAGCAGCATGTCTTGCTCGTCTTTGCTCTACATTGCCCAGACTGTGTTGCTACTAAAGCAGCAGTGATGGACGCTGTCATTATAAAACACATTGATGGGCTGCGTAAGTATTGTAACATTTGTAATTACGAGTGTACGTCTTTAAGGGAGGGGTGGTGTAAGGTAAACTAGGAAAAAGATACTGTCGTTGTTAGAGAAAGTTCCGTGTGCTGCCTAAAAGAAACCAGTGGCTTCTTTGATCCATTTTTTACAGTACGTATGTGAATTGTGCCACTGGATGTAACAACCAATCATCCCTCACTCATTGAATCACATTGCAAAATGCCACAAACTGAATAGCTGTATGTCATAATTTCAATTTGCATTGGATTTTTTCTTATTTGCTCGCAACGCAGAATATCCGCAGAGACTGCATCAGCGGTGCACAATTGCGCACACGTGCAGTTTAGAGGGAAAATTGGCTGACGATCAACGCATTGAGCACCCCTGATCTAGAACATTATGAGCTGTGCAGCTCTGTCATGGGTGAGAAAGGTGTTATTGTAATGACAAAGACAAATCTACCATGTTTATTACATTGTAATGTTCGTTTTCTATCACAACATTAATACTGGCAATGATGGTAAGTGATAGTCTTGGAAAAAATTATTTCAGAAACAAATGACACAATTCCAACAATATGTCTGAATATAACAGACCTATTAATGTGTTATTAGTTTCCTTGTTGTTTGCCATTCAAAGTTCAGCCTTTTCCATAGTTGTGAATTTATAAACCGAAGTGAAATTCTCCATGGGGCTCAAGCACTAAAACCCAACAGCTCACTTTTATTTTCCTAAATTACTTTTAATTAGGTGCTAGCACAGTGAGAGCTGAATATGCGCTGTCTTCTTTACTAATGAGACAATATGATGAAGTTAAAGTAGGAAATCCCTGCCTGCCTCTTTTGCTCAACTCTCTCTCCTTCAACTCCAATCCTTTCATGTCATCTACTCTGTATTTTTTATTGCTGTCCTCTTTCATTACTTGCTCCTTCAGTTTGTGTCTCGTGCTGACACAGCACATTGATTGCTGATGGATCAGAGTGTGTCTGTCTGAACACACAAACACTGACAGCTCCTCAGCTGTCCTTAATAAACACAGCGGGCCCTCAAGTGGTCTTTGTCACGTTATGTAAGCAGGGATCAAATGTTACAGGAAAAAGATGTTCTTCATCTTGCCTTTGGGCGTTAATTATGATGCAAATAATGGAGGGAAAATTGCAAGACTGAAATACATTATAAGGACAAAAGTATTTATCAAATACCTCTAAAACAATTTAGTGTCTATAAGTTAAGGGTTTGCCACAATGTCTCCTTCTTTCTCCTGATAGTTAATTTTTTAACATGAGAATTGTGCCCCGATTCAAAAATTAATTTTTTAACATGAGAATTGTGCCCCGATTCAAAAATTAGGTTCCATAATGGCATTGTTTGGGAGGTTTTTGGTGTGGATGAACTATTCATATTTTTCTGCAGCTCCCCAACCGTAGACAAAACTCATGTAACACATTCATTTTACAATTAGTAATGATCTAACACAGTCACTAACACAGTGGAGATATTAAATGCGTTATGACTGGAAAAAGAACATTTTTTAAAAGATTTGCCTTGGATATTTGTCATTTATTTCCTCCATTTAAAACCTATTACAATCCTATTAATAGTGATGCCTGTTTTAGGTACAAAAGTAGCATCACAGCTTGCCCCATAATGTAGAAAACCAAGCATAATATAATGTGTGAGCGCTGTTTTCAATTCCTTTTCTTACATTTTCATATTTTTTACCACCCATTCTAAAAAGATGGTAATATTAGAATGGGGGCCCAAAAGAAAACTGCTATCAGTATGTGCATAATTCTGTAGTCAAACCTGAATTCATATATGTTGCACTACTTTAATATTCTTTATAATGCTCAGATAAGAGCTCTAAAATACATCCATTTTATTAAATATGCATAAGCTCTGTCAGGTAGTGCTACCCAGGAAGAGCAAAGGATAGTGAAGAGACAATGTAAGCAAGAGACACTTTGAAAAGGGATGTGATTACACGGTTTATTCTTGCACCAACTGCTATTTGCACCATGCGTGTTGCATGTTATTAGTGAATTAGTGGAGTGGGAAGTAGACGTGTTTGCGTAAAACTGCCAGCAGAGGGTGTTACATGTAAAAGTTGAGCCAGCAAGGAAAATAAAGTCATGAGCTAGGCAAAATGATAATGCATTAAGGGCAAAAGACGGTTGATTTTAGCACTTTCTAATTGATATTATACTGTTTTTTTTTTTCAGGTGAAGAAACCTTATTTGGTAACATCAACATGATTAGTAAGGAACTTTACGTACTTCACAATAAGGCAGTGAAGTCATTTTCTTCAAGCCAATCAAAAATGTAATCACATTTATAAATAAAAAAAAGTAACACTTCAAGATAAGAAAACTGTGTTTTTTGTTCTATCATTTAGGACTATACATGTATGTTGTAGATTATTGAATTATTTGTGGACAAATTTTGAGTCCTTTACAAGATCGTTTCAAAAAGTAAGCCACTTTTATAATTTAGTTGACACTAAGACATACAAATAAATCATTCATGATACTTTTTTGGGGGTTTAAATTATGTTTTGTCCTATTTCTGACTGCGGAAAACCTTTGTTCTGCAGGTCCTTGCCCTGCATGTAACTACAACAGCTGTAAAAATGTTGCAACATCGTGTGGTGGTAATGTTGGTCTGGGGGGGTGTGTGGAAGAAAAGTCACAAACCTCAGCTTTGCGTATGTTTTCTTTGGATTCCTCTATCTTCATCTCCATATCTGCTCTTCCCTGTTCAGTGGGGGGCAGACCATGACTCTCACACTCCTCCAGTGACTGAGCAAACACAAAAACACACACTGAAAGTCAAAAGAGGAATTTGACGTTCATATAATCCTGTACATGAAATGCACAGTTAGGACTTGCATTAAAGTGAATTTGTATTTGTTGAAAGTGTATCTTTGGGTTGAAATTGATATGAAAGTGTCTCAAGACACCAGTGTAAATTGTATTGGGAATCCACGCGTCAATTTGTCCATCCATCTATTTTCTAGACTCGTTGAACAATAGGGTCACAGGTGCATTGGAACCAATTTCAACTGACTTTTGGTGGGAGGTGGAGGATACCTTAGGGTACACATGGATATTTGGCTTCTAAAGCCGTTAATGGCAGTGAATGTGCCGTTTTCTTTTTTTTTTTTTTTTTTTTAATAATGTGGGAAGAAGGCAGAGTACTTGGAGGAAATCTAGATTGGAGCAAAGACTCAAACACTTAACCTACAGTATGTAAGGCAGACGTGTTAACCACTTGTTTACCATGCTGTACTGTAATACAAATATACCTGTAAAATATTGGCAGTTTTTATTTACATTATTATTTATTTTAACATTATTCAAATCCAGCGGCACGGTGGAACAGCCGGTAATGCGTTGGCCTCACAGTTCTGAAGGACCCGGGTTCGCTTCCTGCCCGTTGACAGCTGGGATAGGCCCCAGCACTCCCCGCGACCCTCGTGAGGATAAGCGACAAAAGAAAATGGATGGATGGATTATTCAAGTCTCTGATAATTTTGAGTAAACAATATTTTGCACAATCCTCAACAACGATAATTTGTAGTGAAACTAGAACATTCAAATTAACAAAGATTACAAATAATTTGGGTGATACAAAATCCATCCATCCGTTTTCTGACCAACTTATCCTCACAAGAGTCACGGGAATGGTGGAAGATATCCCACCTATCTTCGTCCAGGGGGCAGGGTACACCCTGAACTGATTACCAGCCAATCAAAGGGCACACAAACAACGATTGGCACTCACTTCACACTTACAGGCAATTTTGCATGTTTTGGGGATGTGAGAGGTGACTGGAGTACCTGGAGAAAATCCACGCAGGCACAGGGAAAAACATGCAAACTCCACACAGGCGGGGCCAGGATTTAAACTCCGGTCCTCAGGACTGTGAGGCAGACGCTCTAACCAGTCGTTCACAGTTCCACCATGATACAACATTTTATCCCCCAAAAATAGCATTTTTTAAAAAAGGAACGAGAAACAGTCTGTCCTTTCAGACTAAGGACCAAATTGATATTCAATGACATACAGAATTATAATAAAGTGTTGCTAATTTATATGCACAAGGTACATTTTGGTGTCTCACTCTCTTGTAGTGTATGATATTCTTGTGTTCTCTGGCGACTCGTGTTGCCCATTTCCTGGCCTCCTTGTTCAGGCTGTGCTCCTCTGTGGTCCCCATCTCTGACTCCAGCTGACGACTCTAATAAAAAAATAAATGAAAAAAAAAACCACACACACAAGCATGTAAGTTTGAGTAAACATGCAGGCAAACATACACAAATGCAAAACAGAAATGAAAGAACGGAACGTCGAAACCAGATCTACAACAAGCTGATGGTATTCATGTAATGCAGCTAAGGAGAACAAGAAAGAAACTTTTTGTCTTTCTGCTGTAATAAATTGGGGATGTGCTGCAAAGCTGCTGGTTACTCTCTCACGATCAAAACCACATGTGAACAACAGAGTGTTTATGTGTGCATTTGTGTGGACTACCACTTGAGAAGAGCATGGTGTGTGGTGCACATCATTCTTCTGTACTGTAGAAAATCACCCAGTAGGTTTGGAAAAATACAGATATCAGTTGTCTGGAAGTATCATAATTCCGTTTTGGGACGGATAAAATAAAAACCCATGTTTCATATGCTAATAATTAAGATCCTGCTGTGCATCAAGGTTACGCTACTTCTTTATAATGTGTTTATTTAGTGGAAAGAATGTGTTATTCACATCTCGGTTACATTACAAGCCTTAAACAACATATGAATTACACGATTAACCTAATAAGCAAAAGCATAAGAAGCTTTCTAATGGTTAATTATGATAGTGATTCCATTTTTTTAGCTGGAAACAAGTTATATAACCTCAAGTGATGCAGTGTGTAGCAACGTCTTTCACAACCATGTTGCAAAGTTTATCCCATCTTCATGGAAAAGATGTTGAGCAACGAATCTGGTAAAATTGGCAAAGAATGGCCGGAAGCAGTAAAGCCGAGTTGGCTGTCTCTGTGGTTTGAAAATAACCCTTACGTGTTTTTGGAAAGCAAAAGCACACAGAGAACATCAACGCAGGCATGGGGAGAACGTGCAAATTTCATACAGAAAAAGTACGAAAAGAGTCGGATGAGGCGATGCAACTAAAGTATGTCACACTGAGCGCATTCTATAAAAGCCTGCATTCATGTTATCATCTGGCCTTGATTGAATTAGTCCACAACAGTGCTGAGTTAAGTCACATGACCAGCTGAATATTTTAAAGCAGAAGGTTTTTCTACTAATAAATATTTTCTTCCTTAGTGGCACAGACATATTTGAAGATGACCCTTCCAGGATTCATGGGGCTCTGATTTAGAATTATGTTATTAGGTTATTCAGGAACCAGAAAGTTCAGCTCCTAACTGAATTCAGAAATTCTTTGCATCGACATCAACCATGAAAATAGTGTAATAATGGACATTAATAAACATTTTATAATGTATTCATTAGCTAATCAATGTAAAACCAAAACAATAGTGTAAGAGAATAAAAAGGTCCAGTAAAATAATCACATTTTTAAAAAATATAATTATGTGGGTTGGGGCGGGCGTAGCGGCCATGTAGTTGGTAAAATTGCATGCATAAATGTGTCAACAAAAGACATTTATTTTATTGAGATGTTCCACAACAACAACTCCCCACTGATCCACAAATGTGAGACCACAAGTACCTGTATGCAGTGCATAATTACAGTTTACCATTTATCATTCATGTTTATTAAAACTGATCTGCTGAAGGTGTGAAACCAGGTGTATTACATCATGGAAACTTAGAGCTTAATCACGCCGCAAAAAGTAGAAAACTAGAGGCCTTAAAGCATGGAGCCTTTTGGGTTGTGCAATACCTTTATTAGGCCTCCTAACAGCTTTTTGATGCGGCCAAGCCATAAAAAACATTTGGGGGATTATTTGAAATGTCATGCTGGTCGGCATGGGGCAGGCCAATACTACTCAGTAAAGCACTAATTACAATGCTTTTAGAAATAATGATGACACTCAGAAAACATTCCTAATAGTACCGATATACTGTAGGAACAATTTTACTATAGGTACTATATACCTATATATTTACACACATGCACCCACACATACAGTATGTAAATAGATAGATAGATAGATAGATAGATAGATAGATAGATAGATAGATAGATAGATAGATAGATAGATAGATAGATAGATAGATAGATAGATAGATAGATAGATAGATAGATAGATAGATAGATGTGTGTGTCTATATATGTGTGTGTATGCATCTGTGTGTAAATATATAGGTATATAGTACATATAAACACACATAAACATTATCTATCTATACACCACATTTTTCACACTATAAGGCGCACCTAAAAGCCTTGAATTTTCTCAAAAGCTGAGAATCCGGTGCCTTATATGTGGGGAAAATTTTTTAAATGGGCCAGTCATTGGTGGTGTGCCTTATAATGCGGTGCGCCTTATAGTGTGGAAAATACGGTGTGTGTGTGTGTGTGGTGTGTATATATATATATATATATATATATATATATATATATATATATACCCAGTATAAAACACCTTTTTTGGAATGGAATACCTGCGTTAAATGATGCAAAACTATATATATATATCCTGTAGTATGATTACTGGGGTTTACGGTACACTGATGTTCACATACCCATGTGTTAATGATCAGTAATGGAATCACGGGAGCAGACACAAAAGGCTTAAAAATGATGATCCATGGCTTCTTGATCAAATGAGGAATACTAATAGTCATGGCTACCTGCGCCAGGGTCATTCTCATGGCACTGACGGGTGAAGGCTCAATGTCCACCAACTGCGGCACCAAGCTCAGAGTCTGGCGCATGCAGCCAAGAGCAGCATCACAAACAAACAAGCACAAGGAGGAGTTAGTGGGAAAAGTGTTCAGGGAAAAGTGTTGTCAGTCGTTACATACAATCAGGAAGACAAAGGAAAGGAATAGCTCATTTTGTATCGGGAGCTCAGATGTTAGAATAAAGTTTTATATAAAAATGTTACGAAAATACAAATTGAATAAAACAAAGTAGAGTAGGGGAAAAGTACATAGATTTAAAAAAAAAGTTAAGCAGGATAGCTAGCTACAATACTGAGTTCAGGCATCAAATTTCTACAGCAGCATCACTCTGATAACTTTGATCTATTGACAACAACATGAGTACATTTAAATTACCGAGGATTTTTTTTTGTATATAAATATAAAAACAATGGTCACAACTAAGAGAATGCCAATACATGAAGAAGCTGTCATGAGAAAAGCAGATATTTCCAGAGAATAAGAGCTCACCCTAAAAACACTAAAAAAAACAAAAACGCTGCATAAAAATTTCTTTGTTCTAACATTTCATTGATCCAACACTTAAAAGGAAATAAAATTTTGCATTGAACGCCGCATAAGACGTCGAATTATAGAAAATGGCACATGTGGCAAAGTAATTATTTTTGACTTGGTGAAAGATGAGTGCATGTGTGAATCTTTGTCAGTAAGATGGATGTGATTGAAGGAGAAAAAAAACATCCTGCTGTGTGAACATGATTGTACTTTGTACCAGCGAGCACATTAGCACAACGTTGCGTTCAGCCGCTCTCACCTTGTCACACTCGCTGGGCTGGAACTGGAAGTCGTGTGCTTTGTGGAAAACTGGGTTCTCTTGCATGAACAACTGCTGATTGAACTCTTGTATTATCTGAGGAAGACACACGTGTAAACTTGATGTAATTAAGAATTCATTATTTTATTCAGAATCAATCATCATACACGACTTAACGGTGATCTTAGCCGACCGAGACTTATCAAGTTTTGTATCACAAAATGCAAAGTGGCAGACTTTAATATGTTTTCACTGTGCATGCAAAATGAGCAATGAGGAGGACGCTGTGTGCACATGTGGCTGCACGAGACATGAGTGTGGAATTTATGTGACGTGTGCCAATCATCGTCTTTTCGCTGACTCAAAGTTGATATAAGTGAGAGTTCACTCAGATAGCTCAGTGGTTTCCAGGCACAGTTGCAATAAGGTGGCCATTATCAATATTTTGTCCATTATAGTCAATGGTAGTCGGGATTCAACCCGAATATCATGAAAGAAACTCCTGCAAAACACTTGTAATGTACACTGAGAACTTATTTATTTCATCCAGCATTTTTACCTGTACCTATATTTGTACCTTTTTGCTTTTGCTAAATTCTGACGTTAAAAGTGAGTGAAAGACGACAGCATCATACTCACCCTGGTGGATTTGTCCAACAGGAACTGGAAGGTGTTATGTGACGCTTGTGAGGCTTCGAGCTCAGTGCGACACAATGCTATCAAGTAGTCTTTCACGTGCTCATAGATCCTGCCGTCCAAGGCCTGGAGGACAGAAGAAATAACAGCAAGGATGGATTCTTTCTAATGTATTCTCATATTTCTTAAAAATAAATAAAAAACGAAATCTTAATTCAGCCACATACATGTTGGATGATTATACAAAGACCTACTGTAGCGCAGACATTATTCCAAAACACATCACACAGAGAGGTACAAGACATACAGTACAAATGAATGAAAAGGAAAAGTGAGGATTTTGATAGGTCTAACAAAAACTAAGCTGATATAAATAGAAAATGTGTTTGTGTGTGCATGTATTGCATTGGATTGCTTTCTCAAAGCTGCAGGAGGTGAAGGGGTTCACAACAATACAACACTGAGACACAAACAGTCAAATAGTCAGACAAAAATAATGTCGATGTCTGTGCACATGATCACACACAATACAATAAAAAGGAAATGTAAAGGAAATGATGTCATTAAGGGTGGGTTGACTACATTCTAAATGTTTCCCTTTTTTGATCCTAATCTCCTTCTCCCTCTTTCTTCTCTTCCCACGCCTCTTTTTTTTTTTTATTAATCCATTTGCAGCGGTGCCGAAATGAAATGAGTCAGCTTCCAGGAAAAGACCTGCATCATAACCAGCAGGTTGGTGTATTTCCATCGTGTGCGTGCTTGGGTTAAATGAGTGGATGTGCAATAATCACATTCCAGACAACCGGAATAAGACAGAGTGTGAATTGATGTGCGTGTGTGTTTGTATAAATCTGATAACACGTTGGGACAGAAAATGGAGTGAACTTACAAGCACGGGAGAGAAATAACTAGCAGATTGGTTTCCTCTGGCACTGTCCCCCATTTGCTTGTATGTGTGGAAATTCTTGTATTTGTGTATGTGCACAACCCCCTGCAGCCTTCTGTCACTCAGAGCTTCTGATTTATTATTCAGGACTGCCTCATAGTGTCGATGCTCATGGGCACGGCGGGCTTGAGCGAGAGAGGAGAGGGGAGCGACACGCAGATAACGACAGGAATCAAACAGAGGGGTAACGGGAAGATCCTACTGTCTGAAAGAGTTGAAGAGGACAGAACCGTGAGGTTTTAGGGGCTAAGTACTTTTTTTAAAAAAATAGATTACTGCTGTATTTTTTAAGGGCTCCTGAAATCGTCCAAACATATTGCTTTAATGCCTAACTTCCTGTTACTGTCCAGAGTCATGAATTTTTCAGGTTTGTACTTGGATATTGGGATTGGTATTCTTCCCTCCAAAGACGTGTGATTCCTCCTTTGCTCCAAGAACTGCCCTTTACTGCAAATTACTATTTCATGGCTGTGCATCATTTTAACATGGAAATTGTTCAATTTTGAGGCAAGTAAATCAGAAATCATCACACAAGTGTAGTGTTTGTCCACAGACAGTAAAAAGGAAATGTTTCATTTTTTTTTCCCTCAGCTTGAGTTGATTTCTAATTCAAATCTCTCTCTGAGCTCAAAAAATGCTTCTTTTGAGGAAATTCCCTCAGGGCTTGAATGATGATTGAAACTCTAATACCATGAAAGAACACGCCATTCCAGGAATATTTCAGCTGCCGTGAATATAGTGATGTACAACATTTTTTTTTCACTAATGCTGATTAGCGATAACTTTTTTCCCCCTCATATCAGACCCATCGAGATCATTTGTTCCCAATATCGGTTAATAATTATCAGTCCCCATAGCTATCTTGCATCTCTATTATGAAGTAAAAATGAAACAAAATAAAAAGTCAAATACCTGTATGCATTGGAGTAGGTCTGTGTGATAGTAACGGTCATGGTGAGCGTTGGCGGCGGCTAGTGTTAGTAAGTAGTCATTCCTGGCCTGTGTTGCTTTCGAGTTGCAGTCGCTTCTCTTTGCTTTCAACTGTAAAGATAATGAAAGATAACAGTTCGACTTCATCTTCAATTTCCATGGGGGGGGGGGGTCATCAAAATGTATATTTAAACATTGCAAAGTTTTTAACATTAGCCGACCACATTAGAGGACAAAGACACAGCGCTACATGGTTGACTTAAGAACTCGCTGACCTTTACACTCGCTTTTTGAAGGCTAATTCTTGACTGGAAAAGAGCCAGTTTAGACCTAAAACGAGAGAGTGATAAACAAGAAACAAATCCATTAATTAAGAATCAATCATCAATAGGAATTATGATTCACAATGAAAATTAATCTTCAGGATGCAGGTGCTTGACAGCAATAATTCCCAGCCTGACACAGCCATCATAATTCATCCGTTGTGACATGCTGACAGGATGTGTGCAAACTGTGGTTTTTTTTGTTCCTTATGCCTGTATGTGTCCAGTTGACGTACCAAAATATGCACAACATTCTCACAGAAATGCAAACGTGTCTGCATGTGTGATATACTGTATATTTCTATATCCAATGAGGTAACACGTTTAATAATGGGGATTTGGCTTTTTAAAGACCCATGTAGATGGTAGGAGCAAACAAGAACAACACATCAAAAGAAAATAAATTTAAAAAAATATTACGTACAGTTTATATTTACAATGAAATGTATAGTAATGAGTCAATCAATACTCCTACTTAAGTGTACCCTTTAAGTGGGTTTGTTTGTCCTTGCACTAGGCCATGACTAACGTGAGATTCTTTCTGTCGATTGAAAGAAAATGGCTTGGCGGAGGAGTGGCATTAATTTTATATTGAGCAGCACTCAACAGGAAAGAGCTGAATGGTCAATCGATGCAGTCTACACAATATGACACTGCGACTCGCCACGTAAACCTGGCAGTAGCTAATTTCACTTTGGTAATAAAATGAAAAACAACTTCTAACAACTTGGGCTTGCTGCTGTTAAGTGACCTCCATTTAGTAGCGTAGCTGTTAAGACATGGCATAAAGTTTGCACAAATCTATATTATATCTATCCTTAAATAGCGCACACTTACTTGGCCTCTATATCTGCCTTTTCTCGTACCGCGTGGGCAACCTGCTCACAGTCGTAGTATTTTTTCTTGGCTTTTGCCAATTCCTTCACCGACTCCTGCAGCTCGGCCTGAATACCACTCAACTGATCGATGATCTTTGTCAGGAGAGGAGAAACATATGGAAGAAGTAAGCAAAACAACTTTGCAACAGACCGTAAAAACGTGAAATTGTGTCACAAATGAAGTAAATCTTTATATAATGGACCCTCAAAGGTCAGTCTTAAAGCCCGTTCTTTTAGCACACTACATGCCATTAGCAAATTTAAAAGTATGTAATACCTCTTGTATGCAGATGACTTGCAGATTTAGTGTTACCAGTAATTGATGCGTAACTGAGCTCCTAAAGTTGTCACCAGTTTAGAATCATTCTAAAAACAGGCACTAAAGGTGAAGACATTTTGGGGTCATATTCTATGAGCCAATGCATGTTAGACATCTAACCTAATCCTGCTTCTTATACCTCATAAGTAAACTTCGGTCCATATTATATAATTTGGAACAAGAAATCATAACCTGGCTTTTACCTCTACATTGCAATTCTCTCATCAACAGTCCCAACAAAATGTCATTAGTTCATTTTCAATTAGTTCAGAACGCCCCGATTAGGCTTTTGTCTAGACCCCATAGGTTCAGCCACATTACTTCCTGTCTGTCATCCCTGCATTGGGTCCCTCTTTATTTTAGGATTCAGAACTGACTTCTTGAAACTTCAATGGTCAGGCTCAACTATACTTGAGTAGATGGACTGTCATTAACAATCAGTCATTATAAATGTAAATACAGAGATTACATGTTTTTTTTTCCCGTATTTGAGTTTGTATACAAGTCCCTTATATGTGATTCTACAACATTTTTACCATTTTGAAGGACTTGTCATGTTCTCGCCTTCATTTCTGTGCTGTCATTTGCAGGGCACTACAAACCAGGCCACAAACTGAATAGGGCATCTACTAATTATTAAAAAATAAGATACTGACAAATACGGCAAGTTGTAAGAGGTGCTGAATGACTTAGTCAGCATTGTGGCATCCCCTTTGTTGCTTTTTTTAACCAAAACAGTTGTGGATCATAGCTTTAAGATTAGACGCCATTAGTTAAGTTAAGAATAAAATCTATTCATGAAACAAAGCAAGCGTCTCCCTCTGTATACAGTACTCACCTTTTTTAGTTGCTGCTCCTTGTACAGTCTGACCGTCTTTGCAGGATCTGAAACTTGACTCTTATAGTCGTCACACACATTGAGTCGAGATTGGCTCACCTGGACTGTACCCTCTAAGTAAGACCGCCACACTGCATACACATTCCTGGTTGGACGGGACAAAAACAGTGGAACAATAAACTGTTAATGACATAATTATAAATGTATAGTACAAATGTGTCAGTTATTCTGTAATTACATTTAATGAAACACTCTAAAGCAGTGGAACAATTATATAAGATGATGGACTCTTTTTCATGAACCTTGGTGCTCAAATCTGCTCCAGATCATAAATGAAAATCTCTGAAACCATCACATTTTAGTGTCTTCTTATTAAACAAAGAATAATTACTCAGACTACACAGACGGACGTTGGGTTTGTTTTTGCACAGGTGGAATTTGCACATATGCAGTAAATGAAGTGAGTTTGTCATTGAATGGACACACACACTGACCTGTAGTCTGTTCTCTGGTCATCAGGATTGATTCCAGGCCAGTCTCTCTTAAGGTATTGGCTGGCTAACTTCTGCAAAGCCTAAAAGGACAAGTCATGACATTCATTGCTATACACAATAGTTCACAGTTTTGCTGTGCATCCAACCAAATGAATTTATCAACACCAATGTATACGTTTTTTTGTTGTTTTTTTTAATACAATGTTTTTTCCCTGTGTGAAGAAATCTAACAAAGTTGGACAGTGACCCCATTGAAGCAAGCTCATTTATTGTGTGCCTGTCTACTTTTTTTGTCTTGTAGGTATATATTGCCCGCCAGTCAGAAACTAGAGGGCTGCAGGAGTGTATAGCCTTCATCCTCTGCACTGGGTCACTGTGTCACTAGTAACAACACACCCACACACGCCACTTCCCTTTGTCTATACCGTATCTGTGGGGATGAATATGAGCCACAGTAGGAAGCTGAACACAATGATATAACCTGTTGTGTTCCTCAAATAATTGTTATACTCTACTGTCGCTTTTAGTGAATTCCTAATCTCACGTCAAATCAATGCTCCTTTTTTTTTCCCTTCTCAACTAAGTATACATTCTAGTCATTGAAATTTAGCTAACTGCACCATAATACCTACAATATGTAAATGTTCACCATTGTCAAGTTTATTATTCATCATCAGTCTTTTTTTTCCCAGCACCACACCTTCCACCATCCTCGTCAATCCTTTCATTACCTGACAATTTACAGTAGTCTAAATTACCGTTACAGCCCATATACACTGTATGGTTTTTCTGTGTGGTCATGCTAAGGTGGAAGTATTTATTTTAACACGTGTGCACACATGCACACACGAATACACACTTACATATAAAAGTACACACATGCATCCTGTTCTTGTGATTAGAAACACTGAGTGCTCAAACATCAGGATTTCTCAAGACCAGAATATACTTTTTATACATTTTCAGGGTTTTTTTGCATTTTCCTTCAGTCCGAGAAATTTTAGATCCACAAACTTCACAAAAAAGCAGTAAATTATGTAATAGAAAGTATGTTTTTTTAATAAACTTCATCAAAGCCATAATATTCATAATTGAACAACTTGTGACAGTCACATCTACATTACCTACAGGATTTATCTAGTCTTGTGGATGCACTGACTTGTTTTTGTGGTTTTTTTTTTCCACTTTGGATTTCCTTTTCGATTTTTCCCGAGGCATTTCATGGCCGTGCCAAGATGAGCGTTCATGCTGTACGGATTTGCCACATTTGCACTGGACAGCCAAGTTTGTGGCCATAATGTTCAACAGACAGCAGCCAATCCTTGATGGCCCTACGAAAGTGCCAATTCTAAGGCTCAAATGTTTAGCGCGTGCAGGAGTTTTCAGTTTCACAAATTCCCTCTTCTTTGTTTAGGGTGCTTTCGCCATCAGGCTGAACCGGAAACCGTAGATGAGCAGTGATGTGCTTTGAACAATCATTTTGTATGGTTGAGGCAGTGATCAAAACTCAGGTATGGTCAGGCCTCGATTTGAGGGAGCTGACGTCTGACGGACCCTCGAGAGCATCAACATCTGGAAAGCAGCAAATGCTGACCAAATTCATGGTCAACTGTTCAAGGAATACGATACAGGTACTATCGGGCATTTTTGGTTCTTCATTACATCAGACCATTGTTCCAACATGTTAAAATACTGTAGCTACTATAACAGGGGTTGGGAACCTATGGCTCGAGAGCCATAACTGGCTTCTTTGGTGGTTGCATATGGGTCGCGGAGGCCTCATAACGACATACTATACATGTGATTTCTGTCGTGCAGAGAAGGTTTGTCCTCGTGAGGTTGCCGTAGTTAGGTGTGGGAGGCAACCCAAATGACGTAGAGACAGTTTGGCCTAGTGGGTTGCTGTAGTTTTTGCGTGGTAGTCGATGTCTAGAGGAGCAGAAGAGTCCAACGCTGATCGTGTCGGAACAACTAATTATGACAATTTGACAAAGGTCCCTCAAAGGAAAAAAAAAACGAGAAGTACCAAAGTTTTGTGGAAATGGAGGGTTCTGCTGTGTGGTTAAATTCACAGATGGGGAGTATGCCAAAGCATTCGTACCCGACGTTGCCAATCAACATTTTGCCAACTTCGCATCAAGACAAGATAATCAAACGGATAAAACTTTGTCGGCAAGAACCGTTCATCATCGTACCAGCATGATGGCAAATCAATTTGAATTACGTTCACGATTAACGGATGCAAATCTTAACACCTGCGTGAAGCTTAATCTGACGATGTATGAGCCATTAGCAAAACCAGGAAGCACTTGAAGTCGCATTAATGGTAAGAAGGGTTTAGTAGTAATATAATGTTATTTAAAATAATTCAGATACTTTATTGTACTCTAAAAGTGTTGGTTCTACATAAACGAGCAAATACACCTGTATTTATTTTTTAAATATTGCATGGCTCTTTTGAAATTACGTTTGAAAACATTTGGCATTTATGGCTCTCTCAGTCGAAAAGGTTCCCAACCCCTCGACTATAATCCCAGTGCCGAAAAACCTCCCCATCACAAGCCTCAACTGACCCTCGACTCTCAAGACAGATCCGGTAGGGAAAACATTTTTAAGTGCATGGACAAAACGACAGCAGTAGGTTAAAAATATAATGTTCATGCTTATGCCATCCCCTGCTCTGAAACACCAGTAGGCATGGCCTTAAGAATGACATAAATATGTAATAGAACAATCAGCCAGAGTTTGTATGCTACAGCCGTTCTCAACATGCTCTTCAAAAAATATGGTTGACATCCTCTCCATTTTCTACTTGTCAGCAACTCCTCTATGCCAAAGCCATCTGCTTTTTATGTGAGGAGAAAAACATGGTGGCTGGTGGGGCTATCGGAGATACCAGCGAGCGTGTGAGTCCACTGATGCAACAGCCACACAGCATGCTGGCCTTTTTGGGCAGTACAGTGAAGGATGACCCCAGCCTAAAACTATGCTAGCAATGTTGATTGTGGGAGGTCAATATAGGACAAACAACTCTTTCTCTCTCTCTCTCTCTCTCTATTTCTCTCTCTCTCTCTCTCTCTCTTCCCTCATAGGCGTGCAGTTAATTATGGTGGCTTTGCCCAATTTTTGCTATTTCATGAGTGGATTCTTGTCCAAATGTTTTGTTCCATCGATCCCGGACAAAGCATACGGATGCATCATTTCCTGAAAACCCCATAAAACCGATATATTGTTTTAAAAATCAATATAAAGTGAATTAAAGAGTTAAAATGTGAAGCTATTTGATTAGCGTCAGACATATTATATGCGACTAATGTTGTTGTCTCATTTCACCGTTATATATTTATTTTTTTATTTCAGTATTGCAGTCACTCACATTTGACAGGCGCGATCACGCTCTTGTGATCACGCTGACGCAATTAAATTTGATATTGAGAAGAATAATTCCTACCTGAAATGAAGCGATCACTACACAGGTGTGTGTGTATTTTGGTTGGGCACCATCCATCATATTTAATTGCCGAAATCCATCGATATTTTCTGGTCTTTTCAGCTGGTATTTCATAGAATGATCTCTTTGAATATCTGTCTCGTCTGTTGCGACAACCAACAGCACAACAGGTCTCGGGTGTTGTAAATATTAATAACCGGTTCAATGTCTCCGACAATGTCGAGCAGCTCTGTTTGACCGGCAATATGGCGCCGTGAAAACGAGCTCTACATGTGAATTTGGTCCTCCCTTCATCCAAGGTCAATTTTCTGTGAAACTGCGTATTTGTCGCCTGCGGCTTGCACCCTATTAATCTATCTCCCCTTTCCCTTGCACTTTCGCCCATCTCTCTGTCTCAGAGACCTGCTAATCGGATGAATTTTGTCTGTTGATTCTAATTTGTACGTGTTAACAGGCGGACGGCAACTAGCCGAGCACCGTGTACAGACAGCGATGAGAGGCAGAGGGGCAACGCCGCATCATCGAATTGTCGTACAAAAACATTTGGATGCAAGTCAGCAATAAAAAAAAAAATTTATTTTTCATCACCTGATTTAAAAGACAGGGCGTGTGCCTGTGTTTATCACACAAACAGGCAACATACACAAAATTAAGGAGGTAATCCATTGAACCTCTGAGGGGCTTGTTGCTAGGCAACCACTATTTCTAAGGTTATAAAGACAGTGTTGAGGGAGAAAGGTGTGTGGAGAAAAAAAAGAAGAATCAAGGCAAAGAGGTAGAGCGGAGTAGACACACTGACCCTGTTTTCTGTTTTAAAACCAAATGTGCTGAGCACAAGAGACATCCATTTTCTATGAAGATTCTTCTATTCTGGGACTGTGTGAGTTGATTTGGGTTAGTTGTGGTGAACAAAATGCAGTTATTGTTAGATCGTACGGTATATTAGCGCTCTGTAGAATGCTACCAGGTACAGCCTACAGGTACTATTTTTAGTAGCATCTCAGCAGATGCCACCGTTTAAATGAATGTGTCATTTCTGCTGTCATTGATTGCATGTCCTTTCACAAGACTACAAGGACAAAATAACACTGTGTCAACACATTGATGGTCTTGTTGTGATAAACTGCCAAACACTGACAGTGGGAGAGTACGTTGGAGTAGTATTCACATCTATGAAACGCTCTCGCACCATTCACTAACATCTTGTGTGATGTCATCCATGACAGTCCATCTTTTTTAAGATACGTTGCAGAGAAATCAGCAAAAACGTCAAAGGAACACAAACAGTTAATCGCTTGATGCAGCGTGAACTAAAGTCTGAGATTATTTGTTGACGTTTGCGCAGGTATTTTTTTAACACTTATTTAAGTGGGTCTGGAGGCTGAGATAACTGCATTTTACGGGACTGTACATGTTTTCCCCTCCATCAATAACCTTTGAGATGTTCACTGACGACTTTAATCCATCTATCTAATCCATTGATTTCCAACCTTTATTGAGCTAAGGCAATTGTTTTACAATTGAAAAAAATCCCACGGCACACCAACAAAAGTAAATGTCACCAAAAATTGATCAATTAATTACTGTATGTACTTCCTGCCATCTAATAGAAAATGATTTTTTTGTTCTGTCTGTCACTGTGCCTCATAAATAGATGAATAAAGATACATTATTTTTTGGAATAAATATTTTTTTTAGCAATTACATAAAATTGGATAACTTCCCACGGCACACCTGAAGAGCGCTCACGGCACACTCTTTGCGAATGACTGATCTAATCTATCTATTTAATCTATTCCTTCCGTGCAGTAAAACAGAAGTAAAACATACCTGTGCATAATCCTTCTCAAGCTGTCCCTTCTTCAGACTGTAGCTCCTGTAAATTGGGGGGGGGGGGGGGGAATCAGTATCCATTTGTCAGCATAGCCATTAGTTATAATTATAATAGATACAGTCTATGTATTTCAAACCACATATATTTCTTTCTTCTAGCCATTTTCTACCGCTTATCCAGACACGGGTGGGATGGAGTATTCACTAGCTCAGTTTGAGTGAGCGGTAGGGTCTACTCTGGATTGGTTGCCGGTGAAGCACAAGACACAGAACACACTTATGTGCGCATACACACACACATATGGGAAATTTTGCATATTCAATTCATCTAAGATGCTTGTTTTAGTAATGTGGGAGGAAGCCAGAATCCTTGGAGAAAAACTACGCAAACACGAGCAAATGATGTTAATTTGGGTCAGAGTTGAGATTCAAACCTCGAGATCATACCCTGGCCTCATACCTACATGTATTGCATCCATCCATCCATCCATCCATCCATCCATCCATCCATCCATCTTCTCACGCTGTCACGCGATCAACCAAAACTGCCTCGCAATCAACGCATTGAGCACCCCTGGTGTAACCCGTTTGCGGGTGAATACTGATTGTTTAGTGTCAAGCTTATTTTGTTACCAACATTTATGAAATAAATACATAAATCAATGTCAAGACTACAGAAAATAAGCGACGTCTTTCAATATCTACTTTTTCTACTCGTAACAACTTTTACGCGTGTGACTTTTCGTGCTCGACTGTGCAGAGTCGCGAGTGCGACGGCGCACAGGCGTGATCGCGCCCGTCAGATGTGAGTGACTGCAAAAGTGAAATGAAAAAATACATAAATAATGATGAAATGAGACAATAACGTTAGCTACATACAATATGTCAAACAAACGCTAACAGAAACATATTTTGTCTCCCAGTTGGTCCCAAGTGCTTTGGAATTTGTTATGTACTAGTAAAATGTAAAATTGCTGGTTTTATTCTTCTCGTGAGCTTGAACATTTTTTTCCTTTGAATGTGGATTTCAGTGTGTGTGCGTGTGTGTAGGCGTGTGTACTAAGGCAGATATAAGAGTATAGGGGATTTAGGAGTTGGATTGAGGACACCAAGTTGTGTGCCTTGTCCACAAACCCGTCATCATGCTCGCTCTCTCTTTTTCCTCTTTCTTTTATCCCCCTCTTAAGACTCCTCCACCTCGAAATCTCCCTACAGGATTAAATAGCATATCATTACAGCCATCTTCCAATCGATCCGTCTCTATTTTTTTTTTTTTGTTTCACTTTACCTTCATGATTGTGCATGTGTGTACGCATGTGTGTATGTGTGTGTGTATTCGTGTTTTCTGAGTCTTTGCTGATTAAATCCAGCCTGTGGATTAATTAGGGTAAATAACCTCAGAGCAGCTTTTTGGATTTGAGAGTCAAAATCCAGCGTAGGCTTTCTGGCATGCGTGTGTTTGATTATGTTTCGCTGGTGTGATGTTTAAAGGTTTTTCACCAGCTCCAACCAGGTACGTCTTTCATGGCTATATGAAATTAATTCAGGCTGCTTGGCTTTTTGAAGACGTTGCTGAATTTACATTGCATCCTAGGCACCGCTCTTACTGAAACTTTAAAATTTCTCAGTAGACGAGGAGCTCAGCAGCAAAAATTAAATACCGTGTTGTGGAACTCTTATAGCACATTTATCCCCTCCCTTATAGCGACTATCTTTTAATCGTCAGGCGTCGTCATCTTTACAGAGCTTACGTAGGAATTTTAAAGATGAAGTTTACTGAGGTGTTAAAATAAAAAGTATGCAGCAGGGTGCACTCCAGGTCAAAAGCTGCAAAAATAAAAATACAAAAATGTAAAAAACAAAAACATGCAACAGTAATTGGACACTCTAAATTGTGCCGAGGTGTGATTGTGAGTGTGGCTGTTTGTCTCTATGTGCCCTGTGATTGGCTGGCAACCAGTTCGGGTGTACTGGTGACAGCTGAGATAGGCACTCCCCACGACGCTCGTTAGGATATGCGGCAAAGAAAATGGATGGATAAAAAAACTAATGTAGATAAATAAATATTATTTTTAAATAGCACTGAATCTCTACTAAGTTTATCTTCAACTTTACAAGTGCTGGGTAAAGTCACAACGGACAGATCACAACAATCACAATAATACACATCAATCCATCCATCCATTTTCTTAGCCGCTTATCCTAACAAGGGTCGCGGGGAGTGCTGGAGCCTATCCCAGCTGGCAACAGGCAGGAGGCGTACACACTGAACTGGTCACCAGCCAATCGCAGGGCACATCGAGACAAACAGCCGCACTCACAATCACACCTAGGGGCAATTTAGAGTGTCCAATTGATGTCGCATGTTTTTGGGAAGTGGGAGGAAACCGGAGTGCCCGGAGGAAACCCACGCAGGCACGGGGAGAACATGCAGACTCCACAAAAGCGGAGCCAGGATTGAACCCGGGTCCTCAGAACTGTGAGGCCAACGCTTTCCAAATGGACCACCGCGCCGCCACAATTATACACAAAATAACAAAATTAATCCACAACACAGCAGCATTTAATCACACCGTAAGTATGGTCACACTCCTTCCGACCGTCTAATTCATCCAGGTTACCAGAGATTTGCATGCAGTCAGGCTTGCAGAAGTTAAATTAAAGTGAAGAAGGCTAACAAATCCAAATAACAAAATAAGATGGCGCACAACATGAAAGTGGAGCGATAGTCACTTGCTTGGAGAAAAACAGCAGATGCTCATACTGTTGCTGTGGGGCTTATTTCTCTGCCTTCCAAATGAAATCCAGTCTCCCTAATCATTGCATCACCAGACTGCTTTTGTTTTGACAATTCAAGACAACAAAATTGTTGGCTTTTCACCAACGATATCAAAGCTCATTTTGCTATTTTTTTTAGGATTGGAAGTTTTACAACCATACCTCGGTGAAGTACTGGCAGGAATTTTCCTTTTACGATCATTTTCCTTGTCAGGAACCACATCTATCTATCCATTTTTTGTACTATTATAAATTTGACGATATTCTATATATTCTTTTCATTGTCGTTGGGAAATGGATATCTTTCGGGGTAATTTGGACAGACTTGTTTTATTTTGATCAGTTTTTTACAACCATGCTGTTTTTACTAGCACCCAAATATGCTGCAAAACACATTTACATTTTCCATGCATGTCTATCTTTAGCAGGAGTGAAACAATGTGAGAACGTGAGCAAAAGAAAAGGAATCCAAGCAAGAGAGAGAAGAGCACGAAATGATTAGATTGGGCTGTCATAAATTATCGATATTCATCGACGGACAAAATAAGAGCATGTGAAGGAAACGAAGCTTCATCCCCTTGCCAAATAACAGAAAAAAAAAAGAAATAAGACAGTCTAGAGAAGATTGTCAGAGCAGTTGTGATGAAATGAAACCAAAGAGAAGGGGTGGATGACACGAGGGATTCAGCATGACTGGAAAAAAAAAAGAAGAAAGGCATTCAGGGAACAGGAAGAGGGCAGCAGGAAATTCCTTCATTTTCCTGACCCTTTGTCCTTTCAAAAGAAAAAAAAAACATTCTCAAGGCTGATTATGGCAGATATGACGATGAGATTAAAATCACCCGGCAGTTTTTCGACTGCTCATACCTCATGTCTTCCAGCAGGTCGCATTCAGTCTGATTTTTAAAGTGCAGTCTCGTCAGCTGGTCCGTGTGCGTGTTCTTCAGCTCCTGTGTCACTTTAACCTGGAGGGAACAAAAATACACATGAATTTCATACATTTCATACGCCTGCACATGACACTGCCTCCTTGTTAATTAAATCAATTGTGAAAAGGTCGAGAATGTCATACAAGGCCTTATATACTTCGAAGTGTGGAAATCAGGTTTTAAAATTAAGATGTATTTTTTGGTAAGTGGTCCTACATTTGACTATGGGGTTTCATCCATCCACTTATTTTCTGTACTGCTTATCCTCACTGGAGTCACGGTGCGAGAGGCGGGCTACGCCCTGAACTGGTTGCCACCCCATCGCAGGACTATGTTATTTCTATATTTAACAAGTATATCATCTCCTTTACAACGTTCTGAACACCTCCTTCCATGTTTCCAGTGGCGTACTGAAAAGATTAATGCTGGCTGGAGAGGGCGTGCCATCGTAGAGATTGACGTGGGTGTAGCTCAAATTCCCAGAGCTGATGTCATGTTATTCTTTAGACCACTGCTGTCGTATACAAGACCCATGGGTCAGATGCGCCCTTGTACGTCGAGCAAAAAAAAAAAAAAGAAAGTTTGCCATATTTTTCCTCAACTTCTGGTCAAAACTAGTTAGGCATCATTAAAGGGAAATTCCGGTGTTTTGGAGTAACAATGTATCCAATAGGTCACGTAATATGTACTCTATTTTGACAATGTGATGTTAAAGCCTCGCTCATTTAATACTGTTTTGAGAAGATTTTTATCAACAATTACGAATGCACCGCCTTTTTTGCGAGTCAGATGACCTACGTGGGCGTATGTGACGTGTTACGTGTTACAAATGCTCGATTACACCGGGACACCATTATGCCCAGTGCTGATTTCTTGGATTTATCCTCATCTGAATAAGAAATAGCAGTATCGTTTGATCGGGAAGACGGAGGAATACTTCCATGGACAGCCGTGACCGGCTAGGCCGCTCGGTTGATCGGGAAGACGGCAGAATACTCCATACAGATTTGAACCTGTGGCTGTAGACAATGCTGCCGAGCGGTGCAGCCGTGAGCTTGCTCCCTCAGATGTAAACAATGTTGACTATTCAGATGGTTTTGGGCGGAATGACGCGGAGTCTGACGAGCTCGCTCCCTGAGCTCCTGGCTCCGCAGGAAGCAAGCTCACAGCTCCTGGCTCGGCGGTGCCGTGAGCTCCCAGGCCGAGTGAGCTCACGGCTCCGCCGCTCTGTATGGAAGTATTCCTCCGTCTTCCCAATCAACCAATACTGCTATTTCTTCATCAGATGAGGGTAACTTCAAGAAATCAGCGCTGAGGATAATGGTGTCTCATGTAATCGAGCGTTTGGAACACATCACATACGCGCACATAGGTCATGTGACTCGCGAAAATGGCAGCGCTCCTGAAAATTCGTAATTGTCGATAAAAATCTTCTCAAAAGACGATTAAATCAGAGAGGATTTAACATCACATTGACAAGATAGAGTACATATTACATGACCTATTGGATACATTGTTAATGCAAATCACTGGATTTCCCCTTTAACCTAACAATTAAATGCAAGGGCAACTATATAACCTGATGGTGTTGTTATTGGGGCTCCCATTGACAAGTGCACCTGCCAGGGACTCAAGCCACACACCGAGTCCGTATACAAAGACCGCAGACACACACTTTTTTCATTTGACCAGATTTCAAGCAACAGAGATTAAAAAGGTGTTGGGCAGCTCTCGACACAAAACAAGCATCAACACTTGTACAAAGCGCATCTAATGTATGTTCGTCAGTGATGCGAGTGGGGTGGAGTGAAGGTCGGCACCCAACCTTTAACAATCAGTTATTTCCTCAGTTTTTGAGACGCAGGAGGAAATTGTTTGTATGCAGCAGATGCACTGTATATATATATATATATATACACACACACACACACACACACACACACACACACACACACACACACACTTGTCAGGGAGTCACTGTGAAGGTCATTGTGTATTATCTGGTGAAGTCCACTACCTATTCATTGCATTAACAGCGGGCACAATCCTGACTCTTCTAGACAAAACAAGTAAACACACAAATACGCTGGCATGTGCATGCTCTCATACCCTCTCTCTCTCTCTCTCTCACACACACAAACACACACACACTCACTGCAGAGACTGCCTCTCATTTGCTCTGTCTTTGAAGATAAGGAGGGCGAGGTTCGTTTATATCACGAACAAAAAAACGACTTGAATTCTCCCTCTGTCATTTATTGTAAAGCAATGGAGGAAGCAATGGAGAAGAGGAAGGGCAAAAGGTGGCAGACACGCAGCGGGGAAGACCGGCTGAAGGTGGACTGGTCGTATAAGATTAGGTGGGAAGAAGATGGCAGGTGGGCAAGTGACAATAGGGAGAAGGAGGAAGAGAGAGAGACAAAAGCTCCATCCATCCATCCATCCATTTTCCGAGCCACATATCCTCACAAGGGTCACGGGACTGCCAGAGCCCGTCTCAGCTAACTTTGGATTGCCGCAAATAAAGAGATAAACAAGATGAAACTTAAAATAACTGGGAACCAGAAGAGTATGGACAGGTTTCCAATTACGCCATCTTGTGTGTCATAGAAGTCAGAGAACACAGGTGATGGGTGAAGCGTGAATTTTTTTTTTTTTTCTATCGTTAATTTATCCAATTGGGAGGCCCCGTAGCTCAGTGGTTAGAGCACTGGTTTGGTAAACCAGGGGTTGTGGGTTCGTATCCCACTGGGGCCTCCACTCCCTGAGAAGGGTTGCGTCAGGAAGGGCATCCGGCGTAAAAATTGTGCCACCCTGAAAGGGACAAGCCGAAAGAAACACATACACACACAATTTATCTAATTGGTCTAAGGGTGGTGGTGACGTCATTGGAAACATATCCATACCTTTGAGAAATAGGTAAAAAGAGCAACGACCCAAAGGTCATTCCGAAAAAAGGGCAAATGCAGCCTTACTGGCACTGAACTATGCAACATCGGAGTGCAAATGCAACATATTCCGTGATGCTGGTCAACCCCTTACTTCTTTTAATTTAGATACAACTAGCATCAAATTAAATCTTGACAACGGAAAGAATTTCTCATTTTCAAATAGTCCTTTTTCAACTGTTCAAGGCAAGGCAATGTTTTTAACCACAGGAAACATACTTCGCTGTCATACACTCCAGAAGTTAAACATTGGAGTTGTGAAGCCATTAAAAAAAAAATACACTTTAAATTAACTGACTAAAACAATTCTTAATCATCATACTACTACAAAAAAGTAGTTAAATACCATGATAAAACGCTTCAATTAAAATCAACTTTGATAACAAGTGTTCTAAAAATAGCTCACCAGTGATTTCTAAAGAATGTTGTAAAAGTGAACGTTGAAAAATTTAACACAATGCAGAGATAGATGGAAATAAAGTGTTGCGCATTAATATTAATTTCTTGCCTGTTAAATCATTGCTGATCATTATTTTGAGAAATTATTAATGTCATCAGTGTCTTCCTTCACATGGAAGAAAAATCCAATCCTTTGTTCATTTATATATATATATATATATATATATTATATATATATATATATATATATATATATATATACACACACACACACACACACACACACACACACACACACACATATTTATGGCGGAATGGTGGGGCTCAGCTGGAAAGCATTGGCCTCACAGTTCTGAGGTCCCGGGTTCAATCCCGGACCCGCCTGTGTGGAATTGACATGTTCTCCCCGTGTCTGTGTGGGTTTTTTTCCAGGCACTCCGGTTTCCTCCCACATCCCAAAAACACACAACTTTAATTTGACACTCTAAATTGCCCCTAGGTGTGATTGTGAGTGTGGCTGTTTGTCTCCATGTGCCCTGCGATTGGCTAGCAACCAATTCAGGGTGTAGCCCGCCTCCTGCCCGTTGACAGGTGGGATTGGCTCCAGCACGCCCCGTGACCCTCGTGAGGATAAGCGGGTAAGAAAATGGATGGATGTAAAACAGGATCCAGTGCATGAAGACCAATTTGAGACTGACAATCATCTTACTCACAGTCTATATGACAGTAACATATGCTGACATATGGCTACATTGCATGCCTCAGGGGATTTTTTTGTGATGAAGTGATATATAAAATGATCATTGATGATGATTAGGACAATGCTTTTCCCAACATATGTGACATGTGATTGAATGTCAACAACACTTGAGCTCGTCGCAACACAGTGTGTATCATAGCAAGTGGCCAATACGTGTTTTCAAGGGCGAATGTCCGGGATGATGTCACGGATAGGGGATGGAGCCAACATGGCGACCACTTGGATGTCGAATGAGACTTCCGCAACTTTGCGCATGGATGACGCGCTCTCCGCTCATATTTATTTTTCCGTATAGTCATTGTAGTGAATAATGTTATATGTATTTTTCATTACAATATCAATCTTTTTATGTTTATAGGCGTGACACTGGGGCTTTAAGCAGCTTCATGGATCCGGCTGTGAGCCAAAGTAATGTAGTTGCTTCCAAAGAGACGCAACCAATGCAGGGTTGTAAGGAACATGTCAGCCACATTGCCGGCTCATGCCACAGTCAACAAAATATTATCCTTCAATCAATCATTTCCTCAAAGACGGCTGCGATTATGACTACACGAAAAATGAACCAGACCTTCGACATTGTGATCACGGAGACATTTCCAGAGCTGCAGCCTCCGCATGATGTTGTGTTTTACAGAGGTGACATGACACGTTCAGGGGAAAAATAGGAAGCCACAGCACAAGTGGCACATGGGGAATATGTGGTAATTAAGAGGAAACTGTGCACTGGTTCACACCAAGGTAATTGCCTCTCATGCAGCAGCTATTTCGGGACAACACACACACACTACCAATCATAAAAAGGGACTCAGCAGTCTTCTCAGAAGCCCTTTCTGAATCATCTGAATCAATACAGCAGTCTAGAGGAGCGCGCGCGTGTGTCTGTGTGTGTTTATATGTGACCCTGGACAGGCTGAAGGTCTTCCCCTCAAGACAACAAGCATCATAATCTCACACAAGCATGTTGAGCCAGTGCTTTCCAGCATACAGTAGCTGGCCACATTAACACACAGATGGCAACATAGCTAGCTAGCATATGTGCTTGCTAACGCCACGAAAAGGGGGCATTCACATGAAGGCTATAAATTGCATTTCATATTGTCACATTGCGTCTTTTTTTTTTTTTTTGGGTGGGGGGCGTACAACAATGTATCACGTGTGTATAGTAGCGTGCCTTGTTGTTGTGTATTAAAACGACGTGTGTGCGTGTCAGTTTGACGGCTGGACAGATGTCATCACCACCACCATCATCATCACCACCATCGTGTCATTAAGGTTAATATTCAAGAACGATAACACGCCGTCGCTATCAGGAAGTAAAAAAAAAAAAAAAAAAAATTGCCCTTTCGGTGATATGTCTGCCTTTTTCAGACAAGACGCTGTGTGTGCGGTTTTCTGGATTAATAATGTTACTACTGTACATTGTTTTCCATTCGTCATTGTCTCAGTCGGGGGAGAAAAAAATAAAAGCAGCAGCAGCAGCATCAATAACGGGCTGTGGAAATCACTCACCTTCCTCGGCGGCGGCTGCATTTTGGAGTATTGACATGAATGGTCCTTCCCCCGTGAAACGTATTGTAATCCCCAAAACAAATCGGATGATATATCTTCCTCCAATCACCATAAAAAAATGACAGTAATCCTCCTGTCCACGCGACAAGGAGGAAAGACGGGGAGTTAGATTTGTACTCCGGCGGCCATGATTGATGGCAACCGGGCTGGTGAATACGAAGCAGAAAGTGAAGCTGCGGGGAGAGCGCGTAAGCACTTTTGTATTGCTTGCTGCCACTGCCGGGTGACTGGGGAGAGTACAGTAGTGTACTGAGCTGATCTGAACTGGGGAGGGGAGGGGAGGAAAAGGCAGAGGGGAGGAAAGGTTCATAAGAACGGGGAACCCCTTCCGATGTTCAGCGCAATGGCTCCTCCAAGTGGTGACGCACGGCATAGGATCCGGTGTCGGTAAATGAGCATAAAAGGTGCAGAAAATGAACATTTTTTCTCGACTACTAATTTTCTGCCTTTCGTCTTGTGTCTCGACAGCACTTAGCTACCACTTCGCCGTGTTCATTGAAGGTTTTTCTGTCCATTCTCGTCGTCGAGGACCTCCTGCTCGTGACAGTTTAGCTTGACTGACCATCGGAGGCTCAACTGCATGGCAACAAGGCGTCGCAGTCGAGCGCAGAATCATCGATGAGAAACTTTTCAGGATGCGCGACTGACCGGCATCCAGTCCAGGGTGTTGTCGGAACATAGTTGTCGTTAACTAGGATCGACTCTTCACTTGCATTCGCTCAGCTGTAGTCGGGTAGGAAAAGTCCAGTGAAGAAACTCAAGATGTAAAACAACACTATTTTGCTTGTATGGTTGAAATGTCGTCTTTAACGTATCCCCCCCTTTTTTTTAAGTTGGATGATTTTCCATCCTGTTATAAGACCTCAGCAGTGTCAAGTGTTCATGTTTGGTCTCCCCTTCACGGTGCTGATGGTGTGCTACGGCCTAATGATGCGCAAGCTTTTGGAACCCGGTTGGTGCGGTGATGGGAGTGGCAGAGGGTGGGGGAGGGGGCCAAGGAGCACTCCGCACCAAGTAGAAATCAGTGAATATGATCCATCATCATGCTGTTCACCTTTATAATTTGTTCCTTTCCGTTCCTCCTCACCAGGAGTCTCTATTATTGTTCAGGTACCTGAGACAGGTCAACTCTGCAAAGGTGAGGACAACATGGGCTTCGCAAACATTTTACCAAATGTTAAATTAATAATTGTTGTTTTACAAGTCAACTGTAACTTGGTTGAGGCATCCGGTATTGCATATAATGTGACCCGTCCATTCGCTAGTGCCATTAGTTGCATGGATCCTGTCCTTTACTTCTTAGCTGGACAGGACGTCCGGACTAGTCTGACAAGAAAAAGAAGGTTCCGAAGACAAAAAGATGAAAATGATTGCCAGCAGAAGGATTGAAGCCAAACACAATCCATTCAAACACTGACATCAGTTTTGTTCAGACTTTTCATATGGGACAAATGGAAAATGAAATTATAGCAGCTCACCGCTAGGTGGCAATGCTGGCCAACCATGAAAACTACAGTTTTCAAACTTCCCAAAAGACATTAGATGAAAATAATGTACAATATAGTATGTATATCTTTGCGACAATCTAACATTAGCATCCTTGGTAATAATTTAAAAAAGACTTTCAAAATATCCCCCTTTATTTCAACAGTAAAAATACATTTTAAAAAATGTGAATTTTTTTGTAAATCCAGCAAAACCTCAGATTGAATACATAAAATCACTGATGAAAAGGATCATCATATCACATCTTGAATGTGTTGTCATATTTTCTGTAACTGTGAAAATAGTATTAAATGTACTACAAATACAATATAGCAAATTTAGGAAAAGGTCACCTACAAACGCTAAAAATCTAAGCAACCACATTTTATACATACACAGTATGAGTTCATTTGAAGAACTGGACAATAAGTTAGTTGTGGAAATAAGTTAACAAGCCATTCGTCACAAACATGTACATACAGTTAAACGTCAAGTATGAGTTCAAGTTTTTTTCATTTTGAGTGAATCTATCAAGTAACTGCTGCAGTTTTGTCTCAATTTGACATTTGTGCATGAGCAGTTGTTGAAATGATAACAAAATATTTGCAGTCTTCCAAGCTGTAGCCATATGAACATTTCTTTTCCATTTTGTGCAAAAAATTGATCGTGTGACGTTTTTTTATGCTCTCAGCCTTCTCTCCTGAAGTGCCTCATAAAAATGGATATTTTTTTCAAGTCCTTCCATTTAAAACATCCCTTACACAGAGGGAACAGAAACTTTATGACAATAAAAAAAAAAATTTCATTTCATCCCTCCCCTACTTCTATTGTAATATAGTTTGAACTGGTCATATGAGCATCGCAATGAAACCTGCTATTTTTGGATTATGCTGCACAGAATGTTAGAATGGATACTTCTCTATAGTGTTGTCCTTCCTTTACACAACGTTAAGCCTAGTCTATCGCGTAACCATGAGCGTTAGTTTATCTCAGCGTGTATCTTTTGTTACGAAAGTTAATCTTTTGTTACAAAAGGTCAAACACTGGGGCCTATTCTTCTTCTCACCTGCCCTTAAAGTGCAAAAGCAATGTCCGCTACTTGTCAATTAATACAAAACCTCTTGTGTTCCGTTGAGGTGCAAATCTCCATTTTATCTTTGGATTCGCTTCATGCTGTTCATTCTTTTATGCTTCCATTTTGCTCATCTTAAAACACTCTCTGGTAGTAAGAGTGTAATGTAACCTCTTGGATAGATGTTGAACCGTTGTGGTCGTCCTTGTCAGAGGTAGTGTTATGATGCAAGGGTCTCCGGTCACCTGAAACACAGTTTGTGTCACTATGTTAAAGGTTTGAGGAGATTTTCAAACAGTCTTGTAAACGTAAGACACGTATACCCTAATTTCCGCCCTACGAGCCGCAACTTTTCTCCACACGCTTTCAATCCTGCGGTTTATGCGAGAATGCGGCTAATTTGTGGGTTAGGGTTAGGGTTAGGGTCATTTTTTCAAGCGCCCGCGAAGGAGCACTCGAACGGACAAGGTAAGAATGAGACCGACGGAATATATGTGCCTAGGAAGTGACTTTTACCGGCCCTGTTAGCGCTGCGCTAGCGTTAGCGCTGTGCTAGCGTGTTGCTGCTGTATTACTGGCGTCTCGGTGATATTTACCGGCAAGTTTTATTTTAACTGACCCTGTTAGCGCTAGTGTTAGCGCTTACTTTAACCTCTTCCTGTGTACCATCTTTCTTTGTAAATATCTCTGGTTTCAATGTGGGCACTTGTGGCTTATGTATGTACCAAATGGTATTTCCTTTACAAATGTACTCGGTGAGCCTTGGAACCAGGTGCGCTCTGTAGGCCGGGAATTACGGTAATATTGTATCATAATGGGCGGAGCTGACAAACATTGTGCAACTGATTTTGATTGGTCAAGTACAAGACGTGCCAGGCAAGGAAGGGACTCAAGATGACAATCTGTAGCCGTACCTCATGAGGCCTGCTAACGAAGACGAAGAAAACAGAATCCCACCAAAAAGGGACTTGCGTTGCTCCTGGGATGGTGCCTTCGTTTCCTCTATGACGAGTTTGTATTCAGGGATCTGAGCTACTTTAAATCTGTTGAAAAAGAAAGTATCACATTATCTTTGTCCAGTCTGACACTTCATTAGATGCTATTTTCGTGTCGAGTGCAAATCCAGGCCTGGCAAAATTTTGCATGGGGTCAAGCTAAATTGGGTTTTGTGAATTTTGTGGGCTGGTGTGGCGCCCGGCGCCTTTCGAAGTGTGACGTCTGCGCCGGTGTGGATGTTACCACAGCCTACTTGATCCTGTATATATTGAGGGAACGAAAGACACTGCTTCAAAGGACAGTATTGTAACATTCACTTCTTTTTAACTTCCCTTTGTAACTGGACAGATGAACATGAAGATGAGTGTGGATGTGCCATGCAATTCCCATTCAAAAGGAATGTTGTAACTTAACCCGGGTCTTGCAAACTCTAGTTTCTTCTTAGATATTGTGTAAAGCAATGATTAGATATGTACTATGCGGCAGCAACAAATCTCACCTTCCCACAGAGAGAACTTTCAGCCCTCCCTCTGTCCATTCCTTTGCCTCAATGCCCTCCACGCTCTCCTGCACCATATTTGGCACCACGGTTTGTGTACACTGAGTGTTAACACAAATTCCTGACATTAGGGGGTCCCGCTTCTCCTCGGTAGACGTTTGCAGGGTGGAAATAAGGGTCTGTGGGGGTTTAAGGGGATCTTTAAGGGAATCCAGAGGGGGTACGAGTACAGCGGGCCATTTCTTTTGGGCACATCGGGAGCAACAGTAGCCGTGCTTTGGTGCTAAGCCAGAGAGGCCAGAGATGGTGTGGAGGTGCGACTGATGGGGGATAAGTCTGGGCAGGGAGCAAAATGAAGACAGTGGAGACCGCATGAGGAACCTTAGAGGGGGGGAAAAAAACAGAGGAGGATGAGGATGATTTATAGAGTGGAAACATGTTTTAAAAAAAATAATGCCTTGTCCTCACCATAATGTGTATCAGTGGGCATCTGCCATTTATGATATTATTCACATACAGTTATTAACTAGAAAAGTTGATTTCCAAAACAATCAGGTTCCAATAAGCCAAGTTGGGTCAAATGAATCTTATTAAATGTCAAGTTATAAAATCTTGTTACAATGTAACAACATTCAAAAACCCAACAGCAACTCTTCACTTTAAAATATTGAAAAAGTAGGTCTTGGGTTTGATTTGAAAAAAAAAAAATAAAATAAAATAAATAATAAATTAAATAAATATCAGACTCATAACTTATCTGTATAACACTGAAACCACCTTTTTTTTTTATCCTGAAACACTTTTGAAATGCTTAAAACTGAGTTTTGTCTTCTTTATTTCATTAATACAGTTGAATCCAGAATTGCAAAAGTACCTTCATTTCCAGACTAAGCCTTTTTGTGACTTTTGTCACACACTTTCAATCCTGCGGCTTATACAACGATGCGGATAATTGATACATTTTTTTCTAGAAGCCGCCAGCAGAAAAGAGTGAGACAGGTGGAATATATGTGTCGAGGAAGACGCAAGTTTCATGTAACTTCGTGCATGAATAAAATTAGCATGAACAGACCTTCATCATGGAAAATACAAGAATAAATGCATATGACGCAGGTTTCAAGTTAAAAGCAATCGAGCTGGCCGATAAAGAAGGAAACGGAGCTGCTGCACGTAAACTTGACATAAATGAATTGATGGTGAGACGCTGGAAACGGCAGTGGGAAGAACTGGACCAATGTCAAAAGACGAAAAAAGCTTTCAGAGGTCATAAAAGCAGGTGGCCTGAACCGTGTTGCTGCTGCGTCACAGTGACTTTTAACGGGATGTTTTTTTACCCACCCCTGTTAGTGCTGTCTTCCTCCCGCATTGCTGATTTGTTACTGCCGCATCACAGGCACTGTTTGGAAAGAAAAGCTAAGGTACCGTATTTTCCGCACTTTAAAGACCAAAGAGAAGGTTGATGGATGTTGTGAGGGGAGATATGAAGGCAGATGGGGTTAGAGAGGAGGATGCATGAGATAGCCTTAGATGGAAAAAGATGACGCGCTGTGGTGAACCCTAACGGGACAAGCCGATGTATGTACATGTTTTTTTCCTTTAAACATGTACTGGGTGAGGCTTACAGTCCAGAAATTACAGTACATTTAATTTTTTTGTCTCACTGACTGAAGTCAAATCAGAGTAATCCTCTCCTGTTTCAGGCCAGTCTGTCAGGGGCGTGGCCAGGCCACTGCCCTGGACGGAGCTGCCAAATGTTTTGGGTAACCTTCCTCAAGCTTCTGACAGTACCGGATCATGGCCCATTCTACCTGACAGAACTGGTGTGAATCAGGTTTGTCGGTTGCCTTGCAACACCACACGCGCATTTTCAGATATGCCCACAAATTTTTGATTGGGATTCAGATCAGGGATTTGTGATAGTCACACTCCAAGATATTGACTTTGTTGTCCCTAAAGCCACTTTTTAAGCATTTTGGCAGTACAGATCTTTTTCAAAACATGATAACATCACAGAAATGTGAAAGTGAAAACAATGGGATCTCCACATTTTATAAACATTGAGAACTTAATTTTGTCAGTCTGAACATGTTCAACAAGTCAATGGAATCTTGATTTGTCTTTTCATCTTGAATTAGAATACATGTACACGATGTACGGATGAGAGACGGTGGCACTGAAGAAACGACAGGAAGCAGAACTGGAGGTAGTAGAATTGAAGATGTTGAGGTTCTCGTCCGGAGTGAGCAGGTTGGATAGGATTAGAAACGAGCTCATTAAGGGACAGCCAAAGATGGATGTTTTGAGGACAAGGTCCGTGAGAACAGACTTTGATGGTTTGGACATGTTCAGAGACGAGAGAGTGAGTATATTGGTAGAAGGGTGCTGAGGATGAAGCTGCCAGCCAAAAGAGCGAGAGGAAGACCAAAGAGAAGGTTGATGGATCCTGTGAGGGAGGACATGAGGACAGTTGGTGTTAAAGAGGAAGATGCACGAAATAGGCTTGGATGGAAAAAGATGACACGCTGTGGCGACCCCTCACAGGACAAGCCGAAAGGAAAAGATGAAGATTAGAAAAGAGTTCTTTATAAGTGCATGTTGCCTAATTTGTTCAAATTCAAAAGATCAGCCATACTTGTAGGTCTACTGTACATATTGTTGCATAGATCCATTAAGACAAATACAGCATGTGGGGTTGTCTATTTTCGACTGTCCTACAAAAAGAAAAAAGAAAAAAAAATAACTCAGTCATTTTGACATGTTAGTGGACAAATAATACGAGGGCCATACAATTTTTCCACGAAATTTGGATCTTTGTGCTTTATCATGGACAGCATGAATAAATGCGTGCACATGCGTGCGTGCTTGCATGGGAACATACTTGATTGATGACACTTTGCTAAGAGCCATCTGTTTGCGTTCATACTCTTGCAGCAGTTCTTCTAAAGCAGCAGCATTCTCTGAAAACGAATACATTAAAATTACATCTTCATACATAATGATTATTTTTGATTCCACTCAAAATTTACTTTTAAAAGTAAAACTTTCTATTGTGTGTTTTTTTTTTTTTTTTTTTTAAGATTCAGCAAGTGCAGTGATGTGACAAAAACTGTTGGCTGTTTGAATTTACTGAACTAATCCTATTCATGTATAAGAGGACAAGCCAAGACGAAAGTAAGACTTCTAAAGAAAATCACTCACCTTTTTTCTCAGTAATCAGGTGAACAATAACACTGATAGTATCTTCATTCAGGTCGTCATTATTACCTTGAACAAGAGTAGGAGATAGAGTTCAATATTTTTTACAATAACAATCTTACTGAAAATTAAAATAATGCAGATATACGATTTGACTGAAACCTCCAAGTTTGATTCTTTGTGGGGAAAATAACGTTTTGATATCAGTGACGGGTGGAAAATGCTTTGCTTACAATCTGTTTTAGCAGAGGGCTATAAATAAACATTGTGGCTACATGGCCTTTTAGGGGAATTGGAGTTCATATTTATGCTTCAAATTAGAGAAAGTCTTCAGATGCACTATATGAAAGGACAAATGTGGCTTAATGTATTGTGCAGTGTATTAGGGCGCCTCTGGCATTTTCAAGAATAAAAAAAAAAGCAGAGGACTGCAAGAACTTGTTTTGTCTTTTTATCAATGTTTATCTTATATCGCCACCTGTGTGTTGTTTAGTTACATTTGTTGGTGGGTTGATTGTGGTATTTACGGTGATGATCAAATTATTACCAGGAAGCGTCAAGTGATGATGACATTGTGTGCCGAGTTGTTTTGTGACCGTGCTCTAATGTGAAGGTGTTGAGAGCAATAGATAAAATGGACTAAACAATGTGAACTTGTATTATCAGACATTAACATGATGGGCAGAGGATGGTTGTTACTAATGAAAGATGAGCACCGGGTTTTGATGGAGGAACGACAAAAATGTGAACAGTTTTGGCATTAAAACTACTGGATACTGCTGAACACGGACACGAGGTTAAGGACAAGCAGATGGCTCTCACAATATGCGGAACACACACACACACACACACACACACACACACTTTTGCCAACATGAAATCACCGCTCCCTTGACTTGTACAATAATAAAGTCAAATCCACACTGCTGAATACAGTGTCAACAATGTCTGGAGTAGATCCTGCTGTTTTCTACTGGTTACATAGACACTGCTGTGTCATTAGCATCCTCGCTTGTCATGTGGATGACTTCATCTGAGGTGGCTGTCACATTTTTCTGCCACAACAATCATTCTGCTTTCCAGGTTTGATGTGAGGATGATTGCTTTCATCATGTGGGAATGGACTTTGCCACTGTGAAAGCAGTGGAGGAGATGGAACAGAAGGGATCCATACAGACTCTTGAGCCTAATGTCATGGACCCTGCAAGAACTTTGGAGTGTCATTCCCTTTTCAGAGACTGACATTAACAATCTCAGGTCAAAGCTCGATCAGCTGTTGTGGATGGCCACACAAATGTTCGACATGGATCCACTTTAAAACAAGCCACTGAATTTACAAGATGATTCCTTGAGGCTTGTCGTCTTCAGCGATGCCTCAATGAGAAAAGTTCCTGATTGTGGAACACAAGGTCAACATCTTTACTGATGTGTGAGGAAGGCAAATTTTCACTCATTTATTGACAATTCAAGAGGATCAGGTGAGTGGTTCAGAGCACTCTGGCAGGAGAAAGACCTGGTCTCTGTGCTTCAATTAATAATGCCATATGTACGGAAAAGCCACACAACATAACTCAACAGTGATGTGTGTCAAACAACGACTCCCTTGTGGCTGTCAAGAAATGACTAAGTCTAGAAACAAGTGGCATTATTGAACTCATTCAAAGCAAAAGGATCAAACACGCCCTCTGGTCAGCTACAAAGGAATAGCTGGCGGATTGTCTGACAAATGGAGGAGTTTGTTCCCTACTCCTTCCAAACATGTTGAGGGATAGAAATTTGAAGCTTGAAGAATGACTGCTAAACAAACAAAAACAAATGATTGCTAAAACTGTTAAAAGTTAGTAAAACAAAAAGGTTACCTAGTATCAAACGTTGTTTCAAATAGTATACACACTGAATGCTATGGAGCCCCTAAAGGAACATTGAAAAAAAATAAAACTGGTTTCTCATTGTAATGAGAAAGCTTCTCATTGTAATCACATTACAATGAGAAACCAGTTAGTTTTTTTCCTCAATGTCCCTTTAGGGGCTCAGTAGAATGTTAACCTTCATTTGAGGTTTTTTTTTTTTTCCAAGACAGTGGAGATTGAGCGTGTACTTATGCAGCAGGTCACATGTATCAGTGTGTATACAGTACTTATGTCTTGCAAGGGCACATACGTGTATCGATCAGTGTTATTTATGTCTAGTTGGGCCACGCGTCTATCAGATGCTGTATTTGTCGTGTTGGGCCACATGTTCCGCAAAGTGTGACTTCGTATTATTTCTCTACAAGTCACTTAACACAGCGTGGGATGTGAGTTCTACCAAACTGAGCTTAACTCTGCTGTAAATCCTCCCCGTGGGCCGTCCTCACTAACTGGAGCAGTAGTATGACAGGTGCTGGAGTCAGAACTGTACGTAAAGGTAGTTTAAACCTATATTTATACACTTTCACAGACACTAGCTCCTCTCGCAAAGCTCCCACAACAATGAAAAATAGAGCAGAACAGTATGAGGATTCAAAAAAAGAGATGAAAGAGGAGACATAAACCATGAGGTGAGCACGTAATTGAATTATTGATCCTGCTGGGAAAGGAGACCAAGGAAGGGTGGAGTGTCATGGTCACATGAGAAGATCTGTTATTGAATGCAGATGGAGAGAGAAAAGAGATGTAATGGGAATTGGGAGTTTTCACGACAAGGTTCATGTATGCTTTGGTCCCTTCATGCAATGAAAAGTCGTAGCATGCATGAAGCGTCGTAGTTGCTTGCATTTTCTTTACAAACAGTGGAGAGGAAAATGCAAAAAAATAATAAATAAAAAAAAACACTTTTTGTCCTTATATATCAAATTAAAGTTAGCTTTAAAAGCGAAAATTGTCAAAAATGAGGTAGCAACTATCAAGGATGAGTTATTGCAGTATTTGGGGGGGGGACGCTAACAGTATCTGGTCAGTTTCATTACCATAACAACATGTGGTAAGTCTAGTTAAATGCTAGTTTACAACAGGACACCTCATGAAAGACTGTAAATGCATACAATATGACAAGAATGACAAAGCTAATGAGTTTTTATTTTTTTGTGTAATTATACTGTATGTACTACATTTCCTACAGCGTTTATTACTCAAATCAAAAGATGTCGGTCTGGGCTTTTCTGATAAGACAATTAAATAGTATGTTAATATATTTTATTGATGAGAATGCTGTCTAGTAGGAGCAGTCAGAAGTCTGTTTACATGTGTGTGTAGACATTTGTCAAGAGCACCTTTACTGTGGCATCACTGTTAAAAAAAAAAAAAAAACAACGTATGGCCCATCAGCTGTCACGGCTCGTGCCATCAGGTGAAAGAGAAAAGCCAGTTTGAGATTAGCAAATCTGTTTACTTGGGCACACCAACTACCTGGACTTCATGCTGCCACTGCTGTGGGGACTCAAGCAGAAGTGTATACACACGGGCTCCTTGAGTTAGGAATAGCATCTCACATAGCCCGTTACAAGAACTGTAAAACTGCCATGGTATAAAGAACATACTCCATGACTTGAATTTAAGATGGCGTGATGCGGTTGAACTCTTATTGTGCAAGATGCAAAGCGATGTCAGCAAGTGTGTGAGACATCAACTTAAGTGTAAAGCTGACGCATTAAACTCTGGGGGGGAAAAAATGGTTTGGCTTTTTCCATGCCTTTTTTTGGTCACCGCTGAAATAAAGACAAAGTCCTCATACAGATTTCCTGGTTCTTTGACGACCGCCAGAAACTAAAGTTGTGGGGGAGCGTCAAATCGCAGACAAAAATTGGTAAATTTGTCTCTTCCCTGGCTGTTCAGTATAATATGGATCAAGTGACTGTAAGATGCATCCGATAAAATGAATAAGTGTAATGCAAAGTTAGCTGTTTAAGTTTTATGGAGTGTAAGACTCTTCATTTTTCTCATTTTGAATTATCAAAGGGTGAGTCCTTTTAGTTTACTGTTTACATGTTTTTGCTAATATTTTAAACACATAACATTTAACAAGATGACTTCATACTTCTTACTTTCGGCAAGGTAGCATGCATTGGTGTGAAACAAAAAAAGCAAGCCATCTTGCAGGTAGACTGAAATAATTTTTTTGCACTAAAACTAAGTAAGAAACCTCAATTTGCAAGAGTGTTATTATAGTATTTAGCTGTACATCACAAAGGCAACTGATCGCTAGCTCAGCAACACAGTTGTTATATGCCTGGAAAATTAAAAATGTAACTGCCAAGAAAGGTCTTCCTCATCTTGTCATCCAAACAAGTGTGAGAAAAGCTTCCACATCTGAGAGTTCATATGACAGGACCTCACTGAAGTCACAGGAGTAATATACCACAAGAAAATAAACGTATACAAGCAAATTTTGTGTCAACAAACAGATGCCTGGAAAAGTTTGTGCCATGATGATTTTTTTTCCCTGTTATAACTTTATGACACGGCCCTTTTTTTTTACCATTAAGATTTTTTTCCGCCACTACAAGGTAATGTTATGACAGACTTTTTTTTTTTTCCCTTTGCATCACGGTGATTATGCGTTTGCATTTTGGAGGAGTCATCCAGTATAAGGACAATTCCGCAGCAAATATTTTGAACTGCATTCATTTGTTGGTTTTTTTATTGTCTGGCAACAAGTTCAGTATGTACCGGATCTCTCACCCAAAGTCAAATGCCAGATTCCACCATACCCACAACCCTATCAGGAGGATAAGCATATGAGGCGATGTTGATTCCGAATTTGGAGACAAGCCTCCAAACTTAGTTGCCAGCACAAAATCTTTACCTGAATATGGTAAAGGTGAAGTGCACATTATCTTATACTGTACAAAGGTTTTTTTTTTCCCCAGTATATTTTGTATTCGGCCCTGTACTGTAAAACTTGTGAGCAGCTCTTTTTATGGTTATTGTGTTTCTCCAGTGTCTGTTCACAAAGTAATGGACCTTTCCGACCTGTCAATCACTCATACAATAATAGCCAATCAGATAGCCGCATTGTCTTAACCCCCGGTTTGACACGCCCCTGCCCCCATGTTCTCCCATAAGCAATACAGGTTGTCAGTAGCGTGCGCTTGGAAAATTTTATGTTACGAAGAAAATGGTCCCCAGATGCGTTTGGGGAAGCAATTCTGATTAAAGATATCCTGCTCGGTTACAAGGGGTCCGTTTGATTCATTTTCCAAATCCTAAAACACAGTTGACGAAGTCTCTAGAAAATCGAACCTAACTCACTTATAAAGACTACAATGATACTCCTCGTGATCTTTCCAACTAAAAAGTAGTCACCCTGCTTTACATGTGCAGTACGATTCCACTATTTTATCCTGTTGGATTTCAATATGAAGTTTATGAGGCATCAATCTTTTTTGCCTCAATTGCCAACATTTCGCTGTAACTGACATTCCGTCCTGCTCCGTCCAAAATCTTAAATCCCGTGTACATACCCTTGCTTGAAATAGTTGAGACTTCTCTGGAGAACTTTCTTGGACAAGTCTGACGCATTTGGCAAAAAAGATACCGCAATATTATCTGGAATACGCGAGAGAGAATCAACTTCAAACTTCTTCTGTTTGTTCTGTTCAGTCGCTATTTTGGAGGCTTGTGGGACATGACAACTGTAGCTAAGGGGGCGGAGCTTAAGATTGCCAGTCAGAAAGGTCCATTATTATCTATTCATTGGTGTTGGTCTTTTTATCCCTTCTACTCACATGATTCCATCCCTTTACTCCCTCCTGATCTCAGTCTCTTGGATCCAGTCCCTTTGAAAAGACCAGTACCCTCTCCTGCCCTCCTCACCCCTTTTTATACATTTCTTTGTTTATGAAAGTTATTTTTCTCTCTGACTCTCTGGGAATGTTTTTTTTGCTGCTTTTCAAATAGGAAAATCACATTAACTGTGCACTTGGAAAAATGGAACAGACAAGACCTGTGAGCTCGAAAAGGTCAAAGTTCAAAACATATGACTTGTAGATTTGGGAATAACTCATATAGTTAAAATAACTAAAGGGTGGTTGTGCAAAGACACACTTTTGGGTTACGTGTAAAAAAAAAAAATAATAATAATAATACAGGTCACCCTCAAAAATTTACAAACTTGGAATTTATTTGAATACTTGCATTCCGCACCTTTCAACCTTTTTGGTCATTTATCCGTTCAGTCATCTCTCACCTTCTCTCTGAGGTGTGGAAGCCTCCGTATCAACCGGATCCTTCTTGGCATTGCAGCAGCATCCCTTCTTCTTCAAGAAGTTGCAAATCATGATACCCAGCAGGCCCAGAACACAGAATATAGACACTAAAGCGAACAGCACATAATCGGGTCTGGTCTCCTCAGCGCTGGGCAGAACTGTGTCATTGACTGGCCCTTCAGCGCCACTTCCCAAGGCTTGCCCCAATGTGCGCATGCTTCTGATGTATTCAGTCACTGGGGTTGGGGAGGTTCAACACAAAAGATTTTGACTGTCTCGACGTAGTCCTTTGAGATAGCTACATCCCGAGTGTGGGAGTTCAATACAAAAGTAAGAAAAATCATACTTACTCTTCACACAAGTTTTTTTGATTGAAGCACTTCCTACTTTGGCTTTGGAATAAAATCTGTAAAAAGAAGGGGGTGGGGGATCATAAGTGATGGAATGAAGAGAAAGTACAATAAAAAAGCAAAAATGGATATATGCCTACGGCTTCTTGACAAATGTGATAATTGGTGTTTTCAATTGAAATAAAACATTGGCTTTTGTTATAATGCCAAGTGAATGCATACAGAACAATTTGTATAGAGACAAAGACTTGGGGTCATTACCCAGGTAGACAGTCTCCAGAGACAGCATCAGAGTTTGCAGTGCCAGAGATCACAAGTTTTCACCCACGAAGCTTGCAAGAGTGTGTACAACACACCTCAGATTGTAACGAGTCTGAAAAGGTTCCCGTCTAGCATGATCGACACTGCACTTCCTCTGCCAGACTCTGGATCTGTCTACAATGCTGGGGAGACAGAAAACAGCAAATATCAAGTCCATATAAGTATACCTCAGTCCGTAAAAAACATATACTGTGGATTTGAGCGTTGCAAAGTGCCTTCGATGTTTAGCTGTTTTGCATCTTAGAGAAAGAGATTCTTCGGAATCAATGTCTAACAAGGAGAAAAGTGCCCAGTCTGGAGCCCTGGAGGACATCCCAGTATGTACCACAGTGCTCATGCCATTTGCTGCACAAAGTGGTTCATTCCTCCCACTGGAGCCCAAATTCACACGATTCTCTTAAAAAGAATGTTAAATGCATGAAGACTTTAACTTACCATAACACATAACTGTTATGGGTTATCCTCTCAGGTAACGATGCCTGATATTTCATTCGGGTTAGGTTAGTTATATTTCACTGTATAATAATAAAGCTTTTATATCACACTTTTCATGACTCAGATGCTTAACAATTGCACACATTATTCCATTCGACAGTCATATCCTATTATAGTAAATGAAAATGCTTGAAATTCCACCAGTGAGTGCTGAAAAACAAAATCTCGTTTATATTAAATTACTCAAGACAGTACGGGCAGCTTGCGAAAAAAAAATATGCCTCACTTGTCCCTAAAGATGTGTAACATGATGAGCAAGCGTCAACTATGAGTGATTTCCTGATGATGTGAATGTATCTCAACATGCTGACAAACATAAATTACAACGAAATGGTGGACAACTTTACTTCACATTCAAATTCAGCCAAGTTCATACACGATTTGCTGGACTCAAAACAAAATTATGCAAGTGGCAGTACTAAACGTCAAAGTCCATAATGGGGAGGTGAAATCACACTGCGCATTATGACGGGAAACAGAGGAAATGGAGAAAACCTAAAATGGCTTAGGGCAGCAAAAAATAAAAAAAAAATAAAAAAAAAAAGAGGGAACAGCACTCACCCCTGACTTACAGATGACAGTTGCTAGGAAAACACACGGAGCAAGTTGCCTATGCTGCAACAAATGGTGAGGAGCAAAACTCGACAAAAAGTATGTTACAGCTGTCAAAACTATTGTGAAAATAATGAAAGACGCACATGTATTGCTGAGTGGAAATGTCACTCCACCTGCTCGCACTTTATATTGTCATTCTGACCTCCAACACACCCTTGAGACATGCCCCTTCAATAACAGCTTATGCGCGCATTTGGGATACAAGCACTTAGAAGAGAGATTGATGTTTCAGCAAGATCCTGGTGGAACTGACAAGCTTGTTAAGTATTTTTAAAAACCTCAAAAAGACAATCCCAACAGAAATGGAACCCATGAAAAGTAAACTTTTGGCTGTCCTGTTCCATTTTCGGCACTTGCAAACTGCATTATTTCGTTAGAGACGTTGGATTCTAGTGCATTTTCTGTTGTGTTATGAATCTCAAGTTCCAGACCAAACAAGTTCATGCTTCAATTTACTGACATTGATCTGTCCAAAATGTTTTGTGTCTGCCGCAATATTTAAACTTAACTTTGTTTCAGGGATCTCAAAGTAATTTTTGTCACAGGCCACAATGTGTGGTTAGGGTGTCCCCTCAGACCTTAAAGATACGTTTGTTCAAGTTTAAAAAGGGGTTTAGGAACACAGACAATGATTTAAGAATACCTCAACCTTGATTACATATAACAATTTGAAATTTGAGGACAGATTTCAGCAATAACCATGGATATCAACACACATGGTTTGCTTTCACGGTCCAGATAAAATGATGTGGGTGCCAAATCTGGCCCATAGGCCTCGAGTTTGACACCGGTGCATTAATTCACACTGTGCACCTAGCTCATCGTTGAATGCACTTTCTATTCTTAGAACATTTGTGTTCTCTTATCAGGTGATGGGCTGTGTATGGATAGATGCTTAGGCCTCGTCAAAAGAAAGCACAACAGGTCGACAGGGAGACTAGGAATGGCATATTAACGCTGCTAAGAATATCGTAGCTTGCACAACAAACATGACCCACCACGCTACTTGATGTCGTCATTTTATGTGGATGGAAAAACAACCACATTCTAAGACACCTGACAACACACTGGTGGTTTTGTCTAAACTGCAAAACAGTAATTATCTAAAAGCCTGTGTTGCTATTGTTTTTCAGAGTAGTCAGCTTCTTGGGTTAGACATCACAACATGCAGTAATGTGGTAACATTGGCACTAACTTAGGTGTTTTTAGCAAACAGTGGTCTTAGTCCTATTTTGACTGCTGCCATGCTGAGGCTCAGTCATTACTTTGACAATAATCCATTATGTGCTCCATGCTACTGTGAACTAGCTCGGTCCTTATATTAATTTCTGTGCGAGTCGGAAATATATACAGAATAACTTGTACAATCGCTAGGATATTGCTGCAATAAAATACAGCGCTTGCTTAAAATAGTCACATCTGATGTCGTGATTGTGACATTGTGCTTCGAACAAGTCATCTTAGGTAGGTGCCAAATTATGGACACGGTGTTGTCTCTCTTAACCACAGTGCTTAACATTTAACATCGTTGAGATCCATTTCCAGTCTGAACGACTCTTTATAATTAGGACTTAGCATGGATAATTCCCACTTTTCTTCAATCACGTTAAAAATAATCGTGAAAAAGTGACACTACATACGTTTTTAAAGAGTTTACACCAGCAAACCATTTGTTATGTCCGTTTCTAACAGCACATTTCTTACATGACTCCTTTGTCTCAATCAGGTCCTCCACCATTCAGAGTTTCTGACCTTGGGTTTGCTGGCATGACATCAGTTGTCAGGTTTTCAAGTGGAATAGTACACCAACACACACCGTTCTCCTGCATACCGTCAGAACATAGTTGATCAAGTTGTAATGCAAAGACGTCGAGGTGAATGACCCGATTGGACCAAAAGAAAGAGATGACAGCAGCTTCAGAAGAGCGCACTGAGATCTTTGAGTAAAATGTACCAATTCCTCCTACAAGTTTGTAATTTAACCTTAAAAATGTCAATCGAATAAAGGATCTTTTCAATCCACAAACTGTGATACATGCCTAAATGGTGTTTCTTTGGAAGGCAAAGGTTTGTGTGAAGTCAGGGTTAGGCCAGCACAAGGGCATACGTGTTAAAAAAACAGCAGTTTTTTTGTTTCAATAAATGTACAACTATTAGGTAATTATCACTCTAGTAATGGGAAACTAAGATTACAGTTTCCATCACAAACACTGAATTAAAGAAGTAAAATCCTGACCCATTTTTCCCCCACCATTACACTTATGGCAGAGCTTAAAGGGAAATTCCAGTGGTTTGGAGTAACAATGTATCCAATAGGTCATGTAATATGTACTCTATCTTGATCATGTGATGTTAAATCCTCTCTAATTTAATAGTGTTTTGAGGAGATTTTTTTTTATCGACAATTACGAATTTTCAGGTGCGCCGCCATTTTCGCGAGTCACACGGCGTACGTGCGCGGATGTGACGTGTTACGTGCCTTTCCAAACGGTCGATTATATGGGACACCATTATGCCCAGCGCAGATTTATCCTCATCTGATGAAGAAATAGCAGCAACGGTTGATCGGGAAGATGGAGGAATACTTCCATACATACTGACGGAATGACGCCGGGTCTGACAAGCTCGCCGTGAGCTGGCTCCCCGTAGGTCATGTGACTCGCAAAACTGGCAACGCACCTGAAAATTCGTAATTGTCAATAAAAATCTTCTCAAAACACTATTAAATGAGAGAGGATTTAATATCACATTAATCAAGATAGAGGACATATTACATGACTGATTGGATAAATTGTTACTCCAAACCATTGGAATTTTCCTTTAAAGAAAGCCTTCTTTCGACTTAGGCCTCCCCCCCAAAAAAAAGTATTTCCAAATTCCTACATTTCAGAACTAGGGTCGGTAGTTTTTTTGTTGTTTTTTTTTACTCGATCTCCAACACACAGAGCCACCATTTTCTTGTCAGCATAACAAGATCAGAGTTCATGATTGTGTCTCGCATTGCAAAACATCGGAATATAAGCAGAGGTGATAAATAATCTTGAACTTGTCACAAACGAGGCGGAGGATGAACCCAGATGCAAGACCTAAGCGTGGATTGTAGGAAGGTTTATTGGCAGGCAGAAGTCATATACGGGAAGGCACTCCAACGAACGATGGTGCAAAAATCACAAGGCAAAAGGCTTGGTCCAAAAAACAGGAAACAATGTCAAAAATGGCAAAACGTAATAACTTGACTTGATATGGTTCAGTGACGCTATGACATGGGAAGAGGCAGTTATGCTGGCGGACGCTCGTGAACACACATGCATATACACACAACCATCTGGCAACAAGTGGCATGAAAAACAAGGATTAAATACACAACATAATCAGCGCGCACGAGGAAGTGGCACACAACCACACAGACACCCGCCGCGACTGTTGTTAAACACCCGACTTAATTCTGTGCTTATGCGGCACAGAGTAGGGTCGGTCGGGAAGTCAGAACCACAAGCATTTTTTTTTTCTAAACACCTCATGAAGAGAAACGAGGTAATGTGGAAAAAGGGGAACGCTAGAGATTGTAAAAGTGGGTAAGGAAAACAAAACAAGTGAGAATTACAGGCAAAAATGGGTACTCGACTGAATCTTTGGCCCTGCTGCGCCAGGAAAACATGAAGGCCGGCGCAGGTTTTTGATAATATGGACCTCAAACCAAAACAATGTAACTTTCACTGTACAACAATGTATTACGCTGACAAATTTCCCTTGACGTCAAGATAACAGAACGCACCATGCACAAGGAACACCCTCGAAATATTTGTAAACAATTCATGGGCCAGATTTGAGTGGTTTCAGTTTACCCTTTTGCTGCAGATTACTACTACACTTGTCAAAATTAATGCACATTTAAATCTGAATCCAAATGAATAGCGTGGGTTGGATTGAAGAGTTGTAAGGAAAAAAGATAAGCTTGCAACACACAAGGACCTCAATTTCATGCTTTGTTAGGTTCTTTGTCATTGCTCAGCAGTTGTTTTGTAACAGGCTCATGTCTCTATTACCGCTAGCACGAGGGACTGAGTGTATCTTTTGCAATATGACACACACACACACACACACACACACACACACACACACACCACACACACACACACACAATTGGTCACTTGTGCCTTGTCATAAAGAAGCTGACCCACACCACCGTTGTTCTCTGGGACAAGCAAGTTCAGCTGGGAGACGATTAACACTTTCTGAGACCTTTCCCTGTGCATCAAATAATTGATACGAAGCCAATGTAAAGTAATGTGATGAAATGTTCTAGTATACTGTATCTTAACATTTACGCTCTTCAGACTGTGTGTGGTAGCTTCAAGTTATTAGATTGATATTTTCAAAAGTTCAACAGTTCATTTTTAGTTTTGCATGTCAGTCGATATTTGATGATCCTCTGTGACATTTTGGGTTGCCCATGTAATCATACAATGCTCAATCAATCTAAGGCTGGATTTAAACGTGGTTTATGTGATATACAATAATCAAGCCTCCTCCATGCTTCACAATCAAAAACTAAATCAGCCATTAAATTAACAGTCAACTATTACTTATACAGTAATTGATTTATCGTTTCGAGCTGGTGTTCAACCTAAAACTGTCCAAATCCTCTTATCTCAGCCTCTCAACAATTGTAGTCGTTGGTAAGCTTCTGTATTTCATCCTTTTTTCCAATTAGAGTCTAATATAGTCTTACTGACAGCACGGTGACGCAGCTGGAAAGCATTGGGCTCTCAGTTCTGAGGACCCAGGTTCAATCCCAGCCCTCCCTGTGTGAAGTTTGCATGTTCTCCCCATGCCTGCATGGGTTTTCTCCGGGCACTCTGCTTTCCTCCCACATCCCAAAAAACATGCAACATTAATTGGACACTCTAAATTGCCCCTAGGTGTGATTGGGATTGAATGTTTGTCTTGATCTAGACTGGGTAACCGTTAGCAAAGTATCCATTGACAATGCCCGCAGTCCACCAACAGTCAGTGTCTACAAGACAAATGTCCTCCAGAACGGACATCCATCAAACCTCACTCCTTGCCAGAATCACATCAACATGAAAGAGAGCGCAAGCTATGGCAGCTAGTCAGAACGCGGAATCCTTCCCTGGGTGCTCAAAACGCATTCCCTTGAAAGAGAGGAAAAGTGACGGCGGGGAGTTTACTGTTCATCTTCACAAGCCCGAACACTCTCATGTGCCAGACGAGGACGAACTTGGTCACACTGTTTTTGAAAAGACAAAAGAGAATGACAACAAGTGCACCATGTCATCGGAGGATGAGGTCTCTCTCGAAATCATGCAAAGATGAACAAAGCAGCTCGGTTGCCCCTCTGTCCTTCAGGACACCCAGACCACAAGGTAACCACCCTCCACACTCAAAAGCAGGGTCTACCAGCTCCACCACGACTTTACAGGAAAAGATCTCTTCAAGTGTCAGTGGAAACAAGTGCAACCACTCGCTAATGGGTTTGGGGCCCACTGGAGGAAAAAGTATCTCAGCACTCTTCAACCAAGGTGCAAATGGCTCACAGCACATCAAAACCTGCAAACAGGAGACATCGTAACTCGTAACGAGTGCCCGATGGGACTGGTCACCTCTACCTTCCCAAGCAGTGATGGGAAGGTTAGGAAGACAGAGGTCAGGAGAACCACTCTGGACACTGTCAAGATATTCCTCAGACCAGTTTCTGAGGTCATCCTACTTCTTCCCAAAGAGAACTAAGGAGCATTAGAAAATGACAATGTAAATAGAGGAGTGACATTTTTGGGCCGGCAAGCAGTTTAGGGTGTACCACGGCTCCTGCCCGTTGACAGCTGGGATAGGCTCCACCACTCCCGCGACCCTTGTGAGGATAAAGGGCTAAGAAAATGGATCATTCTCACGAAACAGTAAATGCTAAGTGTCCAAATTGCACAGAATTATGTCTATGCACCTTTTGTCCTTTAGATGGAGCTCTTAGTCCTATCAATCCAATAAGCATCTTTCATGGGACAACGACCTGGTTTTCCCAGGTCTCCCGTGACCATGAGCGAACACTGCCAATATTTACGACAACAGTGGATTACCAAGTTACGTTCAGTATTGCTTTGATAACTTAAACTGCTCCTCCAGTACTACCACTGTCATTAACAAGGGGACATAGAGAACAGTAAACATTCCAACGCGTTTTTAAATCCACCACACGTAACATTCATTAGTACAAACAGGAGAAAGTTTTAGGTAAGTTTTGGTATTTTGTGTACGATTCTAAGTTAACAGAGAAAGATCTCCCCTTTTCATTTAATGCCCTCCTTGCACAACTTAATGTAACTGTCAAAGATGGCGTTTAACATCTGAGAAAAGTGGTTTTAATTTTGCTTCAGGAGAGAAAGAAGTGATTAAGTACTACCCTCGCCTAAAAAGGAGCGATTCTAACCTCTTTAGACAAGTGTCTATGGGGTTTACTGTAATTCCCTACACAAGAAAGGTATGAGGCTCATTGACGCAATCAACAAAATTATTGGAATTCAGCAAAAGCAAAAAAAAAAAAAAAAAGGGCTACAAATATCAGCCAAAGCAACAAGTGGGAAGTGCCAGGGTCTCCTCAGAAAGTCGATGTTGATGGTTTCACTCCAACGACAAGCAGTTATACCCTTTGAGACAAATTCAACACAACTATGCACTGCAAATGTGATGAGCGTCGGACGCAAAGAGCAGAAAGCCCAGACCGAGGAACCCTAATTCAAGGGTGACTCCTCACACACACCGCTGGGAGTGACATCATTACGTCGGCTATCAGTTACAAGTAGCAATGAACAACATTTGGAACACAACTCTTCTCAGCCTGTTGCAACACTTCCAAACAACCATTTTACTTGAACGCACTGCGGCGACAAGCTGACTAAAACGAACGAATTCATTCTTGAGCTAGAAAAGATGCTGAATTTCTACTGGGAGCTTATTAAACAACAAAGGAGAACATTCACACCTTTTCAACACATTTCCACTTATTCATACACACTAAACACGTTTCCCACGGCTGAAATTAATGTAGTGGAGGGGGAATCGCGACGATGGAAGCATCCCCGAAAAACATGGTGGCAAACTTACCGCTTTCGGTGGATAAAATTGATTGGATTTTCGACACGAACATTTCAACTGACTCTCCGAGAGGAAGGATGAAAGACACTTTGCGCCGGTTACGGTCCTCCCTCTCTCTCGTTCGCATTTTTGAAAAAAAAAAATGCCCACGTCACAATTCAGAAGTGACGACACTGACATACGTCACACTGCTGCGACGCACAACCTTTGAGAAAGTGCAGAGGTATCACCTTTCGGACGTTGTTCAAAGACATTACGAACAAAAACAAAAAACTACAGTTACACCTTTTATGTTGGGGGGGATCTGAAAAACGCACAAAGCTGCGACATATTTATTTACGTTACATACTATTTTGGAGGGTTTTTTTTCCCATTTTTGGCATTTGATAACCCCTTTCCAATTATACAAAGATTAAGTTTTCTATTCAGAGGACTGCAAAATTTTGTGAAGGGTAATGGCATGGGCCAAGGGGAAAACAAGTTTTTTTTTTCTTTATTTTCAGGGATTTTTTTTAAAACTTCTTCCTTCATTTAATAATTCAATAAAACGAATCTTCATGTGAAAATTCATGTATATCCAGGAGTTGCAATAGTTATCTATATTTTCCAGTTGTATGTGTAAAGTGCTTTTTCACATACACAAGGTACAAATACATTTTAAGTCATTAGTTCTTAAAGGGAAATTCCGGTGGTTTGGAGTAACAATGTATCCAATAGGTCATGTAATATGTACTCTAAATAATGTGATGTGTGATGAGTGTTTTGAGAATATTTTTATCAACAATTACGAATTTTCAGGTGCGCCGCCATTTTCGCGAGTCACATGACCTACGTGGGCGGATGTGACGTGTTACGTGCCGTTCCAAACGCTCGATTACATGGGACACCATTCATGCCGAGTGCCGATGTCTCGGATTTATCGTCATCTGATGAAGAAATAGCAGTATCGGAAGACGGAGGAATACGTCCATACAGATTTGAACCTGCGGCTGTAAATAATGTTGAATATTCGGATGGTTCGTCAGACTCCGTGTCACATAGGTTATGTGACTCGCGAAAATGGTGGCCCACCTGAAAATTTGTAATTGTCGATAAAAATCTTCTCAAAACACTATTAAATGAGAGAGGTTTTAACATCACATTATCAAGATAGAGTACATATTACATGACCTATTGGATACATTGTTAGTCCAAACCACCGGCATTTCCCTTTAAATTCTTTCACTTCATTCTGTTATACATTGGTGGCCCAAAAAGAGTCACAGAGTGGCACCAGTGAATGTTTTTAATTACAAGTATGAACCAACATTGACAAAACATGACCGGTAAACACAGGAAGTGATATCTGACAACTACAAGGTGTCGAGCAGTTGCACCTGCAGCGATCATTTACCCCTTGGAGACGTCAATCACATTGAAAACACGTTTAAGAGTGAAACTGGTCTACCAGCAACAACACAAATGGCACAGATCGTTTGTTTGGTCACATCAGAGGCCATCGAGTCTTTGTTTTGGAGAGATGCTGGGTATAATTTAAATGTGGTGCTGGCAGGCAGGCCGGAAGGAGGGGAAAATAATTAAAATGCGAACAAAAAGCTTTACACAAATATATAAAAAAATATGCCATTAGATTCATATTGACAATTGAAGACCTCGGGTGCATTATTTACAGAAAAAAAAGGCCATTTGTACTAATATTTACAACAGTAAAGAATGCCCACATCAGGCATGAGGCGATAAATACAAGCTAAATGACTTTCAAGGGATTCATGGACCGGATAAAGCCTTTCTTTTTTGAGTATCATGGAGGTCAACTTCAGTTACGAATGAAACGTGCCTTGCCTATTGCCTGAGGAAATATAGAGATACCCATTAGGCAAACAATTGAGGAAAATTGATTTTGAATGAACTAACAATGAAGACATGGACTTTAATTATTTTAGGAATTTGTTGTAATGACTGACATGATGTGAAGGTTTTTTTTTTTAAGTGATCAACTCAGTAAAATTGTAAAATACTGCAATAATGCACAGATTGCACATAGATGCTGCAAGAATGTCTTTTTTTTTTTTTTTTTTGCATAAACACAAAACACAGCATGATGTTCCTCTGTACCTGTACAGCCAGCATGAGTATACTGTACAGCAATTTCACTGAGGTGGCATTTTGTCAGTAAACAACATTCATTGATAACTTTTAACCACTTGGCATTTTCTGAAATCATCTTATTGGGCTTGTGTCTCAACATTATAGGGAAGAATTTCTTTCATTTGATGTTAATCTGGACAAAAACCTTTTTTTTTAATGTTGGTACATTGACAGCCACAGTGTTGATCAAAACTAAACATTACCTTCAGACAGGCTGGATAAATGAACAAATGATAAGGCTGATCAGTTTATATTAGTGAGCGCAGAGTGGTAAAAAAAAAAAATTCCCCTTCAAAACGATTTTTTTTCCCCCCTATTCAAATATCTCATGCGGTCTACCACATAATGATTGCAACTGGAAGTAATCTGCATCCAGAAAACAGAAAAACATTCGGGAAACGCTAAGACAGGTGCTATTCAACGTCAGCTCATTTAAGTACGAAGCAGATATCACAATGGTCAGTTTAATCCACTTAACGCGTTAGCTCAGTATTGACCTAATGCTGATGCACGGGATGAAGAGCCCAGATGGCTGATGGTGCGCTTTCTCGGCTTGGAGCGATCCAAACCGATCAGCGCTAAACCCCAAATCCTCAGGCTACGCTGTGCGTAAGGAGACATTCACCTGTCCTTCACTTCCACTGACATCTGTGTGCGTGCGTGCGTAAATGTGTACAATGGCTTAACTTCTAACCTTCTGAAGGCACGTGCGGGCGCTTAAGCGCTTGTCCTGCTGACCTACTCAGCATATACAGTAGCACACTAAAGACTAAAATGGCTGCAGGTGAAAATTAATCACATTAATGCCACACAACAAAACAAATATGTTTATGCGTTAGCATTTTTTTCTTTTTTGCAAAGCTGGCAGACACATATTTGCAATCGTACCCTTAACATCTTCAGATTGGGCAAGTGTGAGGAAACATGGCGGTAAGTGTCTGAAAATCTGAAATTTTCTGGAGGCTTCTGTTTTTCCTTGCACTGCGTGGGTGCATGAACTCGATGCGCATGCCCTGGAATTGACACTGTGACCTCCTCGTACCCCAACTCACAAAGAAAAGGTGGACGCTACATCTTCTATCAATTAAGTGCTATCCAGAAGAAGTTGAAGTCAAAAGCATAAATACTGTACATCACTATCTTCATCTGCTACTTGGTATATCAACTTGCCCTGCTAAAGAAATCAGCAGTCTATGTGCTGATCTGTCTTCCCGGCAGATAATGCTGTCAAAATAAATCTTCTAATCATTCAAACTAAAACATAGAAGGCTTTGGCATAGTCATGGCAATGCACTTTTTTGCCCGTAAAGACACATTAATTACTCATTTGTGTTCTCTTTAAACATTGAACAGATTATGACTATTTGTGGAAAACACAAACATATGTACATCCACCAATAAATTCCTAGTAAATCAGGGAATTAATTGGAGGTGATGGATTTCAAATATGCACAAATAGTGGTTACACACCTTCCGAACATAGTGTGAACGCGCTCGGATCCAACCTTTCAAAATGTTCTTTAAACATTGGATTCTGGCTGTCGGCTGATGATACGATGGCACCGATCAGAGCTCCGGGGCCCATCAGTCTTTGGGACGCTTACTTCAATGCGGAACTTCTCTGCTAATCATCGCAGGGTACACATAGACAAACATTCACACTCACGTGCACACCTATGGACAATTTAGAATTGTCAGTGAACCCACCTCTGTCTCTTCTGTCTCTTTTAGACTTCTGTTTTATGGCTATTTAATATGCCATACTGGGGGGGAAAAAATGCCACTTCATGTTGTCCGCCTCATCCTGGAATAATCCACAAAACTAGGGGTTCCAGTGAACCTAATCATCATATCAATAGTGCACAAAAAGACCGATGGAGCCGAGCAGGGAACAAAAACAATGCCAACATACACGCAGCTTGGAGCACGTGTATGCAGCAAGAGGGACTTTGGGTCTTTTCGTCCAGAATGGGCTCGATCGTCTCAGACCCTCCATACCAAAAGGTGGTTGGTGCTGTCATCCCGTCCAATAGTCTCACTGCTATTGTTCAGTCTGAAGTCCTCATAGCCGTCGCCGCCCGATATGACAAGTTGATTGGTCTTTGGAGGCAGGTGGGTGGACGATCGGCGGCGAGCGGAATCGTGCCTTTGAAGGTGTCCGTCAACGATGGCGCCACCCTGTGACTGTTTGCCTTGGAAAATGAGACATCCAAATAAAATGTCTCTCACGACTTGGAACTTTCACAGTATTTAGTTCTCAACAAATAGATAATACAAAGACGGGCCTTAACGCTTCCATCATGTTAGTTTTAAAGTCGATAACATGCTAAGGGTTTTCATGCCTTCTACCTTTGATTCTGGTCAGTTGGAGGCAGTCAGATAAAAATATAATTTGTGGACCTTTGTTGTAGACATACCGTGATTTCTGGACTATAAGACCCACCTGATTATAAGCCTTATTACCACTGACACCTTTTTTCGTCTTTTTTCATTGCTCCAGTTCTTCCCGCTGCCGTTTCCGGTGTCTCACCATCGATTCAGTTATGCCAAGTTTACGTGCAGCAGCACTTGTTTCCTTCTTTATCGGGCAGCTCGATTACTTATAACTTGAAAGCTGCATCATTTGCATTTCTTCTTGCATTTTCCATGATGAGGGTCTGTTCATGCTAATTTTAATCATGCACAAAGCGCGAAGTTACATTAAACTTGCGTCTTGCTCGACCCACCTGTCTCACTCTTACCTTTTCTGCTCGAGCGCCGTTAGAATTTTTTTTTTTATAAATTAGCCAGATCGTTGCATAAGCCGCAAGGTTGAAATCGTGGGACAAAAGTCGCGGCTTATAGTCTGGAAATTACGGAAGTTGAAATTTGTTTAGCTCTAGACGATGGACTTGAAGCACCAAGCCCAACACTTCCGTCTACACACAGTGCAAGGTCCCACGTTAACTTTCCTTTGGCATGAAAACATAAACTGAGCACATCAGCAAAGTGCAATGGTTGCTGATGGCTATCTCCTCATTTTTGAAAAGATGAAAAACGTATGATCCCATTTTGAACTCTGAAAGTACAATCACTGAACTATTGAATATACCTAATACAGAACACAAGGTTAAGGGAAGTGGTTATTTTCCAGTCGTAGTGCTTCCCAGTTGCTTGTAACATATTAACAGCAGAAACGTCTCATATGACCTTTCTCAGAAATTCTTATGAGGTTGCATAATAGGTGCATAAGGGCCATTCAATAATGCAAAAGTATTGTAATTATTGACACTTCAACTTTGTACCATTTTCAGCCGTCACAATTATATATACCTGTGGGGTCCAATGTCGGGGAAGGGAAGTTCATCCCCAAACCTTCTGGTAGCTCGACTGTCGTCAGGAATCGAACATGACCTGTGTGTCCGTGGGCGGAGCCCATTGGAACTAGAGGGCTTTTCACCGCACACGTGCCTGTTCCAGAACTCGCTGCTGGGATCACCAAAGTGAGGACTACCCCTGCAAGTAAAAATAAACTAATTAGTAGTAAACAAAAATACTGTAAATAGAGATGGGAAATGATACCAACAGTTTAAAAGCTTGTGTCAGTCTTGATTAGATTGCACTTCTCCCAATGCTGATCATTTCAACTCAAATGATAAAACATCCTTACGAATGGAAACGACGTTACGTTTTGATGTGTACCTGCACTGGTGCCGATCCACAAGAGATCCTTGCAGGCCAGCAGTGCTGTGATTCTCAGGCAAGCGGCTTTGTGCTGTCTGATGATTGCATCTGCACCTGCAATGGGACAAACAAGATTATCAACGGAATGTGGAAGCTGCAACTGATGATCATTTTAATGATCTGTCGCTTATTTTTTCAATTAATCGTATCGAAAAGGTCTATTTTAAAGTTTCCATCCCTTTATAAAAAAAATAGGATATTATTTTATTATCCACCCTCGCTATCTCTTCCCCCTCCACCCCTCTCATTCTTGTTTTACTTTGACTAATCTTCATTCCTCTCCTTTCCAGTTGCATGCCTCCATCTTTCTAATTGTTCCTCCACCTGCTCCCTCGTTCTCTGCCGGTCAAAATGTCATCTGTGAACATCATGGTCCACAGAGATTCCGGTCTAACCTCAGCTGTTACTACAGCAAATACAAAGGGGCTCAAGGCACTTACAGCACACCTCACCACTGTTCTAGTGTCCTCATAAACGTCCTGTACTCTTCCAACACACTTCTCTGTCACTCTAGATTCCTGCATGCATTACCACAGTTCTTCTCTGGGTACTCTGTCATCGCCTTTGCCTAGATCTACAAAGACAGAATGTAGCTCCTTCTTGACACACAACATATCAACCTTTCTCCTAATCATCATGTCAATCATCATCCCAAGCTTTTCCTGTCAAAGTCTAAACATTCAAAGTCCCCGCATTCAATTCTACACTCTATACTTTCCCCTTCTCTTTCTTCCAACGAACCGGCTTTCCACCTCTACTTTGTCTTCGACCCACAGTATTTGAATTTCTACCCGCCCCCTGCAGTTGTTAACGTGGACCACGACCAATCCGGTACGGAATTCTTTGAATGAACACTCCTATTTATTTGCCAAAGTTTTAAAGTTTCCCTTCCTGATCCAATCTGGGTTTGGGTCTGGCCTACACTTTGCACTGGCTTGTACCCTTCACAAGGCTCCATCAGTCACATTTATTTAAAACATCATTATTAATGTTTACTGTTGTATGAAGTCATTATTGATTCATTTGCTCATTGATTAATCCATGCAGCTCCACCTTACCTGCAAGCATCTTGTGAACAGCTGGCGCCACATCAACCTCCGTCAAGCTCTCCCACGTTTGAGCATGGTACAGCTTAACATGTGCACTGCCCTGCAGGGCCAACCACACACCCTGCCCGTACACCACCATGCACGTCACGCACCGGCTGCTATCGGTTCCCACCTGGAAGGAATGCTGGTGTAGCGACAGAGACCGGTTCTACATCAGTCTCTCTCTGAATCGCATCACTATCCATCTCAAGCTTACCTCCTGCGCCAGTGTAGTTGAGTTAATGATTAAGATTCTGTTCTGGGAGCCACACCACAATTTTCCCCCGACTGGAACCATTTTGGTGACGGGACTGCTTGGAGTGCCAAGAACTAATGTCTGAGAAGACTGAGAGTCCCAGAAACTTCCTGTAGATTAGAAAAGTGACAGTGATCAGACCTCTTCTCGGCGGTATAACAAGAGCACACAAGAACACATCAGTCCCATTTTAGATCCTCGAGACATGCCTTCTGTAACACATTTTTAAGTCCATTCCCCTCACACAAACGGCTTTAATGGGTAAGAACCTACAAGGTAGATAATTTTAGTACTCCTCATTTAAAGTTGGTCTTCCTGTCTGTTTCAAACACTAGATTACAGCTATTGCCAATTACATCTCAAAACTGTGAAGCATATTACCAGCAGAGGGTAACAAACTCATATGAATATATTATGCATATTGTGTCTGTATTGTGCACACATTTTTTCATTCAATGTGTTTAGTAATTACAAGTTTATATTAGAATATCTAAATAAACCTTGCACATGCGCTTTATATCATCTTTTAACATGGTTTTAAAATGTTTATTGTAAAGCAGTGAGTTGAAATTTTGTGACACAAGTAGAATAAGAAAAACACTGATTATAAACACGATTGTTATTATTATTACTTGTAATAGCCACACATTTTGTCTAGTGTCAGATTACCTGCTTGCCTCTGATAGACGATCACCTCACCATTCGCCAATGACACAAACACTTTGTTGTCCAAATATCTACGGAAAACAGCAGGAGGAATACAGTGATGTGCTTTTGTAAATTATGCAGAGATATATCAGGTAGCAGTGAGAGTAGCGACAGAAAGATCATTTTTCAAAGCAAATTTAACGTACGATATACAGAAATTCAGTAGTGATAGACTTACAATATACACAAGATGGAAGCCGCGTGTTGCATCTTCATGCTGTTTTTGCGGTTGCGGATGTTATCCGAGGACTGGTACACGTGGATACTGCCATGATGAAAAGGATTATCGATTATTAGGTGACACAATTTGCCCTAATCAAAGTATTTACGGCCATTATTCAACCACACACCATCCATCTTCTGTCCCGAGCCACACAGAGCTCTGGTAGGCTTCTGGGTCAATACTGAGCAAGTCTTCCAAACTGGCTCGGGTGAAAGAACCCCGCGAGGAGCGGCGCATGGCGCGGCCGTCCATGGGGCTCTCCGTGTTGGCTCGACCTCCTCCGCTCACGGCCAGCATCCCCGGAGCCGAATATGAGCTCGTCACTGAGAAGTCCTGTTCTTCCTCACTGCTGGTGGTCTCGGTGGCCAAGTCTTTGGAGCACGGAGCCTCTTCAACTTTAACGGGGGGGAAATCGAGGGTGTTGTCAGGTTTTCCAGAGGACATCATCCAATCTTACCAATATATTTACAATAATCTATATCTATCCATGTGATGTATCATTCTGCCAGAAATTTTGATGAAGCTTCCACTAGATTGCACAGAAGGTTTAATTAACTTGTTCCCATTCATACAAAATAATAATTACGATTGTATCATTGTAATTATTTTGTTTGTGGACCCCTTGAGAAAGGAATGCACATTTACAATAAAAGGCATATAATACACACACAAAAAATATTTCCCACTGAATAAGTCAATTTGTCAGTAAATGGAGAAAGCTCATTATTTCATTACATAGCACCGAATATACATTTTGTTACGGCTTCGTTTGTTGATGTGCTGTAAAACGTACCTTGGCCCAATAATGGTTGGGGAACGCTGTTGTAATATTTCAAATACATCACTTCATAATTTCATCAATCACGTCTTAAACTGCAGTCCTCAAACATGTTTGATATTGAAAAACTTGACCTGACCCTGTTCTGGCATAATGACAAAATATAGTCTCTATACTCTTTTACTGTGTTATCGAATAGTTTATTTACTTCAGTAGTCCTTTGTTCTTGTGAGGCTTATCCAAATGTACTTATTAGCTTAATTTGTTGATACAGTATGTAACATTTATCTAGGACTGCATGCGACAGCATTGCAATGACGTAAATAACCCGAGTTGTGTCAGAAAACTCTTTTCCATTTTCAACCTCCCTTTTCTCTCAAGGACACATTGTGTCTTTCTTTCTTCATCTCCCTACATTTTTTTTTTATAAGGCATTGTTTTTCCCATATGCGTCTCAGAGGTGGGCAGAGAGGCGGCCCCCTGTCACGGCTCTATCTTTTCCGAAGATATTCTTAAAGCTACAAAACTACCCATCAAAACCGGCTGTATTAAGAATGAACTCGAAGAATAGTCCAAACATTATCTGCAGCATCTGCCCTCACAAATGTTCTTGTCGGTTATGTTGAGATAAAATGTAAATCTTTCCCAGCACAGGTAAACTATTATGGTACAGTTGTGAAACCATGTTAATTACATTTTCCCTTCCTGTTGGCGTAATGTCCACGTGTCCCGATACTTCTGTCTGTATGTGTCCCACAAGTGTGGATTAACTCACTGCCATAGCTGGAGGAGATGGTAGAGTGGCTGGCTTGACTCTGTAGAGTGGATGAAGGGCTCGGTGAGTCGTCGTCGTCTGTGTCGTCACTGTCAAAAGGGACCAGCTCAGCACCCGGTCCTGAAGGAAACCAGCAGATCTGACACTTGCCGTGATCAGCAATGAAATCACTTCTAAAAAGTCCCTTTATCCATCCGTCCATTTTCTTTGCCGCTTATCCTTATGAGGGTCGTGGGGAGTGCTGGAGTCGATCCCAGCTGTCAACGGGCAGGAGGCGGGGTACACCCTGAACTGGTTCCCAGGCATTCGCAGGGCACATAGAGACAAACAGCCGCACTCACAATCACACCTAGGGGCAATTTAGAGTGTCCAATTAATGTTGCATGTTTTAGGGATGTGGGAGGAAACTGGAGTGCCCGGAGAAAACCCACGCAGGCACGGGGGAGAACATGCAAACTCCACACAGGCGGGTCCGGGATTAAACCCAGGACCTCAGAACTGTGAGGCAAACGCTTTCCCAGCTGATCCACCGTGTCGCCAGTCCTTTTAGGAATTGCAAATTCACCCATCCCTAAGCTTTCGATTACATCCAAGAACCGCACCCTTTCCCCGAAATGGAGGAATTATCGGTGCTTTATGGGTTTTCCGTGATTCATAGCAGTCCCCTGCGCAAATGTAAATTACTGTGCGGCCAATTGCAGACTGCGACTGGAAGATCTTATCCCCCCACCCGCCACCCCCACCAAAAGTTCATCTTAAGACTGTGCAGATCAGTTGTTTCCTGTTGTCCTACACAAGATCTACAAGCTGAGTTAGATTAAACAGCTATGGCTAGCAATAAATTTAACCCTAGAGAACCCGTGCGGTCACATATTTAAAAGAGGATTTGGATGTTTTTAGTTCTTTAGGGTTCATCACATGCCTATAGAGGCATGCTCACCTTCTTGCTATGATATAAAGGCAGAAATATATTAGAAACGAATCAAGGAAGACTTTTTTTCCAGTTACCTGTCGGTTGCTCGGTCAGTTCCAGAGAGGAATGTGAGATAGAAATATGTAACTGTTGTTGAGTGTGGTCAGTTGTTGTAGGCGGAATGGCAGCTTCAGGTCCACGGTCCCTGTGATAGAAAAGATGAATTCATGGTATGAAATGTATAGGATATCCAAAATAAAGTGGCGATGTAAGCCGGGCGATAATAATAATAATAATAATAATACAATGCGTGTAATATGTTTCCTACTGACCTCCCCTTCAGTCCCGGTACAGCAGCAATACAGATGATCCTGGCTGAGCAGACAGCAATGCAGGCCTCCACCGTGGGCTCATCCTTGATGTTCAGCAGACAAACCTAATGAAGAAACATCACAGCACTGTCGAGATCCAAGCAGAGCAGATGATAAATACGGCGCCGCACCGGTATCGTGAAACCAGGTTCAGAGTCATGTCAGCTTATGCTGCTTACCTGTCCAACATATCCATCACTGTTACACACCCACACTTCACAGCCATTGTCAGGGCAGGTGTGACTCGGAGACGCGCACGAAAACTAGGTACAAACCCCGAAAATACGGCAAAATTATAGGCATGACTTGTTGAGGACATGACATCGATTATTCTTTAAACAGTCATTTTGTTCCACATTCACCTGCATTCCACTGCGTGTCTTCATAATGGGAATAGCCTTTAGGAATTCTGGGTCCCATTGGTCCTTAATCACAGCTAAACAATCGAGACAAATCACAATGGAGGACAATTATTCTTCCAAACACCGCGCCACATCTCTATCACGAAAAAGCTTTGTCTGACTGACCCAGCTTCTTCTTTGCTTCCTCAAACGCCTGCTCGAAGTTGGAGCGAATGTCGGGAGACGTGAACTCGAAGACAAAGCTACTCTCGGCCGACACGCTGGTGAACTCCAGCTTGGTGGGTAGAAAGGTCATACTGAAGGCCAAAGACTGCTTCTCTGACAGCTCCCTGTGCACAGAGGCCATCAAATCCTTGATCACCTCATCTAGGGACTAGGGGGGGGAGATAAGAAGGGATAAGAAAAAGGACAGATTAAAAAAATAAAACAGGGTAATGGGTGAAAGGCCGCACGCTGACCGGCTGGTTAGCATACAGCGAAGAAAATAAGTATTTGAACACCCTGCTATATTGCAAGTTTTCCCGCTTAGAAATCATGGAGGGGTCGGAAATTTTCAACGTCACAATGTATGAGTTTTTTTTCTGTGTGATGCAGCTGCAAATAAGTATTTCAACACCTTTCTATCAGCTGCAATTCTGACCGTCAAAGACCTGTTAGTCCACCTTTAAAAGTCCACCTCCACTCTATCCTGAATCAGATGCACCTGTGTGAGGTCGTTGGCTACAAAAAGACACCTGTCGACCCCATACCATCAGCAAGACTCAAACTTGTAACACAGCCAAAACCAAAGAGCTGTCCAAAGACACCAGAGACAAAATTGTACAACTCCACATGGCTGGAAAGGGCTACGGAGAAATTGGTGAAAAACGGGTTCACTGTTGGAGCAATCATTAAACCCCCATACGAGATATCACGTCGTGGGGTCTGAATGATCCTTAGAAAGGTGAGGAATAAGCCCAGAACCACACGACAGGACTTAGTCAATGACCTGAAAAGAGCTGGGACCACTGTTTGCAAGGTGACTCTTGGTAATACACGAAGACGTCATGGTTTGAAATCATGCATGGCACGGAAGGTTAAACCAGCACATGTCAAGGCTCGTCTTAAGTTTGCCAATGACCATTTGGATGATAGAGAGGAGTCATGGAGAAGGTTTTGAGGTCAGAGGGGACTTAACTAACGGTGTTTGGAGGAAGACAAATGATGAATTCCATCCCAAGAACACCATCCCAACTGTAAAGCATGGGGGTGGTAGCATCCTGCTTTGGGGGTGTTTTTTTTTTTGCACATGGGACAGGATGACTGCACTGTATGAAGGAGAGGTTGACCGCAGCCATGTATTGTGAGATTTTGGGGAAATCAGACCATTGAAGATGGGTCGTGGCTGGGTCTTTCAACATGACAATGACCCGAAGCACACAGCCAGGAAAACCAAGGAATGGCCCCGTAAGAAGCATATCAAGGTTCTGCCGTTACCTAGCCAGTCTCCAGACCTAAACCCAATAAAAAAATCTTTGGAGGGAGCTGAAACTCTGTGTTTCTCAGCGACAGCCCAGAAAACTGTTCAAATACTTATTTTCTTCACTGTATCAGCTTCTTTGTATCTTCTGTATCTAAGAACCTGGGTTCAAATCCAGCCTCACCCGGCCCCTGGAGAGTTTTGCACGTTCTCCCCGTCCCTGCGTGGGTTTTCTTTGGAAATTCCCCATCCCAAAAACATACGTGGCAGATTAACTGAAGACAAAATTGTATGTAGGCGTGATGGTTATGAAATGGTTATTTACACAGTGTATGTGCCAGTTCTGCCTCTCGCCCATTGTGAGCTGAGATCAATGCCAGCGAGCCTGCGACCCTTGTGAGGATAAGTGGTACAGAAAATGGACGGACGGGTGGAAGTGCGCGTGTGGATGCATGCACACGGTACCTGATGCGGCAAGCTGAGGGACTCCGACAATTTACTGATCTGACCCAGTGTGCTCAAATCCTCATCCAGTCGACTGATTGTTTTTTGGACGTTTTCCTTGTTTGTTGATTGAGTCGAACCTGAGGCAGCAGAGGGGGTTGGGTGGGGGTGGGGAGAGGAATATGATAAAAGAAAGAAAAATGTCAGTGGCATGGTTGTTTTGTTGTTTCAATTTTTGATAATAAATCTTGAAGTCAAGTGACTTGCGTCTTACTTTTCACCACTTCCACATCCTCCAGAGGAAGCTTCCACAGAAACTTGTACTTGCTGGAAGTATCGATTACACTAGTGGCGGAGTACCTGAGAGATAAAACAGCAGCAAAAAAGACATGTCAAGAGACAAAAATGGATACCAGACACTTAAATCATCACAAGTCATGCTGCAATTCTTTGTATAGCGGTCTACAAGAGCACACAGGCATCAAATAAATTCTGAATGGGGATGCATAAAGGCATTTTATAATAATACTGCCTCATATCGCAAAAAACAGACAAACTGTCCTAAATTCAAAAAATATTGTACTTAATTTTTTTAGAGCACTCTCCAATTTAAGGTTTATGCAACAACAGCTTTGCTAATTAATTAATAAATTTGTTATGGTTAACACACCAGTATAGAAATTCTACATCAAATGCTACATTATTATTTTTAGACATGAATTTTCAAACGTTACACTTTTGCAAAAATGTAAAAAAAGTACAATAATAATCACGTTTTATTTATTGATTAATGTCTCGGATTATAATTATTTGTTTTTTGGGAGAAATTTTCTTCTCTCTGCTTTTTAGGGAAGCCCAGCGAGCCTGGAATATGATATAACTTGACGTACATGTTCTTCGCTCATTTATGTTCAAGTGTTTAGAACCTTACAACAGGGAATATGCGCAAAAACACGTTGCCTTTGCATTCCTACCAAAATGTCAAGTTTTACAGCTCTTCGGCGCTGTCATGGTAACGATGTCTACTCAAACACGTCGACCAGTTCTCGTTTCCGGAGGAAGAAAAAAAAATGTACATTCAAGTGGATGATTCACCCTACAATATTTTCAAGTGTGGGATACATAAGGTAGCACAATATGTACTACATACAATTTGAGGAAATGCAGTACAAATTTGCTAACCCCGCATTGATGGTAATATGACAACTGACCACTAGAGGGCAGAGTCTGCTCTTGCCAGAATTTGTGTTCGCGTGAAGAAACAAAAGAAAACACATTTTCAAATTAAGTATGGCTTTTTTTTTTTTAAGTTTATGTAGGTAACACGCCAAGAACCAATTTTGAATTTGGTATAATTCAAAATAAAGGAGTGATCTAATTTTATTTTTATTTTTTAAGTGGATTTTTATTTTTTTACACTGTAAGAAATCTTCATCTTTTGAACCAATTTCTCAGTGAATAATGCAAGTTCTTGATTGTTAACATTACAATCTTATAATCATTCTGTGTTGATCCAAATTGGGATTGTATGGCCTATGAGAAAGTTGGTTTTCCTGCATATGATCCAGTCGTGGGTGTGCATTTGAAGTCATACAGGCTCATGGAGCTGCGTCTCAGTGATCCAGACTTCCTTTTGAGTGTAGTGCAGATGATCAGATCGCTGAAGAGAAAAAGGGAGCGGTCCTTCTTCCCGCCAACCGTCTTCTGCAGGAATAATAAAACGAGCTTGCATGAAAATGTCAAGCTTTGCAAAAATAATGCAAGATGAGACATTTTGCTGAATCACTTCTTCCATTCCATCACTCGGCTTACGTACGCAGCATTCTTCCCAGAATAAAAATAAAATGTGTGAATGATTACTTTAAGGCCATTCTTACCGCTTCCATCACCATCTCCTGCCTGATAAACTTCCTCTGGGGATTCAAAATCTAGAAAGAAATAAAAATTAATTGATCCAATGTGCCACGTTGTCACATTTCATTGGGGGGAAAACAAATATGGAGGTTCTATGAAGGTTAAGGCGCCATGGAGAATTTCTTTTAAAACACACCATTATATGTTCCAAAACATATCTTTATGATGTTATAATGCATCCAGAAGACAGCAATAGACACACATGATTTTTTTTAAAAATGCATTCTACTACAGTGATGGCAGACACTGACCGTATATACTTGTGCTAACTAGTAGGGGAGTTGGTAAACTACAGTTTAATCAACCCCATTGTGTGGTAAGTAGAAGGAAAAGTACTTTGAGAAGTTAATGAATTAAGAAAATGGGAGCGAAGGTAGAGTAGAAGAGGCAACCGTGAATGACCAGGAAGTGCCAATGATTAGTGAGGGGGAAGTTAGAAAGGCATTGAACAGAATGAAAAATGGAAAGACAGTCGGTCTAGATGACATACCAATGGAGGTAGGGAAGCAATTTGGAGAGGTGGCTGTGGAGTTTTTGACTAACATATTCAATACAGTACTAGCAGGAGAGAAGATGCCAGAAGAATGGAGGAAACGTGTACTAGTTCCCAGAACTGTGGAAACTACAGGGGAATAAAGATGATGAGCCACACAATGCAGGCTAGACTCAGGATGGAAGTAAGTATCTGTGAGCAACAGTATGGTTTCATGCCGAGAAAGAGTACCACAGATGCATTATTTGACTGGAGGATGCTCGTGGAAAAGTACAGAGAAGGTCAGAAGGAGCTAAATTGCGTCTCTGTAGGCCTAAAGAAAGCCTATGACAGAGTACCAAGAGAGGAACTGTGGTACTGCATCTGGACGACTTCAAATACTTGGGGTCAGCAATACAGTGCAATGGCGAGTGTGGTAAGAAAGTGAAGAAACAGGTCCAAGCGGGGTGGGACAGTTGGCGGAAGGTGTCTGGTGTTCTATGTGACAGAAGAGTCTCTAGGATGAAGGGCAAAGTTTATAAAACAGTGGTGAGGCCGGCCATGATGTACGGCTTAGAGACGGCGGCTCTGAAAAAGCAACAGGAAGCAAAATTGCAGGTGGCAGAAATGAGATATTGATGTGAGCAGGTTGGATAAGATTAGAAATGAGTTCATTAGAGGGACAGCCAACATTGGATGTGGCATGAACCAACGGTGCACGGGTGGACCCAAATGCAGGACTCCAAGACGAGGACATGATGTTCAATTGGTTTTATTATAAACTAAATTTGTGCATGACAACACAGTCCAAGAAGGCAGTTGGTGTTGTGAGGGAGGACATGAGGACAGTGGGTGTTAAGAGAGGAAGATGCACGAGAAAGGGTTAGATGAAAAAAGATGACGGGACAAACCAAAAGGAAAACAAGTTTAATCAACCCCATTAACCCAAGATTTTGGTAAAAATGACAAATAAATATGTTGGTCAACGTTTATGGAGATAACATTATGCCACATACTGAAACACTTTGAAAATAAACCTCTTTCATTTTTCTCTCAAAAAGGATCTCACATGTTCAACTCCTTCTATGTGCGCCTCAATTTCCTGGATGACCCTGGCCTCCCTCTCCGCCTCCTCGGCAGAGCGACGTCCTTTATTAATCTTCTCCGCCAGCCGCTTGATGTCCCTTTGGGCGTCCAACAGGAAGGAGTGGTCCGGGTGGTCATCAGGGGTGTGCTTCAGAAGGTCCTACAACACATTACCCACAACAGACTTAGCTAAACAGACAACGTTATTACGTGCCGTAGGGATGACCTCATGCGGCAATTCACCTTGACCAGAAGCTCGTATCGAGGGATCCTCTGGACCGGCTTGATCATCAGGTCACCCAGGGCCTGCTTCTCTTTGTTCTCGCGCATATTTTGCTTTAAAAATTCCAAGAGCAGGGACATGAGGAAACACCTCGCGGCAGACGCCTAAACATATTTACATTTTTAACTTGGTGGGCCGGCATGAATGAGCTCTATTTATCTATTTCTGTAACATTTGTGTTCTGGCATGCTGAGAAAAGTTGCTGTAATGGTTTTGTCTCTTAAATGAAAATTCTGATAAAACCCCTTCTAGTTGAAAACGTCCTTTATGTAAACTATTAGCTATGAAAATACGTAATTTTGACATCTGAGCAAGAACTCGCCAGCATGTACGACATCAGGATTACAGGGTCACTTCATGGGTTTTACAGGAAAGGCTTAAATAATAGTAACAACAATAACATTTCTCTGGGCTTTTAATTATTCACTGACCTCCAGAAACTTGTGAAAAGCCGGCTTGGCCTCCTTCGCAATTCTCACAGCATCTTTGGCATTCAAAAAGTTGTCAATGTAGGCCGAATACGTATTGGCCAGAGTCTCTTTGGAGAACTGGGGTAAAAGAAAAAGAGGATAAAAGTGTAGAAAATAACATACACTTGAAAACAATCATGTGATCCATTTGTGCTGCCTGTTGTGAACGACAAGAAAATTATGAATTTGTGGGGGGGGGGTGTTGTAAATAAATTTTCTTGTCCTTTTCATTTTGTCACTCTAAGAGTGACAAGATGTTCTCTCCACATACATAAACACTTAAAGACACATAAATAAACCTGACCTTTCTCGCCACAATGGGGAGAGCAAGAGAGTGCGAGAGAGGGAGAATTACTGTATTTAAAAGAAAAAAAGCAGCTGCCCCGTGTGAGGCTCGAACTCACGACCTTCAGATTATGAGAGTGACGCGCTGCCTACTGCGCCAACGAGGCACGCACTGACGCTACGCAGATCCAGAGCGTGTTGGTGCTGTTCCGAGAAGGGCCCGCAAATGTGCTTACGTCAGAAGGATAATTTATGGGGGCAACATGTCCCTCTCACTTTTCAGATGGCTGCGGCTTTAACATCCAGCCCAAAAAAAAAAAATGCCGCAGAAACAGACAAACTCTAGTCACATTTAAATTACAGCATCCCAACTAATTATGGCAATCATTTCACTTTCATAAAACAGCATTTTCAAAACTTGACAACGTTGCGATGGCTTCATAGTGACGGCGGCCCGCTCGGCGTTGGCTTATAGTTCTGTAAACGACTCCAAAATTCAGTGTGCACAATATTCTGCGAAATAACTGCTTATGACCATTTGTAAAGCCTTTCACCCCAATACTACCTTAAAAATAATTACCGAAGTTCATACTGACAAACATTAAAATACAGCAGCTTGTCGTTCCACAAAAATGAGGTGGTTTTATTTCCTTTAAAAAAAAAAGTAGTTACTATTATGCTCAAGTATAGAAAAAAAAAGCTGTACCTACTGATGCAAATCAAATGTATTGCACCAAAATAAATGTTTTAGGTTCTAAACAAGAGATAGACAGACAGACAGACAGACAGACAGACAGACAGACAGACAGACAGACAGACGACAGACAGACAGACAGACAGACAGACAGACAGATAGACAGACAGACAGATAGACAGACAGACAGACAGACAGACAGACAGACGACAGACAGACAGATAGATAGATAGATAGATAGATAGATGTTTAAGCTTCAAAACATTTATTTAGGTACAATTTTCCAAATGATTAAATACAAATGTAATATAATGAAAAGCTAAATGCAAGTGAGGTGTACTGAATAAAAGTACTAAACTAGATCTACTTACTTACTTACTTACTTACTTAGTAGATCAGATAATTGGAGATGAGAGAAACCCTCCAATTCTGTCATTTATAAAGGAATTATTAGAAGATTATAAGATATTATTATCCCATTGTTAATTAATGTAAATTAATTGTATTGTTTTCTCATTTGTTTTTTTCTTCTCTTTCTTTCTCTTTGTTTGTATATAAAAGTGTGGAAAAAATAAATTATACTTAAAAAAACTACTCAATGACCCCCACAAAAAAAACATACAGGTGGGAGTTGAAAGCGCTGTAATAAACTGCAATTTGAAGCTTTCAAGTACCACTAGAGGGAGCCGGCACAATCCCACGCTTGGGAATCACTGCTCTACGCTGTAATTTTTGCACATACAGTAAGTTTGTTCACCATGTGACCCCCACAGTACAGTAATTATTGGATCGAAAAATAGTGACGACCCCCGTCAGTGCCAGGCGGCATTCAATGAGTAAAAAAACGGATCGACATTTCTCATTGGCAGCCCCCCTCCCACCCTTATATTTCTCGATGTCCCACCACACCTTTCAAAATAAACCCCTTGGTAGTTCAAGCTTCTTGGTAGTTGGTAAGAAATGGGACGAAGACGGTGGCACGGTGGCTCAGCTGGTAAGGCGTTGTCCTCACAGTTCTGAGATCCCGGGTTCAATGGCGGCCCTGCCTTTGTGGCGTTTGCATGTTCTCCGTGTGCCTACGTGGGTTTTCTCCGGGAGGGCACTCCGGTTTCCTCCCACATCCCCAAAACATGCAACATTAATTAGACGCTCTGAATTGCCCCTCGGTGGGATGGTGAGTGCGGCTGTCTGTCTCAATTTGCCCTGCGATTGGGCGGCAACCATTCCAGGGTGTACCCCGCCCCCTGCCCTTTGACAGCTGAGTTATGCTCCGGCACTCCCCGCGACCCTCGTGAGGAAAAGCGGCAAAGAAAATGGACGAATGGATGGGACAAAGACTCCAGCGAACAAGGCCTGAGTTTCAAACTCAGAAACTCTTGACTATGAGGCAGATGCGGTCACCACCACCGCCGTCTCCATGACAACAAGGCAAATCACAAACGCCGTGAAACTCACCGATTGGATGAGGAGGTCTCCAACAGTCTGCCTGTCGTGCCACCGGTTGACGCAGCCGTCCACCTGTTCCAGGAAGCGCTCGTGGTGCTCCAGGATCTCGGGGATTTGGTAGAACATCTCGTCCACCAGCAGCGGGTCCACGATGGAGCCCCCGTCGGGCTGTTTGAGAGGACGCATGTAGCCCTGCGAGGGAAAAGTGGAGGAGGAGGAGGCACAGACTGGAGTAAGTCTATCGACTTTAACACGGGACATTTTCGAAACTTCGCACACGCCATGGTTAATAAAACACTTCAGTCGAGGTTCGAAAATCAAACAATGATTTGTGATTTTTTTTTTTCATTTTACACTCTAATACTGTCCTACAACTAAAAATTGTACTACTGTGTACAACTAAAAAGAACACTACCAACATTTTTTCATGACAAATTTGAACATCCATACAAAGAAATGACAAACACGGGATCAAAGGACAACAAAAAAAAAATGTCATCGGAGCGCCGCTGGAAAGAGAAACGTTGCAGAAAATGGGCATGTGAAATGGACTTGAAAGTGGTCAACTCGCTCACGTCCTGTATGTGTGTGTGTGTGTGTGTAGTCCGTCTCTTTATCTTTCAAACACCGACGTGGGGGGGGCTGTTAGGGGGGCTGGGACGGACGTTCACAGCGTACCTTTCATTTATATTTCATCAAACGAGCATAGCCCCTAGCATGGCACACTGGTGACCTACTTTTAAAAACGACATTACGTAACACTCGCTCACTATTGAGACATTTAAAGATTAATTAGATGAGAAAATGATCTTGTCCAAACAAAAATGCTGCAGTCGGCTGTCCCCCCCAACCATCACACCACCGCCACTTGTGAGTACCGTAATTTCCGGCCTACAAGTCGTGACTTTTTTCCAAACGCTTTCAACCCTGCGGTTTATGCAGTGATGTGGCTAATTTGTGCATGTTTTCTAACGGCCGAAAGGGGGCACTCTCGCGGGAAAGGTTAAGAGGGAGACGGTAGAATCAATGTGTTGAGGAAGTGGCTTTTACCGGTATGTCTGTTTTTTAACCGGCCTTGTTAGCGCTGAGCTAGCGTTAGCGGTGTGCTAACATATTGTGCTGTGTCTCGGGGATTTTTACCATTATATATATTTTTTTAACCGGGTCTCTTAGCGCCGCACTAGCATGAGTGCCGCAGTAGCATGAGAGCCATGCTAGCCTCTTGCTGCTGTGTCTCAGTGATTTTTACCGTTTTACTGTTTTGTTTTTTTTTGTTTTGTTTTAAACCGGTCCTGCTAACGCCGCACTCGCGTGTTGCTGCTGTGTTACTACCATATTTCAGTGATTTTGCTTTTTTTTTTTTTCCAAACCGGCCCCGTTAGTGCTGTGCTACCATGTTGCTACTGTCTACCTGCCACGGCTGTTTTTTTTTTTTTTTTTTTGGGTGGAAAGTGTCAAATTACAAGTTCATATGTGTATGTGGTGAAGCAGTAGTTACCGTAATTTCCAGCCTGTAAGCTGCGACTTTTTTAGCACGCTTTCAACCCTCTGATTTATGTAGTGATGCGTCTAATTAACGGCCGAAAGGGAGCCCTCGAGTGGAAAAGGTAAGAATGACACCGCTGGAATATATGTGCCGAGGAAGTGATGTTTACCGGCCTTGTTAGCGCTAGCGTGAGAACTAGTGTTAGCGCGGCGTTAAACTCTTTCTGTGTACCGTCTTTCTTTGTAAATATCTTGTGCGGCTTTTACACAGCTGCGGCCTATGTATGTATCAAATGGTATTTCCTTTACAAATGTACTGGGTGAAGCATACAATTAGGTAGACTCTGTAGGCCGGGAATTACAATACTCAGTTAGCAAAGTTACGTTATTTACGTTTAAACCTGCTCCACTGCTATAAGAATTCGGTTTGGTGGATGTTTCTGTTTGCAGTTCAAATATTATGGACTGATTTGTCTTGAGAGTAAATTCTTGCTCATCTGTATTTATTCATTTTTAATAAAAGGGATGGGGGGCATCCAGCTGAGGCGAGAGGTTTGCCGAAGTGTCTGAAAATGTGATGACTTTACATTTCAAATTCAAATCCTGTTTTCTGTGGCATTTCAAATTCAAATCCCGGTGGCGCTAATTTACTTCCATACGGAGGCAACTATTTGACAAAATATGATAGCATCATAAATGATTCAAATGATGAGTTCCAGCACAACTGGGGGAGTCAAAGACGGAGGTAGAATAGTCATTTTTCAATTTCTTTTATTAACTGGCACGCAGTGTGTTACGTAAGCGAGCCTCGGAGCTCATATTGATCATTTGATGACTCGGGGAAGCTTCCGGCGAGGATGGAGTCTCGCTCCCTTTATTCAGGCGCTCATTTAAAAGAAGAAATTGTTACATGATTTTGGTGTTTCTTTAGGCAAATGAGCAAAAATGGCCATCTTGTTTAGCTTCTTCCACTTGTTATACTTTGACATTTAAAATTAAGTTGTATATTATGACTTTATGTCAATATACCGAGTCAATAAGCGATAAATGTAAAAAAGCATGTGGCAAGTTGCTTGACTTCAGATTTTAGGTGGTGGTACAGTTTGCAAATAATTCCAAAGCTGTTTATGTGCGATGGAATAATTTTCCGCTCCCCCCTGATAGCGAAGGCCCCAAGTTATGCTCAAAATCCTTTTAGTCAGCTTTCTTTTTTTTTTTTAACGCCCCTGACTGGTTCTCCCTCACTTGCCAAGGCTGCACATTCATAAATAGATGGCAATTTAAATGAATGGCGGTGGTTCGGTGCACTCGTCGGTCGCTGCGAGCGGCTCAGCCTCCTCCCTAGTTACAAAAAAAAATATGATTAACGACGAGTCGGCATCGTGCTCTGTACAGCATTGTCAAGTCGACCAGTCAGTAAGGTTAAAATTCTTTCTTTTAGATTTTCTTCATTCTTAAACATTAAAATGTTGGCACGTGCTTCGCCATTTCATCTGCTTGAGTTTTAAAAAATGGAACTCTAAGCGTCTAGATGTACATACATTATATGTACATGTTTACACAGATGTTTGCGGCACAGTGGATCAGCTGGAAATCATTGGCCTCACAGTTCTGCATTCCCGGGTTCAATCCCAGACCCGCCTTTGTGGAGTTTGCATGATCTCCCCATGCCTGCGTGGCACTTCGGTTTCCTCCCCCATCCCAAAAACATGCAACATTAATTGGACACTCTAAATTGCCCCTAGGTGTGATTGTGAGTGCGGCTGTTGTCTGTCTCAATGTGCCCTGCGATTGGCTGGCAACCAGTTGAGGGTGTACCCCGCCTCCTGCCCGTTGACAGCTGGGATAGTCTCCAACACTCCCCGTGACCCTTGTGAGGATAAGCGGCTAAGAAAATGGATGGATGTTTACAGCAATCTTAAAGAAGACCCCCAGTCTGAGCCGACCGTCTCAAAGCAGCATGTCGTCCTCCGGGGGTCTACAGCTTCACTTTGCGGTCACTGTGGTAACACTTTCCCTGTGTCGCCATGGGAACACAGCAGGATTTTATCACTAGGATGCCGCACACGATTGTACGACCACGCAAGTCGGCCGACCAAGGACCAGTACAGCAATGCGGGCGTCAACGCGGACACATGTAAAGAGGCTTCTCAGAAAAGATGACATAATCTCGAGCGGTCGTCGCAGGGCGACCGCGAGTGACGTGCGGACTTCACGGCTCGCTTTCTGCCGTTCGCACTCGTGAGAGGGAGCGAAGTGCACCTGTGATGTCAGGTTAAGGTTGATTAGCTGCGGGCGGGGAAGTTGTGTAAGGCGACGGACGAAAACGAACGTGTGGAAAGACGACGGCATCGATTTTGATGTCAGGTTATGATTCGTTTGAGAGCCACGTGTCAGTAAATGCGGCTGCAATTGGAGGGGGTGAGAGAACATCGCTCCTGAGATGATTGTGTGTGTCGTTTAAAGGTGACGGTATTTTCTTCAAGTGTGATTTTCAACTAGGAGGACTTGTGAATCTACAAATATGCGCAAAATACTTAGACAAGATGCTGAGTCAGCCCACTAATACATAAGGGGTTCTTCTTTTAATCCATGATTAGATCATTTTTTTGTGTGTGGGGAAGTAAAAGGTTGTGAGAGTTTAGCTCAGTGAGCATCTAACTGATTAAATGTGCGCATTATTTGTTATTATTCGAGTTTTATTTTTCATTTTTACTGAGTGGTGATGTACGGGCGGCACGATGGATCAGCTGGTAAAGCATTGGCCTCACAGTTCTGAGTACCCGGGTTCGATCCCGGCCCCACCTGTGTGGAGTTTCCATGTCCTCCCCGTGCCTGTGTGGGTTTTCTCCGGGTGGGCACTCTGGTTTCCTCCCACATCCCAAAAACATCAACAACATTAATTGGACACTCTAAAATTGCCCATAGGTGTGATTGTCTGTCTTGATGGGCCCTGCGATTGGCTGGCGACCAGTTCAGGGGTGAACCCCGTCTCCTGCCCGTTGACAGCTGGGATAGGCTCCAGCACTCCCTGCGACCCTTGTGAGGATAAGCGGCAAAGAAAATGGATGGACGGTAATGTACGTTTTCTACATCACAACCGGTAACGTCCACCGTAATCACGACAAAGCAACTTTGCAGCAGACAAAATAAATAACTACCGTATTTTCCGCACTATAAGGCGCACCTGATTATAAGGCGCATAGAATAGATGCTACAGTAGAGGCTGGGGTTACATTATGCATCCATTAGATGGCGCTGCACTAAAGGCTCAATATTGATCCACATATAAGGCGCACCGGATTATAAGGCGCACCGTCGGCTTTTGAGAAAATTAAAGGCTTTTCGGTGCACACCTATAGTGCGGAAAATACGGTAGTTGTCAAAGTGCCCTTAAGCAAGTCAACAAAACTTCCCAAGACTCAGCTCGTCCATACGAGAGATCTGGAAAGCGTTGGTATGAGACAAGCTCATTGGCTTTCCGCGCACGGGTGGCGATAATGCTGATGATAGTGAGACGTGATGAGGTTAGCGGATTAGCCTGATGGGGGCGAATGGGTGAATAGAAGTGGATTACATTATACCTTTGGTGCCTGCATTTTTAATTCATGTCCTCGGTGAAGTACGCGTGTGTCAGAGTAAAAAAAAAAAAAAAAAAACCACAAAGAACAACAACGCACACAAGATTGGGCGGGGGGGGGGGGGGGGGGTGTTACCTGAATGAGACTGCGTAGTGACTCCACATATGATCTTTCCGTATCCAGCAGTGTCATCATCACATGTTTTCTCATGTCCTGAAAAGACAGGAGAAATTCAGACATTTACTTATGTTATCCTCTTTTTTTTATTATTATTAATTGCACCACATACAGAGGCGAAAATATGTATTTGAACACCCTGCTATATTGCAGGTTCCCCGACTTAGAAATCATGGACGGGTCTGAAATGTTCATTGTAGATGCATGTCCACTGTTAGAGAGATCATCGAAAAAGAAAAATCTAGGAATCACAATATATCATTTTTTTTAATGATTTATTTGTGTGATACAGCTGCAAATAAGTATGAGAACACCTGTCTATCAGCTAGAATTCTGACCCTTAAAGACCTGTTAGTCCACCTCCACTCCATGTATTATCCTGAATCAGAGGCACCCGTGTGAGGTTGTTAGCTGCATAAAGACACTTGTTCACCCCATACAATCAGTAAGACTCAAACTTGTAACATGGCCAAGACCAAAGAGCTGTCCAAAGTCACCAAAGACAAAAAACTCCACATGGCTGGAAAGGGCTACGGAGAAATTGCCAAGCAGCGTGGTGAAAAAAGGTCCACTGTTGGAGCAATCATTGGAAAATGGAAGAAGCTAAACATGATGGTCTATCTCAGTCGGAGTGGAGCGCCATGCAAGATATCAACTCGTGGGGTCTCAATGATCCTTAGAAAGGTGAGGAATCAGCCAAGGACTACACGACATGACTTGGTCAATGACCTGAAAAGAGCTGGGACCACCGTTTCCAAGGTGACTGTTGGTAATACACTAAGATGTCATGGTTTGAAATCAGGAATGGCACGGAAGGTTACCCTGCTGAAAGCAGCACATTTCTAGGCCTGTCTTAAGTTTGCCAATGACCATTTGGATGATAGAGAGGAATCATGGGAGAAAGTTTTGAGGTCAGATGAGACCAAAATGAAAAATTTTGGTCACAATTCCACTAACTGTGTTTGGAAGAAGACGAATGATGAGTTCAATCCCAAGAACACCATCCCTACTGTGAAGCATGGGGTTGGTAGCATCATGCTTTGGGGGTGTTTTTCTGCACATGGGACAGGACGACTGCACTGTATTAAGGAGAGGATGACCGCGGCTATATATTGTGAGATATTGCGGCGCAACCTCTTTCCCTCAGTCAGAGCATTAAAGATGGGTCGTGGCTGGGTCTTTCAACACGACAATGACCCAAAGCACACAGCCAGAAAACCAAGGAGTGGCTCCGTAAGAAGCATATCAAGGTTCTGGCATGCCCTAGCCAGTCTCCAGACCTAAACCCAATAGAAATTCTTTGGAGGGAGCGACAACCCAGAAATCTAGAGAAGATCTGTGCGGAGGATCTGGGCCAAAATCCCTACTGCAGTGTGTGCAAACCTGGTGAACAACTACAGGAAACGTTTGACCTCTGTAATTGCAAACAAAGGCTGCTGTACCAAATATAAACATTGGTTCTCTCAGCTGTTCAAATATTTATTTGCAGCTGTATCACACAAATAAATCATTTAAAAAAAATCATACATTGTCACTTCTGGATTTTTCTTTTTAGATTATCTCTCTCACAGCGGACATGCATCTAACGATGAAAATTTCAGACCCCTCCATGATTTTTAAGTGGGAGAACTTGCAATATAGCAGGGTGTTCAAATACTTATTTTCTTCACTGTATCTCTTCACAGCTTTTAAAAAAAAAAAAAAAAAAAAAAGGTCAACACGATAACATTTCTAAACACTCTAACATCATTTCCGTCATGCTGGTCTATCACGGTCATCTATCTATCTTTTTCATCCATCCATCCATCCATCTATCATACAGTTACTCACATTAAAATGTTACATAATGGTGACAAGAGAGCGCTAACAAACAGAGTGACAAATACTCCTCAACAGTCAGAACGTCCTACACAAACAATGTAAGTTTGGGGCATTGCTTCCAATTAGGTGCATCTCAAGGGATGTTTCCAAAATACTCTTGAGGACCACAACGCGGACAAAAACATTACAGCACACACCCTCGAGGAACACTGAGCTCTATAAATATCTGAAAAATAAATTCCCAGATAGATATGTTTAGTGCAGGGATCCCTTGGGTGTGTGTGTTTGTGTGTTACAGGTGTCAATGAACAAGCTCATTTCTTGCTTTTGGCAATCCACCAAATTTCTCATTAAAATTAGAAAGTTCCTCATTAGGGGACTAAAAAAAAAAGGTTAAGTAACTATCTTAAGCGCAATGAAATATGTCGCTTCAACGCATCCCGGTACATGCGTCCAACACGGATGCACGAGGACGTGTGAAATAATGCCGGGAATGCCAGTTTGATTTCGCTAGCAACCCAGTAACCATGACGATGGCGGCTAAGAGGGAAGCCTGACTCACACGCCGAAGACACCTCTGGAGATAAAGGCAGGAGGACCATTACAGACGCCAAGAAAGAAAGGAAGATCTTTTTGTTCCTGATTTATTTGAACATACTGTACTGTATATGAAATTCTACGCTGCTGAGGAATACTCCGAATGCATTTCCATCCATTTTCTTTATGACTTTTAATAGAGTTGCAAATGAGCTGGAGCCCATCCCAGCTGATGATAAGGAGCGTTAAAACGTGTCGGTGACTTTGCCCGCGTCATCGTCGATTACTCGGCACGACGAAAAGCTGTCACGTTTTCCTTCCGTCCTGTTTATATCAATAAAGGTTTGCCATTTAAAGCGCGCTGATGAACTTGAACTTCGCCGATAAAGTGACGGCCAGATGGATTTTCTCCTCTCCCGGAGACGCGTTAACGGCGGCCCTTCGCCCAAAAAGAACCCGTAATCATTCTGCGCCTTCATTCATCCATAAATCTGCTTGCCTTTGCCTTATGTAATCGACACGTGGGTGTCTCCTTACTCGCTAATTGCCATTCACAGGCCACAGGCCGCGCTAGCCTACTTTGGAAGTGATCAATAGCTATCAGACACGCACGCGATCCATCGCTTGTGCCATCACCTTTATAATGAACGCTCATTCTTAAAATATCCCATCACCTCATCTAATACACAGTAATATCAAGTTTTAGTTTCACTATAAAAATATGACTTTAAAACAATACTCTGCTACTCTATAAAATCCATAACATTATAATTGCTACATTAACAACTACCCAATTCTTTCTGTATTTGTGCTGTACACTACACAGAAATACTTTTATTTAACTAAGTGATGCTTTAAGGGGATAATTAAAAAAATGGGTAAAATTAAAATCAATTCGTGGGCAGCGTCCCATTTTTGGGACATCATGATTTTCACGCATTATATTCTTCAGTATATCAAAATATTAAAGTGTTTTAATCTGATTCTGATTCTGTTTTTTGGGACGATCTACGAAGAAAAAAAACCCAACTACGCTCTCGCTTGCAGCGTCCCATTTTTGGGACGAGATTATAAATTAGTAAAGTTATCATATAAATTAACCATAACCGGAAAAGAAGTGTTATTTCCTTGATTGTGGCCTGTTCTGAGACTTTTATTTCAATACGGGAAAAAAATTGCCACCCTGTCCATGAATGGGTTAAAATGCTTGAATGAAACCCATCAGCACAAAAAAAAGCAATATTTAAGGTATATGTCTGGCGAAAATGAAAAAATAAATACGAAGATTAACGTCCCTCACACACGCAAAGCACTTGGATGTGGATTAACCTGATGCGCGTTCAGATTAGCAGAGGTTGCGTTATGTCCGCCAACGAGTTTAGCGTACACATGCACATCATGCAACAGGCTGCTGCTCTCTTTAAGCTCCGCAATCCTCAAGATATGAAAAATGCACAACGGACGCGACGACTAAAGCACTTTTGGTCACTGGATGCGAGGACGAGAGTCGCTGAATATCGTCCGATTCGCTTCGGCTCTAATTCCATTAGAGCCTACACAGACGAAACACAAAACATCCCCGAGGGAAAGAGAAAGCGATTACAAAATATGTATATATATTATGACAGCCTGGCTGGATGGATGGATGGATGAAGAAGAAAAATGAGAGTGTACCTCCCCGTTGGTGAGGTGTCTTGGAGCACAATGCCCGTTCAAATTCCTGTTATTGTTTCCCAAATGATCCAAAGTCTGAGTTCTGTCTATGAGTTCCTCTCCTCCAGCATCCCTCTCTCCTCCGCCTCCCTCATCGCCTCCATTCTCTCCGTTCATTTCCTCCAGAGCGATGCCGAACTGGGCCAGGGTTCGGACCATCTGCAGCAGGCGGAGCGGCGCGTTTGGCTCCGTCGCTCCGACACGGGGGAGGTGGGGTGGGGGCTACCTGAGATCACATGCGGTCTCCTTATCTGCGCCCCGCTTCACAATCATCAATCAGCCTCGCATCTCGTTTCCACGCGTACAAGATCCCAACCATCGCTCGTGGTATTTCCTGGCACATCAGGCAACACACACACACACACACACACACACACACACTCTCTTCTTCCAGTGAGTCAAAGTCAGCACCTCGTCACGGCGTCTATGTCACCGTGCGGCTCGGTAAAAGCAGATGAAGTGCACTTCTTCATCTTCCACCTCGCGGATGATGTAAGCAATGGGACGAGCGCAGGTCGAGGCGCGTGCGCGTGTGCGTTTAGCGGCCCTCCCCCCTCCCTGGGTGTGTACAAGCGGCGGCGGCAGGCAGGCAGGCAGGCAGGCAGGCGCGGCAGACGCGAGCGGCGAGCGTCCGGCTCCGCTCGGCTCGGCCAGACTGGACCAATCCAAACGTAAATAATCAATAGAGGCATGTGAGGAATGAGGTGAGCCACAATGGCGGGGACGCGTCCTCTCATCCTTCGGCACGTTTACTCTGTTGAGCATTTTAATAAATTTAGGGGAAAAAAATTGCAGGTATTTAATTAAAAAATATTCTGCCTATTGAGAGTGTCCTTTTCCTTAATGGATGGATACGAGGATTAGGTCAAGAAGGATTTGGAACGTGATGGAGATTTTATGATGTTGCCTTTAGCGTATTCCGCAATAAATTTGAAATAAGACAAAAGTGCGATTACATTATTATTGAAGAGCTTTAAAAACACGGCGTCTATCCTGGAAGAACATTATGCATTTTAGAAAGAATACTTCAATTTTGAAGAATTGAAGGTGGAGGTGGGAGTGCATCAGGGATCCGCGGTGAGCCCCTTCCTCTTTGCGGTAGTAATGGATAGGCTGACAGATGAGATTAGACTGGAGTCCCCTTGGACTATGATGTCCACAGATGATATTGTGATCTGCAGTGAAAGCAGGGAGCAGGTGGAGGAACAATTAGAAAGATGGAGGCGCGCACCGGAAAGAAGAAGAATGAACATTGGCCGAAGTAAAACAGAATATGTGTGCATGAATGAGAGGGGTGGAGGGAGAAAGAGATAGCGAGGGTGTAAGACTTGAAATACTTGGGGTCAATTGTAGAGAGCAATGGAGAGTGTGGTAAGGAAGTGAAGAAACGAGTCCAAGCGGGTTGGAACAGTTGGCGGAAGGTGTCTTGTGTTCTATGTGACAGAAGAGTCTCGGCTAGGATGAAGGGCAAAGTTGAAAGAAACAGTGGCCATGATGTACGGATTAGAGGCGGTGGCACTGAAGAGACAACAGGAAGCAGAACTGGAGGGAGCAGAAATGAAGACGTTGAGGTTATTGCTCAGAGTCAGCAGGTTGGTTATGATTAGAAATTAGCTCATTGGAGGGAGAGCCAAAGTTGGATGTTTTGGAGACAAGGTTCGAGAGAGCAGACTTCGATAGTTTGGACATGTCCAGAGGCAAAAGAGAGTGAGTATAATGGTAGAAGGGTGCTGAGGATGGAGCTGCCAGGCAAAAGAGCAAGACAAAGACAATCTCACTGAATTGAAATCCTAAATCATTTCTTTTCAACGAAAGTGTATTTGTTCATCCATCTATGCCGGCGACCTACAGAGACGGGAAGAAGAGTGAAATGCTCCACTAGATGACAGAAAGCACATTTAACCTGTTTTGCAACATTGAGGAAGCAAAACTGTAACTTGACAATATTTCTGTATACATGTATACTTTTTGTGATATTTGTGTTGAGTGGTGTGCTGCGAGATTTTGCTACAAAAATGTATGTGCCTTACCTCAAAGGCAGGTTGGGGAATACCAGGTACCATTTATTGCCTTCTTCATTAAAAAAAAAAAAAAAAAGTTAAAGGTTGAGATCAGTTTTTCATTGGCTAGCCTCACGTACACCCACTGGGCTTTGATTGGCTGCGGCTCAGGAGAACGTGCAATATTACCGTGTATTTATTCCCTGTGTCCTGAGCCCAGGCGAAATTAGAAGCGTCTCTCTCTCTCTCTCTCTCTCCTCTCTCTCTCTCTCCCCCCCTCTCTCTTTCTCTCTCTCTCTCTCTCTCTCTCTCTCGTCCAAATTGCACAGCATCCGGTACCGGATTCATTCATGCAGATAAACTATGATAAAATAACAAATGTGTAGTGTTAATTATTGAAATTTCAATTTCTTTTGTATTTGGCATGGTGTGCAAGCAAAAGATTGATTGTGGAGCTGTAAGTGAAGCTTGTGAGCACTCAAAGTACAAGTACTGCATCACTTAATACAGAAGGCAAAGCTTTATGTGATTGTAAAGAACAACAAAAAACTCTTTTAGTAATATTGTGACAATACAGATAATCGTGATCACTTTGGTCGCAATAATTGTGATATAAAATCTTCATAATGATTTATCTGTACCATTCCAATCAAGCATGCAAAATACATTTGGGTTATTTTCCTCATTTTATTTCACCAATGTAGTACTATAGTAGTTTGGTAAACTACACTCATAACCTTAATGAGGATAAGCTGTATAGAAAATTGGTAGATGTATGTTTTTTTTTTTTTTCCCTAAAACAATTCTTGACTGGCTCAAAGAGCCCTGCATGTAAAAATCTGCCTACAAAATGTCAATAAGATCTTGGTAGATCAGTAATAATGACAAATGTAAAATTTTTGCAATATGATTCAAAGGCAAATGTGTATTCTGACCTCAGTGACAGAAATGTTTGGATTTGGATTGAAAGTTTTAAAGCCCAATTTCACGTCGGCACACGTGGTCACGGCCACATGTTCGAACCGCAGCCTTGAAAATATGGAAGTGACACTTTGGGAAAGTTGAAACGGCTTTTGTCATTTCAAAATAAGAGTGAATGGGGGTGAGGGGGTTATTGGGGCTCTTTCCTTCATGCAGAGATCAAAAAGCAGTGGTAGGAAAGGTCGCTAAAGGACATTTAAAGGTCACGCTTGTGGCAGGAAATTGGACTTTAATCCTTGTTGCCGTGGAAACGGACGGTTTTGAAGGTCCATTGACAAAGATCATAAACATTCTCAGTTGATGGACGCTAAGTCTGCCTTTGATTGGATTTGTATATGGCACTTAATTGTTTGGAACGCTCAATGACAGGATGCAGGGACAGAAAACCGCTCATACAATTCCCGCCGTCACTGAGTGGGAATTGAACCCGAACGTCCTCCATGCAAGTCAGGTGTGTGGAAAACGACAGCACTGGACTTTTGCTTGTGCTTCAGTGAGTATTTTATGATAAAAATGAGTTGCGTGAGCGGTACAAGGAAAAACACGGTCACCGTATATTTGGACAATGAATAAACAAACATATTGTCTTAAGGTTTCAAACCAGCATCACGTGTTAGGTCACTGCACCAAGATGACCTCCATCCATCCATCCATCCATTTTCTTTGCCACTTATCCTCACGAGGGTCGCGGGGAGTGGCGGAGCCTATCCCAGCTGTCAACGGGCAGGAGGCGGGCTACACCCTGAACTGGTTGCCAGCCAATCGCAGGGCAGATGGAGACAAACAACAGTTGCACTCCCAAACATAACCTAGGGGCAATTTAGAGTGTCCAATTAATGTTGCATGTTTTTGGGATGGGGGAGGAAACCGGAGTAGCCGGAGGAAACCCACACAGGCACAGGGAGAAGTTAGTTAGTTATGCATACTGGAAATCTGACAAAAAGTTGGAGATACTAACGAAAAAAATGCCATTTTCATGCTCATGTACACTTTGACACCCCCCCCAAAATAATATTCATACTCTTTCTAGATATACGCAAGAACAAGTTATTGATTAGGATTTATATATATATATATATATATATACAAATTGGCAGGATCATGTAGAATGGTGCAAAAGATTTCCCCCAAATTGTCATGGATTTACGTACTGTAAGGTTTAAAAAAATCTATTTACTAAATAAATGTTTGAGTAGGTGGAACAGTGTGTCAGCTGGGAAAAGCGTTGGCCTCACAGTTCTGAGGACCCGGGTTCGATCCCGGCCCTCCCTGTGTGAAGTTTGCATGTTCTCCCCGTGCCTGCGTGGCTTTTCTCCGGGCACTCCGGTTTCCTCCCACGTCCCAAAAACATGCAACATTAATTGGACACTCTAAATTGCCCCTAGGTGTGATTGTGAGTACGGCTGATTGTCTCAATGTGCCCTGCGATTGGCTGGAAACCCGTTCAGGGTGTACCCCGCCTCCTGCCCGTTGACAGCTGGGATAGGGTCCAGCACTCCCGCGACACTTGTGAGGATAAGTGGCAAAAGAAAATGGATGGATGGAAGTTTGCGTAATCTCTGATGGAACATTTTACAGTCTTTTTACAGGCAAACTCAAAATGTGGAATGAAAGTTTAGTCATACTTGGTTGTAAGATTTAAAAATACACAGTGAACAGCAGGCCGGTTAGCGCATGTGTGGCGGGTCATAAGTGGGCCGACTCGGCAGCCGTTTTGATCCAAACATGCATTTCCTCCCCACCCTCCAACGACATAAACATGTTTACGCGGTTCAATTGCAAGCGCCGCCAAACGTTGCTAAACGACAGCCGACATGACAAATATTAGTAAAGCTTGAGTCAGAGAAAATCAACATGGAGGACTGAGGAAACCTGCCAGGACAGCATCCACACAAATTGAGGCATTTGTGTTTGTTATGGTGGGGAGGGGGGGGACTCTGTTGCGTGCATTTTCAAACGTGGTCTGGCAAAAGGTTGAAAGAGGCTTGAGAGTTAAAGAGCTGAGCTCGTCTGTGGGTGTCCACACGAGAATGAAAGGATGCGCATGTGCGAGTGCAACATCAGCCTCTGCTGCAGTGGATGCATGACTGACGGAATAGATCAAAACACACCTGTGCAGTTGGACCATGTCATCTGCGTGTATGTGTGTATTATCTGTCCTGATATTTTACATAGTTGGGCTCGCACACACACACACACACGTAACGAAAGACAAGCTAAAGGAAGCACAACAAATGTGTGTGTGTGTGTTTTTACTATTGTGAAAGGATGCTGACAGGCAATGCCATTATCAACCTGGGAGGTCCAGTAAAAACGCCTCTGGCGTATCCATATCTCTAAATATCTTTTGATAAAATTCTCCTTTGTACAGAGCGAAATCCATCCATCCATTCTCTTTGCCGCTTATCCTCACAAGGGTCGCGGGGAGTGCTGGAGTTAGGCAGGAGGCGGGCGGGGTACACCCTGAACTGGTTGCCAGCCAATCACAGGGCAGATAGAGACAAACAGCCAATCACAACCACACCTCGGGGCAATTTGGAGTGTCCAATTAAAGTTGCGTGTTTTTGGGATGTGGGAGGAAACCGGAGTGCCCACCCAGTGAAAACCCACGCAGGCACAGGGAGAACATGGAAACTCCACACATGCAGGGCCGGGATCAAACCCGGGTCTTCAGAACTGTGAGGTCAACCCTTTACCAGCTGAGCCCAGGATGAAATCAATATTCAAAATAGTAATGTGTATAATTTTTGGTGGATCAGTTGGAAAGCGTTGGCCTCACAGTTCTGAGGTCCCGGGTTCAAACCTGGACCCGTCTGTGTGGACTTTGCATGTTCTCCGCGTGCCTACATGGTGGGCACTCCGGTTTCCTCCCACATCCCATAAACATGCAACATTAATTGGACACTCTAAATTGACTGTAGGTGTGATTGTGAGCGCAGCTGTTTATCTCGATGTGCCCTGCGATTACCCCAGCCACCTCCTGCCTTTTACAGCACTCCCCGCAACCCTCGTGGGGATAAGCGGCAAAGAAAATGGATGGAAGGAAATGTCAAACGGTGACATCTTTTTGCTTGTTAGGTTTAGTGCATTTATACACGTTCAAACCATTTTGTGAATGACACGACAGTACTGACATGAACTGTCCACGAGGGGGCAGCCATAATAAAGAAAAAGACTTATTTACGCCTCTTGCGTGTTTGCAAAACAAATCTCATTCAATATTTCACTCCAAGATGGAGACATGGAACACATAAAGAATTATAAATATAGCAATTTAAAGTTTCTTGCTTCTTTTGTGTCCATTGAATATAGACTTAAAAAGAATTAAACAACAAAGCTGTGGTTGTTAATGAAACTGTTCGACACTCACTCACGCAAACACACACACGCACACACGCAGGTAACCAGATATGCTCACAGTCCAAAGGCTGGCTGGTGTGTGTGTGTGTGCGTGTGTGTGTATATGGGCAAGAGATACATGTAGGCTGAAAAGAGCCTTTGTCTTTGATAGGTACGGACTGGCACACCAACTGTAATCCACACAAAAAGCCAAGCACAGGTTTGAGGATGAAGCACGTTGAACGCGGGCGGGCGATTGACAAGATCACATTGAGGCTGCAGGAAACATACCTCTCAAATTAAACTATAGTACAAATGTTCATTATATCGAGGAACAAACAACTAGTTCATGCAACCCTCCATTTTGTATCGATCCATCATTTGGGCTGCACATGAGCAGTGAGTTTATCCCTGGCTGGTAAAAAAAAAAAAAAAAAAGGCAAGTTAAACCGAGGACTGGCTAAACAAAATTTTCTCTTTGACTAAATTAATGTCTGAACGTACGATTGATTTAATATGTATATATTAACGTTATTACCATGTAATAAATGGTTCTCAAATACTTCTCAAGGACATGAGCGGCCAGTATTGGAGAACAACAGTGACGTTTGACTGGTTGTCAATTTCATGATTTTTTTGGCACCGTGCAATGCTAAAAGCTCATCCTGACACAAGCCAGTATTACTATTATTATTTGGTGCAAAGTCTGTATGAATATCAGCAGCATATACTACGATCCCACCTGTGCAACCAGGACTTCACTGTAATCTCACTTCGATTATATGAGAGACTGAGTTGATATCATAATTTCAGAGGCACACTAGGAGGAGCCTTCCATCCTCTGTAAGACATCCCACTGCCAGCATGTCATCGACGTATCCCACAATGCACCGGGCTCCAGAGATAGCCATCACACACGCAGCCTTTAACCCCAATACCGCTCCGGAAATGCCTCCTTTTGGTCGTTGTCCTCTCCCACCCAGTATTTCTTTTCTCACTCTCCTCCCTTTGCTACCTCCATTAATTTCTAAAATTCCTCGCAGGCTGTCAAAAAGTCTCAAAGAATTTCCCTTCTATAAGCCCTTCCTTCCTTGACGCCCAGATCAGACTACAAGAAAAAATTTGGCACGATGACAGATAACTGCTACAAAATCTTGCCGCGTCTCGGCCGGGAGTTGGCGACACGACATTTATGACAAAATAACGCTATTTTGTCTTTTGTGATCACTTGACTTTATCTTTCAGACCAAACATGGTCGGCGTGAGCGCAAAACACAGCAAGCGGGTGTGTCCGTTACTATAGCAACAATGACTCTTCCATTAATAACTCCTGCCCGTTGACAGCTGGGATAGGCTCCGGCATTCTACGCGACCCTCGTGAGGATAAGTGGCAAAGAAAATGAATGCATGGATGAACGAACAGTGGCTCTGCCAGTTGCAGTCAAGTATGTCAAATTTGCATCACTTGCATCAAGATATGATTACACTTGCACTTATGTATTGTGCCCGTCTCCATTATTTTGTGTTTGTGACCTCGTACTTTCTCAACCAATGAATGCACACTTCATACGTAGCGATCACTCATGCATCAAATTCCTCTTTTATATACAGTGGTAACTTCTGTGCATCCATTTTCTTCGCCGCTTATCCTCATGAGGGTTGTGGGGGAGTGCTGGAGCCTATCCCAGCAGTCAACAGGTAGGAGGCGGGGTACACCCTGAACTGGTTGCCAGCCAATCGCAGGGCACATGGAGACAAACAGGCGGAATCACAATCATACCTTGGGGCAATTAGTGTCCAATTAGAGTTGCATGTTTTGGGGATGTGGGAGGAAACCGGAGAGCCCGGAGGAAACCCACGCAGGCACGGGGAGAACATGCAAACTCCACACAGGCGGGTCCGGGATTGAACCTGGGACCTCAGAACTGTAAGGCCAACGCTTTACCAGCTGATCCACCGTGCCGCCCAGTGGTAATTTGACTTAATAAATTTAATCTGTTCCCTGACAAAACACATAACTCAGTAACAGTAACACACATTAAAACTCATTCGTGGGCAGCGTCCCATTTTTGGGACATCATGATTTTCACGCGTTATATCCTTCAGTATATCATAATATTCAAGTGTTTTAATCTGATTCTGTTTTTTGGGACGATCTACTAAGAAAACCCAGGTACCCTTTCGCGGGCAATGTCGCATTTTTGGGACGAGATTATAAATTAGTAAAGTTATCATATAAATTAACCATAAACGAAAAAGAAGTGTTATTTTCTTGATTGTGGCCTGTTAGGAGACTTTTATCTCAATAAGGCATTAAGGGTTAATGCAATTATTCAGCCATAATTATGTAAATATTGGTACCTAAAACACTTCTAGTGCTAAAGCAATCAAATAACCCCCCCCCCCCCCCAAAAAAAAGCAAGTACAACAGCACCTAAGCATCAAACGGCATAAGTCTCTACCTCGTATCTAGTATCTTAGGATGCAAAAAAATAAAAACTTGTCATTCAAATATGCTCAAGACAACACTTGCCAAAATCAAGCACACAAGTGTACAGTATGTGCGCACACTCCCAAACACACACACGGACTCTTTGTCTCGCTGATGGCAGATTCCCCGCGGAGAGTCGAACTAACTCGTTCCTGCTCACATGAAACACTCAACATTCCACGACATATACGCACGCTCACAAACACGCAAATCAACACGCAGCCCAGGCGCCACGGGGGGTGATTTTCATCGTCTCGCAAACATTAACGAGTTGCGCTGTCAAAATATTCACTCGCCGCGTAACAGCGGACTTTGTGCCCCCTCGTGAATATACAATACGCCGTCGAGACAAATATTTTCCATTCCGACACGAGGCCACTAAATAAATGTGAGCCACGCGAGGTCGAGTGGGAATCAACAAGAGTCTGCAAAACGTTTTCTATAATGGGCATTTTCCATTTGTAGGAAATGAAAATCCTACACTTGTATTGCCACATCATTATCTGCTATTTGCATATTTAATGTATTGTATTAAGGTTTAACACAGGGGTCTGGAACCTATGGCTCGCGAGCCGCATCCGGATCTTTTGGTGGTTGCGTATGGCTCGCAGAGCCCTCATAATGATCGACTAGTCGATTGCGAGGAAGTTCCGGTCGATCGCGTGACTAAAAGTAAGTTTCTTTCGGCTGGTCCCGTTAGGGGAGTAGAGGCCCCAGTGAGATCCAAACTCACAACCCCTGCTTGTGTGGCCCCAAAAAATTAAATTAATTTAACATTTTGGCACCACACGTAACTTTCTCTAACAACGACCTGCTACGCAGCCTCCCATGACGGCCACGCACTCCTCTTCCTAGTTTACCTTGCACCGCCCCCCTCCGCTCTTAAAGGGGTACACTCATAAGTACAAATGTTACAGTCGTTACGCAGCCTATCAATGTGGTTTAGAATGACAGCCTGCTTATGTGCTGCCCACCGCCGGAATTTTTTTTTTACATTAAGACATGCGTCTGTCGGCAAACATTGTTGGTGAGCGCACATAAGTGGGGAGAAATGAAAAAAAATTCAATCTGCAGATCAGCTGATTATGAAAAATTGCAACGCACTTCCCGTCACATACCACACACTGCGGTGTGTGAATATTGTTGTACTTAAAATATTTGGTTCTAACTATGCATATGAAAAGCCTTCCTCACATTTAAAAAAAACTAATTATGACCAACCTACATTCACCAATAACGGATGGAAATCTCAAAGGCTGCATGAAGTTTAATTTAATGACGTATGAAGTCGCATTAATGGTAAAAAGTACTTTTGTCATCATTGGTTAGCAACAGTATAATGTTATTTAAATGAATTTAGAGACTTATTGTACTCTTAAAGGTGTTGGTCTTACATAAAATTCACAAACGCACTTGTATTTAGTTTTAAAAATATTGTCTGTAATCTTTTGGAATTACATTTTAAAATATTTGCCGTTGATGGCTCTCTCAGCCTAAAAGGTTCCCGACCCCCGCTTTAACATTAGGAGGAAGCAGGCCACACCCCCGATAGCAAAAAGGCCACACCCCCAATCGCAAAAATCTGTGGATAATTCACACCCATCATAGTTCCAGTGGGATTTTTTTTTCCAAAGTGGGGATAAACCACCAATCATCCCATTTTCCGTACAGATTATCGTTACATTTATTTTACTTCTTGTTCACAAAATTACATTTGTATAATTCCTCGTCATTGAGCTGAGCGGAAAGTAATTGGACATTTTCTGGAAAAATGACGGGAAATTTTTCACCCCCCCCCCCCACAACTCCCCCACCCCCACCCTGCTTAGTATTGTCGGTTTCCCGCAAAACCCTTCAGTTGCCAAATGCTGATATCAGCTGCAATGGCACACAAAACAGCGGTTTACAACGAACCGGTCGAGCCAAACCACCGGGAAAAAAAAAAAAAAATGGAAAATGTCAATATGTGTGGCGTCACTGCAGTCTCGGTTTCTGTGCAAAAATATTTTTAAATAAAACATCATGAGATAATAGTGGGGGGGGAATCAAGTCAAGCAGGAATAAAAGTCATGTGTCTTTTATTCAGATTAAAGCTATGTTTTATTTTTCAAATGGCCATAGATGCGACGGTGGGCCAACTGGTAAAGTGTTGGCATCACAGTTATGAGGTCCCGGGTTCGATCCCGGCCCCGCCTGAGTGGAGTTTGCACGTTCTCTCCGGGCACACCGGTTTCCTCCCACTTCCCCAAAACGTGCAACATTAATCGGAGACTCTAAATTGCCCCTAGGTGTGACTGCGAGTGCGAGTGTTTGTCTCGATGTGCCCTGCGATTGGCCGGCAACCGGTTCATGGTGTACCCCCGCCTCCTTCCGGTTGACAGCTGGGATAGGTTCCGGCACTCCGCGTGACCCTCGTGAGAGTAAGCGGCAAAGAAAATGGACGGATGGCCTTAGATAGTCTTGTGTGAGGGGTGTGACCTAATACGAGCTATTCAAACAGAGACAGCAACAGAACATTTAGTTAATGTGCACCCATCAGTAAGGCCGGGGAGAGAAAGAAAAGTTTTGTGCTGAAAGAGTTCTCCAAAAAGTGCGTGCGCGTCCTCTATACTGAGAGACAATTTGGCCTTAAAGTGGGTGGGGGCCGGGGGGGCTTTTGGGTTATGACAGCATAATAAGACAACGTACTAAAATGGAAAAGGAGCTAAGAAGAACGATGCCAAAGAACTTGAGGCGGGCAAGAAAGCGGATAAAAGAAAGAGAGGAGACCCCCCCCCCAATCCGCCGCCTCTCCATCCCCGCTTAAACCGTGCACTCACTCTCTCCTTATATGGAAGCGTTGCGTGTGTGTGCGCGTGCGTGTGTGTTGCTGTGGGCTCGGTCTCAGTGTTGCTTAAAGAGGCAGCGATTACATCGGCCAACGCACGCTCACGAAACTGCTGCTAAACTTGGTGAACGCAATCGACTGCATTCATTAACCGGGAAATAACACTCGGGAATTGCCGGTAAAACTCATTAATGAAGGACGTTATTTTTAGCCTCCAGAGATTTTTATACACTCCATTAAACGATGATTAACATTTTTAGGATTCAAGACCATTAAAAAAAAAAAAGTTCTGATATATAATGGCAGGGAGGAAGGCAGATGAAGAGAAGTGAAGTTTTAAAGAGAAAAAAATTATCTTTTTTGGGGAGTTGTGGCTTGTCAAAAAGAATCCGAATTCCTCAGAAATCATCCAAAAATCCTTTCCTCTATTTCTTTTGCTCTGGTGTGTTTCCAGAATATTCTGGCCCAAATCCAAGTGACAGGAATGCAGGATTCCAGGTAGTCTATGCGCGCACACGCAGCACAGATGGAGCCATCAAAATTTTGGGAAAAGTATTAATTTAGTGGTGAAAAAATGTCTTATCTTATCGCTGATCCATATGCGGTTGACAACCACAAGAGGATACAGTAACTGCACAGTATCGACTGCCGGTACTGTGCTGATGCGATTACTGCGCAGTACCGGTATGGCTCGACAGTTTTCAGTTTCAGAATCGAGCAGCTGCAAAAAAACAAAAAAAAAAAAAACGGCAGCCCAACAAACAACAACAACAGAAAAGTGATGCCGAGATTCTGCAGATGGTCGCCTCGGTCCGGTGCCAATCGGATTAGTATGACAGCAAGATTGCCGATGACTTTCTGTACTGTCCACGTTTGTGTATATCTCATAAATGTATACATTGTTCCTGTCATGTTTGCCAAAGTCATGTGACTCCAACTACTTGGGACAAAATCCTTGCGGGTTTTAACATACTTGAAACATTACAGATGATTCGAATTCTGAGGAATGAGAGCCTCCAATATTTACTTGTAAAATCCATCCACCCATTTTATTAGCCGCTTATCCACACAAGGGTCGCGGGAGGCCTGGAGCCTATCCCAGCTGTCAACGGGCAGGAGGCAGGGTACACCCTGAATTGGTTGCCAGCCAATCGCAAGGCACGTATAGAGACAAACAGTCACACTCACAATCACACCTAAGGGCAATTTAGAGTGTCCAAAGATTGTTGCATGTTTTTGGGATGTGGGAGGAAACCGGAGTGCCCGGAGGAAACCCACGCAGGCACGGGGAGAACATGCAAACTCCACACAGGCGGGGCCGGGATCGAACCCGGGTCCTCAGAATTGTGATGCAAACTCCACCTACTTATAAGATGACAAATTTTATTCAGGAAGAGATTGAGGTCCGAAAGACAACAAAGTGGAGACTGTGGACAATAATACAAGGTAAACTAATGTTAGAGTGGCATTGTACCGTAATTTCCGGCCTACAAGCCGCAACTTTTTTCCACACTCTTTCAACCCTGCTGTTTATGTGGTGATGTGACACTAGCATTAGTGCGGCGCTAGCATTAGTGCACCTGGTTATAAACCTCGGTACACAGTTTAACGCTAGCGCCGCTAGTGTTGTGCTAACGCTAGCGCCGCGCTAGCGTCAAACTCTGTGTACTGAGGTTTATGACCAGGTGCACTCTGTAGGCCGGGAATTACGGTAATCTGAATTTAGGCGCAAGTCTGACCCTGCCGTGGTTGATTACTAACATAATAGCAAAGTTATATTTACAACAAACAATATGAATAATATTTCTAGTGCAAAAATATAAAACAAACAAAGTGCAGCAGTAACTTAGCCTGCCTTATTGTGCTCTATGACAATGTTTCTTGCGCGAGCTAGTTCACTGCGCAAAGTTCGTCAGTCCGAAACATTTCGGGGCTGTCGAAAACCGAGGACCCCGCATCGTACCTGCTTCGGGGGACAGAAAAGTGCGACCTGCAAAGGGGGATGACGGGTGCTCGGCAACAACATCTCTCAGCGCAAAAAAAAAAAAAAAAAAAAAAAAAAACATCCCCTCTTCCCTTATCTTGTCGTTTTCATTCCCCTGCCACATGGAAGGGAAAGAAAAGTTTGTTTTTTCTGGAGAAGACACATTCCCAGGCCACTTCTATTCCTCCTTCTATTAATAGAGGTTGTGTAATGTACACACACACACAAACACACACACGCATGCACACACACTTTTCCAGCCAACATAATTTGCGCGCACACACATTTATCTCAAACTTTATTTTGCATTTCCCAACGGGGTGGCTGTGACACATTAAGTCACATTTGTGCAAGTCATAAATAAGTCTCAGGTTCTAACCTTTAGAGTTCAAGGAAGCTTCAAGGAAACAAGTTACTGGTAAAAAAAAAAAAAAAAAAAAAGGACGCCGAGTCCCCACAACAGTTCGAGGATTTCGAGTCAAGTCGTCACTTGGGTGAAAGAAGAAGAAATATTAGTCCTCGGGTTAAAACGGTCTCGACCTAAGACGTTTCGACTTTACAACGCCCGTCCCCCGTCCGCCATTTTGTCTGGCCAATGCTTGTCCGTCTTTGTGCGTCTGGAGTATCTTCGCATTTTTCGCCCTCATTTTTGGACATTATCACCCCCAAAGAAGAAAGCTGTGTCTTTTGGCAATGCTAACCTGCAGCCAAAAGAAAATCCACGACCATGGAAACGAAGCGCAAGATCGGACAAAGGAGAGATACCAACACCGCCAAGGCTTCAGTCATTTCAGAGTTACATTTTTAGTGAGGTTGTGGGGTTGTGGCTGCGACGAGTGTGCAAGTCAAAATTTAAAAGTTTGTTTCCATGGAATTTTGAGTGCGACACTTGCACAGATAATAATAAATTCAGCATATGCAGTAATTTCATGATCTGAGTCAATATTTTTGATGGAATAGCCCACCCCCTAGAAAGAAAAAAAATTATATGACGAAATAACGGAGGGGAAAAAAACTGCGTTTTTCAATTATTCTTATTGTAGATCTCTATAATGATAATATCTGAAGTTAATGTCTAATTTTCAAAGTCTATCCAGTGGCATTTCTGTGTTCAGAATTGTATTCATGTGTAACTTTCTTCACCAACTCTAAATACTGACCGCGCCGTGCTAATGCTAACGCTAGCATCACACTAACAGGGCTTGGGCTTAAAAAAAAAACATACCAGTAAAAATCACCGAAACATGGCAGTAACATACTAGCGCAGCACTAACAGGGCCAGACTGGTAAAAGTCACTCCCTCGGCACATATATTCCACCGGTCTCACTCTTACTTTTTGCGCACGGGTGAATTGAAAAATTGTTAATTTCACACTTGTTAGCAGCTCGGCCTTTGAAAAGGTCTCATGTGCACGTCATTCTAGTTCAGGTGTTTTCTGCGTCTTTGCCACTGCAATATGAGCCAAGAAGCCGTTTGCCATGCCAACATCAAAGCTGCTGAAGGATGTGCCTCAATAGGGCATCGCATTGCTCCGAGCTTCCATAATAAGGAGGCTAAATGCTCGCAATCTTTTGCTCAAGGGCCTGATTTTATTTAGGTCTCACCGTGCTTTGTCGGGCGCATGCAAGGACTCAGACACACGCACACACAGGCGCGCTCGCGGCCCAGGGAGTCTTTTATCGCTGAAGGGCTGTTTGCTCCTTCAATGAAATCCAGATGTGGGCTCATGGGGGAAGATAAAAATAGCGAGTGGTGAGGGGTTGGGGGGGAACAAAGAAACACAAAAGGAGCAGATGGGGTTAGGAGGAAAATGGGATACGAAGACAGGAAGACGTAAGCAGGTGAGGTAAGGTAAGCCGTGAGCTCCCAGACGGACTGATGGCGCAAACAGAAGTTTGGCAAAGGCGCCGAGCGACTGGATTTTGTTGTCCTTAACTTCCTCCGTTTTGCCTCGCTCAAAGAGAAACACTAGACCCCGTGATGTCACTGCATTCCGACAGCCGCGTACACACGTACGCAACAGTGCGTTGCCATGGGTGACCAAAAAAAAAAAAAAAAACACAAAAAGGTGCCCGCCATATTCGGCGACTAAAAAAAGACTCGCCCTTTATCCTAAAAAAAAAATAAAATAATGTACAAAAACTATTTTTGCTCTGTGCATGTGTGTATGCCTCCCACAAGCCACTTCCTGCCCTACCCTCCCGATGAACACAATTATGGCTCTTGCAGAAGGATAGGAGGAGGAATGGCTCCTTAAAAGGCAGAGCTGGTGCAGTTTTCTCCCTCTGGACTCATTTTTAGAAGCTATAGCCAATCTGGCGTGCCTTGCACATTTAAAGACAAGCGTATTACGTTCAAGGGAGTACTGAATCTTTACGACAAACGGCCAAAACGATCACAAGCGAGTTGGACGCAAGCAAGCTAGTGACAAAACAAAACGCTTTCAGCAAAATCGACAAATATTCCCCTTACTGTTCACGAGTGTTTTAGAGGAAAATAAATGACACCTGGTTGTTAATTGGTAAAATTAAGGCGCTTGACTAAAAAAGTGATTATGAAAACATTGGTACCACACTATTGTACAAGCAAAACAGGGAGTCCTCGGGCTACGACTGAGATCCGTTCCTACGGTAGCAACTCAGCTCCAATTTTGACTTAAATCGGATTCCGCCCTTAAACTCTGAATTTACATCAAAAAACTTTGTATAAAAAAAAATTGAAACAAATAAGATGATGTACTTAGCATGACTGGTGAGAGGTGGATGGAGAAGAAGAAGGGGAGGCTGTGCTTAGCTATTGCGAAGGAACCAGGTCCTCAATCCTCTCCATCTCGACAAGTATCAAAGAACCTTGTTTTGTGATCATTGTATCTGACGTAGGAACGGAACCCTTCACATGCGCTAAAATACGGGCTTTGTCTTTAATAATTCTCACCACAGTCGACCCACTGAAGCCTTGGTGGCGTTGGTGTCTCTCCTTTCTCCGATCTTTTTATGATCTTGAGCTTCGTTTCCACGGTCATGCATTTTCTTTTGGCTGCAGAATCATTGCTAAAATACACAGATTTCTTCTTTGGTGCCATACACGCGAAAATACTCCCGGCGAACAAACACGGACAAGCATTAGCCAGACAGAATGGCGGACGGGGGACGGGTGTTGTAACGTCTTAGGTCGAGACCGTCTTAACCCGAGGATTCGCTAGGCTAACGCAAGACTGGACTTGGGTACCACGAAGCCAAAGGAAAAAAAATCAAAACACGTCACGGAGCGAATCATTTGATCCGCTCAGAAATAAAATCCGCAGGTTTATGTGTTAAGCCCTGATAAATTCTATCACCGTCATTCCAACTTTTTAACTTTTTTTTAAACATTTTTCCTCTGGTCTTTGCAGTTTGGGGAAATTATGAACCCAAAGCAAAAGGGAAAATGAAAGTCCAGACGTCACACATTGGCTTCTTTCTCGGTGAGCTTCAAGTCTCAAGAAATATGCAGTACAGGCGATTTGTCGATCTTGCGTGATGTCGCACCTAAAGACGGTTCAAACTCATGTCCAACAAACTTGAACTGCATAAAATGGAGCTTTGTTTTTTTGTAACCTTGCCTTAAAAACAGAATACGCTCCCTTCGGTGGGGAGTTAGAAACTGCAATAGTAATCGATTAGAAACATAATCTCACCACAGGTATTTTTTTATTTTTTTAGATGCTACCATGGGTAAAATCCTGCTGCTTTTAATCTGACTGGATCATTTCGCAACATTTGACGTTGGTCCAACACGACTCGGGAATAGTGCACTCCATACATTTGAATTGTGTCTCCTTAGGAGAGAGACGCAGAACCCGAATAAATTCCCCCCCCCCCCCCCCCCTTTCGAAATACCGTTTCAAAAGTGCACAATGCACACCAGCTAGCGAACCAGATTTTCGTCGGGGAGGGTGAAGGCCTTGTTGGAAATAAGAAGCCCATTGAAGAGTGAAGAAGGACTACTTTGTTTCAGCAAAGACTGACCCGATGGCATAACCCCCACCCACCCCCACCGACGCCCCCCCGGCCCACATCAGAGCTGACACTAGGTGACAGGGGCTTTCTCTGAGACCTTCAAATGTTGCTTTTTTTCGGGGGTGGGGGCACACACACAATACGCAATTTAGGAAATCATAACATCCATCCGTTCATTTTCTTAGCCGCTTATCCTCACAAGGTATGCAGGGAGGCAGGGTACACCCTGAACTGGTCGCCAGCCAATCGCAGGGCAAACAGCCGCACTCACACTCCCACCTACGGACAATTTAGTGTCCAATTAATGTTTTTGGGATGTGGGAGAAAACCGGAGTGCCTGGAGAAAACCCACGCAGGCACGGTGAGAACATGCAAACTACACATAAGCGGGGCTAGTATCGAACCTGCAACCTCATAACAGTGAGGTCAATGGTTTCCAGATAAGGTGCCATGAGTACATTAGGACAGTGGGTGCTTAGCGAGGAAGATGTACGAGATAGGCTTGGATGGAAAAAGATGACATGCTGTGGCGACGCCAAACGGGACAAGCCGAAAGGAAAAGAAGAAGAAGTCTTAAAACACATGTGCTGTAACATTAGTAATAACAATTGGCCACCTAATACACACTACGATGTCTGTTTTTTGAGGGCTTCACAAAAAAAGCAAGGACGTAAGAAGTTAAAGGAGTGGGAAAAAGAAAAAGGAATACGGTCCATCGTTTGATTTCACTGTTAAAACAAAGAAATGAAAAGAATCCTAGTCTCGGTTTCTCTCCCTTTCAATCACACCAACACACGCGCGTCTCTGTGAAGTTCAGGTCAGCATTCCTTCGGACTGACTCACGCTTCAATGAAGACTCATCCCAGGATCAAATGTTTCATTTTAGCAAGTAGCGGCCAGGAGGACGAAACCACCCGATGCGCACTTGAGATCTAAAATGAAAATGACTCCACCTTTCGCGGGAGACGGGACCAAGACCACGCTAACGGGCCAAACGCAATGACGCCATCGTCGCCGAGCAGCCCAAATCGGCTGGACGGGAAGAACGTGAAACTCGTGAACGCGCGTCCGAACTTTGAGGTGACGACCTGACAGCTCCATCCCAGTCACAGACATGCAAACACGCCAGCTTGCCTGAGAGTCTGTTTCAAGCTCAGTCGCCTTCCGATCACTCTCCTCCTCTCCCTGCGCTTTTATCCGAGATCCCAGCAGCCATTCCGGTGCGGCGCTGCGAGGCTTCCGGCGTCTCCCGTTGCCACTTTCGCGAGCGTTTCTCAACTGGCAGCTGGAGCACGACCCAAAGCGGCGCGCTGACGCCATGGGACGACGGGCGACGGAGCGAGTGACGGGGAGGGTGGTAAGGGGAGAGAATCGGGGAAAGAGGATGAAAGAGGGATTTTTACTGTCATGTTTGAATAGATGACAAAAGACAAGTGAGAGAAATGAACTGAAGCATCCAGTGTGTGTGGAGTGGGGTTGTGGGGATGGGGGGCACCTTCCAATGATGCTACAGTTGCACTATTGTGTGAATGAATTCCTGACGCAGTCAACACAATACATTCACATAATATTATCACTATTAGTGTATCTGAACTGGCTATGATCTTCATCTTTCTTGTGGTCTTCTACCACCTGACTAAACAATCGGGCTTCATAGTAAGTTTCTTTCGGTTTGTCCCGTTCGGGGTCGCCACAGCGTGACATCTCGGATGGACGCTCGTATTTGTTTGGCACAGTTTTGACTTCCTGACGCAACCCCTCTCGGGGAGCGGAGGCCCCCAGTGGGATACGAACTCACGACCCCCGGTTTACCAAACCAATGCGCTAACCGCTGAGCTATGGGGCCTCGCTATCGGGCTTCATAGTACACTTGAAGAACTAAACTGAAATAGCATCGCAGGCCGTCATTTCCCGTGTATAATCCGTCTGCATTTAATCTGCCTCGTCCAGGATCTAGTGAATCCCATTACAGTACAACCTCGGTTCTCGACCACAATCCGTTCCAGAAGGTGGTTCGAGAAGCGATTTGTTTGAAAACCGTATCGATGTTTCCCACGTCTGCGTACAGAGGCTGCGTTATACACTATAACAACGCTGGTCAGCTGGTCGGGCCGCGCTCGTTATATGTTATTTCCGGGTTTTGTCGCAGGTGTTCGAATACAGATTTTTGTTTGAAAACAGAAGCAAAAAAAATCTCTAAATTTTCGCTCGAAAACAGATTTGTTCAAGAACGGAGACGCTCGAGAACCGAGTATTCACTTTATTTGGTTTTATAGTACTATAAAAGAGTGCGACCAATGTGTTCCACGGTAAGATAACTGCATTGTATTCCTTTCTTGGGACGCTGTATATGGTACTGTTAAAGTTCTGCACTGTGACTTGGTAGACTATATATGAATAGCAAGAGTTATTCTTGTAACTGTTGCAGTATCGTAATCCTCAAGTGACAATTATGTCGACGAGTGACTTGTTTTGGTTGCAGCATCTGGAATATGTTCCACAAGATATAGAGGAAAACTACTTTGGGACACTGAGAAATGCAGTTTTTGTTTTCACGCTAATCTGTCTGTTGAAGGTGAAGCGTCACTGAAAAATGAATGAAAAACTTACTTTTTATACTCATTTATGTTAGTGCTGTCTAAGAATGTACACGGTGGTCATTAATATTTTATGGCAAGTGAAATACAGTATTTTGAAGAAATTAGTTTTATCTTGTGCAACTTAAGAACCGTAATTTCCGGCCTACAGAGCGCACCTGATTATAAGCCTCACCCAGCACATTTGTAAAGGAAATACCATTTGGTACATGCATAAGCCGCACCTGTGTAAAAGCCGCAAGTGCCCACGTTGAAACACGAGATATTTACAAACACGGTGCACAGAAAGAGTTTCCAAATTTTTAATACCTTAACTTAGCACATACCTAAATCACTGAGACGCAGCAGTCACACAGCAGCAACACACTAGCGTAATGCTTACACTAGCGTGGCGCTAATGCTAGCACAGTGCTAATAGGGTCGGCTAAAAAAGAAACAGACCTAAATCACTGAGACGCAGCAGTAACACAGCAGCAACACGCTAGCGTAATGCTTTTCTCGACAGCAAAATTAATGTACAATATATGGGTATAAGAAGGCATACACTGTTCAGGTTAGCCTGTCTCACACATGCAGATGCAGAAACGGCACAACGTCAGAAATCAAGTAATGCTTACGATAGCGCGGCGCTAACGCTAGCACAGCGCTAACAGGGTCGGTTAAAAAGAAAAACATACCGGTAAAAGTCACTTCCTCGGTACATATAGTCCACCGGTCTCACTCTAACCTTTTCCACTCAAGTGTCCCCCTGCGGCTATTAAAAACAACGCACAAATTAGCCGCATCATCGCATAAGCCGAAGGGTTGGAAGCGTGTGAAAAAATTCGCATCTTATAGTCCGGAAATTACAGTACTGCATTTCTTTGTCCATAGAAGGAGAAAGAACAGACAGAATTCTAGGAGGTGGATGGTTCCGACAATACTATAATGACAAATGTTGAAAATGTATTCCTGGATCTGAACCTTCATCTGGATCATCCCCAAAAAGTGTTCTTCCTGGCATCTTGCACCATTCCTCTGCAGAGGTTTGTGAAATGTGTTTAGTACCTTGAAATGTACTTATAAGGTAACAATCAAATTCTAATATCTTGAAAGTCAAAATAACTCCTGTTAGTGTCATTTTTTCAAAAAACTTTTGTACTTTTTGTGCATCACTATAAAGTAAAAATCAAAATTCAGCGTGATGTGGATTTGAGATGGGATGGCAGAAATCCACAAATTACACTTGCGTCAATTTACACTGCAAACAGTGCGTAAGAGACCGCGGTTTTCTGCGAACTGACCCCATTTTCCTATTAACGTGAAACCGGAATCCATCCATTTCACACCGACGCACCGTTCAGAACGTACGCTGAAATATGTGCTCCCAAAAGAGCTGAGATGGCAGCTCGAGCGCTGGAAAGTGCTGTTGAAAGTGCTGTTTCAGAGGAGACTTTCCTTACATAAGCAAAGTACTCTGTAATTACACAGGGTGGATCCGCACACTGAGCCAGTTCGAGCAAGACCGACGAGAGGAAAGCTGCCCGGACGGACACATGACGAGGGCACGCCGATATTATTCAGATGTTCAAAGCGCTGAACTCGCCGGGCCGGCTTCGCGCTGGCAGGACTTCAAAATCCTTCCAAGGGGGTGCCCTTAGAAGGGAAAGTTCAAGAAAGAATATTACAACGGTCACCAACCAAAAAGGCCTCCCGAGCGCTTTTCCCACAGAAGTTTCGCCCGGCTTTGAGAAACCAGATGGCGTGTCATGCTGGATGTGTTCACGGACGCTGCGCGGCAGTCGGCTTTGCATTTCTCCCCCCCGAAATACTCACATGACCTCTTATTACACTAACTGGACCTCAAAGATTGACCTAACTACTGCAGCTGACAGGGTGTATAAATCAAAGATCCTTTTTTTTTCTTAAATGCAACTGAAAGAGCTCCACTCGGCTCCCATCAGTATGTTTGTCACTAAGTTTCTCGTCGACTAATAATCCTGCTGGGTTCACAGTATTTATCGAGTATTTTGGTCAGAACCCATCAAAAAGACGCCGCCTTTTTTCCTATATCGGGGAAAAAAAATGGTATTAGAAGCTCGCTGCAATTATCTTCACATAAGCACCACGGGTGTCAAACTCAAGGCCCCCGGGGCCAGAAGCAGCCTGCCACATGATTTCGTGTGGCCCGCGGAGGCAAATTAACTGTGTCAACTTACGTGATCCATGTGAAAATCTGGACCAAAATTTTAAATTGTCATATAAATGAGAATGTTGCGATATAAGCCTTTTCGTGCTGCTTCTTCTTTTCCTTTCGGCTTGTCCCGTTAGGGGTCGCCACAGTGTGTCATCTTTTTCCATCTAAGCCTATCTCGTGCATCTTCCTTTCAAACCCTACAGTCTTCAAGTCCTCCCTCAGAACATCCATCAACCTTTTCTTTGGTCTTCCTCTCTTTCGCTCTTTTGCCTTGCAGCTCCATCCTCAGCACCCTTCTACCAATATATTCACTCTCTCGCCTCGGGACACATCCAAACCATCGAAGTCTGCTCTCTCGAACCTTGTCTCCAAAACATCCAACTTTGGCTGTCCCTCTAATGAGCTCATTTCTAATCCTATCCAACCTGGTCACTCCGAGCGAGAACCTCAACATCTTCATTTCTGCCACCTCCAGTTCAGCTTCCTGTTGTTTCTTCAGTGCCACCATCTCTAATCTGTACATCATGGCCGGCCTCACCACTGCTTTATAAACTTTGCCCTTCATCCTAGCCAAGACTCTTCTGTCACATAGAACACAAGACACCTTCCGCCAACTGTTCCACCCCGCTTGGACTCGTTTCTTCACTTCCTTACCACACTCTCCATTGCTCTCTACCATTGACCCCAAGTATTTCAAGTCTTACACACACACACATCCATGCACATATATTCTGTTTCACTTCGGCTAATCTTCATTCCTCTCCTTTGCAGTGCGTGCCTCCATCTTTTGAATTGTTCCTTTAAAACATGAAAATAATGGCTGAAAAAAAACTCAATAACCTTGATTTCTGATTCCCGAACTAGTTCATAAATTTCATGTGTAAATATGATGGGGCGATTAAAAAAATTTGATGGTTTCACAGTCATAACATCCCTCTGAGGCAAAACTTAAGTACAACGTGGCCCACGACAAAAATGAGTTTGACACTCCTGATATACATGACCACAACCCGTGTAGCAGACGTGGCAACTGTAAAGCGGTCATGTACAGTGTATTTTAGAAAGAACACAGTGTTTTATGTAGCACAGAGAATTCTGGAGCAGTAGAAGCTAGACGTTTGCCAAAAGGTGACCAGAAATGATTGTAAAAACTTCACTAAAGAATGATCAGATGATGGAATATTACATTCAGTCACCAGAGGAGTAATTCCTATATCAAAACAATTCATTCATGTGTTCATTTTTTAATGGGCTGTGCTTTTCTCAACGGCAAATTTAATGAATAATATATGGGTATAAGGAGGCATACACTGTACAGGTTAGCATGTCTTACACATACAGATGCAGAAACGCTACAGAATCAGAAATCAAGAGAAATCCTCTCAGAGTACACAACAGAACACAAGGAAAACGACATGAAATAATCATCCTTGTTTGCTTTTTTTTAAATAATCTCAAAAATATATACTGCGTCCATATTTTGGTCATTGCTGGCTGTGTGCAAAAGTCGCCATTGGCCCTTAGAGTTCGCTCTCTCAAATAGCCTCGTAGGTGTTCGTGGTGGTACAGTATTTGACAATTTCACTGGCCGATGAGACGGGTATGGTTGAGGCCTATAAATCCCACCCGACAATACGTTGTGTTGTCTGTGTGATTTGCTGTTAGATCAGATTCCAGACGTTGGAATTTAATAAGGGCATATCCGACAGTAAATGAGCGCTGGAGTTGTCCTGGTATGTAGCCTACTTGCTTTCAAAATACCTTTGCCCGATCGTAAAGACATGGCATCCCTCCAATTCTCCATTTAACGCACATTCTTCACGAGAAGAATGTCGATAAGTCCTCAAGAATTGTGGAGATCTATAGACAATGCTACAAAGAGACAGCAAGCTTGAATGTGGACCCTCTGAATAGAAGGACGCGGATACCAGTTAGATACCATCCATCCATCCATTTTCTACCGTTTCTCCGGGTTGGGTCGCAGGGGAAGTAGCTTCAGCGGGAATACCCAGACTTCCCTTTCCCCAGCCACTTCTTCCAGCTCTCCCGGAGGAATTCCACGGAGTTCCCGGGGCAGCCGAGAAACAGTCTCTCCAGTATGTCCTGGGTCGTCTCCGGGGTCTCTTTCCGGTGGGACGTGCCCGGAACACCTCATCAGGAGGCGTCCGGGAAGCATCAAGATCGGATGCCATCCACCTCATCTGGCCCCTCTCAATGTGGAGGAGTAGCGGCTCGACACTGGATGACCGAGCTTCTCACCCTATCTCTAAGGGAGAGCCCGGAACCCTGCGGAAGACACTCATTTCGAGCGCTTGTATCTGGGATCTTGTTCTTTCAGTCACTACCCACAGCTCGTGCCCATTGGTGAGGTTAGGAACGTAGATCGAGTATTAAATTAAGAGCTTTGCCTTTCGACTTAGCTCCCTCTTTACCACAATGGACCGACACAAAGTCCGCATGACTGCAGACGCTGCACCGATCCGTCTGTCGATCTCCAGCTCCATTCTTCCCTCACTCGTCAACAAGACCCCAAGATACTTGAACTCCTCCACTTGGGGCAGGATCTCATCCCCAACCGGGAGAGGGCACGCTACCCTTTTCTGATACCAGTTAGATACTATTGATTTTCTAGACCGCTGGTCCCCATTAGGGTGAGAAGTGAGCTGGAACCGATCCCAGCTGACAACCAATCCCAGCAGTCAGAGGCCTCCTGTATGAAATTACATCTGTCACAATAAGCTCAGACCGTTATCACGCAGCTCGATGAATCCCTCATGAAATCATCAGTGACAAACACTCCCAAATGTGTAGAACACAAAATATTTATGCTGCGCCTGTCCCAAAAGCAACACCCTCTTGGTCCATCTCAAAACACACTTAAGTCCATCTATTCCCTTCTTCCTCCAGCAGATGAAAATTGCTGCGATCACGCAATCCTATAAACAGACCAACGAAGGTACAACACTTGCGGCTCCTCTTCGCCATGACGACGTGTAACAGGGAGAGGAAAACATTAGCCGAGGGGGAGGCATTTTGTTTCATCCTGGGTGGTCTGATAAAAAAAAGAAGGAGAAGAAGAAGAAGAAGAAGAAGAGAAGAAGAAGAAAGTCCATCCTGAATCCAAAGAAATAAACATGCAACCTTCAGAGCAGGTCCAGAAGGACGTGGAGCTCTGCTCCGTCTCCTCATTAAAACCACAACCAGCATAATTTTCATACTTGCCCCCACATTAAAACTGCGGTTGGAACGGTTGAACACATGTCGGAGATGTCCTCATTTCGATGCGACAAGAACTGAAAGACACGAGTTCACTATTTATGGTAAATGCAACACAACACCGTCTCAAAAAGAAATGTCAGCATACGGCGTTCAAATATTAGACATAGCAGAACACATTCCTCTGACAAGGGGGGAATCCCTAACTTGGCTGGGGTGGAAACGAAAAATCTTTGGAGGGGATCTCGATCAGTGAGGTCCGAGGACCTTCTCCAGCTCATTCTATATTTTATCACGGTGTTGGATTTGCGCTGGTCACAAAAACTAGAGTCCTATTAAGTATGTTAGAATCTGTAACATGAGACTTCAGGGCTGAATTAACAAAAAAAAAAAAAAAACGAGTGACGTTTTTTTGGGCGTCGGTTCAAATCCAGGCGATGAGTACTGCTGCATCCACCAACATTCCAAAAACAAGCACGCTAGATTAATCCAAGATGCTAAATGTTTTTGGGGTTTTTTTTTTTTGGTCTATACTGTATGTGCACAAAGCATTGGCCTCCCAGTTCTCAGGTCACGGGTTCCATCCCGGACCCTCCCTGTGCGGAATTTGCATGTTCTCCCCGTGCCTGCGAGGGTTTCCTCCGGACACTCCGGTTTCCTCTCACATTCCCAAAACATGTAACCTTAATTGGACACACTGAATTGCCCCTAGGTGTGATTAGTGCGGCAGTTTGTCTCGATGTGCCTTGCGATTGGTTGGCGACCAGTTGAGGGTGTACCCCGCCTCCTTCCCGTTGACAGCTGGGATAGGCTTCAGCACTCCCCTTGTGAGGATAAGCGGCTAAGAAAATGGATGGATGGATGTGCACTGTGATTGACTAGCGACCAGTCCAAGGTGCGCCTTCCCTCTTGCCCAAAGTCAGTTAGGATAGGCTCCAGCTCACCTGCGAACCTCACGTGGATTAAATGCTATCAAAAAATTATGTATTCTTGATGAATGAAAACGTTACATTTTCGGAACAGCTACTAGTGCGCTAACCACGAACCTGAGGTTTGTCAAGGGCGTCAAAAATACATACTACAAACACAAAATTATAAACCTAACAGCGAACGCAAATTTGACTCAATTTCCGTGACTGATTATTGAAAAGATAAACAATGAATTGTTTTATCGCTTAAATGATGTTAATGGGATAAAATGATCTCCTGATGTTCTACTCATGTTTCAATCCTAGTGCCCGACTAGGCAGAAAGCCGAACGCCAGATGAGTTACCTCAGCATGAATGCAGCTGAACTTTCCACGTTGGCTCTTCTTTAAACCGCAAATAAGGTGCAACCGGATCAACGTCACCTCTGCTACGCGCAGCCAAGTAACGAGCTCCAATTTACGTCAACGGCTTCGGAATTCAGATGCTATCGGTTATTCCGCTATTCAATTAATACACCCAATAAACGAAACCCAATAAATGGAATTGCTCACGTGAAGAGTCAATGGCAGAATCACGTCATGCAAAAGCAGTCCAAATAACGTGCAAAAAGCACATTGACCAAAGTAGAAAGATGCAAGGTTTAATTTAAAAAATAAATACTGTATATACACTGTAATTTCCAGCCGACAGAGCGCACCTGCTAATAAGCCCCACTCAGTGCATTTGTAAAGGAAATACCATTTGGTACATACATAAGCCGCACCTGTGTAAAAGCCGCAAGTGTCCACATTGAAATACGAGATATTTACAAAGAAAGACGGAATACAGAATACAGAGTTTTCAAAGTTTTAATACCTTAGCTTAGCTTAACATAGCAACAACACTTTAAGTGAGAACAGGGCTGTTAAAAAAAACACTAAATCTAAAACTAAATCACTGAGATACGGCAGTAACACAGTAGCAACATGCTAGGGCGATGCTAACGCTAGCTCAGTGCTAACAGGGCCGGTTTAAAAAAAAAAAAAAAAAAACATACCGGTAAAAATCACTGAGACACAGCAACACGCTAGCACAGCATTAACGCTAGCTCAGCGCTAACAGGGCCAGTTAAAAAATTAAAAAAACATACCGGTAAAAGTCACGTCCTCTGCGTATATATTCCATTGGGCTCACTCTTACCTTTTCCGCTCGAGTGCCCCCTTGCGGCCATTTGAAAAACTGCACAAATTACCTGCATCACTGCATAAACCGCAGGGTTGAAAGCGCAAACTTGAAAACTTGCGACTTATAGGCCGGAAATTACGGTACTTGTTTTTGTATGGAAATAGCCCAAGGAAATGAGATGAATTTGACCAAATGATGATATTTATTTCAGTAATATCACTGATAATTGTAATGTTTTTAAAGACGGATCGACACTGTCATATCAATAAACCTGATCTTATTATTATTATTGACTTCAGAACATTCTGAGAGATTATCCCATTGGTTAGAAATGGATTCCATATGGAAAAAAATGAATTTTCCTCACAGGCCACCAAGGAACATTTTGTCAAATTCACGTTTTAAAGTAGTATTGGACCGTATTTTTTTTTTTTTTTTTTCCATGAAACCTCCCATCTGTCACCATGGCGATCGGGATATTCCTTCCGAGCGGTTGCTGTGGTTCAGTGGAAATGTGTGCAATCGCGCTTCAGTGCCTCGCCCTGCACCGTCCTTCCCCTCCATTCTCATTCGTCAGCTCTCTCGGTTCTATGGTTCTATTCCACAGTCCTTTGGCCAGCAAACCTTTTCTTTAAACCCCCCCCCCCTTCCTCCCCCACCGCCACACACCTCCCTCCCTACCTGATATTTTGGGTTGGTTTGCTTACACCAAGACAAATGATCTCACCTCACTGCTATGTTCCAGAAAGTTTCACAGTGAGCGGGGAGAGGAAAAGGGAGAATCATTACAGCATGACCAATGAAGTAAGGAAGATGTCACGAAGAAGCTAAACTAAATATATTTTTTGAGGAACTACAGGATATGAAAAGAGCCGTAAATACAAGTCCGGGAAAGGCGGCAACTGTTGAAGAACGAAGCTCCATTTAGCATAAGCGACGACAAACTTATTCCCCTCCCCGTTTTATTTCTTTCACATATTGCGGCTTGCTCGTCGGCGCTCTTTTGTGCCGTTCAAAAGTTTTTGTTACATTTTGTCCCAAACTCTCACTCACGCATACTTAATCAGAAGAAGTGATATAAACAGCACGTTGGGAACGAGGCACTGATATATTCCAGACTAACAACATGTACACAAAGCGGACCAAAGAGAACACACACACACACACGCGCCGGTACTATTGGCCATCATCAAACATTCAATAACCACAACAACTTCCTATTTTCCTCGAGCTACTTCCTGCAGGCCGAGGTCACTCACTACTGCAAAAATTGTGAATGAGGAAAGTAAGGCCCCTCCTCGAGCCGTCAACTTGTGTGTCCCGATGATCCTAAGAGCTAAGTTGTCTGGGGCTTCATCCCCCTGCCTGGTACACTCACCCATGGCACCCTAGGTCAGGGACCAGACTAAGTACGACTCCAAAACCCCAATGACGAGTAGAAAAATTGGATCTTGGTTTACCGAGCCTGGACGCCGGTCAAAGGGGCCAAAGGCGGGGACCTTGGCGATCCGATCACCGGCTACAGAAACTAGCTCTCGGTCACGAAATACAAAGCGAATATGTAGACACAAATAATCACTTCTTACACACTTCAGTTGCAATCTATTGAAAGCCAACACAATAACTGTCGCCAGAATTCTGCTTTAGAAAGATAAAAGTTTAGTTTGACGGATTTACTGTTTTTACTGTTGTACTTTGCAAAAAAAAGTAGTGTTGCACATTTGTATTTTTTTTACATGTAGACTAATCCGTCCATCCATTTTCGCGGTGTCGCGGGAGTGCTGGAACCTTTCCCAGCTGACAACAGGCAGGAGGCAGGGCACTCCCTGAACTGGTTGCCAGCTAACCGCAGGTTCTGAGGACCCAGGTTCAATCCCGGCCCCTCCCTGTGTGGAGTTTGCACGTTCTCCCGTGCCTGCGTGGGTTTTCTCCGGGCACACCGGTTTCCTCCCACATCCCAAAAACATGCGACATTAATTGCAAACTCTAAATTGCCCCGAGGTGTGATTGTGAGTGCGGCAGTTTGCCTCTATCTTCCCGGCAATCTGCTGGCAACCATTTCAGGGTGTACCCCGCCTCCTGCCAGTTGACAGCTGGGCTAGGCTCCAGCACTCCCCGCGACCCCTGTGAGGATAAGCGGCTAAGAAAATGGATAGATGGATGAATTTAACAGCACACAGTGTACCTCACAAGTAAAAAAAAAAAAAAAAAAAAAAACCTCTGTTCAGCACTGAATTACTCATTGTGTCCTCTCTTCCTCTTTAGCTGTACAATCCATACTGGATGGAAGAAACAAAGACAAACAGACCCCTGCACTTGTCGGGCTTGGCCCACTCCCCGATGCCGTCCCTCTGACATTTGTTTAATCGCACCAATAACATCCTCTGATGTTTGTTGAACACAGCTCAGGCTGCGATGGTTCCCCTAATGCAGTCTCGCAAACGCACGCTTACACTTAACCGCGTGACGTGAAAATTCACAGCACGACTTGTAAAAAAAAAAAAAAAAAAAACATACACAGAGTCATCAGCTGTAAGCAAAAGAAAGAACCAACAGTTCCAGACTATTGTGGACTGGTTTAACGCAAATATGTGACAAAGCGCGTTTGTCAAAATAAACTAGAATTGATTCCTAACCCTCTCGTTTATGTCCAAGCTTCTAGCTTCAAATATGCACAGTGTACAGTATGCTAAAAACAACGACAATGCAAATGTGGACTTACCACTCGAGGCTTGGTCCTCTGCGGGGCTGGTACAGACGGTGCATTGTCCAAACCCTTCTGTGGTACAGCGCCTGAAGTTTGGCCGGCAAAGATCTCGCTGGGTCCCTCCGATGAAGACACCGAACCTTCAGCCCCATCCCTACTCCCGGGGAGAGGCCCTGGACTGTCCGCGTCTCTCTCGGGAGTGCCAATGTCGAGAATAGATTTCGGGGTCACGTCCTCCAGAGATGGGACCTTGTCTACTGGGAGCTTACTCGGGGCTGTTGAACTCCCGGCGGGTTGGTCTGAAAGACTGCTCCCTTTCTTGAGAGGGTGCAGTCGCGGAGGTGGCGAGATGGGTATGAATGTGGCAGGCTCGCTGGCATGTCTTACGTGCTTCGGTCTGGTCTTTGATTTGGATGAGGGAAGAAGAGGCGCGGGCTCAGCTGCATCACAGGGACCCACTTGCTCCTCGAGTTCTGGGGGCTCAAGTGGTTCTTCGTGAGAAAAAAAATGAGCCAACCTGTTTGGGCGCTTTCTCGGGGATCGGCGAACCATCCTAGGCGATAAAGCTTCAGCGAGCTTGAGGTCGAAATTAAATCTCCTTGTCTCCGCCGCTTTTTTTTGCCCACTTTGATCTATAACATTGTTCTCATAGTCGGGATTGCCGGACTGGGACTGGGCCCTCTTGCTGTCAATATTGACACTTCTGCGGTGACAATCATTGGACTGTGTGATTAAGTCCACTTTAGGCTGCCCCTCGGCCTCCCATGTTGTTTCTTGATGCTTATTTAGGATTGGCTCGCTGCTGGAAGGTGGGATTGCGCCAACCTGATCCAACTCATTGATTGGGCCAGTGCTACGGGACTGACCTTTAAACCGAGAGTCATTATAGGAAAGCAAAGCTGCATCGCTACGTCGACTGGGGTCACTAAACGATTTCTTTTTAGGAGCTTTGCCATTGCCATAATCAGTCATCACTCTGTCCACGGCTCCCGGCTCAGCTACAATGCTCCTGATGACGCCGCTGTAGTCACCAACTACTTCTTCCCAGAGTCCGCCATCGCTGTACACAGACAAGTCACTGGCCACGCTTCCTTTGTGTTCTGAAAAGGGGGGTACAGCAGGAGATTTGAGACCAAGAGATCCTAAAAGGTTGCTGTCGACAGAGGAAAAATTGTCTTCCTCAGCCACAGTAGAGCATCTTTGAGGCATCGGATCGCTGAGGGAGCGATAAACTGTTGAATCCCCAATCCCGTCAGCTGCTGCTGTTGAATCTGTGCTACTGTAAGAACCCTCTGAGGCTCCGTTACTGTTATTAGAAGGGGAGAACTTGCGTCTTCGGCGGACAGCGCTGGGGGTATCAGGAGCTTCAAAGCCTTCCGGAACAACTGCCGATGCCTGCGGTACGGAACCGCTGCTGTTGCTTGCCTCATTGGTAGCGTCGACGCAGTTGAGACCAGCGACGGAGTCCGTGATAATGCAGTCGAGCTCTTCCGCACGGGAGGGGTGAAGCAAGGAGGGAGGTATGCAGACTTCATTTAGACGAACCGTACACCCGGTGTTGTTCTCCATCATTTCCTCGCTTTCCTTCTTAAGCCCTTTCTCTTCATGGAGCACTGATTGCTTCCATATGGTGACGGGCTGCCCGAGTACATCCCTAGCGATGCATGCCCCCAAATTAACCCTTCCTGACCTCAAGAAAGCTTTCTCAGAGGGGTCAGCAGGGCCAATCTCTGGCTCCGTTACAATCCCTTCATCTGTTAGACTCGACTCGTGGCCTGAAAGCTCATCCACAGAGCGGTCAAAGCACACGCTTTCTTCCGAGTCCCCCTTCAGTAATACCCTCGCTGTCTCTCTGCTCTGTCTCTTCACCTTCTCCTGGTACTCTGTATCACTCCTGTTCAGCTTCTCCGGCTGCATACTTTGTCCATCCCTCTCTCTCTTCTCCCTCTCCCCATTCTCTTGCTCATGTTTATCTCTTTCCGTTGTGGTTTTAAACTCGGCCCATTTGTCCGTCGCTGCCTCACCTCCAATGTGCATTCCTTTTCTCTTTTCTTCATCGGTTTTCTTGATCTTCAAACAATTATCCTCAATCACGCTTGTGATATCAATATCGTCATCTTCTCTGGTGTTCATCTGGCAGATATCCTGAATAACCTGCCTGGCTTCCTGCACATATTTTTCTTGCAGCGGCGTTGGCATCACGTCCTCCTCAGGGTCATCATACCCATAATCGAAAAACCTTCGCCCTCTTCCGAGCCTAAAATCCCCACTGTCACTTTCTACCTCCCTGTCAGAGTTGGGAAGCCTGCCTCCATTCTTTTCTCTATCCAGGTCAAGTTCTTGCTCAGAAGTGCTTCTTTTGGTTGTACCACTTGCCAGGTAACATCGCACGGCTGTCGGGGATTTACCAGAATACGTGAAGGATTTTGCACGCCGCAGGGTAGCGGTCAAGTCTTTTAGTGACAACCGACGACCAGAGGGCAACGGAGTCCCAACGTGACTCAGCGGAGCCAATCCACATTTCATTTCCTCGCCTGTTTTCCGCACCTTCAGGTCTGAAATGTCTGATTTTAAGAAATTCAGCAGTGTCATCGTTTCTGTTGTGATATCGGGGTTGGATTTGGATATTCCATTCATAACATCTGCGCTATCCCCTCCAGTTGTTTGCTGTGATGTCACAGTCTCAGGTAGTCTTCCTTCTGCAGTAAGGACCCCGGAAGGGGATGAGTCTACGGGCACAATCTTGGGGCGTGTCCGCACTTGGGTACGAGGGAAATTATCCCCGTGTCCAAAGCTCGGGGAACGGTACATCGTAAAATTCCCATAGTACGTTTTACTCAGCATAGACGAGGAAGCGTTTCGAGCAGTGGGGTCACCACCGGTGTTCAAAAATGTGTTTGCGCCACGATTGGTGGAGTTGACTGGGTCCTCCGCCTTCAACGTCTCAGTGCTGGAATATCGGCTGCTATAACGGGAACCACCGGAACTGGAGCCAAAAGGGGGGATGCTGACCTTTGCGACTCGAGACACGCCAGGAAGCGTTGTGGACGCCACAGGGCAAGAGATGCGCTCCCACTGCTGCTGCATCCTTGCTCTGTTACTGTGAAAAGTGGATTCTCTTGCAGAGTGGCTCCGTGATACTCTTGGAAAAAACTCTCCTCCCGTGGTCATATGGCGAGGCCTATCCAAGGGCTCCATGGTCACGGACGGCTTACTGTCGCTTTCGTCTGATTCGCTATCATGATCGTTATAATCATCACGGCCGGTCGCCGAGGCGCCGCCGCAGAACCGCTTCTTCTTTCTCAGAGAGCGGCGCCGCACAGCCTCCTTACTGGATGAGCCTAGAGAACCAGGGCTCTCCTCTTCACTACCCGAAGACCTGCCAACGGCCTGCGCATTCCACCGGCCATTTTTACTGCGTGACAAATAATTGCCACCTTGCTCTGTGACGCCCCCCTCTCCTCCGCTGATGCCAAGAAAAGGATGAGAAGGGCCTCTCCAGCTAACACCTCCTCTTTTCTTCCCGCTACGCTCCTCCTCTTCGTCCCCGGAGCTAAACCTCCAACGGGAGCTCCGCAAAGAGTCAACTCTGACAGGGGCTGAGGAGGGAGCTGCAGTTGAGGAGGAGGTAATGGCTTTATCTGGAGCTGGAGCGCGGAGGGGGAATAAGGGGAGAGGGGCGGGAGCTGTAGAGGAGCTATGTGAGGAATGTAAACTATCCCTCGCCAGCCCGACCCCCTGACTAACCCTTTTCTCCCTCACTATCGGCTTCTGAAGAAAGGAGGCGCAGAAGGACGGGTCCTGGCTCACCGAGCCGCTCTGAGAAGTAGTAGCAGAGGTCTGAAGGTCAGGGTGGGGGTCAGGGGTTAGCTGGATCAGTGTGGGAGTTTTAGAGGAAGCCTTTGCCTCTGAGCTGGGGCTGTGAGATCTGAATGGAGATGAGTTACTTTTTTCGCGATGGTAATCCTGACAACAAGTACCAACGCTACTGTTTTGGAACTTATTCTCACCAGAAATTGTTTCGTGATAATAACCCGATGTTTTCAAACGTGCCTCCTCATCAAGTGCGTACTGCTGCTCATAGATTTTGGAACGCAAGTCCATAGTGTCACAAAGTGTCTGTTGGACAGCAGCGCTGTTTTGTCCTTCAACTAAGCTCCCCTCAGATGAACAGAGACTTTTGGCTGCATTAACTGAGGAGTAAGATGAAAGTTTGGCGTTTTTATCCGAAAGAGGGGCACGCTCCGGGTCGCTCTTCAGGCCCAAATCGCCTTTACCGGCCTGTTGTTGATCCTCGCAAGTGTGGCTTTGCTTTGGTCTCTCATCAAAAAGCTGTCTTATTTTGGTCACGCTGGGCCATTTATCAGAATTCAGGGGACTAAATTCGCTGCCTCGATAAGTTCTGTGAGCTTTAGAAGGTCCACTAAATTTGACGTCCTCTTCATCATTGTCAAGACAAGACTTCGGGTGATCAGATGCGAAAAAGGGAGTTTTCTTACCCCAGGAATCGGTTGCTATCCCCGCACAAGTCCACCTTTTACTTTTTCTCTCAGAGTCCGACACAGAAAGAGAATCCGCGGCGGAGTTAAACTTGTGCACTTTGTCCAGGAAAGACTTGTTGTCCGGCAAGATCGCCGCACCGCCGTCCGGGTGCAAAGACAGCCGGGACAGAGAGCTGCTCCTCCTGACGCGAGGACGCGTGCGGCTCTCGCGCTGCACCGCTGCAGCGTCTCCCGGCCGGGCGTGCTGGGTCCTCTCGCCGCCTCCACAGCCGCTGCTGCTGCTGCTGCTGCTGCTGCTGAATTTCTCGGTGAGCTGGCGGATAGAGGGAGAAATGGAGGAGAGAGGGGCGGAGGAGGCTTTCTTTGGCTCTGCGGTTGCGGTGGCAGAGATTTTGGAAACTTTTCTCGACGCGCTGACATGACGCTGCTCTGCCCCGCTGGGCTCCAGAGCGACAGAACCAGCGGCCGCCTCCGAATCCTCACTCTTGCTGTCGGCCCTGCACGACCCAAACTTTTGAAAAGAGACGCCGCAGTTCTTCGCCGGCGCGCCCCTGCTGTGCCTCTCTGCCATTGTTCATAGTTGTCTTTGTTGCACGTCACGCCGCATCCTTATTTTGGCATTAAAATCCATTTGCACCCCGCAGCAGCAACTTTAAAGTCTCCAAACCGGCCGCTCTGTTGTTAAAACTCACATGTTGGGCATTCCAGCAAACGAATTTCACCAACGCTTGATTGTTGGCAAAAAAAAAAAAAAAAACAACGTGCGACCGTCAAGCGGGTCAAGCTCGGATCTCTCTCTGCTCAATCCCAAAACTGTTTGTGGATTCCCTATTTTGGCATGATTTGAATTTCCGTGACTTGTTTTTTTTTTTTTTTTTTAGTGCATGTTAATGCCTGAGATAGGGCAAGAGGGAGTGGGCGGGACGAGGGGGGGAGGTAGGGGCTGTCATACCCCCCTCGGGAATAGAGAGGAAACCCCCACCCCACCCCTCTTTTTGATAAGAAGGGACTGATACTGTGCACTGAATGCATGTGCCGCAGTCCCTGCAGAAGCACGACTCGAATTGGTGGCAGCGCACGTTTCTGTGTCTCATTTCGTATCATGAACAGGGAACATTTTCACTTTCTCTAAAATGAAAATGTTGAATCGTCAGCATCCAGGAATCTTTTTCACTCCTACGCAAAAAGGCCTCTGAGGTGCATCCATTACAAAGTTGCCTACTTTACGAGTCTTTTTGTTCTAAGGGGGATTCATGCAGTAAAGTGGGGAAACTTTGACTACAGCTCCCTCCACAGGACAATAGAAAATATGACAGAGTGAGTCGTTACATCAGGGGTGGGCAAACATTTTTGAAGGCCACAGTTTATTTTAAAGCGAAACATGGGACTGGTCTTCTGTAGATGACGTTTAAAAAAAGTACAATTGTGTATGTAAAGTCTATAAAATTTATTTCGAAAAATGGAGTTTAGGTAAATGTCTAAGATTTTGTGGAGGGAAATGGCTACAGGCAGCACAGTGGGGCACCTGGAAAGCATTGGGCTAACAGTTCTGACGTCCCGGGTTCAATCCTGGCTCTCCCTGTGTGGAGTTTGCATGTTCTCGTGGGTTTCCTTCGGGCACTCCAGTTTTCTCCCACATCCTAAAAACACGCAATATTAATTGGACACTCTAAATTGCACCTGGGTGTGATTGTGAGTGCGACTCTTGTGTGTTTCTATGTGCCCTGTGATTGGCTGGCAACCAGTTCAGGGTGTACTTAGAACTGTGAGGCCAACGCTTTACCACCGTGCCGCCTCATCCAGTCAGTAACACAATTCAAATTAAATGTTCGATTTCACATATTGCATGTGAATGTTGGGACAGTCCAGTGCTAGAAGTTTGCATTCTCACGTTCTGATTTGTTTTGCGCATTCAGGGATCGCTCACAAAACCCGATTCGGTTCCCCCGGGTCAATCAATTTAAAGGGCCCGTCTGTACACACAAAGAAATAAAGTCATAGTCTCAGTGACAGGTTTAATCAGTGCAACGGCGACATCCAACAAATTGTTCACTGGCAAGACAAAAGAATCAACATATTAAACTCACAAAACAAAAATTGAATTCTTCACTGGAACTCGTCTGTGGGCACAGTTCAGAACACACAAAACATACACAACAGTCAATATTTCCATAAGTGTTTACTTATGGCTATATTGAAAATGTCAACTTTGTGTATCATGTAAGATAAATGTCAACCTTAGAAAATACAAAACTATATTTAAAAGGAAACATGAGACATTTTCTAAGCGCATGATTAATACTACATGGGCAAATTGGAATGCAAGGATCAATCAACAGTGAAGTGTCACAGCGTTAAAAAAAAAAAAGTTTTTAGTTCAAAACCTAAAAAAAAAGGACTTTTATAGCGGATCGCTATCGAGTGGAAGAAAAAGGCAATAACAAGACAGATTGATGAGAAATTTGAAAACTGTCCAAAAAAAACCAATACTAGTTAAAGAAAACATAATACTGAACAGTAGTTATTGTTGCTTCTGCAAAATACAGCATCATATCGCTATAATTCACAATAAAACACCCGATGCAATGCTACACAATGTACAGTTCATACTTTAGAGAAACATTTCAAAGTTGCAGAGCAGAGCGCTGTTCACATTCGTCACTAGCAAGGAAATATCAAAAATATACAGTAAAAAAACTGGCTTTAACCTAGTGCATTATTTAAACTGACCATACGATATTTACAGTGATGTGGAACTTTTAGGGTCTTTTGTGCACGTCAGACAGTAGATGCAGCATATTCTACTCATTCCATCCATTTCTTTTGCTGCTTATCCTCACGGGGGTCACGGGGTTTGCTGGAGCCTATCCCAGCTGTCAATGGGCAGGAGGCGGGGTTCACGCTGAACTGGTTGCCGGCCAATCGCTGGGCACATAGAGACAGACTACGGTCGTACCCACAATCACACCTATGGGCAATTTAAAGTGTCCAATTAATCTTGCATGTTTTTGCGATGTCGGAGGAAACCCACGCAGGTACGGGGAGAACATGCAAACTGGGATCGAACCCAGGACCTCCGAACTGTGAGGCCGCCTATTCTACTCATTCCACTAACACGCAAAGGTCATCAGAACAACTAAGAACACTTGTCAGTAAAGACGGGATTAACTTGCAGCATCATCCGTCGCCGACCCCCATCGGAATGCTGGGTTTATATGACAAAGATGACACAAAATATATGTACAGTATACACATACGAAATTAAAAATGACAAAATTGGGACTGTTTTTTGGGGTATTTTGGCTATTCTCATTGCTTTTTTTTTTTTTTTTTAACTCAAACAAACAGTATCTCTATCTTTAAAAACCAAAGTCCAAGTCCGAGACCAAGTCCGAAACCTTGGTATTCTGATTGATTCCGACCTGACTTTCAACAATCATATCAAATCAATCACAAAAACTGCCTTCTACCATCTGAAGAACATATCGCGAGTGAAGTCTTGTATGCAGAGCTCATCCATGCTTTTATCACAAGTAGATTTGACTATTGTAATGGTCTTTTGACTGGACTAAAAAAAAAAAGTATTAAACAGCTGCAGCTCATTCAGAATGCCGCAGCTCGCGTTCTGACCAAAACAAAGCGGTCAGAGCATAGAACTCCAATCCTAAAGTCCTTGCACTGGCTTCCAGTCAGCTTTAGAATAGATGTTAAAGTTCTGCTACTGGTCTATAAATCATTCAATGATTTAGGTCCTGACTACATAAAAGAAATGCTTACGGAATTCAAACCCCAGTAGAGCTCCGAGATCGACTGACTCGGGTCAAAAAGTGGAGCGCAGAGTCCAATGCAAACATGGCGAAGCAGCATTTAGCGATTATGCTGCACAGAAATGGAAGAAGTTGCCGACAGAGGTGAGGTCAACCCAAGTGGGAATGTTTTTAAATCCAAGTTGAAAACGTGCTTTTTAGAATATATCCACTTTTTGATCATATTACTTGCACTGTATGCAGTTTTAATTATTTTTTAAAATATTTTGTTTATCGTTTTTATTGTTTTTTTCCCCATTTTAAATGTTTTATCTCATTGTTTTCAAATGCCTTTAATCATGTAAAGCACATCGAGTTACCTCGTCTATGAAACGCGCTACACAAATAAATTTGCTTTGCGTTTATACCTTTTAATAGCAAAATCGGAGAAATCGACAATTTTGCAGTGGTCTCTTAATTTTTTGTTCCAAAGCTTTTCTCAATGTGCTGTTGAAGTGGGGGGAAAAAAGGTCGGTGGGTGGCCATGTTGAATCACGCAGAGCGGTCCTTATCCCTGTAGGTGGTGACCCTGAGAACGAACCTTTTGGTGCTCCTCCTGTACCGCGGCTGCGTGAAGTAGAAGAGGATGGGGTCCAGAAAGCTGTTCATACTGGCAAAGGGTCTGGTGCTCTTATAGATGATCGAAAACAGGTTCCTGGTCTTGCAGGACACACTGGGCAGCGTGCGCACCGCCAGGTACGAGGTCTTGGTGAGGTGAAAGGGCAGGAAGCTGACGCAGAACGCGGCCGCCACCACGATGATCATTTTCACCGCCCTGTCGCGTTTGTCCCTCGTCTGGATGTTGACGCCGTGGTAGGACACGGGCAGGCAAAGGATGCGGGCCATTCTGCAGTAGCACATCATCACACCCGTGAAAGGGACGAGGAAGCCGAGGCAGGTGAGGGCCATGCCGTACGGGTAGTAGTCCACCGACCGCTTCGGCGCGCTTAAATCGTAGCAGACGGTGCGGTTTCGCTGGGTCCCCGTGGAGGCGAAGTGAAAGGTGGGCGCGCAGAGGAGGGCCACCACCAGCCACACAGCCCCGCAAATGAGCCACGCCAGCCTGGGGCCGCCTTGCTTGTGCCACATCGCCAGGGGGTGACAGATGCCGATGTAGCGGTGCACGCTGATGCAGGTGAGGAAGAGGATGCTGCCATGGAGGTTACTGCAATCATAAGACCGGATGTTAAAGCGCCACTCTCATGCCGATAAACATCCTAAAATAGATATTTTAATGAAATATACATATATTTATATATAATAACGTTATTCACTTCAATGGCTCTATGGAAAAATAAATATGAGCGGAGAGTGCGTCATCCGTGCGCAAAGTTGCGGAAATCTCACTCGACATCCCAGTGGCGGCCGTATTGCCTGCAACGTCATCAGCAGATGTTACACCGCGGGATTCGCCATTGAAAACACGTAGCGGCTACTTGCTATGGAACACAGAAGCTGTTTTCCAAGAAGAGAACATCTCACGATCGAGTGAAGTGACCGGGGCAATGTTACCCAATCGTTTCGAGTCATTTAGATGATATGCGGATCACTTCTAACTAACAACAGACTCCGAGACAGAATGTATGAGCCGGCACGGCTACTATGGGACACAGAAGCTCTTCTCAAAGAAGAGAAGATCTCACAATCGTGCGAAGTGACCAGGGCAATATTAAGTGGGAGGAAACCGGAGTGCCCGGAGAAAACCCACACAGGCGCGGGGAGAACACGCAAACACCACACAGGCGGGGCCGGGATTGAACCGGGGACCTCAGAACTGTGAGGCCAATGCTTTACCAGCCGATCCACCGTGCCGTATGTCTTAAAGTAAGGACGTTATTTTGTACGTCTCACCTGTAGAACTGAAATCGGACCAGTTTGCACGCAAACTCTCCAAAGGGCCAGTAGTCGTGGCTGGCGTAGTTGTATATTAGCAGAGGAAGTGATGTCACATACAGGAAGTCGGCGATGGCCAAGTTAAGCATGAAGATGTTGCTGCGGGAAAGGCTGGGCCGCCTCCTCCAGATCTTCAGGATGACCGCGGCGTTAAGCGGGATGCCGAGCAGGAAGACCAACGTGTAGACGGCCGGGAGGAGGATCCGTTTGAAGTCCTCCTTGTAGGTGCAGCGCGGGAGCCCTTGTTGGCTGAGGTTAAGCGGAGCGGCGGCCGCGTTCGGATCGGGCGGCCGGGCGCTCGTGTTGAAGACGTCCGACGAGAAGCTTTTGACGACGAGGCTTTGCGTCGTGAGGGAGTCAAAAAAATGGGGCATCTTCATATCTTGGACGAGAGACAAACAGAAAAGAGGAATTAGCATCGAATGCAATGTTGCTGAAAGAGGAGGATGAGAAGGAGGATAATAAACACTTTTGAGGTGTTGTGATTGCTATTAATCATAAAATAATGAGAACTTCATTATAGCAACAGCTGTTTCATTTTATTTCGTGTTTTTTTTTTTTCCAAGTCTACATACAGAATATCTGGCAACTAACAAATATTTCTATTTCAAAATATTGCATGTCAAATATATCTGGTTGTTTTTTACTCAATTACAGAGCCTCAAATTAATTGGATGCATTTTTAAATACAGTCTCGTGAATCATATTTACATATTAAAAATGTTTTGACTATTTTGTATGCCACAGTAACATTTTAGGTTCTGTGGTTATCATCATAGTTTTCCTTATTGCAATAAATGTTTCCCTCTTTATGATGGCGCCACACAAAGATCAAATGCACACTTTAAAGATTCACATTTTTTTTCTCTCCTTTTTGTGGCTAGTAAAAAATATTAAATTATGCGCCAATAGATCGAAGACTTCATGGATCGCCCACCAGAGGGCGCAAAATACACAAAAGAGGTTTGGGAGAATAGTTGCACGACAACGATGGTGTACGCAGTAAAAGTACACATTTTATTCTTGAAATGTAAGGAAGTAAAAATCAAAGCTGCCAAAAGTATAAAAAACTAAGTAAATGTGTCAAAATGTCACTTAAGTGGAGGAGTATTTGCACTCGATCATACTTCAAGACTTTTGTATAGAGCTCGTGCACCCACGTCATAATGTCACGTGACTTTTGTTTACGTCGCCATATTGCCGGTCAAGCTAAGCATTGCCCAATGCTAAGTCGGTTGGAGATGACACGGAAATATGTCTAGTAGCCCGATGCCCAGAGTCTTGTTCCATACCATCGGACATTTAGAAGGTGAAAATAAACGATTGTACGTGGGAAAATGCGATAAACTCGGCATAGAGGACCCGTAATTAATGCCGAAGTCGATGTTTTCGCCGATAAGAAAGTGGACCGTTCACTCGCTTCCGCTTGTCTTGGACAACTGGATCTAAACATGGATCTGGTGAGTAAGTCGTCGAGATTTACACAGAAAAGTTTGAAAGCGTATAAAAGTCTGGACGCATACGAATACTTTGTTGCTGGATCTGTTCTCATCAGGAATAAATCCCACAAAGTGATGGTTTTGACAGCTCGTGAATGTAGAAGCGTGTTCGGCGACACGTTAACCTCTTTTCAGCTAGTATTCAATACAAATACCAATATTTAAATAAATGACTCCTGGTTTTACACAAACTCTCATTCATTAACTATGACTGGGGGACAGCGAGTCGGCTCCCCCGTACACAGAAGCGTATTGCGGCCAAACACACACACACACCTATAAACCTCTCTGCGACAGACGTTTTTTTTTTTTTTTTTTTTTTTAAATACACATTGTTCTCAAATGAGTCAACTTGGCATTATAAATACTTCATGAGAAGAATAATTCGTACCTGAAATGACGCGATCGCACAGCACAAGAGGTCTCGGGTACTGTAAATATTCTCCTCCGGTTCAATGTCTCCCGCAATGCAGAGAACTTTGTTTGACCGGTGACCGGTGAAAACGGTGACGTCACGTGCACGACCTCAATATTGCCATTATTTCAAACACTGTAAAATTATTTTCAGTGTTCAGTGCAAATATTTCACAATGAGCACACACATTGTGTGCGTGTGTGTGTGTGCAAGGATGCCTCCACACACCGTCTGCGGTTTTTCAATTGCGTGTGTCGGCGTCCAAGTCGACGCGTATGGCCTCTTTCATAATGGGATTTAATAATTGCTACATAAGGGAAGCGCGCCAGGGGCCCGCAGAACATGTCTCCGCACCGAGCCGACAAGTCCGCGCTGATTCACAAAGGCCTGGTAACAACCATTTCTCAAAAGTGGCCTTCCATAGCAACTGGAAAACAAATGAAATCAAAATCCGACTAATATTTTGGGGAAAAACAATATTCCTTGATGTACTCCAGTGGCTCCAAATCCAACCTACACACTAACTTTGCACAAGTTTCAAGTAAAATAAAACTGAGCGCAGTGACTTGTGCTTTTTCTCATTCGGCGACGCAAAGTGAATTCCTCCCGTCACTCCAATCGTGAAAACCACGAGGTTAGAGGTCGGTTTTATTTTCTGTCCTCGACGAAAGTCACCTTTGCGCTGTTCTGGTTTCGCCGCCACGGCCGAGGAAAAGAGAAGTGAAAAACACAAAACGGCTTTCTGTTCCGTGCAAGTCCTTGCAGGCAAATCGTGAAGGCAAGCGGGAAAGGTGGCGCTAACCCGTCTGCCAAAAAAACACCTCCGGCCCCACGTGCAACATCTGAGGCGTGAAAGATGCGCTGGAGAACGCCGGCGTACATCCCACGACCTCTGGCAATGGACCTTTCCGACCTGTCAATCACTCTTACGATGATAGCCAATCAGATGGCCCCTGGCTTGACACGCCCCTGCCGCCATGTTGTCCCGCAAGCAATGCTGGTTGTCAGTAGTGTGCGCTTGGAAAAGTTAATGTTACAAAGGAAATGGTACTCAGATGCGCTTGAGGACCGTGCAATTCTGATGAAAGATATCCGGCTCGGTTACAAGGGGCCCGCTTGGTTCATTTGCCTATTTGTACCACATCGGACTTTTAAGACATAGCACTGGGTTCTGATCACGAGCCAAGTCAAATGAATACACCCACTCACTTCTAAAGACCACAATGATATGACTACAAAACCTACGTATCGTATACGAGGATAGTGAGTACCAATAAGAAGTTGGGCAAGTGGAAACGCCAACTTAAACTTGCTTATCGGCCTAGTATCCCTTAGCTTAGCTTGCTAACAACAAAACGCGTTTGTGATCAATTCGTGGACGTTGAAGAAACATCGAACGTGAGTAACTTCATAACTTGTACGACGAGGGCCGTGAGGACTTGGTAAATTTAATAAGTCTTACCTTATAGTACCCAAATTGGTGCCGTATCGTTCGCGTTGAAGCTGATCGGCCCAAGTTAGCATACCGCGCTAACGTTACTACCTACGTGGAGTATACAACGAGGACCAAACATCAAAAGTCGACTCAACCTTGAACTACTCGTGAGGGCCATTTGTGTTTTGAATCCCCTCCATCCACGTATCCTTTAAATCGCCTTATCCTTTATATTTTTAACACAGGTTCTATGTGATTTGTGTACCTTTTGTGCTGACTTTGTTTAGTTGATTGCTTCTACTTCTACACTAATGCAGAAATCATATACATCAATTTTCTTAGCCGCTTATCCTTACAAGGGTCACGGGAGTGCTGGAGCCTATCCCAGCTGTCAACGGGCAGGAGGCGGGGTACACCCTGAACTGGTTGCCAGCCAATCGCAGGGCACATAGAGACAATCACACCAAGAGGCAATTTAGGGTGTCCAATTAATGTTGCATGTTTTGGGGATGTGGGAGGAAACCGGAGTGCCTGGAGAAAACCCACACAGGCACGGGAGGAGAACATGTAAACTCCGCACAGGGAGGGCTGTGATTGAACCCGGGTCCTCAGAACTGTGAGACCAACGCTTTCCACCGTGGCGCCCGCAGAAACCATATTAAAACCAAATATCTAATTTTATCCGCCATCTTTTTCAATTTGCAAACATTTTTTGAAAAAGCTCCAAGGAGTCCCATTGGCTAAAGAGCCACACTCAGCACGAGAACCGCGGGTTGCCTCCCGCTGGTCAAGAGCAACCTTACGCGGTCCCTTTAAGAGCAGGCTAAATAATGAGGCTTTGTTCCGTTCCACGTCGCGTCGCTCGCGTGAGTCACGCTAGCCTTTTTATCGTTGGTTTTTTTTTTTTTTTTTTTCATTTGTATTGCACTTTTCTACATTCCAAAGTACAAAATGTGCTTTGACGCCATCTTCTGATACGAATACTGCGGACTCGGCAGCAGATAGAATGTCTTGTTCAATTTTCACCCCCAGCAGTTTACCTGTCGCTTATCTTCAAAGAAAGCAGCCTCGTAAAAAGACTCTTAGCCCGTTTATTTTCTCATGCCGGGTCCGGCCGTCAAAACATGTCAAAACCGGCGCGCCGGAGTCCCAAGTCCGGCAGACTGTGCAAGCCTCGGGAATCAGGCCGCCGTTTGGCAGACAGGAATCTCGGCTAAACACACTTTGACCGCGCCAAACAGCCACGACGGCTGTGCCAGGTATTTACGCCACGGCCCCTCGCGCGCGATCCCCTGGGACAGGCTCGGACTTTTCCGGGACCCTGAACAGGGATCCGCAGACCTCAAATATCAAGCAGACCGACCGATGTGTTCTCTCCTGAAACGAAATCCACCATCGTGCGTAAACAGGACCTGTTAAAGACAACATTGTACTCATTTTTGTTCTGCATGAATGGCATTGTGGTCCAAACAGAACCCGGCAGTTTTCCGCCTTTTTCTGGGTAGCACCGGCACCTTCGTGTAAAGTAATTCCATTAAAACCAGAAAATGATTGTGAAGTTCAACATACGACGCGGACTACTCCGCGGTCCAGTTTTTGGCCCGTCATCCTGCTCCTCTTGCTCTTTTCCAATCTCGATCGAGCTTATCGTGTCCTGTCTCCGGACCTCAGCTGTTCTATCAAAAGGTGATCGATGTCTGGCAGAACCTCTCGCGGCAGCACCGTTTCGACCCGACCAAGTTCTGATCAAGTGGATAAAAGTGCCCGCAAACCACATCGCTGGGCCACCATCGGGTGAAAATCAGCAAAACTCATAAAAACTGCCGAGTAAGGATGGGAAAAGTGCTGGGTCGTGATCACGTGACCAAATGTCGAAAATTTTCGTTCGAAAACCGATTTGTTCGAGAGTGGGGACGTTCGAGAACCGAGGCTGTACTGTGCCTCAGAAACGCCCCCAAAATATTTTCAAGGAGTGTTTTACATTTTCTAGGGGCGGCACGGTGGATGAGCTGTAAAGCGTTGGCCTCACAGTTCTGGGTACCGGGGTTCGATCCCGGACCCGCCTGTGTGTGTGCACAGAGTTTGTGTGACCCTCGTGAGGATAAGCGGTGAAGAAAATGGATGGATGTTTTACATTTTCTTGGGGTGGCGCGGTGGAAAGCACAGGTGTCAAACTCGAGACCCAGGGGCCAGATCCGGCCCGCCACATGATTTTATGTGGCCCGCGACGCCAAATCTAGAGTGTGAATTTCCATGATCCTTGTGAAAATTTCAAATTGTCATATATCATAAACGATAAAGTTGAAATATTACAAGCATTTTTGTATTTTGTGAATAGTTGGCAAAACCGATTATCCTTGATTTCTGATTCCAAAACTAGTTCATAAACTGATGATGTAAATATGATGAAACAATTAAATATTTTTGTTCCACGGTCATAACGGCCCTCTGAGGGAAACCGGAACAACAATGTGGCCCCGCGAGAAAAATGAGTTTGACACTCGTGGTGTAAAGCGTTGGCCTCACAGTTCTGGGGACCAAGGTTCGATCCCGGTCCTCCCTGTGTGGAGTCTGTCTGTCTGTCTGTCTGTCTGTCTGTCTGTCTGTCTGTCTATCTATCTATCTATCTATCTATCTATCTATCTATCTATCTATCTATCTATCTATCTATCTATCTATCTATCGCCACCCACTGAGCCAGCGTGAAAAATTAATGTTGGGCATCACCAACCAACAATGAGAAAAAAATTGAAAAATACATAGAGCAAGATATTAGAGGAGCTGACAGACTTTTGCCCGCCCCCCTCTTCCCGCTAGTATTATTATAGTAATGTTTGTTTTTTTTTTAAACACAAAAGTTAGTTCTGACTTGAAACAACTTCAAATAATCTGTATGAAGATTGTTTCATTTAAAAAAAAAAAAAATCATCATTTATTAATTGCCCGAGCGACTTACCCCGAGCGACGGTTCGCTTCTTCCAATTCAGCGACAGCATCAACAGGTTGACAAATTTTTTTGGGACGATTTGTCCACCAGAGCTGAAGACTCCCTCCTCTTGCTCGTCGTCTAACTTTCCCGGAACTGCGGGAAAGACTGCGGGAACGCGAGCTCCCAGTGTCGTTCAATTCCACGAAAGCAAAACCGAAGGCGGACCGGACCTTTGACCGCGCCGTCTTTTGAGGAGCGCCACGTTCGGACTCGGGTCCGCTTTTCCCTTGTCGAGGCGCGTGCAATGGATCGAGACGGCGCATGCGCAATAGCATCTTTCGCACTACGGGAGGGATTACTTACGCGCGCGCGCACGTTTTGGTGCTCGCGCGCGTGCCTGTTTCATCCACGACATTGAGTTTTTTTTTTTCCATTCATTTTTTATTTTTCATTGTCATAAATTGGTCACGGATCAGCTCCTTTTCACTTTTTGTATTATAGACGCCACCATTTTGCATAACAGTACTAACTCAGCATTGAATCGCCATCTATTTTCTATTTCCCTTATCCTCAATAGGAGACATTCATTAAAAAACGTCTTAAAACTCACAAAGCAACCTCAATCCCTGAAACGTTTTTGGGTTGGCGCCCGTGGCCGTAAAATGCAACTAGCATACATTTATCAAATAAATTAAGAATTGTCATGCTCTTTTGAAACAAGACAGGTACGTTGTCCTTTAAAAAAAAAAAAAAAAAAAAAACAAGTTTAAACTTGAAGCAAAATATTACAATGTTAATTTAAAATAAAAAAAAATCATCAATCAAATTATCCCTTTTAGGAGTGTGCCAAACAAAATTGTAAATAATGTCCTTATTTCCTCATTCCAGAGTATAAATTGAGTTACTCCATACGGGATGAGAATTCGTACCGTAGTTTCAGAATTGGGTGTGAATGGATGATGTTCTTCATACATCCACCTGGCAGGTCTTGAAAAGCATTGGACCTTTCCGACTGCCGATCTTAAGCTCCGCCCCCATTAGCTACAGTTGTCATGTCCCACAAGCTTCCAAAATGGCGACTGAACAGAACAGGTTTGAAGTGGATCGCGTATTTCAGATAATATTGTAAATATTCCTTTTTTGCCAAATGCGCCAGGCTTGTCCAAGATAGTTCTGCAGAGAGGTCTCAATCATTTCACGCAAAGATTTTTACATGGGATTAAGATTTTGGACGGAGTAGGACGCAACGTCAGAGTTACGGCGAAACGTTGGCGATTGATGCAAAAAAAAAAAAAAGTTTGACACCTCCAACAGGATGAAATAGTGGAATCGTACTGCCCGTGTAAAGCAGCGTGAGTACTTTTTACTTGGAAAGATCACGAGTAATCATCATTGTAGTCTTTATAAGTGATAAAGGTTCAATTTTCTAGACACTTGCTCAACTATGTTTTAGGCTTTGGAAAATTCAAGCGGCCCCTTGTAAACTAGCGGGATAGCTTTCATTAGAATTGCACGTTCCAAGCGCATCTGAGGACCATTTCCTTCGTAACATTTAACTTTTCCAAGCGCACGCTACTAGCAACCAGCAATGCTTGTGGGACAACATGGCAGCAGGGGCGTGTCAGGCCAGGGGTTAAGACAACACGGCTATCTGATTGGCTATTATTGTACGAGTGAGTGACAGATTGGAAAGGTCCAATGTGTGGAGAGGAAAACAGAGGTGTGTGTGTGTGTGTGTTATGTTTTCATTGGAATTTTGTGGAGTTTGAATATATTTCAAAAATTCACTCTATGATTACAGATTTTAACGTGAGGAAAGTCTTTAACCTCATTACCTGACATTGCAAGCCATATTTAGACATTATGTCTGTAGACATTCATAAACTTGTACACTACAACAAATATGAGTAACATTAACATTCTCGTGTCATACACTTGCGCAAAAAGTTTTGATCTTTTTAGTCATTCAATCTTAATGACTGGTGACGAACGCGATGACTTACGGAAGTTGGGATGATCCAGATTGCCTGATTTTCATGTTTCATATTTCACATTTGTAATTTCCAGTGCGGTTGTGTGGCGGTCATGTCAGGGATAAAACTAAGGATAAAGAAAAATACAATTGATGTAGTAAATTATTTTCAATGATCTAGCTTGTCGTCACACTTTCTGGTTCAACCGACTTCTTCGGGGACTTTTGAGGCATGTAAAGTAAGTTTCTTTCGGCTTGTCCCGTTCATCCATTTTCTTCACCGCTTATCCTCACAAGGGTCACAGGGAGCCCTGGAGCCTATCCCAGCTGTCAACAGGCAGGAGTCGGGGTACACCCTGAACTGGTCGCCAGCCAATCGCAGGGGACATGGAGACAAACAGCCGCACTCACAATCACACCTAGGGACAATTTAGAGTGTCCAATTAATGTTGCATTTTTGTGGGATGTGGGAGGAAACCGGAGTACATGCAAACTCCACACAGGCGAGTCCGGGATTGAACCCGGGACCTCAGAGCTGTGAGGCCAACGCTTTACCAGCTGATCCACTGTGCCCGGCGGCCTTTCTAGTCAACATGGATATTTTGACGTCTGAAGCCGTCTATGGCAGTGAATCTCTTTTAACAGTTTCAAATGAGCAATTGCATACAGAAAATCTTCTTGAGTAATACATCAATTTTACAATCATCATTAAAACATTAAAAAAAAAAAAAAAAAAGTCAGCAGTTTGGACTTGTGCGTGAGAGTTTGTTGCGCAATCCTTTTGGATGACTGAGGTAAGGGAAGAGAGAAGTGAAAGAGTGCCATCAGTATGTTAGACTACTTTTTTTTTAATATTAAGAACACATTTCCTCAATGTATGAGGGAAGTTGCACTTTACAAATGAGAATTATGATTACTGTACTGTGTATGCAGTTTTTGTTTGTAAAGAAGAGTCAGATGAAACAATTCCTTTTATAGGAAAATTTTAATAGTTATTCAATGTTCTACATTTTACAGTAAATATACAATTACAAACTTGGCTTAGTTATAGTACTAAGATCACTAACTGATCTTACAAAAAAAATATATATATAACCAACATAAAAAACAAAATAAAATAAAATAAAATAAAAAAAAAAAAAACAGATTTACACTTCATATCACAAGCCTGACGCGGGTCCTTCAGTCCGGACCCGATAGCTGACAAACAAATTCGCTTCTCTCAACGTTGGACAGACGTTGGGCTTCAGTTTCCAAACGCAACCTTACGGTAAATACCATCGCATGTGCAAAACTGGGTACCATACTAAAACTTCCAAAACTTGGTTTGTTCCTAATACTTCACCCAAGTGGGATGGATGCAAGTAGGCTTTTCTTTCATTTTTTTTTTTTTTTCGGAAGACATGGAATTTCCACTTTTTGCATCACATTTAGTGTCAAATTGAACCAAAGAGTTATCGCTGACAAATTTGAAATGAAAAACGCTGCAGCAGAAAATCCAAAGCCACTATTCACTGTAATACTAGTGTTTCCTTTTGTATTTAAGAAGAAAACATACGGGAGTAAATGTGCGCCACCAGGATTTGAATATGAAATGTCAAGTGATCACATTTTCAATAGTTGTATTTTAGTGTAACTTTTCAATTCGCTGTCTAAAATTCACCGTCTGTGCCACCAGGCAGGGTTACTTCAGGTCAGAACCGAACAGCCGGCCAATCGCAGTTGCGCTTTCTTAGTCACGTGACGTCACATGAGACAAAAAAGCGTCACTGGATTGGCTGGCTGCTCGGGTCTGACCTGAAGTAACCCTGCCTGGTGGCACAGACGGTTGAATTTCAGACAGCGAAATTGGAGCAACTATTGAAAATGTAATCACTTTACATTTCAAATTCAAATCCCCGTTTTCTGTGGCATTTCAAATTCAAATCATGGTGGCACATATTTACTTCCATGAAAAATAAGACTTAGCAACTGCAAGACCAAAAAAAAAAAAAAAAAAAAAAAAAAAAAAAAAAAAGAGGAAGGAGTGGTGAAAATGGAATTAGAGAGGTTCTCTGAATGGTTTGGTCGCACTTTCACTGTCGGGGGAAATAGACCAGTAAACCTTTTCCATCTAATGCTATTGACATAATAATAATAATAATAAAAAAAAGGAAGTATAACTATATTACCCCCTAAACACATCTAAGTGTTGAAATGTCCATTTTTTAAATTTAAGTGCAAATTGAAATGATCGAGAGGCAAGTCGTGGAATCGAACGAGGAAGCACCGCCGTGGAAAACAACCGCTTTGAGCTAATTGTTTTTGGCTAATCACGTCAAGCCGCAGAGCAGATTTGCCTCTCCGGCGCACACATTTAAAGTGGCAATGTGTAAGCGCCACTACGTAGTTTTTTCTGAAACTTTTTATAGAGCTCGTGCACGTGACGTTACCGTTTTCACGGCGCCATATTGAAGGTCAAACAGAGCTGCTCGACATTGAACCGGAGAATATTTACAATACCCGAGACCTGTTGTGCGGTTGGTTGTCACAACAGACGAGACAGATATTCAAAGAGGTTATTTTATGGAATACCAGCTGAAAAGACCAGAATTGATCAATGGATTTCGGCAATTAAACGTGATGGATGGTGCCCTACCAAATACACACGCCTGTGTAGCGATCTCTTCCTTTCAGGTAGGAATTATTCTTCTCAATCTCAAATTATGAAGCATTTAAAATGCCAAATTGACCCTTTTGAGAACAATGCGTATTTTAAAAAAAAAAAAAAAAAATCTGTCGCAGAGAGGTTTATAGGTGTGTGTGTGTTTGGCCGCAATACACTTCCGTGTACGGAGGAGCCGACTCCCTGGCCTCTTTTTTTTCCCCAATCATAGTTAATGAATGAGAGTTTGTGTCATTTATTTAAATATTGGTATTTCTATTAAATACTAGCTGAAAAAAATCGATGGATTCTGGCAAAGGTTAACGTGTCACCCAACACGCTTCCGCGTTCACGAGCCGTCTCCCTGTTGAGAACAGATACAGCAACAAAGTATTTGTATGCGTCCAGACTTTACTATGCTTTCTAACTTTTCCCTATAAATCTCGATGACTTACTCACCAGATACACGTGTAGCTCCAGTTGGCCAAGACGAGCTAAAGCGAATCACTTTTTTTAATCGGCAAAAACGTCGACTTCGGCATTAAATACGGGTCCTCTGCCGAGTTTATCTAATTTTTCCAGGTACCTTCGTTTATTTCCACCTTCTAAATGCCTAACGGTATTGGACAAGACTCGAGCGTCGTGCTATAAGAGATATTTTCGTGTCTTAGCTTGACCGGCAATATGGCGACGCAAACCACAAGTTTAATTTAAGTCACGTGATTTTATGACGTCGGTGCACGTGCTCTATATCATGGTAATAATTTTTAAAAAATGTCATTTTTGTAGCAATATCACTGCTGTTTTCATTTGCTGAGTTATGTACAGGTAAACTGTATTTCAAAAACACCAAATCATGGTGGGTTTAGTCCAAATGATAAGTGCCACACTGGGGGTAAAAAAAAAAAAAGTTGCAAAGTTATGAGAAGAATGTGATTATGATCATATATCATAAAATTCCATCTGTTTAGTCATAATTCTTTCTTTTTTATTGATTCCCCCCCACACACACACAAAAATTAAGACTATTTATGGAGCTCTTTTCCTTTTCAGTGTGGCCCTAATAATAAGTGAGCGTTTTTATCGTGTTGACGATTTTTCGAGGTGAGTGTTGGAATGAAAGGAAAGTGGTCGCGGGAGGAATGTGGCAATATTTCTGCTTTCCTGTCACGCAAGAGAGCAAAAAGGTTTACGTTATTGGCCGCCGGAATTGCGGCGTGGAAAAAGTCAAAAGTTCGGACGAACGTTCAGAAACACAACAAGACGGGTCAAAAACTTTGACAGGCAATATGCATCAACAACAGCGTGGGGGGGGGGGGGAAGAGGACAGTCATAAGAAAACGAGATTCACAGGAAGCAAGACTTAACGAGAGTTCACCAGATACTTAGGATAAGAAAAAAGTTACCGAACAACAGTGACGTATGGCACAAAGGGTGCGGAGGCCCGTCAGAGCATCGTGCTTATCCGCCTCGGTTCAATCGTCCTTGACTCGGTCAAGGTGTGAAAATAAAAGAAGCAACGCGGGGGTTTTCGACGACGTCGGCAGGTGAGTCAAGCATCGCCGCGGCCTCGTTTGACGTCTCGTCCTCCTCACTCAGATACTCTAACGTGGATGACAAATACGGGTACACCCGAAAGGAGGAGGCGCTCGAATAAAATATCAATAGCACAAACAATAGCTGCCACACGGATGCGACCATGCTTAGCTAGAAATACGTGACTGTACCACTTGCCGTATGAATATACTGCATTTTTTTTTTTGTCCCAAAACGTCCGCTGCTGTAGTAAGACGACCTGAATATTATGCATACCCATTATGTGATCGAGTGAAGAAATACTGGAGGTTAAATGAATCCTTAAGACAAATAACATTATTTCTGTTGGGGGAAGAAGAGAGAGGAAAGAAAAAAAATCCTTTTTTTTTTTTACCGCTGCTGGATTAAAATGTTATTGTTTTGCTTATTATTCAACCACCTAAATTACGAGAGCCAATTTTAAAAAACAAAAGAAAACCTAAAGCTTTTATCTGACACCATCTTAATGCAGTTAAGTTATTCCTAAGAGTGAACTCTCTAGTGTACAAACATTTTTTTTGTTGAATACAAATACCTCAAACACTCAACTTGCGTTTTATTTGAATTAGAATATAAATGGCGTCTATCACACGCTCGCAATAAAAAGCCTACAGGTACCCGGTTGCTGAGCATTACACTACGATTTTATTTCGTTTTTCAATTTTGTGCAATAGTTCCTCACAAAGTTATTCAATATTGAAATTGTTGATATGTTCTCTTATTATTGTTAATGGTCGATATTGAGGCTGCATATAAAGCCCGCAAACTTTTTGTAAAAGACAAGCATCCCACCCCCCCAAAAAATAATCAATTCAAAAAGCTGATTACAGAATCACACTATTTTAACAATTATGAGGCGTTCCCTCTTATTTTATTGCAGTATCAAGCCACCTCATCTACATACCTTTGCTGTTAAATGCTCTTTAATACAAGATTTTTCCCTCTAAAACTGATCCATTTTTTTTTTCTCCTGTGAATCCTGAAATACCGCAGAACTCATTTTTACACTTTCTGCAAGTTGAGAACCAATAACCAAAACATTTATTGATTAAAGTTTGTGTTTCTGTCCACTGAAAAATCTGCGGACTCCAGATTGGTTCATTTTTTAATTGTATTTTATTTTTTTTTAATTTAAAAGGGGATTTTTGTGTGTGCAGGTACTGTACAAATCACTCAACAGCAACACTATATTACATTTTAAAGGTTAGATGACAAGAGTCTTTGAGTAAAAGTAGAAAAACAACCCCCAAATAATCATACATACAGTCCGAACCGCATTGGACTACGATATACGATTTTGGACTACATTAATTGGGGGCTTGGACTTGCCCCGTCGGTGTGATTGTGAGTTTGACTGTTGTCTGTCTCTTGTGTGCCCAGTGATTGGTTGGCAACCAGTTCGGTGTGTACCCCGCCTCCTGCCTGATGATAGCTGCGATTGGCTCCGGCAGTCCCCCGACCCTCTTGAGCAGGGGTGCTCAACGCGTCGATCGCGAGGCAGTTTTGGTCGATCGCGACACCGTGCCGCGAGGAAAAAAAAAACATCAGCAGTTTTTTTTTTTAACTTTACCTCACGCGCATGTGCGAACAATGAAAGTACAGGAAAACACTCTAGTTGGCGAGTTCCCCCCGATTTTAAGCCCTCGCTTAAGAAATCTTAACAAACATGACTATGGATGCTGGAGTAAAGAAGACAAAAACGTATCGCTTTCATACGGAATGTGAGGCGGACTTTTTTTTTTTTTTTTTCCAGAATGTCATTTTTGAAGTGCGTTTGCCTCATCTGCCAGTGGAGTGAAATGTGTAGCGGCCTTTTCAAACTGTTTATGGAAAATACGACGCCGATGTTCTGCCGAAAAGCAAGCTGAGAATGAGAAAAGTGAACGAACTAAAATCCCAATTGGCCGAGGAGGAGGAGTGAAGCTCCAGGGAGGAGAGATAGCGAGGGTGGACAACTTCAAATACTTGGGGTCAACAAGAGAGTGTGGTAAGGAAGTGAAGAAACGGGTCCAAGCGGGGTGGAACAGTTGGCGGAAGGTGTCTGGTGTTCTATGTGACAGAAGAGTCTCCGCGAGGATGAAGGGCAAAGTTTATAAAACAGTGGTGAGGCCGGCCATGATGTACGGAGTAGACGGTGGCACTAATATCGGCTCATGCGGTTATGCAAGGCACACAAACGTACATTTACACAAAGAATCCGCAATGTACTTTAAAATAAATATACTTTGCATTTTTGTAGTGGGTAGATCTTTGTGGCTTGGTCATTCTAAAAAAAAAAAAAAAAAAAAAAAAAAAAAAAAAAAAAAAAGGACGTAACACTCTGGGCTGGCTGCTTGAAAAGTTGATCATGTGTTAAAAAAAAAGGCTGGGCACCCCTGCTCTTGAGGATATGCGGCTCTGAAAAGGAATGGATCAATGACTCTACAGTCGTTGTAAATCAGACGCTCTTGGCGAAATTACCACTGCGATAGTGAGTGTCCGTATCGTAGGAAAAGTACTTAAAGCAGAAGGATGTCTGCCATTTTTTTTATAAACCTTTTAAGTTGAACTTGATTAAGTGTATTTATTTATGTTCTTAAAGCCTGATTTGACTCTTGCAACTCTGATGCGGTAGATCTGTTGTTTTCAAGACCGAAATTTACAAGCAATAGATGCTGTTGAATGCGTTGAGTATGGTATTTGGTTATTGGTCCTCATTTGGGTGATGGAGTGAGACAATTAGTGACAAAATTCCGGTGCAAAAGAGCTCGGCAAATGCAGCCCCTTCAGGCGAAATTCCACAAACCCAAAATGTCCCACCCTGTCATTGGGCACCTGCAAACGCAATCCCTTTCGACCCGCGTCCGCCTCGGATTTTCTCGTGTTGATCAGTAGCGTAACACCCCCGCGGTGCTGTACATTAAGTGCCACAAGGCGGTCGTGTTTTCCCACCGACACAGGACGCCGTGTTAGTGACTGTGCACGCGACCACGCGCTGTTTATGCGGTTATTGTGAATATATTAACCTTTGCTGAACAGATTGACCGAGGTGGTCTAACAGCATCGGCGACTAAGTGTCACCCCTCTCTAATAATCAAGTGTCACGACATACTAGCCTGCATAGTATGTGGCATGAAGTTTTTTTTTTTTTTAAGCGTATAGTACAAATGATGCTTGTACAGTGCTGATAGTGGTATACGACATGGAGACAAACAGCAAAAGTGACAGACTCACAAAACAGCGAGGTGTTGGATGACACGTGAGGCTGGACTGAAAGTGGAAAAATAAAAAAGCTGATGAGAAACGTGGTGAAAAGGAACTGCTGGTGGTAGCCCGAAAAGAAAATAGGAACAAAGAACAGCTGAATGGGGAAAAAAGGCAAAGGAATATAAGAGAAATTTAATTCTAAGAAAAAAAAAGAACATTGAAAAAATTGGGTATTCAAACCCTGTGCTGATATCTAGTTGTCAGGAAATTTGGCAGCATATGTCAAAAGGTCTCGTATTTGAAATGATTGAGGCAAACGATCTTGAGGAATAAGTGCGCAATAAAGCCAACGAAGCTGCAGGCAGGACCGCATACGCAAGCCCACCCGGCCGCCCGCTCGCCCACAAAGGAACAACAGCTGTGATTGGTCTGTGTCCTTCTGGAGTTCCAATACAAGCTCATAAGAAGAAAGAACGGGAAGGAAAATGTCCTAAAACCTTTTTAGAATAAAACAAAAATATGGTAATGACTGGTTGGCAAATAATAATAATAAAAAAAAAAGATAGATAGAACAAAAGCAGCTTTTGTAAAAATGTTAGCGAATGATATTAAAGTGGCTGTTGCACTTTAGTTTTGTTCTGCAGACATGGTGCCGAGTTCCCATGGTTACCGAGAGTCTGGGTCAGATTTGAGCAGTTGCATATGATGGCGGACTCCAGATCTGGAAGAAAAGGAGGAAAAAAAAAAAAAAGACCAGAGGTGCAAGTTAGTGATGAATTCAATATGAACGCGTGAGTCACGGAGGAATGCGGGGAGAGCAAATGTGATGTGGTTTTGTTGTCAAGGTGGCAAAAGAGGAGCCACAGAAGGAAGAAAGATGGAAAGGGAGCGAAGAGAGCGCAAAGGACCAAACGGGTACGTGAACACTTACATAAGGTGGTGGGCTCTACCAGTGAGGTGGAACGTAACTGTACCCGGGTGTTCCCTGGGGCCTGTAAGTGGGCACAGTAACGGGGTGTGCTCCGATCGGGGCGTGCTGGGGCGTTGTCAGCAGTGTCCCTTCATAGAGTTAAAAAAAAAAAAGTTAAGAATGTCAAAATGGCTCTTCAATCTGCCAGTACGCCTAAAGTACTAATCTGGAGGAAATGTATTTTATTTCTCTATCATGCCTAATGTAGCTAAAATTCCATTAAAAAATATTTAAAAAATTCTCAACACGACAGAGCCTCGGTTTGAAACAGACATGGGAGGCATTCGGATTCCAAAGAAAATGTGCATTTTCTGTTGTGTTGAGAATTTTAAAAATATTTTTAATGACATTTTAGCTACATTTGTATGATAGACAAATAAAATACATTTCCTCTGGATTAGTACTTTAATGAAGGTTTAATAACGCAGAGAAAAGATACTGTATTGCTTTTGTACTAGGCAGTAGAAACCCTGCTTTCATCGCTGGTCCCAAATAAGACGGAAAGTACATCGTGATAGTGAACTAAACCAACACAAGAAAGCAGTTCATCACCCAGCGCCTAAGATACTAATCAAATCAGCAGGTATATTGGATAAAGCTTTGCCTTTGAGCTTTTATGTATGATGCAAATCCCTTGAGATGTGTCTCATCTGTGGTCTTACCTGCACTCATGGCCATGGTTGTCCCGGCTACCATCCCCATAGCGGCCATGCCGTTGTTACGAGGAGTGGGTACAGGGACGGGGGCCGGGTAGAGGGCCGTGGAGGGGATGCTGTTTGGTTGCACCACGGTGGTGTGATGGATCACATGCGGCTGAGCGGCGTACACCGGTTGGGTGTAATATGCGCCCTGAGGAGGCATACGCAACAAAGGCAATGTTACGCTTCAGTCACAGTATTGCACATACTGTACATTAGCACGAGAAGGAATAACAATTTTTATCCTTCACAGTACAAATATTTGCAAGTGTTCTTCTCGACTAACTTACCTGCGTGTACAGGTTCTGCTGTGGGTAGGCACTGCGGATGGGGTACATAGCTGTAGGGTATGGGGTCGGGGTTGGGGTGTACGGAGGGGGTGCTCCATTTGACTGAGTAGGCGGCACTTTGTATGGGGTGCCCGCCGCAGTATATCCTTTAAAAAAAAAGATAAAAGTGTCAGAGGCTAATCTTAAAATAAGGTCAATTTGAGCCAACATTTTTTGGCAAGTTAAGTGATAGAAAAATGCAGTGGTAACATCATGTGATAAAAATAATGTCTCACCCCACATGAAAAATGTGATGTGATGTAATATGCACCATCTTAAGATCTTATGATTGTGGTGCAGACAACATGAGGGGCATTTGAAAAAATTCGCAAAATACAACCTTAACGTCGAGAAAATGAGAACAATGAAATTGTGTATTTGCCTAAGAAACCTCCAGATGGCGCACTGGAGCTGTGTTGCCGCTTCTGGAGCCCTCATAACATTGATCGCTTGTATCTTTTAAAGCACATTAGAAGATGGCACAAAAGTCACCCATACGGCATTTTATATATTTGAACCACGTCACTGGGCACACATAATAGTGTACTAACGGGCGCAATACAAGAATTTGGGAAGTGTATATTAATTCGTGTCTGCTGTTAAATGTAGTACTTGTGAATGGCCACTCGGAGGAGCATGAAGGTCAAACATGCTACTAGCTTCTGCTGCACTGCTTATGAAAGCAAGCATCTCTTGCACAAGGACAAGGGAACAAAGAGATGCAGGAGCTTGTCTCTCTCTCTCTCTCTCTCTCTCTCTCTCTTTCTCTCTCTCTCTCTCTCTCCCCTTGTCTGTGTGTGTTTCTAAAAGTGAGAATGTATTTTTGTATATGCATAATAGTAAACTCTGATGTAATGCATTGTATGGTAAAGTTGATCATTACTTGTCTCAAATTTATATTATTGACAGAAATCATTAACAGAGGACCACATCCATATCTTTTCGAGCATATAAATGTACATAAATCCATGTACATTAAGTGGTATAAACTTTGCTTCACATTCATTTGTTCAATTTCCAATAAATGACAATTTATGAAACATAAAATGACAAACCACGTTAAAAGGCCTCCAAAATTGGGGAGGGAGGCGGATAAAAGATGAAAATGTTAAACTCAAAGCCACCTTGAATAACACACAAGTATGTTATAAAAATAATACAACATTATCCACATCAACTGATGTTTCATACATTGTATCAACTGAGTATATTCCGTCCATCAATCAATTTTCTATGCAGTTTGTCTGCGTAAAAAGTCATTTTCCCTGCGATTAAATCAGCGTTGTCGATTTAAACAGACACATATTTCAAACCAAGTTGTTTGTTAGTCAAATTATTATTATTAATTATTAAATATTATGATTATTTCAGGATTCATACTTTTTCTGACATTTATGATAGAAATGTTTCCCTTGGAAAATAAGTGCCTTGGCTCAAACGAATAAATTGGAAATACGGACCTTATACATGGGCCAGAATCAAACTCAAGGACCGCCTTACGTGAAATCATACGAGTTAACAACTAAGCTATATAATAAGCATGTAAGATAAACGGTGGATGTAATGAACTTCATTTTTAGCCTTAACACTAGTAAACGCGAGGGAGTCGAGGCCAATTGTAAAGGAAAACGTCGATTGCGAAAGCTTCTAGTAGATTAATTGAGAGAGAAGCAAAACAGAATACTCAAGATAATACAAAGCGTACAAGGTGGATTCAAGGACCGCCGGCAAAATAATGAATTTCAAACTCAGACGGAAAAAAAAAAAAAAAAAAAAAACACCGTTACTGAATGCAGATGACGGCAACAAGCATGTAAACAGAGTGGGCTTTCTAACATGGGAATTGCTTTCCATTTGAATCTATGTTAGCTTTTTCAGGTTAAGATTTAATAGCAAAAAACGATTTCAATGCAATTACATTAAAGGTGAATTTCTTCCCTGATATTGGAGAACCATACGAAGGCTGCGGCGCCATTAGCGTTTGCCTGTAATTGCTTAATAGCCGAGTCAGGATAATAATTAAAGAAAATTGTTCAAACGATGGTTTGGCTTATTGGTATTTTTTCCCCCAGTTGTGAATGTGTATCTGTGCATGATGTACAGTAAAACTGAATTCTGTTTAGTCCTTTTGGGCAGTCAGACGAATTAATGGCTGTGTTTCAGCATATGATCTTCTGCCATCTTTGTGAAATTTGTGAGACTATGTCGAAGGGGATAAAAAAAAAAAAAAAAAAGTCTTTTGGACGTGTGTTATACTGGACTCACCAGGTGGATACCCAGGGCTTCCTGTTTGATATAGGTTTGGCGTATATGTAGGTGCCGTGGTAGGATACCCCCCTGGATAGCCTGCTGGACATCAAGAGAGAGAGTGACTCAAACGAGGAAAAACGAGGAAATGCCATGGATAGTGACACACATACACACGTAAGGTAGTTTGGATCCGCGCAAAGATGGCGCTCATTAAAAAATGTCTGAATTAGAAATACTGTCAGCTAGACACAACCAACATGAAACACTTGAAAATAAGTGCTAGTAGGAGATATTTCAGACAATAGCAATTCACCCAGATGTGCATATTTTAAACACATGCAGTAATTGTGTTACTACACAGTAATACATTACAAATCAAGGAAAATAGCAGTGTAAAGTTCACGATGCACCGAGGGAAAATGGTGGAGGATTAACGGAGATAACGAAAGGAGAAAGACACTTCTTGATGTTTTGCTATTATTGGCAGTAAAACTTTTTGCTAGGATGTTTTTCTTACCTAAACATGACAGATTTCTGTTTCGCTTAAATGCATAACAACGCGGGTTTTTAAAATGTTCCGTATATTGTTGCTTGCTGGCTACGGAATTTAATTACATGACTGTAACAAAGGAGTATCACGCCTCTACTTCACACATGTCTATTTCAGAGAAGGTTTTCATTTGAGCTCTACTTGATGTCAGCTGTGCCTTTGTCCATTCGCGGCTCACCGTTCGCATCCCTGCATATTCACGGATTTTGCTCTCCAAAGTTTTTTTTTATTTTAATTTACCCTTTATTCACGATCGTAGAGGTCAAATTCTCTTCTAAATAGATGAGGTGCCACATTAGCACTTTCATGAGCAAGGTGGCAATTTTTTGCGTTATTGTGATAAAAGTCTCCTAACAGGCCACAATCAAGGAAATAATACTTCTTTTTCCGTTTATGGTTAAGTTATAGAATAACTTTACTGAGTTATAATCTCGTCCCAAAAATGGGACACTGCCCGCGAGAGGGTACTTGGGTTTTCTCAGTAGATCGTCCCAAAAAACAGAATCAGAATCAGATTAAAACACTTAAATATTTTGATATACTGAAGGATATAATACATGAAAATCATGATGTCCCAAAAAAGGGACGCTGCTCACGTATGGCTTTTAAACACGGGACAATGTGGTGCAACTTATGTGGACACTGAGTTCCAACATTTGTAAATGTTGGTGTGTGATTTGTCCAACAAAATACACTGAAACGCACTGGTTACACTGGCAGCATGCATGCCAGCACGTGTTTTAGCGTGTACGTAAGATACCACATGATAATGCTTACAATGTAGTGAGGAACAATTGCATTTCACCTCTGTAAGCAAAAGAATCTTACATTGCCCGACACACTGCCCGCGTAGGTGGGGTCATTACTGACGATCTTGTACACACTCACAGTGTCACATTGAAACCAAAATTATCACACCACTGCAAACACAACAGCAGTCACTCACATTTGAAAAATGTACGGGTGTGGTCAGTCATGCCCGCAGATATAAAGTTAAGGGTGTGACGCCCGTAGATGTGTTTGGTTTGTAATTATGAGTGTAACCCTTTAAGAGCGGAGGGGGGCGGTGTGAGGTAAACTCGGAAGTAGAAGTAGGCTGAGCAGCAGCTCGTTTAGATACCGTGTGCTTCCATCTTAAAAAACAAAAAAAACAAATGACATCAGGCTGTGGTTCACTGCGCTGGATTGGTTTTCATGTGCGCTGAGAGTACGCGACAAGTGCGCAATCACGCAGTGGCAAAGCTCAGAGGGAACATTGGTCAAGACTACACAAAATAAGCGACGCCTTGCAATATCTATGCATTTTTGCTTGTAACAAATTTTACGCGCGTGATTTTTCGTGCTCGACTGTGCAGATTTGCGAGTGCGATGGCGCGCATCAAATCACAGTGACGGCAATAGCATGACTGGCAAATAATAAAACAAAAAAGAATGACTCAAAAATAATTGACACACAACCTGTACTTGAAACGCTATTTACATCTTCCCAGCATGCTTTGCGGCACTAAGGATATCATTAGTGCCACAAAGCATGTTACATTTCTGCAGGACACTTATGATTGACACATTTGTGTGGGCAGTGGAAACAAGTCCTAGACCATGCTGTTCAGTATTTTTGTTGTTGTGGCATGTTTATTATATGATTTGTTTCTTTTCAAATCAGATCTCAAGGGTTGGTTTACTGAGAGGAGAGAGCCCCCTTTTTTTTACCCAATACGGCTTGGTTTTGTGCTATTTACGGATTGCTACAGAATGCAAAGAAAGTGAGAGCGCTGTTTAAAATAAAAGCCTTTGGTTATGACGGAGAGAGGATTTTAAAGGCAAGTTTTATTTACTGTCTGTCTACACATGGGACATTTCACATTGTTTAGTCAGAAAAAGCAGGCATCTTTTTGAGGCAACACCTCCCCTACCTTGGCATTTAGTTTAGGTATGTGTCATGAGCAAGGCTTGGCCACTGCCAAAAGGGGCGTGGCCAGGCCACTGCTCTGGGCAGTGACACCTGTCACCGGTTACAGTTGTTTGACATTCGGACTGCAATTAGACAGGTATTTAAGTTGGAGTTTTTGTCACTGTCATTTGCCAGTTCGTTGCCTTGCGTTACTGAGTTGCATTCACTGCCTGTGGGACTCTCCGCTCTACGCGTAAATTAGAGTAACGCTAGTCACAGTGATTCTGTGCCTTTTTGTTTGATCCTGTCCTGTTGAGTTAGTCAGTTTGCTTCAGGGTCATCGAACCCTTGCTGTATGTCTTTTGGATTCCGCCTAGCCTAGTATTTCTGTACCTCTGCCTTGTCGCACTGCTACAAAATGTATGACCCAGTTTCCGGAATAAACCACATTGAACATTATGCCTCTGCCTCGAAGTTCTGCATTTGGGTCCGCCCCCGTAACAGAGGTTTGTGATAGAATGGCGTTTATCAGAGTTGAGGCCACAATTTTCGGTATTTTTATTCAATAACATAACCGATGCTTTAGTGATTAATGACTTGAATCAAGCACATTATATAAAAAAAAGACCCTCCTTGAAGGTTTTGAAATAAATAACCATTTATACAAATAAAATACAACTTACATTGGGGAAAGCTGTTCTAGTATACTCTTGCATCTCAGTACAATGTATAATTTAGTGGGCTGCACAGGTGATTTGTAGGTGAGTGACTTGCAGTACCTGCGAAGGCCATATTTTTGGGGTTCCCATAGGGTGTTCCAGGCTGAACGGGGCTGTAGACTGGATTCATGGCTGAAGACAACCTGTTTTTGCTTAAAGAGAGTGAAAGAGAGAAAATGTGATATAAGGAAAGATGAGGACAGAGTAAAGAGGGGGGAAAAGTGGACAGGATAGGAACATAAAAATTACAAATACATATTTGGATTGTCAAGTGTACGCAAAGGTTTAGTCACGCAAACAACTCCCAAGCCGAGACTCTTACGGCGACATCCACCCAAACAAATTTGCGAGTATTCAAAATCCCCCATCAATCCACACAGCTCAAATGCGTCTATTCAACGGCAAGGTGTATATTGTAATGGCTTACTCTCCTGTGTAGCGTCGAAAATACAGCAGACGAGAGCTTCTTTTTACTTACCTCCTCTGTCAGACAACATCGGCATGGCCAAGCGTGTGTTAGTTGAGTGCGAGTGTGTGGATGTGCGCCGCGTACCTCTTGTGCGTGTCTGGTTGATACATGAAACTGAATTTGTCTGTGGGATGCCCGCTCGCCATTTCTTGCAGTATGCAAATGAGGAAGGAGTGGAAGTGGATATGCAAATCTGAAATTAAAACAGTGAGAATTTATGATTACAACGAACACAAGAGAAGGGGAAAAACAAAATGCAAAGCAAGGAAACAGCAAAAAGAAAAAAGAAAAAAGAAAAAAAGGAAGCATCAGTGTAAACAGTGAACAGTTAGTGAGAGCAACAAGGGAGGCGGTCGTGCATACAGCGTGTGAGGGAGTGGAGTGGAGTGTAGCGTAGTCGCTGGTGTGTCTTTGACAGTACAAAAAAAAAAAAAATGCATTAACGAATGCTGCTAGAACTACAAAACTGTCTCCAATGCTAAGTGATCCTCCCACTAATGCATAAATGCATAATTGATTTACATTTAGTTGAGTAAAGGGCTGTGGGAAAATATATACACAGTGGTACCTCTACTCACGAGATTAATCTGTTCCGGAAGTCTCTCTTGACGTGAATCTTTCAAAAGTAGAAGCGGATGTTACATGTAAATATCCTAATCCGTTCCAAGGTCCCCTGACACCCCTCCATAAATAAGCATTCAAACTACATAATGTATAGAATAATAAAAATGATGTTCATTTACCTTTGGCGTTGGGGAACTATGCAAAGAGAACGGTGAGTGACAAGCCAAAGGCAAATCAACAAATCGACACACGCACACCACTTAATTCCACTAAAGTTTCTTGGGGCGCATGCTGAAGAAAGAGGAATACAAACAGAACAACTCACAAAAAAGTTGTACTTTTCCAGTGCGCTAGCGTGATGCGGTGACAGTCGAGTGTCCAAGGCAAACGCAAAGCTTCATGGGTAAAGACTGACATCCATCCTAGCCAATGGGATGCCAGGAAGATGCTACGTCGATAGCCAATGGTAAAGCATCACTATCGTGCCACACAAATCAAGACAGAGGATGTGTACATTCTGTGGAATTTGTAACCTGAATTTTTCATCACTGGAGATGTTTGTAAGTAGAGGTACCACTGTATTGGGTAATTCAGCTAAATTGACGACACAAATTAGTTGACAAAGAATTGTCTGTAGGTAGTCTAAGGATACAAGTCCATCCCTCATAAATGAGATTAAAATTCCTGCTACCATGTTGATGTAGCATTAGTCGACTTTCTTCACTTTGATTAAATGAGGATTTTATTATGAAGACCAGACCCCAAAACTAAAAGATTTAAAAAAAACAAAAAAAAACAAACGACATTTCCAATAGTCACACCTCAACTTTGACACTAGATCTGGGAACTGAGATTTAGGATTATCTGTTGGATTTTGATTAAATAAGGGATTAAACAAGGATGATGGACCTTCTCCCAAGTGTGGCCAAAGCGTATTGGACCTGAAAGCAACACTTACTAAACTTCTGTACACGCGGTGCCCATGAGACCTCGACCCTTGAATCATAGTGGGTACATTCATGTAGCGTACATGTACAATTAAGTCAAGGAGATTGCTTTTCTGAAAAAATATCAAAACAATTATATGTAATAATTATGGCTGTCCATGAATTAGTGGTGACTCCAAGTGGGCATGGAAAAGCGATGACCAAATCAGAATTTTCAAAACAGAATCAGAACAAATCTTTGAATATCATTCTACTTTAAGGTCTGACAAGAGCTGCAACTGCTGGATTTACTTAAAAAATATTTACATTTCAAAAATTCTAGGCTCTGCTTACAGTGGACACCATTTTGACTTAGTGCAAGTAGTTTCTCCACAAGTGCTCAAATGTAGTTCGCTCTTGCAGTTATGGAACAGAGATGCGAATAGCTATAGACCTCCATCAAGATCACATCGGAAGCAGGCGTCATAGCTGAACCTGAGGAACTGGATGGATAGTCATGGCAGCACTACAACTGCAACTGCAACTAAAAGAGGGCCATCGCTGGAGGGGGGCGGAGACCGCGGCAGAATGAATGGGAGAACGTATAACTGACGCAGCGTGGCGGATGACTAATGCTAGCCCACTAGCTAGCTAGCCATCTAGAAAGGAGGGAGCTGGTCACAGACAGTATTTATTTACGGCACCGACAGCCACAAAACCATCCCGGGCTCTTCCTATGGTCATGGTGCACCAAGGGATACTGGTTAAAGTAAGCAATTTTAATCTATAAAGAAGAAAATAGCATGAGAAGCGACAGCCAAAATGCACCGGCATACACTCCTTCTGGTTCAATAGTTTTTAAAAAGATAAATAGGATTTTTCATCTGTTGGACTACGACATGTACAATGAGTAACTATCTGACACTGATTCAAAGGTTATTCATTACGAATAATGAATTGGGACTTTTGAGGGTGAATCCGAGCCCTAATAATAATCAGATGAAATCAACTCATTTTGGTCTTGCAACGTGGCATTATCAAATTAGGGACGCCACAATGGCAGATGTTGAAAAGCACTGTTATGCCTGCCGCGTGCATGTGTGTGTGTGTGTGGGGTGGGGGCATTCAATGAAACCACAAAAGCACAACACAACGTGAGCAGACAAACAAGAACGTTAACAGAACAGTGCAGAAAACCTTTAACTGCAACATGAATATGTACAGCACTAAAATGAAAAAATACAGAAAGCAATGTCTTGTGTGGGGTAATTAGAAATTCAGTTTGACTTAGAGTAATCTGATGCATTTTTTATTCTAGCCCCCTATAATGTACAGTATATGTGTTTATGCACATTATACACATAGTATATGACTGTGTGAAATGGGATACCCAAATGCAAATCAATATAGGATTCTTGCTTCAGACCTAGACAAATCATTTTTATTATTCCAGCAATTCCATGTCATATTGTCCATGGAAAAAAACAAGACACTCCATAAAGAGAACACTTAAAAATAACAACCACCGCTTCCACAATGTGGTATTCATGCGGTCAGCACAAGTTTTAAATGTGGAAAAGCACCTGTCAAAACAGTAGCACCATTTCTTATTGAGACACGCCAAACAGCTAAGCTAACGGTGAGGTCACACCCCGCAAACATAGCTCCTACCACTTACAGATGTCAGCGGACTCATGGATGTGTGGGTGGGCAAAGGTGATGTGGACTCAACAAACGAAAACAAAGGAAATCAATTGCTTCTGACGTATGTGTGTGCGCTCGCTTGTGCCAGTCGCCACAAGTCAATCAGGTGAATATTATTATTATTATTGAGAAATATACAACTTAAGTGAGGGTTTGTGTGCACTGGAACCTTGACTAAAGAGTCTCATATATTCCATAAACACTCTCCTATCCCAAAACACTTGTCTCAAACCATCTTTCCTCAGGCCATGTCAATGACCCTATTACAGGTTATTCACAGTTTCATAATAGAATGAACCAAATCCATTTTTCTCCATAAACTGATTATGATTCTTTTATTGCTTTTGTTCGGAACATGCCAGAAAATAGGGAACAATGTTGATGATTGCTTTTGAGTCAATAAAGGCAGATGTTTGCTCGTGTTTGAATGTTGTTCATGTTGAATTAAAGACAAAGACAATCAGCCGTGATCTCCAGCTCTCACTGTGAAGCGGCTGGGGTGAGAATCAGAACCTCCAAATCAGAGACCATGGTCCTCAGTCGGAAAAGGGTGGCGTGCCATCTCCAGGTCGGGGATGAGATCCTTCCACAAGTGGAGGAGTTCAAGTATCTTGGGGTCTTGTTGACGAGTGAGGGAAGAATGGAGCTGGAGATCGACAGACGGATCGGTGCAGCGTCTGCACTGATGCGGACTTTGTATCGGTCCGTTGTGGTAAAGAGGGAGCTAAGTCGAAAGACAAAGCTCTCAATTTACCAGTCGATGTACGTTCCCACCCTCACCTATGGGCATGAGCTGTGGGTTGTGACCGAAAGAACATGATCCCGGATATCAGCGGCCGAAATGAGTTTCCTCCGCAGGGTGTCCGGGCTCTCCCTTAGAGATAGGGTGAGAAGCTCGGTCATCCAGTGTCGAGCCGCTACTCCTCCACATTGATAGGGGCCAGATGAGGTGGCTGCTAGCTCCAATTTTTTGTTTCAAGTCACAGCAAAAAAAGGATTTGTAACTTGAAAAGCTGATAATGAATTATTAAAAAAACGCCCCCCAAACTTTATTGGAGTGGTGGGGGTCAAAAAAGAACATTTAAGTGCAAATCAAGGAATTTCCTTATCATTATAAAAAATGACCACCCCAGAAGTTCTTTGGCAGACACTTTCTAACGAACCACCGACAAGACTGAACTTTTGCCCAGTATTTGAAAAATGGTTTGGCCATTTTCCCTTACTTTGTTTCTAACACGTGCAATATTACACTAGCCCCTTAGTCAGGAGGGACGAATCTACCATTATGCATTATGCATATTGATTGGTGTTGGCAGAGGTATGTAATCTAGTGTACGCTCTCGTATAAGCGTGGAAAAAGAGAGGAGTCTACTTGAAGCATTTTTGGCGTCACTGTCACTTTGGCATGAATGCGAAAAACACATTTATGCTTGCTAAAAGATAAAAAAAACAACAACAGCTGGGATTTGTATTTTGTATTGATTTCTTTCACCATTTGGAAACAATCCAAAATTGTCTCCTGACTCTCAAAATAATCATCCAAATACACAATAGAATTTGTGCAAGCTCTAAAGTAGAATGCTGTTAAGGTCTGGGACTGCAACACCATTAACTGAAAACACGCCTCTCAACTTAAGCGACACAAACCATCACCATGTTGGCATCAGTTCAAACAACATAAATGCATTAAGCCTCCTTTTGTGTTTTGCTTTTTGGACACTTGAGTATAAAAGCATATGTTTGTTATGTTGACAGGCTGCCTCAGGAGCGGAACGGGAAGGTGGAGATTTTCGCTCGTGACCTAGGTAGACTTGAGAGATTCCAATGACCTGATTTCAGGTCTCCCGAGAGAAAAAAAACATCTGGAACACGGGAATGCGTGGACGATTTCAATTCATATTTCACTTTTACCGGAGCACCGTAGAGACAATATTCCTTCCCAAATACTGGAAAAAGGTAGTTTTGGCAAAACAGCTTTCCTTTCATAATAATGTAATGATAATGATTGACTATGTTGTCTATGTGGGTGTGAGAGGTACCGATACTTGGTGACAGCATGTACCACTAGGCTCGATTCATTGCCAAGTGTAATTTAGCAGGTTGGTGTTGTGGCTATATTGAGTGTTGATGAATGCACAGCAAGCAGCCGGCAGGCGTGAGCACTCCCTGCCGAGTGAGACGAATCAGACGGAATCAGAGACTCTGCTCAAAGAGTAACAGTGTAACAAAAGCTACGTTTGGTATTGGCCTAGAAGTATGTGGAGTGGGATGAGGGCTGGCTCACTTGCATGAGACGGCCAGACGCTAAAACGACGCTTTACTGTGGTCGACCTTTAACATTTAAGAACATTAAGTCATGTGTTTAGTTATTCTCTTTCCAGACCTAAATCATTCTTCTATAACATACCGTATTTTCCGCACCTAGAAGCCTTTGATTTTCTCCAAAGCCGGCAGTGCGCATTATACTCCAGTGCGCCTTATATATGGATCAATATTGAGCCTTTGGCGCAGCTCCTTCTAATGGACCCATAACATAACCCAGGCCTCCACTGTAGCATCTATTCTGTGCGCCTTATTTGAGAAAAAAAGTTTTAAAATACCCCATTCATTGAAGGTGCCCCTTATGATGTGGAAAATAAGCTATCTGTTCTTAACATCAAAAGTATTTTATTATTTGTTTACATTTGCATGACAGTAATAACTGTATGTGTATAAGTAAATGGAATTTTAAGAAGACCTTTTTATACTGGCGCTTACATGGGCGACAGTGCCCACCTTGCATCACGTGACTGACGCGTTGGGGCGGGGAACCCTTATGCGCCCCTTGATGTGCACACTGCACAACAATGCAGGACAATGTCGTGGAGATCATCTCTCGTGATTGCTTCGTTTTAGTCGCACGCTGTGATAAGTAACAGCTGCCTCCTTGGTACCGCCATCTTTATAATACAAAAGACGGAACAAGCAGAGACTGTGCGAGGAAGTGCGCAAATATGTGCATCTTTATGATGCTGCTACTAAAAATGACAAACAAACACAAATGTAATCCGACTCCTGGTGTGATATTTCCATGGGGGTGGGTTAAGAGGTGTTGGACTGCCAGCGAAGGTGGAAACTACTCCCGTAAATGGTCCTAAAATGCAGAGAAACAACCTTGTGATGTCCTCACTAATGCCCTCCGTTGTGACACCCCCGACTCGGAGGTGAACTACAGCACATATTCAGAGCGGCGTGCTTGGGTTGCTCTGGAGTACAAAGGCAAACCACGCGCAGGACAGCCGCAGTGACTTGAGCGTGGTCGACGACCGTCCGAGGATAAAAAAAGCCTTTAGAGTTTCCGCGGAGTCTAGTTATTACAATTATGTGGCTAGCTCTTTATGATTACTTATATTAGTCATACCAAAGGAAATTATTAACAGGTGTTTTGGTTCAAAAGACAGAAACAGCATACTACAGAACATTTGGTTCTTTACCAGCCAGTCCCAGTCAACGTGAAAATTACTTTTCCATCATTTCGTCTCCTACCAAATCTAACACGATAAAGATTAAACTTGTTTACAGAATTGGATTTGCACTAATGATGCAACGCAACAAACGTGCAAGTATTTTGCACACACACGTGGGCAATGCAAGAAATTCTGACTGGACCAATCTAGATTAACTCCTGGGTGTGGCTTTTCATTCGAATATAGATGATAATGACGCAGGCTATTTTGTTAATAAGCAAATTTCATTGAGCATGAAAAGGATCAGTGCTGCCTTATTGAATCACTCGTCACTCCGGGATTCGGGATGACCCGCACGCCTGCTGGGGGCTTAACCTGAAATTTTCCTCAGAACTTAGTTCATCTTAAACTCCATTAGTGGGACTTCATTTGGGCTGAACCCATAAGCTCCGGCCTCAAGGCATGAGTCGACAAACGCGTCTAGCGAGCCTCCGTGCTAAACGAGCTTAGGTTTTGTGCCGTTTGTCAATGCTGTACACATCTGCCTCGAGGTTTCCAAATATGCCAGCAAATTTTATTCATATACTTTAATCGTTTAGTTGTGCCTGTAAACAATAATGATGATTTGACTCCACGAAAGGGGTTTCCTTGTAGCCCAGGGGAATGAAAGGGGTTACTACTGAGAAGAGCGGAAGAAGGAGAGGGAAATGGAAGAAAGAATGGAAGAAATTGTGAAAGAATAAACCTCACGCACACATCCGCACAGGGAGCAGCAACCATTCCTGGTGAACGTGTACAATACAACACAACCCCCATGCCGATTCTATCCTCCCACATAATACCTCACCAGGCATCTATTCTTACAGCAACAAATCAGGAGCAGTAGGCGTTATCACCCTTCCACGCGCGACGGAATAGAACACACCAGCTTCGACAATCTGACACAAAGAAACATCCTCTGGACTGCGCAAGAAGGAAGCGCAAAATGCCAGTAAAATCAAATATGTCATCTATGTGCTCTACTTAAAACGCAACTATTGTAAGTTTAATATGATTAAATTTTCTAAGTGCTATCTCATTTCCTCCTACTGCAGAATGGAACCTCCAAATGTGAACAGAATCCTTTGTGACGACGACGGTTCCCAGAAATTCCCCACTGGAAGTAAAGGGAATACATTTGTATCGGGCTCATATAAAATCTTTACTCACAGTTAGACTTCACGCTGATGTGATCTGCCTGATCGGATCAGGCGATAAATTGCTTTTTTTTTTTGATTGGCGGATTGGTTTAATGTCATAATTCATCAATCCCGAGAAAGACATTTGCTCCGTGTTGTCGTCATGCACAGGATATCCGAATCCAAAAGCTATTTTTTTTTTCCGATTTTTTTCTTGTCTTTTGACTTTCATCCATCCATTTTCTTTGCCAGTTATCCTCACGAGGGTCGCGGGGAGTGCTGGAGACTATCCCAGCTGTCAACGGGCAGGAGGCGGGATACACCCTGAACTTGTTGCCAGCCAATCGCAGGGCACAACGACACAAACAGCCGCACTCACAATCACACCTCGGGGAAATTTAGAGTGTCCAATTAATGTTGCTTGTTTTTGGGATGTGGGAGGAAACTGGAATGTCCGGAGAAAACCCACCCATGCACGGGGAGAACATGCAAACTCGACACAGGCAGGGCCAGGATCGAAACAAAAATATCACTAAAAGTTAATACTGTACATTAATTGCTGTATGTACTTCCATCTAACAGAAGACCGTTAATCTGTTCAGAGAGATTGTTTTGCTAGATGATTTTTTTTGGTGTTGTATCATGGGATTTGCGACTTTATACAATTATACAAAAGCAGACATCAAATATATGATAACATTAATTGGGCTTTCTTGTTTGCAATTCTTCACCAATTTGGCTTTGGAGATTCATTCATACAACATTATATAATTTGCCGAAAGCAACCGCAAACGGAATTATTTCACAAAGCTTTACATTAAAAAGACAATCCAGGATGTTCTCTCTCACCAATGCAATTTGCAATCGTCATCGACCCTCTTGCTGTCGCCGTTTGTCAGAGTGTTAATATTGAATGTATCTCCTCACTGGTGACAGAACACAACATCAATTTATATACCGATGACATTCTCCTCTATTTACAGCTGTGAATTCACTAGCAGGTGTCCGTAGGCACACGCCCCTGGCATTCTTTCAATGGGTGTGGGACCGCTCACTTATTGCAACAAAGAAAACGTGTTCGCGCAAATTGCTTTTGCATCCCCCCCACTTGAATTCTCGTTCTATAATTCACTTAGCCCCACCACATTTCAGTTGTGACCAGGTTCACAATCCTTTCTTGCATGCTTCTTCTCCTCTTGTCCTATTCTTATGTTGTCCCAACCTTCCTTTACAGAGTGTAGCGCTATAGTCTCATGCGACATACATTTTTTAGTGGTTCTTTCTTGTAGATGTGTAACAATTTACTTTTTTCATTCTGTTTGCAGTTAGAGCTTTGTCTCACTCTCACCTCTAGAAATTATGTTCAGTTCGACTGATTGACTCTGATCCTCAAACACAGAGGAAGCTCAAAAAAAATTCAACAGTGACACAGTTAAACTGTTCCGGCTTAAAGGGGATGCATATTCTCCATTTTGCTTGATTTAACAGCCCAACAAGACACAAAAGTCAAAGAGACATTCAGTCAATTGACAATATATAATCAGATCTTACAGTAAAATTATTCATGCATCTCTCCATTTATTCAGTCTAAAATTGAACCACTATTTAGGATGCCGTGTTAAAATTGCAGTAGCTGAAGCTTATTTGATCAAGCTAAAATATGTTTCACAAAAATAAATGAGCGGCAAGATGGCTGACTACTGTGGCTGCTCTCACTGGTACAGCGGTCCAAAATAAAAACAATGTCACAAGGTTTAGGTGGAGGTGACGTTGTCACAGATCGCCTCCTGCTGCCCAACAATAGGATCCACCTTGGAGTAAAGCGGCTCCAAACACTTTTTTTTTTTTTTTGCTCTGAGCGTTAGACACACTGGGACACATCTCCCATTCTCTCGGAATTGGTTTCCACCTACTCCTCCATTGTCCTCTCCAAAAGCAGCTAATCAGTCACACATCCCTTCACAATGTGTATTTTGAGCCGCTGCAGCTTGAACCCACCTACACAGTGACTTTAATCCACATTTAGGATCACGTGGTCTGTGGGAGAGCGGCCGTAAATATTCCTAAAATTTGCACTGTATTTATTCTATTTGAGACATTTACGCCTGAGAGTTCCTGGTAAGGCATTTATTAAGGTGAAAAATTAAAACAAATAAATTTAACAATTCCATAGCTTTTAGGGCTGCACAATTTGTTGAATTTTAATCACGATTGCAATTTTGGATGCAAGGATTACATGAGGGGAATTGTCAACGATCTTTTACATTTAAAATGTAGGTAAGGCTCCACAGTTGTAGCTGTGCAAGGAACCTAGCGACCAACCTAGCTATAAAAAAAAAAGAAATTCTGAATAGTGTTCAATGGCACAACAATCACGGGTCTATAATTGTAATCATTCAATTTTGGCTTCAATATTTGTTATTTTAATGTTCTTCATTTTGAAAGGTTTTGAATGTTGGTTGAAAAAAACAAATCTATTACAGGAATATCAGATTAATCAGATCCCAAGTCAAAATCAAAATTAAACACTTTTTAAACAAATAATATTGCTGATTTAATTGGGTTGTGCATTAACAATAGTTTACATTTTATGAGTATACAAATACTGAACAGACTCGGTTCTGGACCACAATCCGTTTTAGAAGGTGGTTCGAGAAGTGATTTGTTCCAAAACCGAATCAACCGCTGTGCACGTTATGTTATTTCCATTTTTTTTTCAGGGGTTCGTTCAAATTTACAATAACAAAGCGCGTCGTAGGTCGGCTGGTCTGACCGCGCGCATTCTGTTATTTCCGGGTATCGTTGGGGGCGTTCGAGTACCGATTTTCATTCGAAAACAGAAGCAAAAAAATTCGAAATTTTTGTTCGAAAGCCGATTTGTTCGAGAATAGGGACGTTCGAGAACCGAGGCTGTACTGTGTATATATAAAATAGAATAAACAACATATATAGAGGTCTTCTCTTGCATGCTATTTATTATAGTCATATTTTCTATACTGACCTCATTGTGGGGCAAATAAAGATATTATTATCGTTATTACTACAAATATTTATTATTAATAATATACTTTTAAGCGTTCAGAAGCGTGCCTCTATTTGGTGAGGCTTCCTCCCGGAGACAACGATGCTGCTTGGCGTCATGTGGAGGAAGAACTTCGACGACAATACGGTACGATATGTCGAGTTTAGCAAATGTGTTGACGGAGTTGTGTCCTTGTACGAAGGAATTTTGAAGCAAAAGAAAAAAGGCAACTCCCCACCACGATGTTTTTCTCAAAGATAAATACGTACTGTACTGTTGTACACACATCAAAAAAACAACTCATCTCAAAGTAAAAAAACTCAGCTATATACACCGCAGGCGCCTCCAGCAGAAGATTCTCCAAGTGAGGAATGTTAATTACGTACTGCAATAAAACTATGATTGTGCGTCATAAGGATTTATAATGAGATGTAGACACTTGTACTGATGTAATTTTTGTCTCAAGTATGCAAAGTATAAATACTGTACTTACACACAAACACACAAAACAACTCGCAATCTCAAAGGTAACAAAACACAAAACTACATCGCCATCGCCTCCAGCAGAAGAGTCTCCGAGTGATGAATGGTCACTATACAGTAATATAATACAGTAAGTGCTTTATAATTTATATTTATATCATGTATTTGTAATACTGTATATACTATGGCGGCACGGTGGCGCAACTGTAGAGCCTTGGCTTCATGGTTCTGGTTTTGATTTTCTCCGGGCACTCCGGTTTCCTCCCACATCCCAAAAACATGCGTTCATTGAAGACTCTAAATTGCCCATAGGTTATGTTTGCGAGTGCAACCGTCTTCCGTCTCCATGTGCCCTGGGATTGGCTGGCAACCAGTTCAGGGTGTACGCTGCCCCCTGCCCGTTGACAGCTGGGATAGGCTCCAGCACTCCCGCGACCCTTGTGAGGATAAGCGGCGAAGAAGATGAATGGGTGTATATATTTACAATGTTTTATAATTAAAGATTTGACTAAATACCTCTTTTGGTCTCAAATATGCAAAGTACAAATACTGTTTACATATTTAAAACGTTCTGGTACCCACATAAACATACCCCCCCCCGTTACGGTTTTTCACTTTTCGCAGGTGGTTCCGGTCCGAATTGACTGCGAAAAACGAGGGATTACTGCACTGCAAAAAATCTCGCAAATCAGTTTTTCTCCGCCAACAGATCGTGTTTTCTGCCAGCCAATTTCATGCATGTGCAGAATTCTATCACACTTTCCTTCCATGAGCGCCCCAATTCTTCATAGGTATTAGTCCATAAAAAATATACACTACATTACACTACAAATGAACTTAAATACAATCACAAATAGAGATCGAAGAGAATCACTTGTAGTTTAAAAATGATTGGTTTCCCAATTGGCGGCATGGTTGTTTAGCTGGTAAAGCGTTGGCCTCACAGTTCTGAGGTCCCGGGTTCAATCCCGGATCCGCCTGTGTAGAGTTTGCATGTTCTCCCCGTACCTGCGTGGGTTTCCTCCGGGCACACTGGTTTCCTCCCACATCCCAAAAACATGCAACATTGATTGGACACTAAATTGCCCCAAGGTGTGATTGTGAGTCCAACTGTTTGTCTCTATGTGCCCTGCGATTGGCTAGCAACCAGTTCAGGGTACCCTGCCTCCTGCCCGTTGACAGCTGGTATAGGCTCCAGCACTCCCCGTGACCCTCGTGAGGATAAGTGGTGAGGAAAATGGATGGATCGTTTCCCAACGTACTGGGAATTTGGTACTGAGAACCAGTGTCCTAAAAAATAAGTACCCGAAGAAATACTACTGAAGATCTTAAATGATCGTGTTTTCGATAATTTTCCAAGACAATGTACATTTAGTCGAAGCTAAATTGAAAACGGCGGTGGTGGTGGTGATTGATAAAAGATTTTAAAATGCAACCCATAATCCACTAAACCGGTATTTAGTTATATCATGAACTTAATCATCATACCAGTTTGATAGTGTAGACATGAGGCTTCCCTTTAAAACAACAAAATGTACTTTTCATCGCAACCGCTTTTATTATTCGGTGCCCATCGCGGGTTAATGTTTTTGTTTTTTTATATATATCTATCTCGACGCAGCACGCACTGCCAGTGCGTCACATTCCAAAGATAGCAAGCGACGCCAAAAACAACCATTGTCGGGACCCAAAATTGTCACACTCAAAACATTAAGCTCCACGTAGCGCACCATTTTGAATATCAATTTAAGAGATGCCATCTTGCCAATAATCGCCACATTCGCGACGTTAGAACGTGCGCCAGCGGCTATATTTACTCGGTTCCTTCTTTCGTGGACTATTCAGATATCTCATAACACAGCAGCACGAATGTTAGCTTAGCTCGCATGCTACAAACTGCAACGTAGACCGCCGAAGCATCCTTGCTGCATCTTTTTTTTTAGGCACGCGCGGTTCAAACGGCTAATCGCCGAGTTAGCTCAAGTACGATTAGCAGATGACTAATAAAAGAGGGGGGGGGCAACCGCAGTGGGCCACGCCGGCCCACAGCAGAACAACAACACATTCGAACGCCCCGTCGACAAACTTGTCCCACCCAGCGATATCCCAACTACTTTCACTACCATCCTGCTATTTCGGCTAACCCCGCTTTAGCCTAGCAGCCGGCTAGTTCCCAAAAAACCGACTCGGGGGGGGGGGGGGACAATCGGGACCATACAGGGGGGGAGGAAAGAAAGAGCCACACAACAAACAACGCGAACTGTGGGTGCCCCCCCCCCCCCCACCTCATCTTACCCACCCACCAACACACGAGGCGACGACCACCGCGACACTTACCAACGTCACTCAGTCGAAGAAAACGACTTGTTTTCGTTTTTGTTTTTCTTCCCCTCCCGTGCGTGGACTCTTGTAGTCGTCGTTCTCTCGCACGGACTTCTGCCTTTTGGGTGCGGGGGGGGGGGGTGTCGGTGCGGACGAGCTGCGCTTGAGCTGCGTTTGAGTGGGCCCAAGTGGCGCTTTGCTTACAGTCAGACGCCGCAGACGAGTGGGGGATGGGGGATGCACTGCCGGCTGGGTGGCTGAGAGGGGGGGAGGGAGGGAGGGAGCGATGGTGAGATGGATGCAGGGGATGCAAGAGGGACGGGGCGGTGAACGACCACCGTTTAAACACACACGCACATGGGTTATAATAAAGAAAAAGAGATAGGATTAAAAAAAAAAACACATTTTAATTATCCATAACGGGAGTGACTGTTTATTGTGATGTCCCTCCAGTGGTTGTATTTGATCACTAACTTTTAAAGGTTAGTTAATATCGTTTTCCGAGTACAATCCAGTATTAAGTCAAATAAAGATTGCTTTAGTGCCATTGTTAGGAGTGTGTTGGTAATTGAATTCAGTAAAGGGGGCAGTTAAAAAAGCAAAATATCAATTGCCATTGATGCATTTAACGGTGCGTTGTTGCTGTTACGTGTGTTTGCGTGCATCGTGTTCAGCTACGTGGTGTTTTTTAGTGGCACTGCACTCAACTGCAAGTTCACATTCGTTTGTTCAAATTTGAATGCGGCGAACCACACGTTGGGCTACATAGTACGACAGCGACACCAAGCGGCAATAAATAGCATTGCGCCCCGTCTACCTCCTCAATTATCAAGTCATGCGCCGCGCGAGCTTTAAACTCCTTCTGTGTACGGAGGCTCGAATCTTTGCCCACAAGTTGTGAGTCAAGTCTCAAGTCAAGACATGCAAGTCCCGAGTCAAGTCGGAAGTCCTACACTTTGAGTCTGGAGTTCTTCCATCCATCCATTTTCTCCGCCGCTTATCCTCACGAGGGTCACGGGGAGTGCTGGAGCCTATCCCAGCTGTCAACAGGCAGGAGGTGGGGTACACCCTGAACTGGTCCCCAGCCAATCGCCGGGCACATGGAGACAAACAGCCACACTCACGATCACACCTAGGGGCAATTGAGTGTCTTTTGGAACGTGGGAGGAAACTGGAGTGCCCGGAGAGAACCCACACAGCCACGGGGAGAACATGCAAACTCCACACAGGCGAGTCCAGGATTCAACCCGGGACCTCAGAACTGTGAGGCCAATTCTTTGCCAGCTGATCACCATGCCGCCCCAGTTTGGAGTCCTTTTACCATCAAAATAAAGATACATTTTAATCGGTATCATATTTATATTTACTTGAAAGAGGATTGGTCTTAGTAAATACAAGGAGTCACTCTCTTTAAAAAAAATAACATAAAGTCAGAAACCTTGGTGTTCTGAAGGATTCCGACTTTCAATCGTCATATGAAATCACTTACTAAAACTGCTTTACACCATCTCAAGAACATATCCATTGTGAAGGCTTGCATGTGGTCAGCAGACCAGAAGAAGGTCACCAATGCTTTTATCTCAAGTAGACTTGACTATTGTAACGGTCTTCCGACTGGACTCTCCAAAAAGAGCTCGGGTTCTGACTACAAGCGACTGTCCTGAGGACTCGGGCTGTCACAAAGTGCTCAAATGACTCAGTTACCTTGCAGACGTAAGCCGTCGTCCTCGACCCCCCCCCCCCCCCCGCCCCCGTGACTCCAATTACACTACCATCACTCTGACACCATGTTAAGCTCTTGCTGTCGTGTTATTGAATAACGTAGACACGAGTCCAACTGTACTTTTTAAACGTGGGTGATATTTATTTCAGTTTTTCCCCCGCCAACCTCTCTAGCTCACTTCCTTATCGTCCCGCCTCGTCGCCCCCCGCTGTTGACACGATTCTCTCGAGTTTCACATGTGACTTCTTTCTTCCGTTTCATCATTCATCACGCCCAGCACAAGTGCCTCAATCACTTCTGGTTACAGTGTTTGTTTGTCAAAAGACTTTCAAGATAAATATCAAACAATAGCCGGAGCCGAAAAATGACAGTATACACTTATTGCTTCCTTGCCGTGATATGTAGACACGATCTTGCTGTCCCAAATGGCGTTGTAAACAAAAAACACGTGGTCGGCGTGATGTCAATGAAAAGTATCTATTGGACACTCTAAGTTGCCCCAAGGTGTGATTGTGAGTGTAAATGGCTCTTTGTCTGGATGTGCCCTGCGAATGGTTGGCAACCAGTTCTGGGTGTACCCCGTCTCCTGCCCGTTGAGAGCTGGGATAGGCTCCAGCACTCCCCGCGACGCTCGTGAGGATAAGCGGCAAAGAAAATGGATGTGCGGATGCCTGAAATGTGGAGGAAAAAAAATACAATTGTACGCAGGACAAGAAGTTGTTTTATTGTAAGTGACCTCAGAGGCACGGTACAATGAGAGAAAATCAACAATCAAGGCATTAGTGTCCCTTTAGTTCGCTCAAAGTTTTAGTCACACTTCATCCACATTTTTACGACGCCTTTGGCTCACAGCCAAATGAAATAAGACCCATGAATATTCACGTGACTCAGAAATGTATTTCACGCAGGCTCGCAAACATCAGATTTAATGTCGTGTAGCATCACATGCACAACACGGCACACAGACGAATAAAATTACACGCATACACCCGAAAAGGATACACTCCCGAAGTGGTTTAAAAAAAAAAAAAAAAAAAGTAAACACTTTTTTTGTCCCATTTTGTCCCGTCTGTACAGCTCACATCTTAATATGATCATAACTGTTTCACCCGCCCGTGGGGTTTTCTTTTTCTTGAACATTTACACTCTTTAAATAGGAATCAGAACGTGCAGAAAAGTAGCATGCCGAAGCGTTCATCGTGCTGAAATATTGTTTGGTTTTGTATGTATATAGTTAAAATATCGTGAAAAAAGTATTTGAACACCCTGCTCTATTGCAAGTTCTCCCACTTTGAAAATCATGGAGGGGTCTGAAATTTTCATCAGAGGTGCATGTCCACTGTGAGAGAGATAATCTGAAAAGAAAAATCCAGAAATCAGAATGCAAAATTTTTTTTAACACTTTATAAGTATTTGAACACCTATTACAACATTATAACATCTACTTGGATTATCTCTCTCACAGTGGAAATGCACCTATGATGAAAATTTCAGATCCCTCCATGATTTCTAAGTGGGAGAACTTGCAGTATAACAAGTTGTTCAAATACTTATTTTCTTCACTGTGTATATATATATATATATAGGCATCAGTGCTGAAAATGGAAGGAACTGCTTTTTGCGAAAATGAGCTTAAAATGTAGAATGTAGACTCCCCTTTAAAAAAAAAAAAAAAAAAAATACCCGAGCCGAGTTAATTTCACGGCTTGGAAAGTGCGAGGTCCGATGAGCGTCGAGGAAGCTGAAGCTTATTTACAAAATGTACACGACGCAAACGGCCGCTCGCTTCCTCCATCATTGGCTCCTCCCCACGTCAGCGTAGTAGTCGCAGTCGCCGGGGCCGTCCGCTTACGGCTCCTCGCCGCTCCCGACGCCGTTCCCCACCTCTGCGGGGGAGGCCAAAGAAATACAAGCGCTCAGAGGGTAAATTAGTCAAGCACCAGAAAGGCTCACTGTGATATAATTTGTTTCTATAATTTCTCATCATTTATTTGGGTTTAAAAAAAAAATAGAACATTTTCTCTTGGGTTTTTGTAAGCTTTTAGATTTGCACGGCATGCCGCAGTGGACCATTTCCAGTTACATCTCAATTCATTGGAATTGTGGCAAAATTTTATGCTAGTCGCGTAGTTCAATTCCCAAAAATAAAACTCAAAGTAAACAGATTGACAACACACACACAACTGTTACAGTTTTAATAAAGAAATGTGAACAAATGCATAATTTTGGTGATTACCGTAATTTCTGGCCTATAAGACGCATTTTTTTTCACATGGTTTCAACCCTGCGGTTTATAGGGCGATGGGGCTAATTTGTGCATTTTTTGTAACGGCTGCAAGGGGGCACTCGAGCGGAAGAGTGAGATCGGCGGAATACATGTGCCGAGGAAGTGACTTTTACCAGTAAGTTTTTTTTTTTTTTTATATTTAACTGGCCCTGTTAGCGTTGTGCTAGCATTAGTGCCGCGCTAGCGTGTTTTTGCTGTGTCTCAGTGATTTAAATATTTTTTTTAACCGGCCCTGTTAGTGCAGTGCTACAGAGTTGCTACTGTGTAGCTGCCGTGGCTGTTTTTTTTCTTTACCAGTATGTTTTTTTTTTTAAACCAGCCCTGTTAGCGTGGTGCTAGCGTTAGCACTACACTAGCATGATGCTGTTGTGTTACTGTCGGGTCTCAATGATTTAGGTACGTTTTTTTTTTTTTTTTTAAACCGGCCCTGTTAGTGCTGTGCTACCGTGTTGCTACTGTGTAGCTGCCGCAGCTGTATTTTTCTTTACCAGTATGTTTTATTTTTCTTCAAACCAGTCCTGTTAGCGTTGCGCTAGCGTTAGCACCATTCTAGCGTGTTTCTGCAGTGTCTCAGTGATTTAAGTACTTTTTTTAAACCGGCCCTGTTAGTGCTGTGCTACTGTGTTGCTACTGTGTTTTTTTTTTATTTTACCAGTATGGTTTTTTTTTGTACTAGCCCTGTTTGTGCTACCGTGTTGTTGTGATGTCAAGCTAAGCTAAGGTATCAAAACTTTATAAATATCTTGTGTTTCAATGTGGGCACTTGCGGCTTTTACAAGGGTGCAGCTTATGCATGCACCAAATGTTATTTCCTTTACAAATGTGCTGGGTGAGGCTTATAATCAGGTGCGCTCTGTAGGCCGGAAATTACGGTATGTACTATAGCGAATGAAAACCACAAATTCAGCATGACCAGAAAATACACAGGAAAGCATTTCCCCAAGTGTTTAACATATTATCACGTAAATGTAACTTTTCTGAAATATTTCAACTTATTGAGATGTACCTGCATCACACACAAGGGCGAACGAAACGTCTGAATATTTTGGCATGATTGTGGTGCGTCTTACCTTTGACCACGCCGGGGTCGGACACACATAAAAGCGTCTGATAGCGCGACGCGGGTTTCGCGGGCAGCCACGGCGGGAGGCGGCTTGCACGGAGGGATGGAGGATGCGGAAAAGAGGCGGCAGGTGGCGAGGGGGAGACATGGAATGAAAAAGGCTGACGGCGCACACGACGGGCACCTCACATACGGGAGAGTGTGCGGGCTGAGGAGACTACTGGGCTTGACCTTTTGGTGGGATGAAGAGGAGGAGGATGCTCACAAACACTCAATAGAGACGGCGTGCCGGGGATGGATGCGGGTGCGATGCAAATGACTGGGAGTTTCTTCTCACCGGAGAAGATGAGCTTCTCCTTCATCACGTTGAGGTCCCGACTGGACCTCCTCACAGCGGCGCTCAGCATGATCTGCTCGGGGTTGTAGCTGCGCATGCCGCTGGTGCGATACCTTCACAGGGGAGCCAGGGAGTTGTGGTCCAGAATGTCAGTTGGGAAAACAACGTCATAATAAAAGTAATAATAGTAATAGAATATATCTGCCGAGGAAGTGACCTTTACCAGTCCGGCATGTTACTACCCTGTCTCAGTGATTTTTACTGGTATGTTTTTTTTTTTTTTTTTTAAACCAGCCCTGTTAGCACAGCGCTAGCATTAGACTCTGTGTACCGTCTTTCTTTGTAAATATCTCGTGTTTCAACGCGAGTTTCAATGTGGGCACTTGCGGTTTTACACAGCTGCGGCTTATGTATGTACCAAATGGTATTTCCTTTACAAATGTACCGGGTGAGGCTTATAACCAGGTGAGCTCTGTTGGCCGGAAATTACGGTAAAGCTTTTTCTAAGTGTTATCAACATGTACAGTTTTCAGTACAGTTTTATGTGCTGAATGGCTGGAAAAAAACAGATACAAATCTTTTTTACGACGCTAAAACAGCCTGGTAGAACATTTCCTGAACTGTAAAATGTAGAGCATGTATTTTCATACTCTGTACAAAAATTGGGATTCATTTTTGACATGGAACCTTTTTAGTCAAAATATTAAAGCAATAGATTTTTGTTTAAAAAAACAAAACATTTCTGTTTGTGACCAAGCTGTTCTGAGTTTTGAAAAATTTTCATCCATCCATCCATTTTCTTAGCTGCTTATCCTCACAAGGGTTGCGCGGAGTGCTGGAGCCTATCCCAGCTGTCAACGGGCAGGAGGCAGAGTACACCCTGAACTGTTCGCAAGCCAATCGCAGGGCATGTAAAGAAACAGCCGCACTCACAATCACACCTCGGGGCAATTTAGATTGTCTAATTAATGTTGCATGCTTTCGGGATGTGGGAGGAAACCGGAGTGCCCGGGACCAACGCTTTACCAGCTGGACCACCGTGGTGCCTTGACAAATTTTAATGTTTAATTACATATATGTGCGTTCATCTGAGATGACACGTTGTGGCGACCCTGAAAGGGACAAGCCGAAAGAAACATAATTTACTGCATCCAAGGTTTTCGTCCATCATTATCACTAGAGGGTGCTTACGAGTCACTTTCCTTATTTATTAGGCCTGCTTCCATACTTGATTTTAGACATTTAGAAATTTTGGTGTTAAACCACAATTTGCGCTCCGAAGGTAAGAGGGGATCCATTAAGAAGTCCATGGAGAGAGTCAAAATATAAATAGATGTCATATGAGAAAACGGCAGCGGGGTGAAGTGGAGGGAAGATGGAGGGGGGTTAAGAGTATCACAAAAGAGAGAAACAGTCAAAAGAAGGGAGCGCGGGTTCTGTGAAAATGAGGGCGTGTTACCTGATCACGTGATAGCTGAGAGAAGATGCCAGAACGCAGCAGAGGAGACGAGCATGCAGTCAGGCAGAGGAAAGAGAGGGGGAAAAAAGGAAGAAAAGGACAAAAGAAGGCGGGAGACAAGAGAGGTCAGTTGCCAAGGCAAGGAGCAGAGAAGAGCCGCTCGGGAAGGCTTCAAAAATAAATTCACGTCTGATGTCATCCCATCATCAGTCTATGAAGATAGCGGACACGTGTACAGTAGAAACGATAACACTGGGCAACAGCAAATTTGTAAGTGATTACAGACAACTTTTATGTGCTGAATTCAAAGATCATATTGCTTTTGCTCCATCAGGTCAACCTTTTGAGCTATGGGCAAACTTTTCTTTTGAAATGTTTTTCTGCTTGATGTCAAGGGCGCACAACCTGGTAAGAAATGAAATATGCGAGGATTAGCCGGCCTTCTAATCCTCACAAAGGTTTAATTAACATTTGATTAATAAAGTGCCGTAAAATTCCTACCCACCCTAGAACCTCATATTGCAAAAAAAAAAAAAAAAAAATGATGTCACAAAATGTCACAGTTTAGTAAGAAATTCAGATCTTGTGAACAAAACATAAAAAACTGATCTAAACAAGAGACATGGATGCCATCTTTGAAATCAGCAATTTAAAATTTGTCCAAAACTGGTGGATAAAAAATATAAACAATTTACTTTTTTTTGTTGTAACCCAGTGTTATTAACCACCGGTGTATGCAAACAAAACAAACACATATATACAAAATTACTGGGCATTAAATTGCAAAGGTATTCACACTTTAAATAAAATAAATACAAATAATATGAAATTTAAATATGTATGATTTAAGCATTCAACAAAATATTTTCCAGGCCTTCCTCACAATGTTAGTTCAATAGCAAATGCGGGACCACAAAGAACCCCACCAGAGATATTTTGGATTTCCTAACACGGTACATTCCAAAACAAATGAGTGTATTTGTCGCACATTTTCAACCAGTGTCATAAATGTATAACAACATGTCTGTGGTGGAATAAGTACAAATCCAACGTATTCTGGAGGGATACCATAAAGATTTGATTAATGCAAATGTAATAAGGAGCGGTGGCGTTAGTAACATGAGGAACAGGAGTTAATAAGCACATGTGTGAAAGGGAGAGAAACGTTAAAAGAAGAGCGCTGATTCAAGTGCACTTACTTCTGTAAAATGAATATTCCTGCGACCACCACAAAGGAGAAGAGGTCTGCACACACCCACATCAGGCAGTATTCATCTGGACTCTTAGGGGGAGGGCAAAAAAAAACCAAAAAACATAACATGATTTACTCGTGTGGTTTGGGTTCAATCGTGTCTACCACTGGGTGACGCTGTAGATCAAGGAAGCCCTGCTAAAGAGATGACATGGACAAAGCATTTACTATTAGACTAGACTCCTGGAAATCATAAATTAATCTGTATATATTTTTTTTAATGACTTGGATTACAAATCCACTCAGTTACATCTGACGCTACGTTTAATTTTTGCCAAAACGCAACGGGACGGACTTTGAGGTCAGGAGTTCCCATGCAGAGCTCCCATATGGCAAGAGAAACACAGGCATGGCCGACTGATCTGCTGCTCGTGACATAAAAATCTGAACCCAAAAGCAGTACGGTGCTGCGATGGTGAAGCAGGATTCAGGAGGCGAATGCTTGATGAGATCGCGTGAGACACTCTGTATTATTGCGCTGGGACTGAAGGGATGCAGCAGAAAAGACAAAACAAGTGCGCGGGGCCCCACCTGTGAAATCAGGTCAGACCGTTATGGCTCAATACTGGCCACAGAATTGCTTCTAGAGGCAAGGGGACTGTGTAAACACGACTAATTAGAACCTGCTTTCACAAGATTTTTCATACACAAAAGTGTTTGAATGTTCCGTGACAACGATTATCAGAGGGTACTACGTGGACTATCGTAGCATGTTAAAAAATATTAAATCTTCAGACTGTGCAGAATCTTACATCCATCCATTTTCTGAGCTGCAGATTTTGTTTCAAAAGTCACCCTGACAGAATTTGCATATATTGCAATAGCCATTTACTTAGCCACTTATCCTCACAAGGGTCGCAGGAGTGCTGGAGCCTCTCCCAGCTGGCATCGGGCAGAACGCGGGGTTGACCCTGAACTGGTTGCCAGCCAATCGCAGGGAACATGGAGACAGGCAACAGCCGCACTCACAATCGCACCTGAGGGCAATTTAGAGTCTCCAATGAATGAATGTTTTGGGGATATGGAAGGAAACCGGGGAAAACTCCACACACGCGGGGCCAGGATTTGAACCCTGGTCCTCAGAACTGTGAACCCATGATGCGAACATCATGGTCAAAGGGGATTCCAGTCTAACCTCGTCCGTCAGCCTATCTATTACTACAGCAAACAGGAACGGGCTCAGCGCAGATCCCTGATGCATTCCCACCTCCACCTTAAATTCTTCCGACATAGCGACAGCACATCTCACAGCTGTTCTGCTGCCCTCATACATGTCCTGTGCTATTCTAACATATTTCTCCACCACACCGGACTTGCGCATGCAGTACCACAGTTCCTCTCTTGGTTCTCTGTCATAGGATTTCTCTCGGTCTACAAAGATACAATATAGCTCCTTCTGACCTTCTCTGTACTTTTCCATGAGCATCCTCAAGGCAAATAGTGCATCTGTGGTACTCTATCTAGGCATGAAACCATACTGTTGCTCGCAGAAACTTACTTCTGTCCTGAATCTAGCCTCCACTACTCTTTCCCATAACTTCATTGTATGGCTCATCATTTTTATTCCTCTGTAGTTTCCACAGTTCTGAACATCGCCATTGTTCTTAAAAATGAGGACTATCACACTTCCTCCATTCTTCTGGCATCTTCTCTCCCGCTAGTATTCTCTTGAATAAGTTGGTCAGAAACTCCATAGCCACCTCACCAAATTGCTTCCATACCTCCACTGTTACGCCATCAGGATCAACTGTCTTTCCATTTTTCATCCTGTTCAGTGCCTATCTAACTTCTAACCTCACTAGTCAATGCCACTTCCTGATCATTCACAGATGGATGGATGCTGTAACTGCATATAATGTTATTGTGACTGACAAGAACATGAAATCTACTGTTTACAAATAGTTATCCTAAAAAAGGACACAAAAAAATAATTCCTATATCCAGGAGGTTGCATACAACTAAATGTCACCTTCTCTGATGGTTGAAGGTAAATAACGTCATGACTGTATTGCTTAGTAAAAGAGATGAGTAAAAGGTAAAGCTGTAGATTTAGCAGAGGAGACAGAGACAACAGTGTAGTGGATCCTTACCAAGAGCCAGATGGGGTAAGGCACCTTTTTGAGGACTTGCGGTGCCTCAGATGAGACGGAGGACACGTCGCTGCACCACAGCACTGAGTACAGCCAAGGCTCGTTGACCGTATAAAGAGTAACGCTGATGTTTTTCTGTGACAAGTCCCTGAAAGACATTTTTTTTAAAATGTCTGCGCGTGGATGCTTGCATTTGTGAATATTCATACCTGATTTCCTGAGTGCTGGCCAGGTTGTATCTGAGCAGCAGCCTGCTGATGCCCACCTCTCTGAGGCTCTGAGGACTTTTTTTCTTTAAGGATGTCTGCATCAGACCAGGTGCGAGCCGTTTCACTTGATCCCGGTCTTCGTCTGGAGTCCACATTACCTTCAAACAGACCGTTGAAACCAGATGTAAGTGGCACTTTCAGGCATCACGAAATTACAAGTAAGGATGAACTGGACTTGTGCGAGTCCATAATTTATAAAATAAATCCTCCTGATATCCTCGCATTTAGCAAATGGAAATAAATTTTCGTAATCTAAATGACCTAAAAATAGGAAGAGTTTGATCTGATTCAATGTCAGACAGTAAAGAAAAAAAGTGTCTCAAACTCTCTGAAGTAGTGCAACACCAACCAGATTTTGAGGAACCCCAGATCGCTCCACAGCCTGCAGAGTGTCATTGATCCAGCTGTGGTAGCAGGGGTGACCCAGAGGGGGTCTCCTCAACCTGAACACCACAGTGGCATTATGATAAGAGGCCAGCTTGAGAAGTTGCTCCAGGGTGCACACACTCTGGTTGGTGATCCGGTTTCTTTCATGGGGCGATAGGGTGTGACTTGTCCAGAAGGGGTCGTCCTGAAAAAAAAGCAGCGCAACGACTCAAAAGTAGTACACCGAAGGAAAAAAAAAAAACGCTTCACCAACAGGGGCCACATGCAACAGCCTCTTACAACATTTTGAAGCTGCGGGCCCACCTTGAGGAACCACCGCCCCGCATTGAGTTGCTGGAGATCGGTCCAGTTGAACAACGCCGCGTCCTCCGTCTGCCTGTCGGGGAAAATCTTCTCTACGTCCGTGGTCCTGCGCAGGGTGCGGTCGTGCATCAAGAACGGAACGCCGTCAACACTAACAAGTGGAAAATAGGAAAGAGGTTATCGTAGATAAAATTAAAACATGAAAAAACATTCTGAAATAAGTTATTAATTTAATCACAGGTGTATTGTTGTTGTAGTTTGCAATAGTAAAGTGTCATGTATTCTTATGGTGAGATATGTTTTCTTACACCATGTATTTTTTCCACCACTGCAAACTACAATCAGTAATTACATCTTGTTAAATTAATGATTAATTAATGAGCCATTTTTTTTTCCAAACAGCTTTTCATCTGTGATCGTTAAACTCACAGATCAATGATTTTATGAGAGGGAGGTGTCATCTCAACACGATATCGACACCGGCATTCTCACATCCATCTCTGAGAGGTTTACGCTCTAATTTGAAATATGCATCTGATTGTGTTTAAGGTGACATGATCATTGTGTGAGGAGATGGGAGCTAACTAGATGCTAATGTCTGGAATCGAACAGGAACATAAAAAAATACATATACACACACACACTATATATATATATATATATATATATTTGTGCTAAATATTTGAATAGCAAATTATTTTTCTCTTTTAAATTCACATCAGGGCAGCACGGTGAAACAGCTGGTAAAGCGTTGGCCTCACAGCTCAATCCTGGACCGTATGGAGAGACCCTATGTAGAGTTTGCATGTTCTCCCCGTGCCTGCGTGGGTTTTCTCAGGACACCTTGGTTTCCTTCCACATCCCCAAAAACATGCAACATTAATTGGACACTCTAAATTGCCCCTAGGTGTGATTGTGAGTACGGCTGTTTGTCTCAATGTGCCCTGCAATTGGTTGGCAACCAGTTCAGGGTGTACCATGCCTCCTGCCTGTTGACAGCTGGGATAGGCTCCAGCACTCCCCGCGACCCTTGTGAGGATAACCGCTAAGAAAACAGATGGATGGATGGATGGATGGAAATTCACATCAGGATGTAGGCCGAGAAAAACAAAATTTCCTTTATGTCATGGAGCAAAAAGGATGTTTACAGTAAGTCCTATAAATACAAAGACGGTTGCATGCATCCATTCTTCCTTCCATTTTCTTAGCAGCTTATCCTCACAAGGGTCACGGGAGTGCTGGAGCCTATCCCTGCTGTCAACGGGTTTGAAGCAGGGCACACCCTGAACTGGTTGCCAGCCAATCACAGGGCACAAGGAGACAGACAACAGTCACACTCACAATCACATCTCAGGGGAATTTAGAGTGTCCAATTAATGTTGCATGTTTTTGAGATGTGGGAGGAAACCGGAGTGCCCGGAGAAAACCCACACAGGCACCGGGAGAACATGCAAACTCCACAGAGGAATGGCCGGGATCGAACCCGGGTCCTCAAAACTGTGAAGCTGCTCCACCGAGCCGCCTGGTTGTATGCAACATTGCAAAATCAACACAGGTAGAAAGGTCAATAATGTTAAAAAAAACTTCATAAAAATGCTCCACAAAGTTCATAAAAAGTACTATTATTAGGAAAGTTGTATCCTCAAGTTACATAATTCAATGTCCATTATTCAAAAATGGTGATAAAATCCTGCAAATCACAGATTGATCAGTTTTCTGGATTGCTTGAATAGAAACTTAAAAGGTTTCACTTCACAAAACAAGTTCCCCTTCAATCTTCAACGCGGAAGGTAATAACCTGGACTATGGAACTTCATGTTTTAGCAAACAATAAGGCAGAAGTCATCTGAGAGTTGATTGTGTGCGTGTACCTGACTGCGACATCTGCCTCCAACCCAGTGACATTCATTTGCAACGCCCGCTGAAAGGACCACATTGTGTTCTCTGGCGCGAGCTGAAAACACACACAACCCCCCCAGCCCCCATGAAAATAACTGCGTCAGTGTGCTTATAACATAATGGCCGTCTTTTATTATTACTTATTTATGGCGATATTTTAAGGAACCAAACACAAAAACACAAAAGGAATGTTGTGAAATTGGGGGGGGGGGGAACTGTGCGGATTAAAAATTAACTTAGTTAGAATCAAAAAGATCCCACTCGTTAAACATCACTTGCAAGAAATGCTTCCATCCGTCTATGGACAGAGATGAGTCAAGCTAGCGGGAAAACAGAAAGAATGTTATGATCGATACGGTAAACTTCTGTGAAACAGAGTTCAGTCGCACACACACACAGAAAAAAAAAAAAAAAAGACACCTTCAGAATTTTAGATGCGGCCATCAGGATCAATCACAAATACAGGAAAGAGCAGAATGTGTATTTGTGTGTGTGAACATGTTGCCTCTCTCTTCCCATCCAAGTCTTGTGTAACATTGACAGGGAGATTGAGCCAAGCGCATAAAACCATTTTCAGATCACTTAAAAAGCGATACAATTAGAATGTAGAAGATAAAATGTGTCTAGGCGGGGATCATATTGTCAGTGTTGCCTTGTACCATCTCCATAATGAGAGCATCTAGTGCTGGTTTGATTTATTCCACTTCATTTCAATGCAGCAACTAATGGATGAGAAAGCGAAGAATATGGAATACCAACTATGTAGTGCACGCATGTGTGTGTGTATATATATATATATATATATATATATATATATATACATGTATATTTTATCTATATTGGGGGGACAAGGTGACACCATATAAATCCTCATCATTTATTAGGCAATAAAAGGGCTTCCTTCGGATCGTCTTGGCAGATTTTTATTGGGCTATTTTTAGTTGGTTGACCGACGAGGTCATGACCGCACTAGAACAGCCTTGGAAAAAGCAGAAGAAAATCGAGGAAAAATGTCCATTACATCCAAAGTGGTTTTCATTCAGGTTCTTCGCTAAATGGTCGCCCAATATTGATAAAAGCCAAAAACGCGTGAATTAATCGTGTTAATCAAGCACAAACTGACTTCTTTCCACATTTTGGACTCACCATGGGGGCCCCCTGGTGACCAATAACATTGGGGCGGGGCCTGAGGTTGCTGGGGTCCATGATGCAGGGGGAGGTGTTATAAGCGGCACCACGTACAGGCCCACTAACACGCTCAGATACAGTAGCATGACCACCACCTGGAACGCTGCAGGAGACAAACATTTCAACGACAACATTTTTATTGTCATTTTACATCTTCAAAAACGGTCGGACTGCTGATTTTGTTGGACAATTTTGCATTGAAACCAATTGTTAAATAATAATCCAAAGTGCAGTTGGGAGTAGGGTGTGTGTGTCTTTATCCCAATTTCCCCTTTTCAATTTTTTAGGAATTTCTTCTAGGGGGTCAAACTAATAATAAAAAAAATGGTAGTAAATCCATCTATTCATCCATTTTCTTTGCCGCTTATGCTAACGAGGGTCACGGATAGTGCTGGAGCCTAACCCAGCTGTCAATGGGCAGGAGGTGGGGTAAACCCCGATCTGGTCGCCAGCCAATTGCAGAGCACGTAGTCGCACTCAAAATCATACCTAGGGGAAATTTAGAGTGTCCGATTAATGTTGCATGTTTTTGGGATGTGGGAGGAAACCCGAGTGCCCGGAGAAAACCCACGTAGGAACGGGGAGAAACATGCTAACTCCACACAGACAGGGCCGGGACTGAACCCAGGTCCTCAGAACTGTGAAGCCTACGCTTTTACCATCTGATTCACCGTGCCGAATGGTAGTAATCTGTATTTTAAAAAAATATAAGCTGCAATGCTTAAACTATTAGAATAATGACGAATTGATCATTCGTGTTTTAAACGTTCTCAGGCTCCAATTTTCTGTTTTAGAATTGCACACCAGGCTGAATCAAAGGCACAATCAATGAAATGGTAGCACACTGAATAAATAGACATTGAGAAATCCTTTTGGGCAGGAAACCCATTGTCAAAATGTCAATTATAAATAATAAATAATGAACATTTTCTAAAATACAGTGATTTAAAATACTCTAACACATTATAATCCATGAATAAGAACGTGAACGTACACTTTGTACATATTTTGTTTTCCACCCCAAAAAGGTTAACACTACATGTAAATCGATACCTCTTAAGACACAGGTGTCAATCTCAAGGCCCGGGGGCCAGACGCGGCCCGCCACATGATTTTATGTGGCCCGCGAAGGCAAATCATGTGTATCAACTTCCATGATTTTTGTTAACATTTGAAACAAAATTTCAAACTGTCATCTCATAAATGATGACCTTGATATATTGCAAGCACTATTTTTTTTGTGTTACCAAACATCAACAATAGTTGAAAAACCCATTACCCTTGATTTCTGATTCCAAAACTGATTGGTAAATATGATGGGTCAATTCAAGATTTTCATGGTTCCAGTCATAAGGGCCCTCTGACAGAAACTATAACTACAATGTGGCCCGCGATAAAAACGAGTTTGACACCCCTGTCTTAACAACACTTTGGTCTCATTTCCAGCTGCAAGATAAACCCAATACAAATTCAATTTCAGTATTACCATCTTTTAGTAAAACGTTGAGATATGGCTTTTACAGTCATTTGTACCATTCAGGCGATGCTTGTAAATGTGTTTGGACGTTTATGTTAATGTACAGCAACCACAGTTCAATTGAGCAGTTGCAGCGGCGAGTGAAGGAGGGAGAGAGGGCCGCCACAGAGGAATTTGTTTCAAGGTCAGCTGTGTTTGTGTGTGCGTGTTATAGGAGAAAGGCGAGGTGTGTGCGTTTGCGTGTGCGCGCGCTAGGACACAGACACATACAAACATTTTGTCAGAGACCTTTCCACCTTTTCAAGAGGACTGTCAACAGCGGAAGATGTTATTCTTTCTAAATGTGATTTAAACTCAGAAAAAAAAACCTGTATTTTCAGGCAAGTATTATATTTACAATGATAATGGGTGTGGCCTCCGAAGAAATGATTAAATTGCACAATTAACATGTGAGTTTGTGTGTGGAAGAGATATTATGTCACATTCAGTCCCTAGATGACATTTGAAGTAGTGATGGCATGTAAACTCCATTTGATTTGATAGAAAATAAATCCATGTGAGCAAACACTGAAGAATGCTATCGCTGGATTCCTGCATTACAGAATAAAAACAAATCTCAAAAAGACACGAGCCAGAAAGAATGTCTATCCGCAACTCCGTGAATGGACGTTCTTGGCCACAGACTTAACACTGTTACTCATTGCGCGCTTTTCCTGTTAACGGATCACAAAAATGAGTTGCAAACTTACACGTTTTGTCTGCGCGGGCGACCTGTCCGGCGACTATCCAGGAAAGCGCCGTGACCGCAGCGAGAGCGCCAATGTGCAAGAACGGGCCTGTGGCCTGCAGGGATGCGAGGATGGGAATAGAGGATGCACAAACAGGAAAAAAAAAGGACGTCTTAGTGGAATTACAGACTTGGGAGATAATGGCTGTAATTTGTCGAGACGTTTCCTGAAAAATGCGACTCTTGGGAGTGGAATTGCACACCGCACATTCCCATTGTTCCAATAATCTCGACAGTGACACTAATCACAGACTTTGTAAAACGACAAGTCACTTGCAGTTAAAGCTGCCAGTTTTCGTGCAAATTCAAAACAACCACAAAATTAAAATTCCTGGAATCTTAACAAGCGAAGGGTTCCTCACACAACTTATAGAACAGTATGTAGTCATTATATTTAATTTAAACATCCATTCATTTTCTTGGCCGCTTACCCTCACAAGGGTTGCAGGAGTGCTGGAGCCGATCCCAGCTGTCGATGGGCAGGAGGCGGGGTACACCCTGAACTGGTTGCCAGCCAATTGCAGGGAATTTAAACACATTCAAGAATTCCGATTCGTTTTCTAAAATACATGAGACGTTTGAAAAACAAAATGCTGATAATGTGCAAAGACTGATAACTATGGTGAACTCAATTGTGAGGGTATATGTTTGCTATCATTCAAATTGAAATTCATTTCATTCTCTGTTGTGTGTCAAACTTAAAAAAAAAAATTTAAGTTTTTAGGGACTTTGAATTAAAATACTGCTAAGATGTCAGTAAATAAACACAATCTGACTCATCTCTGTGTGGATACAAAAATGTAGGCGAAGTACCTACCGTGGAACCGACATAGCCAAAGGCAAATTTCGGGAAAATCTGAATTTAAAGTTGTATAATATTAGAGGAAAGGAGAAACGAAGATACTGTGGACTAATTTTAAGGGGGGGGGGGGTGTCCAAGTACTATTGTTCGGCAAGTGTTTAAGTGTCTTTACAGTTTGACATGATTGCCAATAGTCATATGGATGACTCAGGAAATGTGTTGGTTCTGTTAAGTGGTGTTAAGTGCGGCTTTTTGTAACTAGAATCTGATTTGCTATTCGCAGTGCTTTGGAATCCCTCTGTTTGTGATGTTTGATGGGAAGAAGCAGGACTGAGTTAAGATGTGTATGGCTCGATTAACTTCCTCTTTATTCCATTTTAGACTAGTGTAACTGTTAATGCTGCAGAATGAGATGCAGTTAATTATGTCCCAAAGCTAATTAGGTTTTATACCAGCGGGACATTTGACAGTGTTTGGAAATCTGAACAAATCACAGGTCCGTCACCTTTACTGAACAGATTGCTTCCATTGTATTTGTTTGGGCGGCACGGCTCCGCTAATAAAGCGTTGACCTCTCAGTTCTGAGGATCCTGGTTCGATCCCGGCCCCGCCTGTGTGGAGTTTGCATGTTCTCCCCGTGCCTGCCTGGGTTTTCTCCGGGTGGGCACTCCGGTTTCCTCCCACATCCCAAAAACATGCAACATTAATTGGGCACTCTAAATCGCCACTAGGTGTGATTGTGAGTGCGGGTGTTTGTCTCTATGTGCCCTGCGATTGACTGGCGACCAGTTCAGGGTGTAACCCGCCTCCTTCCCGTTGACAGCTGGGATAGGCTCCAGCACTCCCCGCGACCCTTGTGAGGATAAATGGCAAAAGAAAATGGATGGATGGATTTGTCGGACAGAAAAATAAAGGAAATAAAGCTGCCTCGCTGCTCAGTGTTCACTGTTCAATGCTGACCTGTATGGAGATGGGGATGATGTCCCACTCGTGCTGCCATGTTTGATTGATGGATATCACACCGACGACAGTCGTGAGCAGAGCCGCAGTCACTCCCATCTGTGAGGACACGAGGGCGAAGGAGAGAAATAAAACGCATACATCACAAAATAATCAAGAGTGGTTTGTGTGTGATTTTCATAACCTCCCCGTGGCACTCATGTCCAAACGGAAAGGTCAGCCAACCGTGAACGAGCAGACACACCCAGTGACACGTAGACACCAAGGATGCGTGAGACACATTCAAAGTAACACAAAAAAAAGTCCCAGTTGACACTTTACCTTATGCAGCCAATGCAAATTCAACTGTTGGCCAAGTACAACATGACAAAGGGCTAAAACCTGGAAGAGGAAAAACACAATAGCTGCTGTTGAGGAAATATGCTTCACAGAAGATGAATATGTATATATGTGGGAGGCACGAACCATTAAAAAGGCTATGTAGGTGAAGCCAGCTGCGGTGGTGGCCAAGACTGGAACGGTGCCATCGCTCCACTCACCGGAGCGGTTGTAGAGGACCCTGCAGCAACAAGACATTTTATAACAGTTGTCATATTGAGTGCTCGCCTGCATTTCATCAATACCAAGCAGAGAGATGCCTCGGGAGCAAAACTGGTCGCTTTTCCATATTGCTGCCAAAATTAAATTTTCTCCTCCAATCCCAACTGTGCGCTTACTTACACAGTCGCAGGTTGAGAGTGAAAATGAAAAGTGAAGATGTTTTCAAACAGGTCTGTGGCTCACAGGCAGACATCTATCAAGTCCCATGGATATTATTCCATTAAATGTTACAATGAAGCCAGCATAGACAACAGCGAACGCAATCTCAGCGACCAATCGAGCCGGTTGGGTATGGGGTTAGATTAATGTTTGCTTGGTAAATTGCTCCAAGAAATGCAGACATATGCAGACAAAAAAACACTTTTGCGCGTAGGAGGCAGATGTGGAACCTTGAAATTCAGATGCCAGCGGTGTTCAACTGTTCAGATGCTTGAACTGCAGTCAAAAAAGAGCTATGCATATCTTGCAAAACTCCATCTTCGTGACCATCCAGACAAATTTTGCTTTTTTTTTGTTACCATTTATGTTTTTTTTTTTTTAGTCATGACATCACAATCGCCAAAGTCACAGAATGACCGTAGAACTAGAAATGGACTTTGTGACAAGATGTTCCCAAAAATAAGTCTGTGAAAAGGCAAAGTCTAACTAGAGGGGGCACATCAATATCAGTACAACACACCAACAAATTTGAGCAGTAGAACATTGGTTGAGTTTTTTTTTTGTGTATCGGAAACTATCCCCTTTTTGGGGAATGTTTTTGGTCAGTATCGCATATAGAAAACGTGGCTAAAAAAAAAAAAGGCTTTCTAATTAAAGCGGTATAAACTGGATTATTTCTCAACATAATCCCTCAACCTTTCATTTGGTCGGTTACTCAGGGAACAAAGTTTCAGTTAAAAATAACCACGTATAAGCATGTACGGGGCTGAAATTCCAAGGGACTCTCCAAGTCGACGTGTCAAAATCATCGTGATGTTTCAAACGTCGTCTAATAACTCCACTTAAATACTGCCAATCTAACATTCTTATTGAAAAGAGCAGTAAAATAAGGCTTGAGTTACAGTAATGAATTTGTTCCATTTATCATGGAAGATATTAGAGGAGCATGAGGTTTTGGTATGTTCCATCAAGATAGTATCCACTTGTAACATTGCTAACTGCAATGTTGTGGCAACTTAGCTTCTAACGCTTCTCTGTCCTGGCTGCTGAATACAACATGGCCAAATCACCAACAGATGGAGAGTGAGCAGCGTTTAGTCTCGAGTAATCAATTTTTTTGACATGACCGGACCCCCATGGGGGCTACAAGTGTACTCTGTAATAAGACAGTGACCCAAGCTGCCAGTCAGCAAGTACACACATCTTCTCTCCAAGATGCTCATTTGCTTCTCGGAGTTCCACTGTTTAGTCGAGAAGGGCAGAGGCCTGAAAGCAAACTCCATTTTCATCACCAAAATGTTATGTCTAACAATGCATGGAAAACGTTATGCTAATGAGAACTTTATTCATCATAAAAGTTGTGAGATACAACACACAACACTGCGTCACTTGTAAAACTGATATCAGTATACCATAAAAATCATGTGGATTCCACAAGCGTGTGAAAACATTTGTACTCAAAATGAGATTTGTTCCATATCAATATTCATATACAATAAAAGCAGAAGTGGAAATAGAAACAGAGAATTCATTTATTTTTATCCTGCCTGCACGATGCAAGAGATCACAAGATGAGACCCGCCTAGCTTGCTGAAGAGAGAAATATGCATAAGGGTCCAATTACAATACATTCAGAACAGTTAGTTGCATTTTGAATTTTTGTTTTTAATCTTTTATTATGTGAAACTGGTCCGTGTTGCAAAAACTACTACTGTGCTGGAAAAATAGATAAATAAATGCCCCTGATTAATTGACCTCGACTCAGCTTTCACCATATTTCAGCCAACTACAAAACTTTCAATCTTAACTCGATACAATATAACTGAAGTTTTTTTTTTTTTTTTTAAAACAGTTATGGCAGCTCAGAATGTTAAAAATTTACAAAAAAAAAAACACAGACACTTAAAAGTTTTAAAATTAAATGTGATAGTTGGTCTGCAACAAATCATTTCGATTTCCTTTACAGTCCAATGGGAAAACAGTTTAGAAATTAGAGGTCGACCAGTATCCTGGAGAGGATTTTGTTTGACACTGTGTTTTCCTCTGCATGTCCTTTTGACTCACATGCTAATCACAATGTCAGGCTACTCAAGCCTCCGAGCTGCTGCAGTGTCAGTGATATGCGGAGCCCTCAGTCAATACGTTTACGCTGCAGATGGACTGAGACACTCCCTGCTGCTAAATCCCCCTCAATGTTATCATGTGGGCACCACCCCTAAGAAAAGTAGGCCTGCTTTAAATTTCCTGTTGAAGGCACGGCATGCCAACCCAAATAAGACACGAACGTCACCTTCTGATACGAGTGGACGTGTGATGTGTCTGTGTAGAACACAGAGAGAGTGTGAGCAAAATGTTGAAAGGTAATTGAAGGTTTTCTTTTTTTTTTTAAAGAGAGGGGAAATGGACAAGGGGAAAAAAAGTCCAGTGGGAAAAGGATAACAAAAGAGACAGAAGACGATAAGGGGAGAGGGTGACATTGTGAAGGTTTTCAGAATAGGATGAGGTTAGGAGAAGAATTGCAAGGTCATTTTCAAGAATTATTAGCTACACTGGATTTCCATTAAAAATATCTACATCTGTATCACTATTCTGCACCCTTTGCACAACTTTACACAGCTGTGAGTTAAAAAAAAAAAAGAAGTTCCAAGTCAAGTGACTGTCTACTGTCGTACTCGACATATATGTCCATACTAGGGTGGGTCCAACCACCGGAGACAAATTCCTTGCGTGTTGTTTACATACTTGGCCAATAAAGCCGATTCTTATCTTCTTTTTGGCTTCATGAAGGATGGATAGCCAAAATGGGTAAATTTTTGTGAGAACTGCAAACGTTATTCGTAAACTTACACAAATAAATATGGACAAAAGCAATGGATTTCCAGCTCATAAAAACAAAACAGTCTTTGTAACATAACCACTCACCAGTTGAACTCATTGTAGTCGTTGTGAGCTTCCAACCAGAAGTAGAACCAAACCAGCAGCGCACAGAAGGTGAAAAGGAGGATGAGGGACCACAACAATTCCCACTGAGAACATACATACAAAAACACACATCATTCGCTATGTTGACTGAAATTGAATTGAGTTATACATTTTCAAAGTACTTAAATACAACTTTCTTAAAATATCATTAGTGTCATAGCTCATTAGTGATTAACTTTCTTTCAAAATGTGTACCTGATGTTGGGGACGTCAGGTGACGCTGGACGTGAACCTTTTCGTATTAAGTATTCCCTTATTCACATTGCTAATTAAAACTTCCTACACTACTAATTAAGGTCCTGCTCTTTCGCCACAGGCAAAATTAAGTGGGCTTATGTTTGGTAGATAAAGATGCATGATCAGCCATACAGTGATTAATTTCTGGTGGTGGTTCTATTGAATGTCGTTTGATGAGGACAAAAAGAAAGGATAATATAATTTTTCAAGTGCAGCTGACAATAATAATAAAAAAAAACTTATGTAAGAAGTCATTGAAGCTGCATGTTACCACGGCCTCTGTGGGAGGCCTCCTCACTCAGGCATGGGAAAGCTCAGATGTTGCTTTCCATGGTCCCAAATGAATACTTCAAAATAGCCATGGGCATGAAAACCAAATTGGGTGATTGTTGAGAATTAAGGAAATTGTGGGAAAACAATTGGCAAATAGTCATGTCTTTAAAATATTGGGGTAAAATGGACTTCGTATCTCAAGACACCTCACATCAAGAATACTCAAATCTTTCTCAAACTGCCATCACAAAATGTTTATTCATCATCGAAATTGCGCCAGATGGATTATCTTGTGTTGGGTGTACTTGGGTAAACAATAATTTTTTTTGTAGATGACCAGTAAATGAATCATAGGAAAAGTCTGTCCATTTTCTGCACCAACAATTTCAAATAATGTCCAGTTTTTAGTAAAGGGATAGAAATTAATTTATTTTGAATCCAACCCATCGATTAATTTAAAAAATGTGACCGATTGAGGCGGGATGGTGGAACAGCTGGAAAGCCTTGGCCTCACAGTTCTGAGGTCACGGGTTCAATCCCGGACCCGCCTGTGTGGAGTTTGCATGTTCTCTGGACCCTCCGTTTTCCCCCCCCACATCCCAAAAACATGCAACATTAATTGGACACTCTAATTTGGTGTGATTGTGAGTGCAGCTGTTTGTCTTGATGTGCCCCGCGATTGGCTGGCGACCAGTTCAGAGTGTACCCTGCCTCCTGCCCGATGACAGCTGGGATAGGCTCCAGCACTCTAACCCTAACCCCTTGTAAGGACAAGTGGCTAAGAAAATGGATGAATGCATGACCGATTGATTATTAAAATGATTGGTCACTGCAGGCCTAGACTAAACTCACACATTTTGACTCCCCCACCCCACTGAAACTCTATTAAAACTGTCACACTTTTGGCGCGCTCATCGTTGGTTGGTTCCATTTCACGATGAAATATGCAGCGCGCTGCTGAGCTGCAACAGCGTTGGTCGCGTCATCACACAAAAGAGTCGGTTTTGACAATTTGGTTCAAGCACTCTCTTCCTGTTTCCCAGCTCACTCAGCAGCAGCAACAGCAAAGGCCGAAGAGACATGGCCCCCCCCCCCCCCGTGACATCACATTAGCATTTCTGCCTGGCTGGCATTTATCTGACCCTGTGACATACAGTGAAATAGCGGCAATAGAAATCCTTCGGAACATTACAATCTATGTGTATCAGGCTGCCAAGGAGACTTTGCTACCTATGATAGAATTATTGTGACTAGTCTGAACTTCCTCGCCCTTTATTGAGAAATCTTAGAAGACCGTGAGTGCAAGTCCTTGGCTCGTTCAGAGCTGAATAAAATCAATATGAATAAATAGCAATGCAAGCATATAAAGACTGTCCTTGACTTTTTCTTGCATGTCAGATTTGATTGACTAATAATGTAAAAAAAAAAAAAAAAGAAGCTACGGTAATCATTATCAGGAATGCAGTTAGCAAACTGAGGCACATGCTTCACGCGCCATCTGTAACCTCTCGGAACCTTGTCACATTCCTGCGCGTATCCAGATAACTCCCTGGAATTTCACACGGGGCACACTACAATGCCCTGATATCACCGGGACAAGTGACTGTCGAAGAAATGTGTGCAAGTGCAAGGACAGCGCTCATGTCAACATTCTTGCCCGTTACAATTGATTTGCCACATTCAGGGTTGAATTGTACAAATTATTTGTTGTATCTACTCCATGATGTGACACCGGACCAGCAGCACTGATAAAGCCTCCTCAATGTGAAAGACTGACTAAGTGGAAATACTTTCAATTATTACTGAGCAGCCAGATCAGCTTGCACTGTGTGACGTGGGCCCGACACCCACAAAGCACCTTGACCACACATGCATGCACACACACATGCACACACTGAGCATATTCAGTCAAGATATAGTCCCAACCTCAATGCGTAACAAAGAAAAATGAGAGGTGCAGAAAGATCCTTTTGTGAGTTCTGAATGCGTCTTCAACTGTTTCAGCATCGGATTCTCAGTTCTCACGCTCCCAGGATTCACTCAGGTCCAGTTACATGGAACTGATACATGGACCTTCTTGACTGGTCCTCGTTTGTTCGGGGGGCTTATTAAAAATGCTGTTTAGACAACTCCATGCACCTTTGATACAGTTATATGAGGGTTTTGGAAGATATTCTGTTCATCCCCCGAATAAAGAGCAAACATACTTTTCCTTGTTCATTTCATGATGTTAAGTTAGCGACACAATTAAAGGACTGCAGATTGATGGGCTTTTCACTCATTGCTCTGGAAATGCTCAGGGCAGTACTCAGGGTCATATAACCGTCTCTGCATATTACAAGGTAGGACTCTCGTGAATCTCTTTTTCATTCATCCATCCATCCATCCTCTTAGCTGCTTATCCTCACAAGGGTCGCAGGAGTGCTGGAGCCAACCATGCTAACAACGATCAGGAGGCAGGGTACACCCTGAACTGGTTGCCGGTCAATCACAGGGCAAGTATCAATCCCATCACTGAGCGGGAATCAATCCCACGCTAACGCACCAAAGCCAGGCATGTATACCACTACATCAGTGACTCTTGAATCTTTTTTCAGTCCATGAAAGGTCACCTGAAGCTGAACAATTGGCACCAACATTTTCCTCAAAAATTTTGAGCATGCAAGGATGCTCCGCATGCAATCATCTGTCCCGGCTTCAGTAAAATAAAGAAGACACTTCGTCAACTGTGTTTTCAGCTTTGGAAAATGAATCACCCGGCCCCCTTGTAACCTAGCAGGATAAAGTAAAGAAGAACTGAAAGTCATCAAAATTATGGATGAACCCACAATTGCTTGTGACATAGTTTGAATTTCTTGGTTCATTGACAGTCAAGAATGTTTAAAAGGTTGCTACACAAAGTACAGTTACTGAAAGGCTATTTGTCAAAAAGGGTGTTATTTACAGGGTATTTATGACTTGGAATTCTAGAATCCATCCATCCATTTTCTTTGCCGCTTATCCTCACGAGGGCCGCGTAGAGTGCCAGAGCCTATCCCAGCTGTCAACAGGCAGGAGGCAGGGTACACCCTGGACTGGTCGCCAGCCAATTGCAGGGTACACAGAGACAAACAGCTGCACTCACAATCAAACCTAGGGGCAATTTAGAGTGTCCAATTAATGTTGCATGTTTTTGGAATGAGGGAGGAAACCAGAGTGCCCAGAGAAAACCCAAGCAGTCACGGAGAGAACATGCAAACTCCACACAGGTGGGGCCAGGATCGAACACGGGTCCTTACAACTGTGAGGCCAACGCTTTACCAACTGTGCCACCAATGTTAAAATCTATTTTTCTATTTTCGTTACTGCTTGTCCTCATAAAGGCCATGGTTAAGATGCACACCCTATGCCAGCGGGTCCAACCTGCACTCGCAGTTTAATTTAATGTGAGAGGAAGCCACAGTACTTGGAGAAAAGCAACGTATGCATGTTACGAATACGGTAATTGCCCGTACAGATCATGAAGGTCTTACCGTGGCAAAAGTCCCCCCACCCCCACAACCTCTGAGTTTCCCATTTTGAAATGATTTCAAAAACCCTTGTGTTCACCCTCAGAGCTGATCTTTCCCACCGTGACCTGAAAATCATTTCTCCACTTTAAGATTGCAAATGTGTGAAGTCCAAGACAAGTAATTCACATGTGCAAAACTAAAGAATGAGTGCCTCAGAGAAAAAATGCTGACTTTGCACTATCGTAGCTGTTGACCGGAGAGGACTACTACTTGCAACAGGAAATAGAGCTACATGGTGTCCAGTTTCCTGTAAACAGGAGAGCAGAAATCGATACCTCTATTTTTTATCCTGCAAGGCTTTACATTTGACTGTTAAGCACCCGACATACTTCAATCCCTCATTGGAGATTTCTGTACTGCATGCTGTATATTTTCTTGAGAGCATCAGATTGATGGATTGGGTGACAGGATCTGACTGCGTGTGTGTTGCAAGTTTCGACTTATCCGCATACAAAAAATATGATCCAAGTTAGTGTTGACGTGCCTTTGCGTTTGGACGCTAGGCCATGTATTGTATGATTGCTGCAAAAACACAACTCCTGCATCCAAATGAACAGAACAGACGGAGGAAAAGGTTGGGACAAACGACTTACCGAGATTAATATTTACGCTGGCACGTGACCGTGAAAAAATTCCCTCCTGCACCCGCCCATTGATGTATGACATATAATAATTCTAAATGTTTAAAACTTGCTGAAGCAAATGTAACTATGGAAATAAAATTTGTAGACATTTCAATTAATTCTACACGGCTGATGAAGTGCACAATTGGGCTATAGTATTGTGATACAGCACAAACCTTTAAAAGAGGAAGGTCATTCATCTTCATCCAGCGAGGACATTTTTGCTCAAAAAGGTAATTACCGTACCAAAAGGTCTCTGAGGTTTGATAGCACTTTTTTTTGTTTCCATCTCCTACACAGCTACCTTGTTAATTTGAACTGTAAAGAAAATGATAGCTAACAGAGAAACCCATTCATATCATAATAATAATGTATTACGCTGAATTTTTTAACAGATTCAAAGACTCTTTACAATTAGATGCACTATTCATTCACTCCACGGAAACAATGTTTTACAATTGAGCCTACGCAAACATGGGACACACACTCAGTATGGATTCTCCCATTCAAAGGAATATCAATCTTCCATGCTTCCCCTTACCTTGGTGGTGTCATCATGGGAGCGTTGATAGCGTTTCCAGCGGCAACCGTAGATCCCGGTGATACAAGACAAACACAGCTGGCGCTCATAGACTTGGAGGGGTTGGTGTTTGACCATGCTCCTTCTGTCAGTCCCGCTTCCACAAGTCTAACATCACACTGACCGGAATGACACTGCAAAATTGACAAAACCTAAGACTGCATTTCCAATATCAATGGTTGGGACTAGCATGATTGTGCAGCACATGGGTGACAATATTTTTGAGCGTGACTACAAAAAGAACTTTCTTTTTTTTTTTTATTTTGACTGACATGAAATCAGACTAAACTTTTCCCATTTTAGGTAAAATACAATTACCGTGATTTCTGGACTATAAGCCGCCACCTTTGTCACACGCTTTCAACCCTGCGGCTTATGCAATGATGTGACTAATTTATGGATTTTTTTTTCTAATGTGTATGTTTGTGCATGAATAAAATTTGCATGAACAGACCCTCATCATGGAAACTGCGAGAAGAAATGCATATGACGCAGCTTTCAAGTTAAAAGCAATCGAGCTGGCCGATAAAAAAGGAAACAGAGCTGCTGCATGTAAACTTGGGATAAATGAATCGATGGTGAGACGCTGGAAACAGCAGCGGGAAGAACTGTAAAAAGTTGAAAAAAGCTTTCAAAAGGTAATAAAAGCAGGTGGCCTGAACCGTGATGTGGCCACATCTAAGTGACTTTTACCGGTATGGTTTTTTTTTTTTACCCAGCCCCGTTAGTGCTGTGTTACTACAGTATTGCTGCTGTCCTACTGGCATGTCACAGGCACTGTTTGGAAAGAAAAGCTAAGGTATATGATTAAAACTCTCTCTGTGTACAGTCTTTCTTTGTAAATATCTCATGTTTCAATGTGGGCATGTGCGGCTCATAGACAGGTACGGCTTATGGATGTACAAAATGTTCTTTTATTTAAAAACGTGTTGTGTGAGGCTTATAATCAGGTGTGGCTTATAGTCCAGAAATTACGGTACCATTTTTTTTATATTTGCTGTATTTTTCAGTATAACTGTGGATGACCACGATGTACACTATCTCACCAAGTAAGCGTCCTCCACTTGGCTATGGTGTCACATATCGTCATGTTCAACAAAATCATTCCAGTTTATAGTGCCGTAAAACAATGCTAACAGAAATGACCAAGTGTGAATTTTAAACTCTAAGACATGGACACATGAAGAACAATATCCTTCATAACGTGATTTTAGCAGGCTGTTCATCCACTTTGAGCAGGCCCGCTGACAGAACGTTTCAACTTAAGTAAGTGAGTTGTAATTCTCCTTCAACTGTGCCAGACGACTGCTGTAGCTGAATGAATTAAAGAAATGCCACAACTGGCGACAACTGACAAGCTTGAAAACAGCTCAGACAAAAAGTGAGTCGGCCAAATCGCCGTTCACATTCTAAATAATATGCACTATGGTGGAAACATTGGATTTGAGCCTACATGCTGCCACAACACAACGCTTTCTCTGCAAAAATTTCACGCTGTGAAGTGTCAGTTGAACCACACATGACTTTTAAAAGACACACTAACCTATAAAGTCCGCGTAAAGTTATTACTATTACAAGTTATAAATTGGACCTCACTTTGAGGTGATGCTAATATATTATTGTGATTCTGCAATGTAGTACAATTAACAATATTGCTCCATAAGTTTACTTTTACATGTCAGTCTCCTGCGGTGAAATTCTCAACTCTCAAGTTCATTTGTGGTTCCATCATAATAGCTATGAAGCATACGTGGAACACACATTTTATTTCTGCATGTAAATTATTTCGATACACTTATACAATCCCACTTAAAAAAAACACAATTAAAACTTCTTCTTTAGATAGGCTAGCAAGCAGCTAAGTCATATTACACGTTTGGGAGCAGCAGTGATAACGCGTCCCGCTAATCACACCGTCGAAGCTCTGGGCAGCTGCTTATTAGCATCTGCTGCAGTGGCTGCGTTTCCTGTTATTAGCGCAACAGCTCTGGTGAGGGCGGGTAAGAGCCGAGGGTATAATGAACCTGGCCCACCCTAAACAGGACCACACAAGTTCCTGACATAAATGCTCTGGCACTTTGATTTTCCACAGTGATAGAACTGAACATGAGCTTCAATGGTTTGTAAAATGAAGTGTGTGTGTAGTGATACTTTTAGTGTATAATGTCGCATAGGATTCTCCAAAAGTGTGCAAGCAATCAATATCTCACCTGGATTTCTGTCACACAGCCAGCTTGATACAATAGCGCAGACACCGTGTCACTCTCGGTGTAACTATTATGCTGAGCTGATACTGCGTATTGTTTTTTTTTTTTTTAAATAGATGTCAAATCTGTCACATGATGAGAATCTATGTAGAGATAGAGAAGACAAAATATGATCAACTACATTGAGTTGGCACAAGATGAAAGCAGTCTAACGTTGTGACACAAGCGTCAGGAGACCGGAGCCCTTTGAAATTCATCTCATTGGAGACCACAAATGCAGTATAAGTAGCCCGCACTGTATGTCCCCTGCCTTTCTAAATATAAATTGACGCGTTGGGATTCATCTTTATGATCCGGTGGGAATTCAGAAATGTTAACTACATCATAATATTTATCCCTTAAATGAATAAAAATGTCTTCTGTTTATTTAAGACCTCAATCATTCAAAAACACGTTCTGAAAGATGTCTCAGATGGACATCTCCAGATGAGAAATTGTAAGCAACAAACATAGATGCATGTTGAATTATTTAATACCCAAAAATATGATTTGTCAGTGTTTATGGAATGAATACTTGTGACCACAGAACAGGAAAATTGGCAATCAACATAAGGAATGTGGGCTGTAAGGCCCTACTGACACACTCTAATGCAGACAAAACAGGCAAAGATGAGAAACAGTCTTACATGTAACATGACGTGAATTCAATGGGATGAAGACGGGATGAAGAAATAACACTTTTGCGTTAAATGCAGTACTGAAATTCAAAACATGCCTAAAATGTAATGACATTTCACTGACCTTGACTATGCAATACCAAGTGTACGATGTGTGCATCCAATCTGAAGAAGCACTGAGATAATGAAACATCAATTTCTTGGTGGAAAATAAATTAAATCTCGATTTGACAAGAATAGAAATGAGCCAATAAAAGTCAGACGCAGGACAGCTTAATATTTTTTCAAAATGTTCTGCCACACTTCCAATAACTTGACTTGTGATGAATTATTTTTTTTATTGTTTTATGGGCTTGAATGGTTGGTTTCACAATCATTTCCAGAATAAAAATGTCCTAGATTGTGTCCAAAGTGAAATTATTAGCATTATGAGCATTAGCAACCTCTATTCATTCCAAAAACTAAGTGTTAACGCAGGGCAAGCAAATCGACCAATCTTTTGCATCTGTTAAAGGGTTAATTGGCTGGATTTGTGAGACAGCTGTTGTCACCACCTTTTCTGCTGCTTCATTCACTTCCTCTCATCAAAAATGTCCCATTGAGGAAACGCTTCAGCATTTCCCCCTCAAATGTCTTCTGAGAAGGCAGTTTTAGCGAAACGAGCAGCAAAGGATGAAACTCGACGGGGAAGCCACTACGACACAACCATATGACCCGCGGGCCGGAAACGGCCCACAAGGAGGTTTGATTAGGCCTGCAGGATAATTTAAAACAAAATGCATAAAAGACATGGAATAAATATTTTTAATGAGATGCAATTCAAGGATTATCTGCAAGTACGGACTAGACTAACGTCTTTAAAATGCTGCCTTAGATACTGTTTGCATTGAAAAAAATACAGCTCTGTGAAAATGAATCCTTACTGTGGTGATTTAAAAAAAATAGCAATTTAATGTTAGTCAACTTCACTACAAAAAAGTGTGGTGAAATTCATAATTTCATGTATGAAGTTTAAAGTTTTGTAAAAGGAATGTTCAACATTTTCCTAATGTTCTTGCGCTTCTTTTTTACACTAAAACAAAGGAAAGACATGATATTTTGGTTACTTATAGCAGAGTGTGGTATGATTTTAATGGTCCGGCCCACTTGACATCTCTGGACGCTGTCTGTGGCCCACAATGTGAAATGAGTTTGAAACTCCTGCACTGCAGACTATCTTGGATTGGAGGTTTGAAACATCGAGTGATTAACAGTTGGAAAAGGGCACGTTCACACCTGCTCAGAGGAATTTAATCCAACAAGCCAAGATTGCAATTAGTTTTAAAATCACATACACTTCATTAGCACATTGTCTTTAAGGAGGTGACTTTTTGTGTTTACATATTGGTTGATTAATTCAGACCCGTTTCTACCAGTGTGCTTAATTTCAGATATGTACGAATTTCTTAGAATTTCCACGATAAAATGTTCTTCACAAATTCCTCACCCAGATGTTGAAATTTATCATGCTGAGTTAGGGCGGACCAAAAACACTTCCAACGAAGACAATGGAGTGTACGAAAACAAAAAGCAACGTTTGAAAATATCGTGGATTTCAACAAAAACTGCTGTGTCACATTTCTCTTTGAATATTTCACAGGCAAGTTAGACGTTTTGTACGGGGAGATGTTTGTGCCGAAAAATAATCACCACATAAAATAAATATGTCATGCAAATGTATTTAACGAAATACATTAATGAAACAAATGTCATGATAAATATTCCAGTCTATTTTTCACAATAACTTAATGTACTATTTAATACCATATTTTTCTTTGTAATGAATTCTTATTTCTGAAATTGATACATTGGGGATGACAAGGGTGGGTGACCAAATTACTCATTTTTGTTCTGCACATCCTGCTGGGATGGGAACAAGGCACATGAGAATAACTTTAACATGACTCACAGATATGTGACAGGGGCAATGAGGTGTGGGGTGCTCGAGCAATGACATCACCTCGGTGACTGATGTAACACCATGAAGTTATTCGAGAAGCAAAAGAAAAAGCAAGGAAAAAGAACTTGTGAATTCCCGCTCCTTGCGTGATGTTTGAATGAAAAAAAAAAATCATGCACTCGCTGAGATCTTGGTGAGCAAATTAAGTCACCGAGCAGCATGGCTGGCGACTTGATCGAGCCAGGAGGCATCAGAAAGTGACTGAGAAGGAGTTAATTAGTGACACATGAGCAATAAAGCCCATTGTAACAACAAGCTATAACAGTCATTACATCAGAACCGTTGAAGTCTGTTCAACACAGAGATTGCAAGCATTTGCACAGAGTATTGGCAATATTAACAATTAAAAAAAAAAAAGCATCTTACTAAATGATCCAATTAGTGTTACAATTTAGTCAAAGTGTAACCACCGATTTTGTTCACAAGTTTTATGGACAGAGTTTCTAGGCGCAGCTGAGGCGTAGAGGGTGCCCGGTTTGGTAACCTCAGCGTCACATCTCTTCTCTTTGCAGATGATGTGGTTCTGTTGGCTTCATTCGCGATCTCCAACGCTCACTGGAGTGGTTCGTAGCAGAGTGTGAAGCGTCTGGGATGAGAATAAGCACCTCCAAATCTGAGACCATGGTCCTCTGTCGGAGAAGGGTGGCGTGCCCTCTCCGGGTTGGGGATGAGAGTGGAGGAGTTGAAGTATCTTGGGGTCTTGTTCACGAGTGAGGGAAGAATGGAGCAGGAGATCGAAAGACGGATCGGTGCAGCGTTTCCAGTGATGCGGACTTCGCATCAGTCCATTGTGGTGAAGAGGGAGCTAAGTCGAAAGGCAAAACTCTCAATTTACCAGTTGATCTACGTCCCTACCCTCACCTATGGGCACGAGCTGTGGGTCGTGGCCGAAAGAACAAGATCCTGGATACAAGCGGCTGAAATGAGTTTCCTCCGCAGGGTGTCCCGGCTCTCCCTTAGAGATAGAGTGAGACGTTCGGTCATCTGTGAGGGGCTCAGTGTCGAGCCGCTCCTCCTCCGCATTGAGAGGAGCCAGATCAGATGGCTGGGGCATCTGATCCGGATTACTCCCGGACGCCTCCCATGTGAGGTGTTCCGAGCATGTCCCACCGGAAAGAGACCCCGGGGATGACCCAGGACACGCTGGAGAGACTATGTCTCTTGGTTGGCCTGGAAATGCCTCGGGATCCCTCCAGAAGAGCTCGAAGAAGTGGCCGGGGAAAGGGAAGTCTGGGGATCCCTGCTGAAGCTACTTCCCCCGCGACCCAAACCAGAGAAGCGGTAGAAAATGGATGGATGGATGGATGGAATTAATAAATAATTTTGAGCCCCCACGACCAGGATGGACGGATAATTGGTGGATTCTATTATGGACTGCACAGCACAACTTTCCCTTTTCGATTCAGTTATTGTGCTCTCAGTAAAATTATTTTATCCACTCACATTGCTCGTTAGTAGCATATGCATTATATCCCGACCTGTCCACTGCATCAAACCGGATGTACTCAATAGCCTAACAACACAATCTCTCCAGATGGGTCATTCGATAAAAACGGATAACTTTAAGCTTCCGAGCAATCATGTGTATTATATGCATGGTGTTGAAGTTGCTTCATAGCAATATGTGGCTGTGTCTGTTCATAAATCAGATGGGAGATTAACAGGTCATAATGATATCCCAGGCATACAATATTTTTTCCCCAACAAGGGTACCGTTTCTCATGACAGAAGTATAGCAAGTGGATTGGTTTTTCTTCTCTCGATCCTCAAGTGCATTCATAATAAATATTTGTAGTCAGATACTTCCCAGGCAACCGCCGGGATCAATCGTCCCCACAAATTCACGTGATGAGGACCTTGACAAAGTGCCACCACAAACCCCTCTCTCATTGCCCAGTCAGCTGTAATACTTTGCAGAAACCATCCCAGGTCCTTTATGACAGAAATAACAAACACTCAGCTGAGAAAATCACAACTCAGCATTATCCTGACAAACAACTGACTGTTTAAGAGAATCAAGTTGAGAAATCAATTTGAGAACAACATCAAGTTGAATGGCACTTGGCCCAAGATGAAATTAATCCAAAAGACCACTAAAAATTTGAAATGCTGTTATGAGTTACTGCACGCAAAAATACTGCGTAATCAGTCTTAGTGAGCATCGATGGATACACATACATTAAAAAAAAAAAAAATAAAAGAACAGACAAAAAGAAATGATATACATCAGCAGTTTGTTACATTAGAGAACTGGGATTCAAAACAGAAGGACTCCATCCTAACCACATGTGTGGTATTAATGTTTTGTTGTTTTATAGGGATTTACTTCCTTCTATGCTTGCATGGGAAGTACAAACATAACAACCCTTTTGTCCTTTGTGGCTCTTCTAAACAAAGATCCTCCAAAAGTGACTCATAAACAAATCTGACATTTATCTGTCTTTGTTTTAAACAGAGAACCCAGTGAAGCAGGAGAATGTGTGCAAATGACAAATGTTACAAATGACAAGCCGGGGCTAAAAATGGTATCAGGGGCTACAGGTGAGAGCATGTTTAAGGAGAAGTGCGAGACTGTGTTTTGAGCAAATCATATCTGAGAGGACGGGGCGTTGTGTGAGGCTAAATAAATTCCTCAGTCCCTTGATGGCGTGGCATCAATTGATTGTCTGATTTTTTCACAAATTACAGTGACCAACTGAGAATAATATTTAATTTGATTTCACTCCTGATGCTGCCCTTCAATAGTAGCAAGCGATTGAGAAATTACTGCACAGACATTTTTAAACTGGCCAACAGCCTGATTAAAAAAAGAGCAATTGGTGGGAAGGGGGCTGAAGCAGACCAGAATATCTTCACAATGTGAAATCCCATCAATTTAAAAATGTAGGGCACAGATTATCCTCAAAATGATTAATTTATTCGATGCTCATTATGCATCCCAAAGAGAGGAAGGTTTTCATTTCCACCACTAAAATGTACAAAATAAAACAACTGAAGTTGATTGAAAAAGGGTTGCGAGTGGGTGGAGACTTGCAAAAATGTCACTCATTTTATATAACCTTCTTCTTCCTTTCGGCTTGTCCTGTTAGGGGTCGCCACAATGTGTTATCTTTTTTCCATCAAAGCTTATCTCATGCATCTTCCTCTCTAACACCCACTTTAGTCTTCCTCTCTCTCGCTCTTTTGCCTGGCAGCTCCATTTTCAGCACCCTTCTACCAATATACTCCCTCTCTGGCCTCTGGACATATCCAACCCATCGAAGTCTGCTCTCTCTCACCTTGCCTCGAAAACCTCCAACTTTGGCTGTCCCTCTCATGAGCTCATTTCTAATCCTATCAACCTGCTCACTCCGAACGAGAACCTCAGCATCTTCATTTCTGATACCTCCAGTTCTGCTTCCTGTTCTTTCTTCAGTGCCACCGTGTCTAATCCATACATCATGGCCGGCCTCACCACTTTTTTATAAACTTTGCCCTTCATCCTAGCGGAGACTCTTCTGTCACATAGAACACCAGACACCTTCCGCCAACTGTTCCACCCCGCTTGGAGCCGTTTCAGCACTTCGTTACCACACACGTAATTGCTCTGTATTGTTGACCCCAAGTATTTGATTTCATCCATCCTCGCTATCTCGTCTCCCTGTAGCCTCACTCTTCCTCCTCCGCCCCTCACATTCATGTACATATATTCTGTTTTACTTCAGCTAATCTTCATTCCTCTCCTGTCCAGTGTGTACCTCCATCTTTTTAATTGTTCCTCCCCCTGCTCCTTGCTTTCACTGGAGATCACAATATCATCTGCGAACATCATGGTCCTAGGGTATTCCAGTCTAACCTCATCTGTCAACCCATCCATTACTACCGCAAACAGGAAGGGGCTCAGTGCAGATCCCTGATGCAGTCCCACCTCCACCTTAAATTCTTCTGAAACACCTACGGCACATCTCACCGCTGTTCTGCTGCCCTCATACATGTCCTGTACTATTCTAACATATTTCTCTGCCACACCAGACTTGCTCATGCAGTACCTCAGTTCCTCTCTTGGTACTCTGTCATAGGCTTTCTCTAAGTCTACAAAAACACAATGTAGCTCCTTCTGACCTTCTCTGTACTTTTTCGTTTCTTCACTTGCTTACCACACTCCACTCCTTTTTATATAACCATCATACATAAATAGTTTCCACCACACATGATGGTTCGTCCTCCATTGGCTAGAGGAAGTTCTAGTTTCAGAGCTATATTGATGCAACCGTAGAGTGGATGCTACACAGAAAGTGCTTGACGTTGATATTGAGTCAGAGGAGAAACTGCACATGAGACAAGTGCAAATCTATACAGTGAGAGGAAGTAAACAACAAACTGCTACCATCATAGTCAGTAGTCATGAAGCAGGTGTCACCAAATTTGAGCGATTACACAGGTTGTATAGGCACAGATTAGAATTCAAGAAAGGGCACCTGCCATGGAGCAGGTGTCTTAGATCTCCACTCGTTCATCCCTTATATGAAGATGTTTTCATTTCTTCAGCTGCCGTCCTCTGGATTTGACCTACCGTCCACAGCTGATTAGAAACGCCTAATAAAGGCATATCAAACACTAAAATTGAACAACCCGTACCAGCTATGCAAGCACATATTGGATATGTTCATAAAATAAGTAATGCCAGAGAACACTCTACAGCTATTTCTGCTGATTGTGGATAGACAGAATTTTATCAAATCAGGCTGCTGCAATTTGTAAAGCTGTAAAATGTTCACTTAAAGATAAATAAAGTGCCTCCTTTAAATATTTGCCTCCCTATTCCCAGCAAGAACAAAAAAAAAGAAAAAAAAAAGGGCATTATTTGTAACTAAATGCCAGTGATATTTTTTCTATCCCGGTCTTCTGAACACTGTTGCTGACCAAAACAGGATTACCCATAGAGACACTTTTCACAGTATGACTCCATCACTGTCATGAGTTACAAAATATTCTATTGTTTGGGGTGTTCCGAGCCGGTCTTCGATATCAGAAATTGAGCCAATGTTGGCAGGAATAGACGGGTGGATCGGACTGGATGTTTCCACTCACATGTGCCTGCTTCTAATCAGTTGCGCCTGGACGCCGCACAGATCCCACGTGATCACAACACCAGGTTGTTAAGGTGCTAACGTAGTAGCGACGAGCAAGACTTTGCTTAGTTAAAGTCATTTATTGCCACTTTAGTTCAAGTTCATTACAAAACTAAACTCACATAACAAAATAATTACACATTAAATGTTCAAATACGTCACAGACTGTTTTTGTTCACAAAAATACTTACCTCAAAGCTACCACAGAACGAAAAATACCAGTGACGAGCAAATGAAAATGAACATTGAACTCATGGCACATATCTCAGAAAATTATTATTAGAACACAATATATTCTTCAAACTCTGAAAAAAACAATTAAAGTAATATTTGATCATATCTTATGCTTTGTTACTGAACGTGTCCATCTCATTGCATGTATGACACCACTTTTTTGTTTTGAAAAACATACTTTAAAAGTAGACGTTGTATTCATTTTTCATGTTTCTCCTCATTTTTCATTTAATCTATTCAAATTTAGAACATGATTATGTTTAAGGTAAGCAGTTGTTATGTTGCAATTTAAATATATGTTTGTT